>NC_071535.1:16757402-17384779 GCF_026979565.1 Vidua chalybeata
AAAGGAGGACAGAGAGCTTATCGAGTTTACAGCTGCTGCTGAGAATATTGGTTTGATTTTCACTGCAGCTCAGGATTTATTTCCACAACAGGCAGCAGGTTGGGAGGTGAGTGTTGGTTTAGCAGGCTTAGGAGGTCATTCTGGTCATTCTTCAGGACAGTCCTGTGGGAGTAGCACTCCCCTCGAAGGAGTCAGCTTGCAGCTGGAAGCCATCCTGGTGAGCTGTGGTGTGAGGAAGGGCTTTGACAATTCCAGCTCTCAGTATCCAGGCAGGAACAGCAGAGCCAGGGCAGAAGTGTCCATATGAAAAATGAGGAGGCTTGTTGGCTATTGATTTTCCCAGGTATTTTGGTGATGCTAAACATGGCAGGGTTACCAAGACTTTCTCTGACCCTATTGGCAGCAGCAGTAGCTACCATGCAGTCTTCCTTCCCTTTATCCCAGGCGAGCAGCCAGCCCTGGGAGCCAAACACAGCTTTGTTTCCACTTTGTTTCCACAGCACCTGAGCCCTCTCCTCAAGCTGCACAGCTGCCCAGGTGCCAGGCCTTCACTGTGATCTAGAGAGCAGACAGCCACCTGACCATGATGGTGACAAACGGGGGCAGCAAACAGCTGCCAGGTAGGGTCATTTTTCTCTTCATTCTGTCAGATATGAAGAAGAAGTTAACAGCTCAATACATCACACTTGATCCCATCAGCTGGTCTCTTGTCTTTTCAGAAAAGTGGAAGAAATAGATTTGTTTTAATACCCTCTTTATTTTGAAAGATCATGATAACAGTGACCAGAACTCTTGTTATCACATAGTTTCAATCCATAACAGGATACTGAATATTCAAGGAGAGAGAACCCAAAAGCTTGGGCTACAGGTTTGCAGCTGACCCTATTAATAGCCACATCAAATTCCTGTTTATTCAGTGGCCTTTTTTTTAAGGGAAAACACAGCTCAGCCCTGCTGCCCCAATTGCAAGGAGAAGACTGGAAGGGGCTGCAGGAAAATGTGTCAGCCTGGGTCCCTCCTGTGCTTCTTGCAGAAAGGAAAGGAAAGGAAGATATTAATGCAGATGATTTTGTTACATAAATACATGTTGTATCAGGGCCATTTTTAGCGTTTGTGGGGGTGTGAAGAACTTCTTCAAGCTGCGTATCTATTTCATAGGATTCAGCTGAACTGAGGAAAAGGACAGAGAGTTTTAAGGTAAACTATCAAGATACATTTATTTAAGCCCACACAATTCTGTACAGAGCTCCACATGACAGAAACAATATTTCACTAGCATGTCTCTGGCCTCAGTAGTGCTTTTTAGTGCTTTGTAACTCAAAGACCTCTTAATATAATTGGATAAAATTAAGGAAAAAATTGTCATCAAATTTCAAATATTGTGTCTGCCATTTGTCTTCAGAGAGTTTCAGTTTCTTTAAATTCCAAAGAGCTGCAACACTTAATTAAAATGAAACTTTAAAATCCAAAAATCTAATTTTTAATTTAATCTCCAAGTAATTTAAACTTCAAACAGATAATTTTCTTGTCAGGAAGGAGCCCATTTTTGAACAAAAAATAAAATCTGGGGGTAATTTCACAAATCAAGTTCATAAAATACAGAACTCCTCTTGATTTTTGAGTAGTTTTTTATCATCTCTTCCACTTCAGCTCCATGTCCCATTCATCCCTGAGAGGTGCATGGGGCTCACTTCCCCTTTTCTGATGTGTTCATCCCTACAGAAGAGTAGAAGAGGGTGAATTACAGCCCTCAGCAGAGTGGTGCCAGCTGGGAACATCTTACACCCAGCCTAGAAATGGGCCCAGGTTTAGCTGTGGGAGTAGGCTTGGAGTGCCTGGGGCTGGTGTGGGAAAAAATGGATTTTTTCCTCTTCCACACTGGAAGTGTCCAGCTATTAAAGCAACAAGGATCTTCTCCGAGGGCCTTTGGCTGCAAATGTTTCCAAAAAGAATTTTCTCATATTATCTCAGTGGCCATCTGAGAACCTTTTCCTTCTGGAATGCAGTTTTAGGGAACTGCGTTTTACTTATAGGAAGGCATTGCCAAAGGGAAATTTTAATGGGATTAATTAATGCTACATTTTTTGTTTGTCATGCTCCAAAAGGATCTGGTTGTTTTTAAAGGGATTTTTATCTCTTCTTCTTTTTTTTTTTTTCTTTTTTTTTTTTTTAAAGGACATAAAAAGCTAACATTTTAAAATCATCTGAGTTTGGTAATCTGATTAATTTCCACACAGTGCCTACACTTTGTGTTTCTGAGAGCTTGCCACATCTCAGAGTTCTGCAATCCACATGGCAGATCCCAGACTGGCCACAAGGTACTCAAAAAGAGAGGAAGATTAAGGAGGAGAAAGGTTACCTAAATAACTCTAGTTTAATATATTGCACATCCATGCCAGCCTTGATCCAGAGTATTTTAAAAACATGTTAAAGAACGTCAGTTTTATTCAATAAAATCAGGCAGAGAGAGGAGTCCATATTTTGGGCACTTCACCATTTTGGAACTCAACTTTTCTGCCACAGGGGTCAAGTTTCTCAAACCAGCATTTTAAATTCATCCTGAATCTGCTGCCACCTGTGAATTACTGCTTTAAAAGATGAATTTAAAGTCACCCTCTGAACTGGTGGTTTAAGTGGAAAAGAAGTCTTGAATTAATTTCACCAGTTACGATAGTTCTTTTTGGTGGTATAATGACAAGGAAGACTCAAACCCCCACTGGGCCTCATATTTACTCCTCAATGCTCCATTTGCTCATTCTGTTGATGACTTTATCTCAGATTCATTTTGAAGACACCAAACTCCAGATGAAAATCTATCCTGCTGGGAAGGGAAGAAAGGTTTAACATTATTGCTCAGCATTTGTCAAAGACAAGCTAAATGCAATACATCATAATGGTAAGGATTTCTGGGTGACCCCTTAGACTCTAGAGCACAACTTTGGTAACAGTGTTCTAGGAGATTCAGGAATTCAGAAAGACTTCAGAGAGGTCATATTCTGTGGGGAACAATAAAACTGTCCTTTACACAGGCTGACTGCCCAAAGCCATGGCCTTTTTTTCTGGAGCAGGAAATAAAAATATTTGGGATATGCATCTTGAGCAAAGAGTAAAATTCATTTGCAGTAATAATGCCTTCAACATGAAAGAAATAAACCAACAGAAGTCTCATCATTAAGAACACTTGAATCTGGTTCAAAATGAGATACACACTGGAAAGAGGCATCCAGTACCAGATACAAGGGCATCTGAATGGAGAAAATAATACAGAAACAGAAACCTTTTGTTTCCATTAGAAACATAGAGTATCTCCAAAATGTTTGTTTAACTGTTTGCCACACAATAATACCACAAAAGCACTTTTCAGTGTGTAACAGCTGAGACTTGAGAAGCTGCAATACCCAAACCTCACAAAACAACTCACTGAGGCATGTAGGTTGAAAATTAACCTGTAAACAATAAAACAAATGAAATCATCCTCTTAGACTGACACTCTGCATTACAAAAGAGTAAGTAAGAAAAATACAGACTGGAAGGAAAATGCAGTTCAGTGTCTGCAGCATGTGGCTAGGAAGCAGGAAGAGATCCACCTGGGATTTTGTGAAGATTTCACTGAATTCAGTATCTGTAGCAGCAGTCCTGGCTCAGACACAATGCCCCAGGGACTGCTGGAAGCCACCAGTGTGGTATCACCAGTGCATCAGGCACCTCACCAAAGCATCCTTCAGCAGTGGTGGACATCCTGAAGGGTCAATCAACACAGCTAAAATCTGTATATAACTACCTGTAAGTGTACAAGCCTGTTCTCTTCCACCTAACTAAGGTGCTTAAGTTAGAGCCTTTGAAGCTTTGGTACCCCTCTCTAAGTAAGAAAGAGAAGTAGGATACTTCAGGAGGTGGCTTTGGCTTTGCTTCCAAGGGACAATTTTTGCTGGTAGCTAAAGCAATGTAAATCTTCACCTCCTCTTCTCCCCACCCACCCAGCACAGGTAGGTTGCTCCAGTTGACAGTGGAGCAATGTTGTCAAATGGGTTACAAGAAAACTCAAAAAACCCCAACTAGCCAACTAACACACCAACCAAATAAACTCCACAGAAATTAGATAAGCCTACAGTTTAGTGGATGAAACAAGTAGTGACCTGATAATGAGACCATTTGTTCTCCATAAACTTGTTCATCCTCATGGGTTTAAGAATACAGAATCAAATTAAGAGTACTGATGAGCACAACAAGTATCATATTCCACAGGGCCTTTCCTTGGGGACCATGAAAGTTTGAATGGCTGCATGAACAGATACAAAAGAGAAACACTAAGAACAGGTAAATCCCAAATTCATAGTAAATTTATGAGAGGTGGGATGACCTTTGCTCATCTTCCTTCATCTCTCATCCTTACAAGGAGAGACAATAACAGGTTGATTTTACTGTTATGTTAGCTCTTTTTCAACAGAATCAGTGGCCTGTATTTTGTTCCTGTACAGCTACTGCCAGCCAAGGTTATATTTGGACTAATGTGCTGCTTTGTTCACAGCACTGTACAAGAAGTTTCATTGTAAGGACACAGACACAATATTTATTCAATCACTGTAATACATTACATTCCTACTCAGTGATATTTCAATATACTCACACAGGAGTTTAGAACTGAAAGTTTCTAACTATCTTCCACATTTTTTTCATCATGTAACTTTATTAGACCAAAACCCTAAACAAATATATATATATATATTCCTTTATAATATATATATTATATATATATAAACATGTATTTATATATATATAAACATGTATTATGCTTTTTTGCTAGTGCTGTACACGGTTGCATGCACACATCTTTGCCTGCTCAAATAGGACCTGCAGCCTAGTTGTATTTGTTAAATCTTGCCCAACTCTATTTGATAAATGCTTCCTTTAAAATCTTTCCTCTATAACATGAAAAGTCAATGCCCTTATATTAATTCGCCCTTTGAAAGCGAGCCAGTATTCGGATGGATATTGACTCCAGGCCTGCTGGTTGTTCTACAGCAGTGTTTGGAAGGCTGCTGTTCTAATGAATGTGCTAACATTTGATACACACACTAAGAAAATCAATAGCACTATTTTTACAAAGGCATGTGGCTTTACTAAATACACTGTCACTACCCCATTGTGCAAAATTTACTAGAAACCTCCCTATATAAGTAAATTGCTGCATCTGGTTCATTTCTCTACTTGCCTGCCAGAATGCATAATTCCAGACTTCAAGGACATCCAAAGTCAGCCTCTGAAGCAGAAAAAAGATGGTTATTTAAGTTTGAAGTGTATGTGGCAGTCAGTACCTGAAACTCTCATGCAAGTGTCAGTTTTTCCTCATTTCTGCCCTGCTGTTTGCACATAAGACACCTAGGGGACCCAAAGGTTTCCACATCAGAAATTCCTGCTTCTGTGGTTTCTGAATGAATTGGTTAACTATGGGCAGAGAATAAAATGTTTTTATAATCACTGTTGAATAAATTAGTCTCTGCTCTTTAGCTCCTTGTCTTCTCTAGGCAAATGCACTGCAAAATTCTTGAATCTCAGCCTTAGATCTGCTTCTAAGCCCATTTAAGTCACCCTGTTTTTCAAGCAGCTACTGAAAATATCCAGTCCATGTGAGTGAATAAGCTAAAAACCTGTAAGGGAAAGGAATATTTGTAAGAAGCAAACTGAGATGAAATCCAAATGCAATATATATTCAAGGACTTCTTGTCACACTGACTTAATTCTAGATCTGCAAATATGTGTTCTCCTGAAGGAAGTGATTCAATGCACTTTTCAAGTATGTAGGAATGTACTTGAACCAGGGACTAAATATAATACCAAAGAAGTCAACAGTTAAGGCAAGATAGACGATCAAACAGGTAAAAATCTAATAGTACATTCAGCTATATCTTCAGTCCCTGAAAAGTTTCAAAATTTAGTAATATAAAACTATGTGAATCAATCAAAACTAGTTACTTTCATAATTTGACTCTTCAGAGCTAGTTAATTGCCAAAACACAGCACCAGCCTCATCAGAAGGAATAGAGATTTGGTCCTATGCATTTGCATATGCCTGTAGCAGACATAGGTTAGCTGAGAAAGGAGCCAAGCAGCTGCACCAGAGAAGAATTCAGATTTTTCATGTGGTCCACATGTGCCAAAAGATGAGCTGGTGACCTTGCTCAAGAGAGCTTTGGCTGGAACTCAGGAAAAAAAGGAAAGTTTATGACTTAGGCCTTTCCTAATTTAAATGATTCTATGAGTCTTGGACTTTAAGTAAAAAAGTTTATTTTTTCTTCTAGTTCGAGCCAGACATGATCATAATAGAAAATATATTACTTGTTTTTTAAAAAATTACCATATATAATTTCAACACTAGGGCTCCAAAGGAAAATAAAATACTGATGTATTCATATAGTATATTGTATCCTTCTGAAATCCTGTAGAACTGATGGAGAAAATAGAATATTCTTAGCAGAGATTCAGAGAATGCTCACAAAATGAAATGTTTGGTAATTCAAAGAATATTTTTCCCCACAATCAATAATTAGACTGGGAAACTCGTTGTCACAGACTGTTACGTAGAGAATAGAATCAAAGTGCAGATTCAAGGGAACAATAGGCACTTTCATGGGTCACAAGCACATCATAAGCACAAACTCAAATATAAATCACGTTCCATGCAATATTTCAGTATGGGACATTAGGAGTGAGGTTTTCTTGGTGGGACATTACTACTGTTGCCCTTTTGTGCTTCTTCTTGCTTTGTCCTCCTAGATGCCTGGTGGGTGTCCTTACCAGACAAAATACCAGGCTATCTAGGTCACACACACCAAGTGATTGCAGCAGCTCTACCTCTTCAAAACATTCCTCTCTCCTTTGAGAAAGGGATAAAAGGAAATTATAGCAAGTGGTTCTTGCTTCTCTTACAGGAGCACCGAGAAGCTCTGGGCTACAGTGTTCTGCAGGTGGCCCATAGCACCCCAAAAACAAGCACAGCACGTGAGCAAGCCTGGCCACAGCTGCAGCAGTGCCTGTGGCACAGACCTGCACACAACCTGGAGCAGCCAGCACAGCCAGCAGGCACAGCTGTGGGCATCTCAGAAAGCACCAGTGTGAAAGCCTGGGCTGAAATCTCCTGTCTTGCTAGCAGTGGTCATGAGCTTAGAGCCATGATGGCGATGCCCACTGCTGCAGCAGTCAGCCCTGCCTGCTGTGATCCTACCTCTGTAAATGTCATTGTCCCCAGTTTCAAAAGACACCTAGGATAAAAAAGGAAATGAACTAAATCACCCAATTTAGCTGTATATTAGGTGAAGAATTGATCCCAGTGTTCTAAGGCCCCAATGGACTGCTTTAGCTCCACATTCCCTCCTACAGAGACACTACAAAATTAGACTAAAGTGGCCACTATGCATTTATAAATGTCTTGTACTGGGAATGCAGAGAGGAAAAAGACTGTTCTGCCCTTCACAAGCAGTATCATGTAAACAGGAAAGAGTGGGAAGGCAATCTCTGTTATGGGCCTTTCTAATGAAACTGTACTTGTGAAGCTACAATCCAATAAGGAATAGGCAGGAGAGCACAGGAAACCTTCTATAGATCCATGGCTCATTCTGAGCCCGCGTTATTCAAACTAAAACAGTAGCCTCATGCAAGAAGTCCAGAGGCTGGTGACTGAAGAGACACCACACACTGCTGCCATGTGAGCAATGGTCAATGAAGTGAGGGGAAGCATGCAGAGGCAGAGCATCCATGGAGCTGATGACAGGATGGAACAGCAATGAGGTCTGCAGAGAAATGTGTCTGTAGTTCACTGAGCTACTACAAACATTTGCTGAATTCCTCTCCACACTCTTCTGTCTCAAAATATGTAACCTGCCTCATTAAATAAAGTCCTTTACCAAAAAGTCAGGTTATTACAGATTATTCTGTGGTCTGGGCATCACGTAGGAGTAGCTAGCACACAGATATTATGTTAGCTTCTAGGCAGGTATCCATCAGGTCTAACCTGATAGAACACCAGCTGTTTCTTCTCTTCAGCTAACATGCTTTTCCACATATGAAAGATATAAATGCCCACATTTCTGCCAGATCAGTAGGCAGTATCATTAGCACCCAGAGCATGGGCTCTGCTGACTCTTTGAGCTCCTTCTGCTCCTCAGGCAGTTCATTCAATCATGATTCATTTTAAGCAGATGATTTCCACCATGCTGGACAATTTCTTCTTTTTTTATTACATGATCCCTCCAACTACAGGGAATATTTTGGCACCATGCAAAATTTTGTTATGTGCATGGATACATCATGCAGGTTGTAACTATCCCTCTGGATTTATGATAATCAAGGATGTTCCAGAAAGGGAAGAACTTCATTATTTATAGGCTCAGAGTTTTATGAGAAGTACATTACTGCTGATAAGTGTTTCTCTAAGATCTGATACTTTACCCATTGCTGCAAGAGGACTAATAATACTGGAAGGCATTAATCTGTCTTACTCAAAATTTTTCTGATTAAAGCACTAAGAAAATATCCTTCAGGCTCAGTTAAGACCCTTTGTAGAGTCAAACACCTAATAAACTGTACCTAAAGGAGACCTACAAGAAAGGCAGAGAGAGACTTTTTACAAATGCGTGTCATGATAGGACAAGGGGAAATGGTTTTAAAATAAAAAAGGAGAATTTTAGATTAGATGTTAGGAGGAAATTCTTTACAGTGAGGGTGGTGAAACACTTGAAAAGGTTGACCAGAGAAGCTGTGGATGCTACATCCCTGGAAGTGTTCAAGGCCAGGTTGGATGGGGCTTTGAGCAACATGTTCTAGTGGAAGATGTCCCTACCCATGGCAGGGGGGTTGGAACTAGATGACCTTTAAGGTCCCTTTCAACCCAAACCATTCCATAATTCTGTGCTATGAGATAAAAGTACCAGCCATCCAATGCAATGGGCCAGCCTCTGGGCCCAGGGATGGGATGAGCTAGGGATTCTTTGGTCAAAACCAACACAAGTAAGATATGGGTCTGTGTGAGGGAAAAAACAGCAAAAACTGCCCAAACAGCAATGGGTCACATTGCAAGAACATCCCCAAGGAGTCAGCAGGAAGGTCTATGGCCACAGAATACAGGGAGATTGAGGTTGAGAAAATGTCTTGGGTGCTTCTTATTTTTTATTACAGTTAGACAGACAAGATTCTGAGGTCATTAGCTGTAAATAAAATGCTTTTTTAAAAGATTAAATCTCATCAGAAACTTTGAAAGAAAAACAAAAACAAACCTTCCCTCGCAAAAAACAACGCCCCCCCAAAAAAGAAAAAAAAAACAAACAAAAAACCAAACAAAAAAAACCACACCCCAAAAAAATTAAAGGCTCTGACTATTGCCTAGAGACTCAGAGGGTTTATGGTGCCAAAAGGACACCTGGTCACATCCTCCTTCCTGTGTTAGAGATACTTCTAGCTGGCAGCCCTTCCCCCAGGCACCTGGTGGTGAAACAGCTGCCAGTGTAGGATACCAACCTGTTGTGAGGTCCTGTGGGATTACCAGAGCATGGGCTGCATCAGAGTGAGCAGGACGACAGCACACATCTTGCTCCACACGCTGCTTGTGGAATACAAAACCTACAGGAAGAAAAGAAAGGCCCTGGGTTTGCTGTATGTGAGATGTTTTAATTTGCACAAATGCAAGTGACAGACACTCTGGAAGTTTCCACTTTGTATTCTGCTTTGATCTTAATTAGTATGAACTTATTCTTCCAACAAGGGAAAACCCACAGAGCACTGATCAAGAGAAGAAAACTGCAATAGTTCTAATAGTCCCCTTCACTCAGCTGTTAATACTGTACTCAGGAGGGTTTGTTTGTAGTGGCATATCATCTCTAATGACCAGGTTTCACAGAAAGAAGTTAAATTCATTGTTGTCGCAATTAAGAAAAGCTACAGCAGGATCACACACAAGGTGAAATATGCCCTGGATGCCTTAAATCTGTTCCCCATAAATTATGAGCAACACATGGATGTTGGTTCCTCATCAACGTGAGCCCATCTAACTGCAGAATCCTCAGACTTGGGTGTTCTCTGGCCAGCTTCTGTGAATTTGGATATTCCCCTTTTGCCTGCTAAAATTGAAGGTGACTATCTTTCTGCCAGTTAGGCATGCTGAAATGCCAGGGCACTGGAGCTGGTCAGTGTTAGAGCTGTTTGAGGAAGGAAGCAGGGTCCCATGGCCAGGATGTAAGGAAGAGCATGACCCTGGCAACTAGCTGATACACAGCTGAGGTGCTTGTCAAATTACAGTGAAAAAGAACAGTTTGCTTTCTGTGAAAGGAAGGTGCTGATGCCAACTAACAGCGCTGTGGCAACTTCTCAGGTGGCTGCCCATGACCCAAACATCTGCTGCAAGAGTGTGATAGAAGAAAAAAGTGACTAGGTCTGACTAGCATCTAAATCACTTTTGTATTAACTGGCCAAACTTCTTGCAAGACATGCTCACTTTTTTCAGAAAAACATGTAGTGAAAGACAAGCAGCTCTTTTGCAAGCTGCAAAATACAGTCACTGCAAGTGGGCACAAGAGCAGATGAAGCAGCCAGTGCCAGGAAGCATTATACCCCCTGCCAAAGAGCCCCTCTACGTATTTATTGTATGTTAAAACAAGTAGCTCTCTGCAAGCTCCATTTCAGAGTCTAGAGGTAGGTGCAGGATTGGTTGGCATACTGTAACAGTGCCAGTGGTATGGTGCAGGAACCCTGGCACTGTTATTTTGCCTCAGACCAGCCCTGCTGGGCATGGGAGGACTGGATTTCAAAAACCATGGGCACTCACAGCTAGTGGCAATTGCAGGTCAAGGTGCAGCTGCCCTGAAGCTCCTGGCACCGGGTCCTGAGGGCATCTCCTTCTTCCCCCCAGCAGGTGCTATCTGGTCAGCCTCTCCCTTTCCAATTAAACAGAATATTCTGTTTACAGTGATGTTCACTACAGCTGTACAGGTATTTTGGACCTTTCTGCTCCACAGAAACACAGCAGTCATCCCCTAAATGAATCTTACCCCTCAACAGTCTTCTTGGGTAGATACTGTGTTTTCAGCTTTCCTAAGCAGAAATCAAGTGCTTTGAAACTGAATGCTCTGCCAAGGCATGAGCGAGTTTGCAGCTCAGGGCAAGGGGAGCCAGCCATGCACTAGGAGGGCAAGGACTCTGCTGTGTCACCAGGACATCACGGCCTCCTACAGCCCCTGCTCCTGTGCCCCAAGGGTCTGCCCCATGCTGGCTCTGCCTGCAGACTTCAATGAGCCCCCTGAGATGTACCAGAATGGGATTTGCCTTTGCTTTGTTCTACCAAATGGATGTAACAATGACAGAAAAAATGCACAGAGAGGATTTTCCGGCCTGTCGTCCAAGTAGAAAATGAACAGGAAAAAAGAGAAGGAGAAATTAGAGTTACAGAGAGGGTCAAAATAAAAGCAAGAAGGGAAGATAGGGTGGAAATATACCTTTGAGTCTTTGGCCCACATGCCTCACTATTCCAGCAACTGCATAATGTAAATCTCAATCTCAGACTTGTTTGACTGCTTCTGAACTCTTCTACTCTCACTGGAAAGCTATTTTGGAATCGCACTCCTCTCATGGCTAAAGTCCTTTTCATTTCCAGCCTAATTTTATTCATAAATATATGTCCACATCTTCTTGTGGAACTTAAGCTCTAGTCTTAACTACAGTTAAAGTAGTTGTCCCTGGATGTAAACCTCACAGTTCTGGTTTTATGCTTTGTTTAAAGCTGTCTCAATGTCTGACCTGCTGCCAAACACCTGATAACAAATATGTGTACAGATGTGACATTCCCTGGTCAGAAAGGTGTCCCTCTGCCTAGCAACTAAATCAGACAAACCCTCTCACAGCTCTGATTCAGGACCCTGATCTCAAGAGGAAGACAGGGCCATCTTCTGCCAAAGCTTCCTCTGGATCACATCCATCATACCTTAACAATGCAACCACCTCCTTCCTTCCCACTCACAACCTGCCTGGTGCAGAGAAGGGTGTGCAAATGTTGTGCAGGGCTGTTTTACAAGACCCAAACTCCCTGGTGTATGCTGTGACACCTGGGCTGGGGAGATATATATAGCAAATGTACTGCCCAGCCACACACCACCTGGGCTCCATGTGTGTGATGAGTGTCACACAAGGAACACCCCAGCCACATGTTCACATGCAGCAAAGCTGCTGAGTCTGTCTGCCAACCCCAGTGAATCTTGTGGGGTTTCTGGACATTTCACTCTGGATGGAAAAGGAGGGGTTTTCCCTTGGAATATCAGAAATCTTCCTCTTAGACTACCTTTGCTTGGTTACAGAAATAAGAATTTCATAAGTAAAAAACAGGAAACAAGCAGGAAAAAATAATACTGTTTTAGAAAACCCTACAGATACGAAAATTACCTAATCCTTAGATTCAAGGCATATTAGGGGACCAGAAGGATATATAAGTGCTCTGCTGCCTGGATTATCTGATGGAGTAACACTCAGAAGTACTGCTTGCCAACTGCACACATAAACCTGGTTTATCGCATTCCCAATAAAGTAGATTATGCTTTTGTGGTGCCCTTATCCACATGTTCAATCAACAGGACTGCATTACCTTCCTCAGTGACCTTCATATTGCTCTTCCAAATTAAACAGTCGTGCATTAGTCTCCAGCTCTAGCTGAGGTACTGGCTGCAGTGCAAGTGGTGTGACCTGGGGAGGAACTTCATGGTGACATCAAGGTCAATTATCTCAGAAAAGAGAGGAAAAGCCCAGCAGAGGAGACCTTCACCTTTCACCTTGAACCTGCCATGCGTGACCAGGAAGGCTCAGCCACTCAAAGAGCTTTGTGCTGCTACAAGTGGCAGCAGGCACCAGAGAGAAAGGGAACACAAAGAGCAGACTTTCCCCAGTGCTGCTCTAATTAAGCAGTTAATTAGGTGTGAGCTGAAATGGATGTGTTGCTGCACTCTGTGGGTTTTGAGTGGGTTTCCTAGTCAGAACTAGGGCAAGGGTGCAAATTTTGGCTCAGTTGACATGAAGCTGGAAACTTATGATTTAATCTGGCAAGATTTTCTCCAGTGCTGCAGGACTCACAGGTGATATGAACCTGTGTTATAGCAACCCATCTCCTTGTTCTCTTTTGGCATTTCAAACACTGTCAAGTCTGAGGGACTTCTGTCTTCTGTGTTTTAATTCACCTGTCTTTGGCAGCCTGTGGTTTCCCCGAGACAGACTTTAGTTCCTGGACAGCCCCACTCAGAGATCCTTCCTGCTTACCTGAGTCCTGAAGAAACGCCAAGGAGAGAATGTTCTCTATTTTAAGGTATTTTATCATGCATTAAATGAAGAGGTATATATTTTAACAAAGCCAAAAATATTTAATGTTTAAGTTTGCAATTATTGATAACTATCTTAAGACAGAAATCCCTAGATATTTTAAAACTCTAGCCATATTGTCCCAGCTGTGTTATCCATAGAGAATACGATACAGCTATGTAAAGCTGCTATGACTGCTAAGTGTATTCTATTATCTCTGCTAGTTTTGTCCCCCCTCCCACACTCTCCATTAATTTCAGTGTTCACTAAATATTTTAAGCTTCTTAAGTGAGTTCATGCATGCATTACAAAAAAGCACTTTGGGAAAAATTTATGGCTATTTTATCCATCTCAATATATGGGCATGAACGTACCACTGATCTGCACAGAGCTGTGAGACACTGTCCCTTTTCCTCTTACCCTCTCTCTTCAGGAAAGAAAAAACCCAAACTTTGGAAAACGGGTCATGCGAACACAGGGATTTCTATAGGGAGCCCTTGGAACAATGCGTGCATTTGCCAGGCGTAGTGGGCTCCCATTGTCTGGTCTTTCAGCACATAATAGAGGCTTTGCCAGTGGGGATCCTAAATGGGGAACTAATGGATGGACAGTAAAGATGATGTCGGCAGAAAGTGCAAGAACCTCCTTCTGCTTCTGTTTCTTTCAAAGGCTTGAAAGTGATAGTGTGCATAGTAATTCCTCTCCATTGTGGTGTATGTAACGTTTATATTCATGCTATGCTTGCTGAAGAACTGCTGGCTGTGGTCAGCAGAGAGGCCTGTACACATGCCTTTATCCCAGCAGCCTCCTGGAGTTCAAACAGTATGGAATCCATGTGTGGGGAGCAAAACACCAACTCTTATGTTAATGAAGATTACAGGAGGGATGAAAGCCCAGCTGCTCACCCACTGACAGCGACTGGAGGATTTTCTCTTACAGCAGCAAAGTACCCAACTATAGTCAAGTTTCATCAAAACTTTCTTTACTATCCATTTCAGAGGTTTCACAGCTGGGCTGGAAAATTTACATGGAGATAAACTCTTCAGTCAGACCTCAAGCAAATGTAAAAATGGCTGTTATCTTTTTTTGAAAGCCCCAGAGATGGAACTACTAAAGCAGTGCAAATACACATATGAAAATCTACCTATTTAGAGAAGGTACACATACAGAATTGCACAGAATTCAGAGAGTTAATTTATCCCAGCTGATAAGTTAGATTGTGGAAATGAACACAACTTTTATCTTTGAGCACTTTTAAGCCACATTGTATCAATTTGAAGCAAAATAATTATTTTCTGTTAAATTCTGTGAGATGACTCAAGAAGTCTGTAGAGAGGTGATCAGTTCCCATTCACTTTCAGAAGACTCTTCCCCCAAGGATTTGAAGTGACAATCAGCAGCAATGGCAGTTCTTCCATCCCTTCCTCCATCAGTCTCCTCCTCAAACTTCAAATTGTAAGATTTTAAACACTGCTATTGCTACAAGTGAAGAAATAAAAGCCATTACTGAAGTATCACTTTTCAGACCATTCATCAGTCCTCAGTATATCTTTGGTCTGGGAAAAAAAACCCACCTACATTAAATCCTTTTTTCCCCTGACCTTTTGTTTTCAAAATGCTTGATAACAACATCCATTCCAACATCCATCTCAAGAATCCCTTGAAACCTGTGAAAATCATCTTGCTGTATTAGAGTTGGACACTAGCAGGAAAATGGCTTGTTTTTAACCTGTGTATCCTCACTGGCTCCACCCTGAGCTAACCGCGATCTCCTGAGGGTACCATGGTGGCCCTGCATAGAGCAGGCTTGCAGCCTTCACCTGTGAACCCACGGATCTGAAAACTGGTTTCACCATGGAGAAACCAAAGGTTTCAGAGGGGCTGGGATATCTCTTTCCTCACTCCAGTTGGCCCCTCCAAGGAAAAATGGTAGCCCACGGAGAAACTGACAGCACTGCCAACGTGCTACCTAATGTGAGCATTAAACCTGTCTTAAATAGAGGAAATTAATACCAAGCACCTCATTTGAATGGCATCTCATTTGGGAGAAAGCCAGGAAATATAAAGGTTGGTTTGCTCTGCTCATCACTCACATGACTGTGCCTTTTGTTTTTCAGCCTGATGAGAGGCAAGGATAGAAAATCAGCCCCAGCTCTGAATTTCCTGGCTTTTGTCAGTTGATGTTACACCCATGATATTATTCGAACAGGGGGTTTTGTGTGTAACAGATAAATGTCGACAAAGCCCTGTCTAATGCCTTTTAGGTTGCTAGGAAACCTGGCTCTGTAGCCACCACAGAAATATCTCTGGCTAGGGGATTAGATAAGCTCTGACTTGTTTTGATTAGGTGAGCTTTATTGCAGAAAATACAGCAGCATGCTTGACATCGTAAAAATATGACCTGCTTACAAACCCGGGGCACAAGGATCACTTATTGCTCATGTTGGCATCCATGGGAGGACACTTCGAATACTTTTCTAACCCGCCAAATCACTTCTCTCCAGAAAAAGCCACACCTCCTAATTAAGGTCTCTTCTGGTGCCCTGGGAATTGGGGCTGCTGCTGCTAACACCACTGTGTTAGACCATACTGAGGTGAAAAGTCATTTTCAGCCTAGCTTAATTTCACGTGTCAGGAGAATGGGGGTATTTGTGGTGTGGTGGGCAGCACAGATAACTAAGAATTAGATTACCTGCCCTCTGCTCTCAGCTCTGCAATTTAATGATTGTGCTTTGAAAATAAATTTGAACGAGTTGTACCTGTGGCAGATATTTATGCAACCCCATTAATGGAGGAGCTAGAGGGAGTGAGCCTCTCTGCTGTTGCTCATGGTGATCCAAGATCTGCTCAGGGGAGCTCAGTCTCTTCCCCCTTCTGACCCTGCCTATGCTGGTCTAGGCCCTGCCTTTGCTGATAGGACATCCAACAGGCATTTGGGGAAATGGTGGAAGCTCCATGCCCTCCTCATAAGTGGTTTCCACCCCTTACCTCTTTACTGACAAGAAGTTTTTGCCTTTTTCTAACTTACTGCAATTCAAGAACCTTGCTTCTTGTCTTGCTCACAGCATATGTAACAAACAGGTTATCCCTTCCTCTCTGCAGAGCCTTTTATATGTTTGAACACAGTTCTCCTTTCTTCTTCAGTCAACTTTTCTCTGAACAAAACAACCTAAATGTTCTCCATCTATTCTCACAAAGTATATTTCCCCTAAGCTCTTTAATTCCATGATATATTATCTGTGAAAGCAGGACAGATATTCTGCAAGCTATAAATGAAACCAACAATATTGAGGTGAAAGCACCAGTCTGACCACATGCTCAGTCATGCTGTACCTGTAAGCTATGCAGTTTCTGTCCAGGTTGCTGGCAATAGTTTGGGATCATATTATCTGCTCTTTAATCAGGAAGGCATTGAGACAGGCATCTGGAACAGTCAAAGACCCTGGGTTCATGCTGAGGTGTGAGTAGAACGCAGGAGGCTGAGTTTGGTCGAAGTTCATGTTTACATATTCACATTTAATAAAGTACACAGCTCAGTGTTATACTCTTGTATGACAGATGTACACTGTATCAGTCAGAAGAGAGAACTAGCTGCATTACTAATGAAGTTTAAAAAGGCTCTCCCTCAGTTCACACCAATTACATGAGAAGTTTCATTCACAGAGAATGTGTAATCTGTCCATAATCACAGCATTTTAAAAGAAATTTCTGCTCATCAATCTATCTCAGGTAAAGCTATTACACGAGCTAAAATATGATCAAAAGGGTGCAAACAATCAGGCTCTTTCCAGCTAACTGGGAAAGCAAGTCTCAGAATAATGAATTCTGTGCTGAGAACACTGCAGCTGAAATGTTTCAGTTGGGAGAGCTCGGTACAAACAGGTACTTTCCAAACCATTCAGTATATAAGTTAATATTAACATTAGGCACTGCACATTTAACTCAACAGTCTAAGAAGCTGGTGTGCTCCCCTGCACTCATGGCTGAGCCTTGGGTTTGTGTACTGTGCTCAGACACACCAGTACGTCCTGTGACACTGCTATGAAGGAGACAAAAAGCCCTGTTTACACTGTCTTTGCAGCTCACACCTGGAGCAAGCCCTGGCTCCCTGGCAGCCTGTACGGCATGGCCTGTGTCCCTCGGGAACACACAAACCGTGACCACACTGCAGTGCTCTGGGAACAAACCTGGCACCTTATCAGCCTCCACTGCAGTCTGCAACTGGAGGTGAGCATCTCCTCACTCTCCCAACACCAATGTCAGAATGCACTTGCCCCAGGCATGGCAGATGACCACATCAGCATCCTCCTTGTGAGGTGACCAAGCCAAATAAAGGAGCGCAGAGGCTGCTACAAAAGCAAACTGCTTGCTTCTGCTCTGACCATGTCTGCTGCCATTGCTTCCTCAGTACACCACGTCAGTCCTACCACAGAAAACCTCATGCACTGGGGTGCTGACAGAGCCAGATCAAACTAGGGCCATGGATGGCCACACACAGATGCCTGTTAGAGCCTGTTTTGGCCAGATGGTGTTTGTTGCCCCAATTATATTCCTGACTCTTAACTGTCAGCCAAGCTGTGACACAGCAAGTTGTTATATGAAGTGCTTGCTGGGTCTGGATGTCATTGTTGGCAAACAAGGGCAGGAGGCTGCTGTTGGAAAAGGCTGCTTGTGTGTGTGTGTGTGTGTGCGTTAGCAGTACCCAAGGCAGTGTGTGTGTGTGTGTGTGTTAGCAGTACCCAGGGTGAGGTGAGTTTCTTGTCCTGACCCCTGAGCTGCCCACCTCTGCTGGAGAATGGCTGAATCACACAGCGTATCTTTCCTAAGCACAGCTGTACCTAAAAACATCCTATTGCTCTCATTTCTTCAGTAAGTACAGCTCAGACAAGATACCTACCAGAGCCACAGGCAATGCCAGAAGCATGGCTTCATGCCTAGGGCCCCTCCACTTGTCCTGAGCATGGCAGTGAAGATAGAAGGGGTGAATGAATGGCCTCAGAGAGTCTCATCTGTTGCAAGGCTTGTTAAAGTCCCAGACCTCTCAGACCCAGCAAGATGCTCAAGTCTAGGTGACAGTGCAACATAGAGCTTAATGTTATGGCACACAGGTCCTGAGCCAGTGTATTTCATGATAGATGGAGGCATGTCAGCCAAGCTGCTCCAGTATAATCACTGGCACCACATCTCTCTACATGCACAGCCTTTGTTTGGATGAATATGAAGTCAAAGTACTTACTGCTGCAAGCCAAACCCACAGCATGAACTAGCCTCAGTTATGTGACGTGCAGATATCCCAGAAGTGCTGAATATAGCAGCCCTGAAATACTTTTTGCACCCAAAAAGCTTTTAGATTCTTTTATTCACAAGGTTCAGTAAAAATCCCAAGCAGTCAAATAATAAGAGGATTGATACAGATCTCCCCAGGTTTTCAGGCCAACTGGGAGGCTGGTAAGCACAGCTGAGTGAGATTTGTGTGCCTAAGTCTAGGGACATTGGAGAACATTCTTGGGAGGAGGAAGTGAACACGTCCTGGTGTGTGTAGGTAGTGTCTGGGGTGTGCAAATCCCTGAGAACAACCCTCTCAAATGCACTTAACTTTGTAAACAGAGGTAGCTATTTAGCTTGCTTCAGCTGGGCTGATATGGTTGCATGTAGATGATTGGGAGACAAGGGCCAAGTGCCATCTGACTACAGATGGACTACATGGATGCACTCAGTCATGGATTGTGTTCACAAGGTCTGAGAGGAACAAGTACAAATTTTGCAGCTGTACTGTACACATTAGTGGTTTTGGCAACTGTGAGCATGCTCTTACAACTCTACAGATGACAGCAAAACATGCATCTCAGTGATACAATGGGCTCTGCTCTATTTGAAAGGACCAACATGACCAACTGACTATACTGTTTGACATATCCTCCAAGAAAATAAAAACTCCTTGGATTCACAGACACACAGAAAATCAGTGTTGCCTGTGTACTGTTGATGTGTTGCTGTCACAGCCTCTCTTGAGACTTACCCAAACAAGATGCCAAGCACTTGCTCCCCCATTTTTCCTCCCACTTCTTGTTCCAGGGATGAAGTCAAGAATTATGTGAAAAATCATGGGCTGAAATAGGAACAATTTACTGGAAACAGCAATGAGATAAGAAAATGAACAGTAACAGCAACAATATTAATAAGAAAAGTGTGCTAAAAAAGAGGGTGATTTGCATGCAAAATGCTCATTAAACCCAAGTTGGCATGATCACAGCCAGTGGCACCCCACCTCAACTTCTCTATCTGCCACACTTGCTCCCAGCTGGAACCCACACCCCTTCTTCTCAGAAGTCCATTCTCAGGGAGTCCTTTTCCCCAGCCCATGACATAATATGGTATCAAATAATACAGTGCCTTGGCCGTATCCTCCCACTGATTTGGGCCAGAACCAGAGCAGTTTCCCCAGACTCTTTTTGAATCACCTCACCTAAAGAGTCAGGCAGCAGAGATTGGCTGTCAATAAGGTCACAGCATTAAGAGGGGATGTCCCGTGCCCGCTGTTCAGCTCTCCCTTCCCTGAACCAAGTACATAAACATGACCCACTAACAGACCACACACCTTCCGTACAGTTTTCACAGCTCCTAAAGATGGCATGTGACACAGAGTAAATGGCTGAAGTTCAGCTGGAGCCAGTGAAAAGTTTGCCCAATTTAGAAATGGAGTTCTCATCAGGGACACTAGCCAGACCCATTTGCATTTGTGAAAGCATATCTAATTTGCACACTTTTAGTGTGTCTGCTATCACTTTTGCCATAAGGCTGAAGTTTTTAATGAGATTAATGATCCATGGGTCACTGTGACCAGTGATTGATGAGGTTCTCAGCAAAATCAATTTACTGTTTGTTTCCACCAAGGGTTGCCGCCATCCTTCTGCATCCCAAAACAGGTCACAATTAAGACGATGTAGTTTGATCTGGTTTTCCCTGACCAGACACTTCAATTCAGTGCCTGCAGCTTGTTGACCACGGTTTTCCAATAAGCTCAAGGGAGCCTAATGGTAGCAGTGTATTAACCCACCAATTCCAATTTGCAGTATTGGGTATCAGGATATGCAAATGAATTAAATTAAATCTTGTTTTCAAAGGGTATCATAAGGTGTCCCTTGAGCTTTATGTGCTTTTGGACATAATTTGATACATTAACATTTAATTTCTGCCAGGTGGGGTTCACCTTCCTCTGAGGTAAAGAGCTTACAGAGTAACACAGAACTCATACCTTCCTCCTTCCTCTGCTAATAAGAAATACAAGATCCGGTTTCTCTCTCCCTTCCCCCACTGCTTTCCTCCCACAATGTTTTATAAATCTGACAATAATGCAAAAAATAGTTCTGTATGGCTCTGTTGTCGCTCAGGGACTCCCAGATTATGTTTGCTACCTTGATGTGCCGGTGCAGTTGGGAGCTGAGCAGCAATGCTGATGTTACTGCTCTCCTTCGAGCCCATACTGCCCTGGGACAGCTGCTTTACCTGAATCCAAACATAAGAACAACTAAGAGGAGATTTTTGCCCAGTCATGGACTTCTGCTGATCACCTGCTGGAATGGGATTTGGGGATACTACCCAGCCCAGTGTGAATTTCTGTCACGTGTAGGCCCTCAGGACAGTTCATAGCCTTGCAGCTTACCACTCAATTTAATTAATGAAGTTCCAAGCGACAGGGGACATAACAACTGCCAGTATTTAAGATCACAGGTTTTAAAGGTCAATAGGCACCACTAGCCTTCATTATACCAGAAGCCAAAAAATTTAATCCACTAAATCCTGCCTCAAATTCCTATCTTGTTGTCAAGCTGGAGTATATATTTTTAGGAGCTGCTCCAAATTCGGTCTACAGGTTTTATTTTAAAGAGGTATCCCACTGAGTTCTCTGTACCCCTGTAACTGTCCTTGTGTGCAGCACCATGTGAGACACACATCTCCATTCTTACAGTCGAGTTTTGCTTAAAACATGGCTGGTTTTGGTTAGAGCAGCATTATTTGCTGAGGGTTGCCAATGTCTTCTGCCTTGCTTAAGTCATGGTTTTATGATGCAAATTAGACAGATAATACTGTCTGTAAACCATACTGCACGATCAGATGGCAGACTAAGCTTAGTGAGATAGAGATTTCCTTTTTAATTAAAACTGCAACACTTTTGTGTGGTGGATTAACACTGAAAGGGTCACTGGAAGAAGTGAATTAAAGTAGGATCTGAACAATGAGGAAAAATTGCTCAAAAATGGCCATTAACAGCATAACAACTATGTCACTTACCAGTGTCTTCCTTGCAGGAATATTATATTATGTTAACCCCTACCATTCCTTAAAGGTAGTCAAATGTCATCCTTGTTTTAGTTGTATGAAATTCTGATGTGGAAGGTTAAAATAATAATGAAACCATATCTGTCTTCTTTTGTCGTAACCTTCATCTTGACAATGAGACTTTGCTTTTGGAAGCACCTGGAAGCCAGGACTCCCACCAGTTCCTGTGGGAGTCAAGAGATTTTTTCAACAGCTCCAGAAATCCAGCCCCAGTAGGTCTTTTTAGGTAAATCATGTTTTTCCTTCAGAACATGTGCACTCAGCAGTTAAGCTGCCATATGAACACCGAGCTTTAATTCTCACAATATCCAGTCCTTCTGGCCAGCTTGTCCCAGAAGACTGTCAGTAAGCAGTGCTGCAACAGATGTCACACTTACACAGATATATCCTGGCTTTTCAGTGGAAAGAAAATTTCCTTTTCCCTAAACCCTACCAAGCCACAAGTTCTTGATTCAGACTGATGCAAGCCCACTTTCACATAGGCCTGAAGATGAATTTCTCCTTATTAGACTATCTTTGCTGTTCCAACGAAGCTGAGTGTAATAGATGGTTAAATCCAAACCTAAAACTTGCATTTGAATTCTTTTGCTAAATGCTCTGCAATTAGACATAAGCTGAGTAAGGCAGAGACTGCAGTACTGTATCACCAGGAAACATGTAAGGAGAAGAAATCTGAGCCATCCTTGTTTTACAAAAATAAAAAAAAAAAAGAGCAGCTGAGATACATACCTGAAAAATACAAGAACTAAGAAGTCCTGAATCAGCTGTTCACAAAGAATAAAATTATTATAATCAAATTTCCACATGCATATTTAGAGACTAGAAATGCAATGCCTAACAATTCTTAAACAAATACCAGCTTTCTTCCAGAAAAATTGTCTGTTAAAAACAACAAATCCAGTGTGGTTACAGATATTACAAAACAGAGCAGCTATTTGGTATTAAACCTCAAGAAATAATCAAATATGTCTGTGCTGTCACAGAAGAAATAAAGAAAAGGAAAAAGCCAAACCGGTGTGGGGAGGGGGAAGGGAGGGGTAGGAGGGGACAAAGGAAATTAACTGAATCACCTATAATTTCCTCAAAAAGTGACTTAATCCTGCTCAACCTTCTGTATGAGACAACCTATAGGAAAACCAAAAAGCCTCTAATACTCAGGCTGCCAGGTCCTTGAAAGGCAGCAGAATTTAATTTAAATACTTCAACAGCACACGGCATCCTCAGCCTTAGAGAGGGCCTCTAGGCAGAGGCAAGGTTAGTTTACAACAATAATAAATAAAATTATGCTTACCCCTTCAAGTACCTCAAAGGAAATTAATTTTTAGGTTTTTAGAGTAACCGTAAACAAAAACCACATTAAGCAGTATAGACTACATTTGAGACTAGTACAAGCAATGCTATCCAGATATTCAGGAATTGGATAGATAACCCTAAAAGGCATGTTTTGCTGCCAGCTCTCCTTGTATCCCCCGTTACAGAAATCCAGGAGATTGCAGATGCAGGCGAGCTGAGGGAGGACCCAAGTCTCCACCTGCGATTACCTACCCCCATCACTTTATGCCAGTAAACTCTGCAATGCAGCAGTGAGTACTCTGCACTCGGGAAAGTGTTTGCTTGTCTCTCGATGTCTGTGCCAGTGAACGTGTGCAGGCAGCAGGGAGCTTTAATAAAGCAAACTCTGCAGCAGACTGCAGAGCAGGCTGATTAACAGTTTCGGTGGTACTGGGGAGCGTGGCAGAGAATTCTGCCTCCCCTCCTCCACCCAGCCTTAAACCTGATAGATCAAAGCTTTGACCAGCATCAGGTGGTTAAAACACAGTTCATTAACTCGTGGTGCTTTCTGCCTGCTCACCATAGAAAGGCTGCAGGAGTTGCTTAGGATGATCACATATAAACAGTGTTTACTGGAGTTCAAAACAGCTTGTCTCCTTCGTGCCAAGCCCGCCCTTTAAAATGATATTAATTAAGAAAGCAGCTTTAATGCAACAGGGAAATGGCATGTAATCAGTGATTATAGCAGCAGGCAAGGACGTGATTTACCAGAGATTCAGTGAGAAGGGGACAAATGCAAGACCTTGTCTTTCCTTACACAGCACCACGCAGAGCTTTGACCTGCCCCACTCCCCCTCCCTGCTTTCCAGGTCCCACAGGTGGCATCTGCTTCACACTGATGTCTCTGAGGGAAATCTGAGTTAGGGAGAGGAAAACAGTTTTCTTTCTCCTTCAGTAACAAGTCAGTTGGGGAAGGATATGTGATTCCCCAGTCCGGTTTGCCCAGACCAAAGGCAAACAGGATGATGCAGTGACCGAAGGATGCAGAGTCACAGTCACCCCATCTGTCCCCATGGACCAAAGCAGGGAGCTGCTTGGGCTCAGCACCTTGAGGTGGAAGCAAGCCCTGACAGGGTGGAGATGCTGGGTGCAGGCAGGGCAGCAAGGGGCAGCCTGCAGCATGGAGCAGGACCAAGGACCTAGTGCAGGGAAATACTCAGCAGGCAGAGAGTGATCAACAAGCAGATTCACTCAGCTGTAGGTTGTTTATGAGAATGAGATGGAAACCAAATTAATAAATTGTCCCAACTGCTATCCCCACACTCCCACTCACTGTATTTGCTCTTCTCCATTCTGTCTTTGCTCCTGCCCTCCCACATGAAAAAAATAGTTATTTGTTTATATTCCTTGCAGTCCTTTATAATGCCACTACCCGGGTTTCTGGGCCAAAACCCCATTTTGCAGCTGTAGAATATGCAGCTTGGAGAGGCAGAGTGACTCAGTTGGGATTTTATAGCCAGCCCACATCAGAACCAGCTTTCAGTACTCATCTTCTTTGGCTCCTAAAATGAACCTTCTTCCATCAGCACCAGAACTTTCCACTGCAGCTAAAGGTACCCATCGCACTGAATTTGCTATCTTTAGTCCCTTGGTTGGATATTTGTTTCTTTGTTCTTCAGAGTCCTGGATGTTGCAGGAGGTAAAGCTGAGTGTGTACTATTGTTCACTTCAGCTTTGTGCTGATGAAAGAACAAGTACAAAGGAAGGAGAGAAGAGGAGAAAAGGGGGCACCTTCTTGTATAAAAAGCTCTGAAATCCCATATGGAAAAACTCTATAGAAGTGAATAAATGTGATTCTAAAAGCCTATTGAATTTAAGAGAGAATGATCTCATTCCCACATGGTTTTCAAACACCATATAGACTGGTGCAGTCTTTGAGCATCTAGGGAAAAGAGATGAGACTATTTTCAATGCTATGGATTTATCTATGTAAAACTATTGCTTTAATTTCCACTAGGTACCTTATGGGAAAGGCCTAGGGAAAAGGATAAAAAGAGAATTAGGAAAGCGACTTTAGTTGGTTTGTTTTGAATTTTGAAGTTGTTGCAGAATAGCAAGCAATACTATTGCTTTCTTCTGATTCTCAGTGATGTTGTATTTGTTTACTTTCTTTATAGTTTGGGGTTTTTTGAGGCAATTGCCACTACAGTGTTGGGCAGGGAGTTTTTAAAATAGTGTGAATGCTTTCCTAGATGTTTTTTTGAGATGAGTGGCTTGTCTAAATCTTTATCTTCACTATATGGAGGAGGCTGTGGTCAGGGGAAGGCAAAGTTGGTGTTCATAATAATTCATCTGCTGGATGAAAAAGGAGCAACTGAAACAATGGTATAGATTATATGATTTAATGACCCTTAGGGGACAGAGAGGGCTGCAGAAGGCAGCATTACAAAAAGAAGGCCTTTTCCATGTAGTTGTTGTGGGAGGCACAGGCTGTCAGTCTGCCAGAGAGAGCCACAGCTGTACCAGATGTGTGGTGATATAAGCACAATGAAATTCAACATGGCATTGAGGTAGGCTAATTTTTCCACTAGGAATTCAGAGAAACTATTCCCAAATTCTCCTGCACATATGTGTGTGTGTGTAGGTATGTTACATAAAAGCAGTTTTTATGCTGGATGCCCAGAGGAAACATTAAATGACTGTGTGCACTGCTCATGATGGACACTAGAGAGCCCAAAGGCAACTTTTCTACCATAAATTTATGTCAGTTTTTATATGCTACAACATCTGGGTCCAAAACTGGAGCTAGCAATCTAACAAGACAGCTTGGTTATGAGCAGTCACTCCAATGTCTTAACCCTGATCATCTGCCTTTTTTAGCTGATGAAAACTTGGCCCGCTCATTTACAGACTGTACATTTCAGCCAACCCTAAGTCATGCCATCTTGCTAGCAGGGGCAAAGTCCTGAGTCCCTGAAAGTCCTGAGTGCAAAAAATTCCCTGCTGGTGCACGCAAATGCTCTGTCAGGTGGCATGGGCCCTTTTCTCTGTCCTAGTGATAGGTCCCTTTGCTCCTGGCATGGGTGTGGTGAAACACGCAATTCCATCCCTCTGGGAAAGTTCCCGTCTGTCACAGTGACAGATACACCAGAACTCCCAGGCTCTCTTTCCTGATGGGATAGCTGGGGTAGGAAAGGCTGTGCAAGAGGAAAGGGGAGCTTTTATGGTCCCTGCCTCTTCCCTTGCCCATTCGGACAAGGCTGGGAGCAGCCAGCCTTTCATCTCCCCAGGACTTTGCTTGTCCAGCCATAAAACATAGATAGCAATCACCTTCCAGAGGGATTGGGAAGCTTTGTTTGTCAATGCTTATAAAATGCTGTGACTGAAAGGCAGGGTAGAAGGGCAATGTTTTAATAAATTATTATTAGTCCTTGAAATGTGTGGAGGGAAAGGGCTACTGCAGAAAGCATAGTGGCATCTTGGTAGCTTACAGGACTGTCCTGGGCTGCTTTGCTCCCATGCACACCAGAAAGCCTTTGTTTTCCCTGTATGCTGGGAAAGCTGTTCCCATACCTTGTGTCACTGCACGGCAGCCTGCACTCAGTAGGAAAACCGCTGAGTCAGATAACCTACTGAATCATTTGCACTTTCTCACCATTTGGATGGCATTTTCCCCATGTGTGTGTGTGGTTCCCATCTTATCCCAGGTCTCTGGGTTGATAGAGACCAAGCTGCTGGAGCAGGCTGTCCTGCCCTGAGCTGTGAGGCCAGGCTGTCATCACAGGTGTGCATGGCTCTATGGGTCCTGCCATCGTCGGTCATCTCGACAGACACAGCCAGAAAGGAGAGGAGTGAGGGTAACAACACTGTAACACGAGTTAGAACATCTTTTGCTTTATATTTGGGGCGCTTTCTACGGATGTCTCTGGGTTTTGGTCAGCTCCCAAGAGCAGCTCCTGCTTTCAGGCTGCCCCAGGTTTCTCAATGGCTTTCAGATCTCTCACAGGCAGGGGCCAACACACCAGCAGGAGGCATTCCCATTTCAGGCCCATTCCTGTGCCACGGAGGCTGCACAGATCAACAGCGTGTTCAATTAGGTGATTAGAGCTCTGTCTCAAGCATCATCATCCACACTGTGAGTGCCAATATCCTTGGACTTCAATGAGCCAGTACTGGTTTTTAATTAATGACGGATTTCTAAGGTTATTAATTAACCCTGTTAATTTTGCTGTTTCATTTCTTAGACAGAAAATCTGAATGAAAGTCTGTGGACCTTTTCCTGTGGGCAGCAACAAGCAGCTGTGCCATTGTGGGGTGGAGTCATGGGTTTGTGCTCTGGCTCTTATCAAGGCAAGCACACTGGTGTCCATTGCTTTGGTATTCACCTCTTTTCTTACCTTGACAGGTCTTATGAAAGGCACTGATGAAGCGTTTGCCAGCTCTTTTCATGCACTCTGACAGAGTCACTGTGTGTCACAGTGTGAGCTTGTCTTCCCACCTCTTTGCCCCTCTGATGTTTCACTATCTGCTTGCAAAGGCAAGGGTTTTATTCTGAGCATGCATATTACTGTCTCACTCTTGGTAAACTCCAAAGGATGTCTGTGTATCTCATCCTACAACCTGACACTTTATCCTTCCCAGATACTGTTCTGTTTCATTAATATGTTTCTCACTACTGCCAGAGCCCAATAGAGTTGTAGGAACAGTGGCCAGAGAGTGTAAAAGGCAGTTATAAGATTTATTTTATGTGTGACTTTATGGCATTGAAGAGCTTTATGTATCATCTCTCTGTATCACTTCCTCTCAGGCTGCTGCTGGTTGAACATGTTCTGTCTGACTCCTGCATCAGCCACACTGTGTCTTGATTTCCACTTAAATCAGTCTAGTACCACTTTAACCCTGGCAGCCTTTGAAATCAGGAGGCCACTGGAACAATAGGCAGAATTTATACTGCAGTCTTCATCTTCACAGCAATTTTCAAACACAAATGAATCAATCTTTAATGGTCCCTTATGTGGGATGTGACAGAAGACTGCAAGCCCAATTTTACAGATTGGGCTCAGAAAACCTGAGGGATTTGCTGAAAGCCACAGAAAAAATATGGCCCAAACTGCAAAAGAACAAATGAGGTTGTACTACCAATTTTTTACATCTACATCATGTTCCCAGACCTTTAAACTACAAGGCACTTTATTTTCTGGGTCCTGTATTGCATTATTAACAGCAGAACCAGGACATTTGCTGCCACCTCACTGTGTCAATGATATTCACTGATGTAACATAGTCTTTCCACAGAAAGGGAAATTAATTATTGCAAGTTATAGGGCTTATGATGACCCAATGCCTGGCAATGTGGAATGCCTTGGTGCAGTGCAGGATGTACTCGAGGCAGTACACTGGGAAAGGTCTTTGTGTGGAAAATGATGCCTCAGGCATCGGAAACACACTCTCTTCCTCCCCCACCATTATAAAATGCTACCAAGTGGTTTCCTCGTGGTGCTGAACCTGCTGCTCCTCACTCCTCTGTCTCTCTCCTTCTGTTAACTGAGCTGAATAATCTGTGGTTTCATCACTGAACCACAATGTCTCAAGATTTCAGTCTAATATTCGTATGCAGCTTTCTCATTCTGCATATCATGGTACATCTGCACCGTAGAGATTACTCTGGAGTTTAGATAATCCTTTCCAAACCCTATCCACATAATTTCCTCACCAGAAGGCCTATCAAGCATTGGAATAGGCTGCCCAGAGAAGTGACGGAGTTACCATCCCTGGAGTTATTTAAATGACACCTAGATGTGGCACTTAGGAACACGGTTTGATGGTGGACTTGGTAGAACTGAGTTAATGGTTGGACTTGATGATCTTAGAGGTGTTTTCCAACCCAAATTATTCTATGACTTTTGATATTACTGAGATGAATCTATTGTGCTATGACAGTGGGCAGTGAACATTTGGTTATGCTAGTAATGTGGTAATACCAGAAATCAGACTGACTAAAAATGGTTAACAAATGTGAAGGACTGTTGGAAGTTCTGGAAGGTAAATATAGTTTAAATTCTAGGAAGACACTGAGGGAGCTTGCTAACTGCAATTCCAGCTTGGACAACTATATGCTTCTTGAGTTTGGATGAAGGAGTTGTTATGCTTTGCTGTAATAAGCTTCTGAAAAATTAGTTAATTTTTCTATAGTTCAAAGGTGGGTTATAAAATGAAATTACTAACCATGTAGAATATCCTTACCCTGTAAAATTAAAAGCAGATGATTTTAAAAAGTTAGCTTTCAGGTCATTGAGAATTCCTGGAAAACCAAAAACATCCCGCAATAGAACCAGAGCAGGCAGAGGTTTGTAACACATCTTCTGCTTTGTCTTGCACTTGGAGGCAAAAAGGACTCCTACAGAATAATGCAATGGCCTTTTCCTAACCTCCTGTTTCCTGAATACTCTCAAAAGATGAGGGGCCAGGAAGAACAAACAACATTGAGAAACAGCAGGTTCATCATGTTCTGGCATAAGTGGAAATAGTCTGGAAAGGGCTCTGTCAATACCTCAACAGATGTGACCCCCATATTTTCATTTGGGCTAAAGAAATAATTCTAGAGAAAGACTGGGAATTCAACAAATACTTCAGGACAAAATCACATAATTTGCTAGACACTAATGAATCACATACATCATGTTTTCCTTTATTCTTTTTATTGGTCCATACACATGATCCACCTCCCTTCAGTTTAATAAAGATCAGGGACCCTGTTTAACCTTCAAAGTCAGGCATCTGAGAAAGACCCAAAGCTGTCAGCAAATCCTAAAAGAAAGGTACTGCTTGTCTCCATTTAAATGTTTTAATTTGTTTTTCTTGTTTTTCCTATTTTCCATCAAAGCTGTGGGAGGCAGTGATGCCTTTGGACTATTGCCCTATATCTTTTCATTCCTACTTTTACTTTCCTTTCTGGCCCATTCTGAAACAGGAAAATAATGTGGGTGGCAGAAGGGCAGCTTCCAGCATTTCATTAAAACAGCATTTGTTTTTTTTTTAATTGAAATGTCTTGTGGCATCTCTCATTATAGCTATTAATATATGACCTAACACCATTCTTAATAGTATTTGGATATTATTATTTTAGATTCAAATCTATGCACTTTTGATTTAATACATTAAACTCATCATATATATCTACATCAATGAAGTTTTAATGATGCATTGTTCTAATATATCACCAAAAAGATAGTGCTCACATGATAGATTAGTGCCATACATCACACTACTGAGGTATTTTTTAATGATATATTGCCCAAACAATGTCATTGGAAAGGAAGAAGAGACACATAAGAAATGGTAGGTTTTAATTCACTACAGTTTTAAAAACACTTCTAACATTCTTAACACAATAATAGCTGACCTAATCTGAAGTGGAAGAGGTATGATACTAAAAGAGAGGTCTGAAGCAGAAATCTGAAGTGCAATCCAGTGGGTCAGAAGGCATCACACAGACTCTTGAGATAGATACATAAATGTATCTATTTATGTCAGCAAACAGAAAGAAAGTGGAATGAGGGGGGAGCATAATTTTTTTTTTTTGTTTTCAAAAGGATTATACATCTGGTTAGAGAGGTGGGGCCTCTTTAGCTCAAAGCAGTATACCTTAGTGGTACTAAGTCCAGCTGATCCCAGCTGTGTGGATCCATGAAGCATTCTCTCACTGGAGCTGGGGTTGAAAGGAGGTAGCATTTCTAATGGGGTATTTATTTTATTTTTTTTCCTAGTCAAGTAATGCTGATCCACCTGAAAAGAAAAAAGTTCAACAGAAATATGGCTGTGTTGATGAGGCGTAAGTTCAGGCTAAATGTCAGCTGATTAAAAAGGATGATTTTGGGGGGAAGACTCTGGGCAAAATACATCTGGCTTAATTCAACTCTGCTGCTGTTTGGCTTGGCATGACCAGCTCTGCCCTCGTACACTGCTTGCTTTGTGGATGTGGGGCTTCCAGCTGTTCACTTTCTTAAGCTCACAGCTGTGATTCAAGACTCAAACCTGTGTTTTGCAGCATGGACCAGTGGTTTAACCTTTGCTGGAGCAGACATTTGCTTGCAGAACTGCACCCTTTGTGTGCTCGTGCAGACACTGGACAGCTGCAGTGTGCACAGCTCTGTGGCTGGACCAGGGTGAGGCGGTGGCTTCTATGAGGAAAGTGTTTCAACATGGATGCTGAAGGCTCCAATGACTAGTCACATATAGCAAGAGTAGCATTGGGACAGCAAAAAGATAAAGATGAAAGAGGAAACAAAAATAAGAGAGCTGAGCCTCAAGCTGGCACAGACAGCAGTGGAGTGAGCCACCAAGCTGGATGGGGCTCTTGAGCAACCTGGTCTAGTGAAAGGTTTTCCTGCCCACAGCAGAGAGATCGAGGCAGTTTTTAGATCTCTTGAAACCTAAGCCAGTCTATGATTCTGTGATTCTATATGCCAAGTAGGACTTTTGAAATCTGCCCTTATCAAAACATTCCTTTCATCCTATAGCTGCTTATACATTAGTGCACAAAATGAAGATGTTGCAAGACAAGAAATCCCTAATAAGCTACCTAAAAACTAGAGCTGGTATGGAAAAAGCATTAGTTTCTTCTAGAAAAATACTGCTGCATATGAAACATGAAGAGCATTGAGTTGGCATCAGCTGGAACAGTAAGTGAATAATAAAGCAAAAAAAAAACAAACCTATTTGTACTAAAGAACAAAATCCCTGTTCACTGTTAATATCGAGTTATGTAGTTAACTTGTATCTAATGTAGAAAAAAAGACTAAGCAGATACTGTACTTCAGGCAAAAAATATTAGACTTTAATTAAATGAAGTAAACATCTCATTAAATGTCTATTTTTATAGACACTAATGAACATTATTGCCAAAGGGGCAACAGAAATAGGACCAGCCATAATACATATGGTAAAATGTATTTCTTTACAATTTTGAGTAGTAAATCTTTCCTGTGATCTAACAAGGTACAATAAGAAATCCTACTATATTAAAATACCTCTAAGGATGTAAGAGAACTGATCTCTGATCAGCTCAGCTAGAAATTACACCACACATTTCCGCTTGGCTTTTTAAAAAACTCCTACTCTGATTATAATGCACCATTGGAGAATATAGCATTATTTATTTTAAGATATTTCACACCAGGAGAGCAGACGTTTTCAAGGAAACCTTGAAAAAGGTATGGACCTTTAAGCAATAAAGACCTCGGGTTTAGAAGTTTTCTTTAACTTCTGCTGGCTCTTTTCAGGCAGAGTAGCATACCTTTATTCCTGTGTCTTCTCACAGGTTGCATGGTGAGATTTGAACTCATCGTATTCTGTTTGACCTGTGAAATTCAGGGCACAAAGTACTTTTCCCAAAGTCTGCCTGATACAGAGCTGGGCCTTTCAAGGCGCTGTGTTTCCCCACCAACTTTGGGACAGGGTGTCTCCTTCTTCATATCTGGCGTCTCCACCAATTTGAGAAGGGCTTTGCTCCCCACCCAGGCTCTCTCCTCTCTCTTTCTCCTTTCCTAGTTTCCCTTTCCCAGTTTCCCTTTCCCACCCTTCCTGCTGTCCTGACATGCCATGAGATGAGGAAGCTCCCAGAAGCTGTCCAGTGCTAAGCATAGGTCTGAATTGGAACAGGGCTCTTTCACAGCTGCTGGCACCTTTTCTCCTGCCCTATCTGCTTTCACCTGTATTTTGCTCCTCAGTTGTAGGGAACATGGCTTTTGCTCTGCTTATTTTCCCCACATGATACCCAGCACTGTTCCCTGCCAATGACCTGAGAGTTTCCTAGGAATCAGTGACCTCTCTGCAAGCCTGAGGAGCTGCATTTGTCCCGGTGCCCTGATGCAGGCAGCCAGCTCTTCTCTCCCTGGCAGCCTGCAGCACCACCGGTTTCAGCCCTGGGTTTTGACCAGCCATAATATTCCGTATAGGAGGAGGCACAGCTTTGTACACAAATCTTGCATTGCTCATCCAGGAGAGCTTGCCTGTGTGGTCACTGGTTCTGCGCAGGAGACCCTGCCTTTGTGTCACCCCAGAGCTGTTTTGCTCTGAGGTACTGGATGTAAGGCATTGCTGGAGGCAAGATTCCCAGTGTGGGTGATCTAACCCTCTTCACTTCTGCCTTGGAAATCAAGATCTGTTGTGGCTTATGGCCCTGTGAGCCAGATGGTTAGCAGGTCTTGGTGTTTCTATATATAAATCTAACAAAATGGTTTTACCTTCCTACAGCTGGCACATGTGCCTAACAATTTGATCTTTTGCATTTTAAATATTTATTCAGTATTTAATTTACACCCCTGAGACGAATCCTGGTGCTTTAACTTAGCCCTCAGCTAGTTTTACTGAATCATCTCTATGACGATTCAGTGATCTTCAACAAATTGGCTTTGTATATGAGCAGGGCCCCATCCTTTCTTATTGGTATTTTGGGGGTATTTTGGAAAGAGCTACTGGTGATTTTTTTAAGTATTACAAGGCATTAAACTGTTGTTTCTGTCTTTGAAATTATAGATGGTCTCCATAGAGACACTGAAGTTCTACATTGCTCTCTTGAATTGCCTGAAGAAGTGGCACTTAGAATTACATTCGAAACAATGCTAATTAGCAAATGCTGAATTTTAAGCAAGCTTCACAGCAAGGTTTTTGTTTGATAGAAGCAGCAAACCAGCAATCGACTGACCAAACTGACAAAGCTGAGCTACAGACAACATGCTATTTAATTATTCATTAGACATTGAACAGGGTTAACTAGAATAGGCACCATTCCCTTTTTGAGGAATCACCGAGTCAAGTGCAAGTGCCTTAGAAATCTAGCACAATAAATAGTCAGAAAAAATCAGCAAAATGAAATCTGCTTCCCAAATTGCAGATTTATTGAGGAGGGGACAGGCATGAACAAACCTCTGCAGCCATTTGATGAGAATGACATAGCATATGCACAGAATGGAAATAACTTGTCAGGAGCCAAATCCTGCAGACAAAGCTACCATGAGAGGGCTTGGGTGGAGGACAAAACAGACATTCTCAGTCTAGGATTAGGCCTGGATGGTGTTAGGTGAAGGAAGATGGAGCAGAGCTCCCCACAGGGCCCTCAGTCTCCCCTTTCTGCCCAGAACCACAGGTATCTCTGATTCACATATGTGTGTGTAGGGGCATATACCCCACAAGGGTGCTGGGGGCCCTTCAAGGGTTTCCTGGGAGGTAAAATCAGCTATTTTGGTCACAGCAGATGTTGGAAACTGGCAGCAGCTGAACACAGAAGCTGGATGTTGCTGCTAGAACTTATTAACCTGGCAAGGTACAAGTAAGGACAAAAATAAAGCTTTGGAGAAGGCTTTTATATTAGATAGAATCTTGTCACTTGCAGAATAAGCCATAGTCAAAGAAAATGATTGCAAGAAGGGAGAAGATTTGTGGACCCATGCAGAAGCCACAAAGTGTTGGGAGACATGTTGGACAGGCACTGATCTAGGCTCAGATACACTTAGGAAAATAGAGACTGGAAATATATGTTTATTCCACTATTTGGTTTGATCTGTGTATTTCTCATGTTAGCTAAGCAAAGTCCATGTCTGCTGCAACAAAACCAGTGAATGAGGACAATGTTCTGTCTCTCCCAAGCCAAAGGAAACTGAAGAGGAAACACTGCTCACTCCGAGCAGCACTACCAGAGGTACACCAGGTACTGATTCAGGTGGCTGTAGTTATCTGCAATTAGATGCACAACAGACCAGGTAAATAATTCTGGGCCACACTTTGACAAGGTTTATACTTGGAAGAGGACAGGAGGACTGCTGACATTCTGTGTTGTTTCCCTGGAATGCAGGGCAGCAAGAATTGCCAGCATCACAGGCAGGAAGTCAGACAGCATGGTTATAAGTGTACATTGGTGTAACTGATGACTACAGAGAGCACTGATCCTTAAACTGAAAAGTATTTGCAGAGTATCAACATGATAGCTCAGTTTCACTAGTAATGTGGTGCAATCACTTACCATCCTCTTTCAGTCTCTGTTGTGATTTTATTACTTAAGCGGGAAACAGTGAGAGAATCATCAACTGGGATTATCTCTGATGGTCTTGATTTGTGGAGCTAAACCATCTCCCCTTAAAGCCTTTAATGTTTCTGTAACTCTCTCAAATGCTTCTCACGCATCAGACATGGCACCACTGCTGATGAAGGACTCAGAAATGAGCAAAGCAGTACACCAGACTTCACCTCACAATCACGTCTGTCAGCCCTCCATGCATACGTTCAGCATTGTAACAGGCATCTACCTACCACCTGCTCTGTGTGGGGAGAAACACAAGTGCAAAACAGGACAACTTGAGAACAGTTCTGCTCCTTCAGCTGGGCTGATGTTTTGTACCAGGTATTTGTATCAGAGGATTATATTTTCTCAGATGAGACAAACAAGTGAGTAGGATGAACTCTCCATCTAATCAAATGGAATAAAATGTGACTAGTAATGCCATTCCCAGCTATGGTGATACTTCATCCTACTTATTATAGCTACCTACATATGGGCTAAAACTCAGCATAATAAAATCTTTCTATCTAAAGTGGTTCACAGTCTGCAGTCAGTTATTTTCTTGCTACCACTTTGTCATATCAGCAGTAACTGCACTTGCCACGAGCATTTGAATGACCTGTCATAGGAGAGACTTACCCTGCAAACAATCTCTGTACTCTGCAGTCCTGTTAAATAATGCCTGTACTGAACCTGACTACAAGAATGATCTCACCCTGTGTATTGTTTTCTGTGTAGTGTCCACCATTATTAAGACTGCATGTCCTAGATCCCAGAGAAAGGCTCATGTAAGAAAACAATTATTTCCCTTTTCTTTTCAGCATGCATATTTTATTCCTGTTAGTTTTGTCAGCAGCATACAAAAGCTGAGTGCTGAAGCCTGCAGATTTCTTGTTCTCTCCTGACATTGAGTCCCACACATATCTCAGTCAGGGAGCAATTGGTCTCCTTTCATGTGTCCACTGTAGGAGTATACATGAGGGAAAGCCTGAAATAGGACCTTTTAATTTGACAAATGGGAAGTACAAAGATGCTGGGTTGCCACTGTTGCTGGCTAAGGCAGCCCCTCTCAGCAGCATCTGGGCTGAGTTCAGCACATTCATATAGGTTTGAGTGAGCATGCAGTTTCTCCTAGTCACCAAAAGGTTCACAAATGATCATGCAAAGAGATGAAAAAAAAAGAAGCTGGTGTTTAACTGTACCTTTCTCTCTCCATTGTTTGGTGCCAGCTAGGTAAACACCAGCTCCTCCACGATGTGACTGCTATCTAATCTCGTGTAAGGTCCTGCCTCAGGAATAGCATCCACAAGTGGATTTGCCTTGCTTGCATGAAAAGATAGTCAGACATTGCAATTGCCCCAAGTCCTCAGACTCCCAATACTATTTCTTTTTCACGGAGAAAAAGAAAAGGCCTTGTGGAGGAAGAATTTGAATGCTGGTCTGGGACTACTTGCTGAGCCTGCACTGTGCTCATTTTAAAGCAGCCGTGGTTGGAGTTGTGTTGCCTCGTGAAAGACATCAGCAAAGCAGCCCAAGTCCACAGGGAGCTGAGGAATGGCAGGGAATGGAGGAAGGGGTCCCAGGAGGCTGAGAGCAAGCACAGGTGGGGTCTGCCACAGCCAGGGTCAAGGATTCTCAAGTCCTGAGGATTTTAAGGGTGTAAAACCCCACTGAGACTCAGCTCCTTCCTGCAGTATTTCCCAGTCTAGGAAAGGAGGGACGTGGAGTTGGACCACTTGGCTGAGTGAAATTAATAGAAATGAGAATTAAATGTTTATTGAATAGTTGTATTCACTTTAATGTGTTTTCCTGTTACCTAGAAACAAATTAGCAATTTCTTCAGATCTGATACCCAAAGAATGCACCTCTGAACTGACCTGACTGCATGAGTTCTGGCTGCACCTTGGTCTGCATGTGGGTTTGAGAGGTTTGGTCTGTGTCCAAAAGCAATCTGAATCCCAACAGTGCTTGTTGTTTTATGAGTGACTCTAATTGCTGAATTAAACAAAAATAAGGGAAAAAAAAAGCATACAAAGAATTTTTTTAAACTGTAATAAAACCTGTTTGATATTTCCATACTTAGTATTGAAGTGACCCATCATTTGGATTAATCATTTCAACCACTTTGGTCCAAGAACTATGAAGAAACAATACTTTTTAACAGAAGCTGTACTACAGTGCATTAAAAAAAGAGCTCACACTCTCAGAGATGAAGATGTCTCCTTGGACTAATGTTCAGCTCCTGTATTTTCTGGCTTTTGGCTGATTTATCCATGCAGCCATAATACCATTTTATGTTTCATTTCCTAGCTTTCTAAAGGAAACAAGAAAAATAAAAATGCAATTTAATGCACTCCACAATGACTATTTAAGCATTACATCATCAGAAAGGCTGTCACTAACTAGTAAGTGGTCCCAATGATAAGACAGCATTACCTAGCAACTGCAGAGAAGTTGTTAACCCTTTTCTGACTACTATATTCACCACTGAAGCTGGAAATAGCTTGTAGCAAACAAATGCATATATCCCAATGCCTGCAAAAAAAAACCCGAAGCTCCTTCCATCTTGTGATTATGGTGTGAACATTTTTCTCTGCATTTCTGAAAAGATGCCCAATTCAGTTCTGCAGAAGGACATATGAGGCCCACACGGCTGTGCAGGCAGCTTCTGAGAAAAAAGGGAAGCGTGATGAATCATTCTGGTGCTACATGTGCACACATAGAGTGATACAGGGTTTTTTCACTAGCCTGAGGAATGATGACTGGTTAAAATATTACCGGGGCTCTCAGGAGGTTTACAGTAATTATTTGAACAGGTCATGAGTCTTTGCAGCCCTCCTGAACATCATTCAATGTTTTAGAGAGCACGTTATGTTCATCCTATATGCTGCAAAGCAGAAAGAGGCAGTTAGCTGTAAGCCTTAAATTTAAGTAAAATTTATGTGAAGAAAGCAAAATTAAACCTAAACCCTGCTATGATTCCCATGGGAATGGGCAGATCCTGAGGGATAAAGCACCTGGGTGCTACCTCCTAGGCTCACATCCTCTCCTGATGAATGCTACCAGTCCCTGAGTTGGTGCAACTTCCAGAAAAGTCCTGAGATGGCTTTTACTGCAGGACTGAAATCTGAAATCCACACTGGAAAACAGCAAGGACCTCCACTGCAGCTGCAGGGCAACTGCATGCCAGGAAACCAGCAGCGGAAGCAAGTGCTGCAGACAAGAAGAACGTGGGAGAGGCACCAAGAACCAGGTCTGCACACTAAGGACTAGACAGGCTCCCAGCAGGACAGCATCTCTGTGGACTGTTATCTTCTTAAGATTCAAGAGTATGCCTTCTTTTCCTGTGTGGTCTTGCACAAAATGTTCATGTCCAGGAGACTGCCAGACACAGAGGGAGCTCAAACCCTGTTTTCTGCGTGAATAAAGAGTGGAGGAAAAAGTGTGTGTCCTCCTTTTCCCCTCATTTGACAGGTTTGCCTTATTTGACAGGTTTCCACATCCTCAGAAAGACCTCTATGATGATGTCAGCAGACTCTGTCTGTCTTCAAATACTGCCTTTTTTCTTTTTTGTTTGAATACATATGCATAGCAAAAACACAACAGCCCAAGTTGTAGGTCTTTTCTTAAATTGCAGTAGCCATGAACTAAGCAAGCCAGGAGATTAAGCAAGTGTGGCGACAGCAAGAAAAATCCAGAAAAGAACGGCAAGAAGAGCACAGTAATTGCTTTTCACGTCCCACAAAGATGGTCTGGACAAACATCAGTCTAATTGGAGCAATTCTTCAGTATTTTATTCCAAATAAATAAGCCGTCCAACTCTATTACATAGGACGTTGTGTATTTGTTCCAATGGTCTTTGACTGGGTAATGGGACTGCACTGCTTTGTGTGTTTTCATTCCAAATTACTAAAACAAGCTTTGTAAAATCTCCCCAGAAAAACATGTTGTCCTGTTAAATCACTACTCCAATATGATTATAAAAAAAACTGACTCTTATTACTCTGTTAGTTTCTCATAAGCTGTAATAAAGCAGAGCAATAACTAGCCAGCATGAAAGAGTGAGCATTTCCAGCTAAAGTGCAGAGAAGTAGATGGGACCTAATTTGTGTTCTGCAAAGCCTCAAGCCAGCCAGAGGCTGACAGTCTCCCTCTCGCTGACTTCACTAGAAATCTCTCAGCACCTCATAGGATTGCAGAGCACCTGGTAATATCAACTTCATCAGTGCAGGTCCAAGTACTCAGTGCTCACATCAGCTGTTAATATAAATTCTAGCTGAGGGGATACACTATTGGTAAGAGCTAATCCAAACACTAGTGAGCACCTTCAGTATTTCACTGGGTCAAAAAGGGTGCACTCATTTAGCCATCCATGAAAGTATCATATCATAGCCATGCAGATCAAGCCATGTAAAATGATTTTGCAATATTTCCATATCATAAAATATGTACATACATTGAATCCACCGATCTTGTTACCTACAAATACTGCTGATGCCTAGGAATTTACTAAGCCATCCATAGAGCTTTTTGGACTGTCTTTAGGGTCTGAGCCAAATCCCAGATCCTGAGCATTCTTTGATGCTCTTTTATAGCACCAATTACAGTTGTTTCTCTTATTTTAATTTACCAATTTCTTAATAGTGACAAGACACTTGTTAGACACGTGCATTTTAATGTGAGGAGATTATTGCACAGTATATTTTTGAAGTTAATTTGGTCTGTGACCTTGCATCCTCTAACATCATCCAGGTAGGCACTGGATTTACAGAATAGCAATGCATTGAAAAGAGGCCAGATTTTTTTCCAGAATAGTTGCCATTCTGCAGTTTCTCTTCTCTTTTCAACTGAGATATTACTGACTTTGAAAACCTGGTCCCTGGATAGTCTGCATGATATGAGTTAAACTAGAGAAAATATTTTATATAACTTTATAGTAACCCTAGCATTGCACAATGAGGTGATTAGAAACTTCTCATTGACATATCCTGGAACTTGTCCACTTGAACATTTTACATTTAATTTCTTTGTTTATTTTATTTTTAAAGGGAAAAAACCCCAAAAAACACTTGTGGGTGAAGGCATAAAGGTGATAGTCAATCTCCTCCATAATATTAATCTTGAAGAGTGACCAACCCAAATATATTTGCTCCAAAACTGATGTTTCTCTTTTCATTTTATTTTCTAAGTTAAAAAGGGGTGAGAAAAGGAGATAGTAATGGAAGCTGGATTTCATTCTTGACCACAGCAGGCACTGGGAAGATCTCACAATGATTTATGTGCATATATCTTATATTTAATTTCCTTATCTTTTTAAATGGTTTGTGAATAATTCAGGCAATGACTGTTTGGATAACAGAGTTTTGTACACCCCTGAAGCTTGAAATCTTCTAATTACCCCATAAAAGATACAGCCTGGAACTCATAACACCAGGTTTCCTTATCCCACCTACCCACAGCCCAGGGCTCATCCCTATGCATGAGCCCTTTGCTATCCAGCTCCCAATTAGGTCTCAGCTTGTCCTTCAAGACATCCAACAAGGCTGACAGTGAAGATAACATCCATAAGAGGCCACTTGCCCTGGGGGAAGTCAACTGTCACTATCAAACTTGTTCCAGCAAAAAATTAAATATTTGGCATATGATAATAGCATACCTGTCACTATTGCCTCAGATCAGCCTTCAACCTCACCAGACAGAGGGTCATAAATCCTTATTTGAGCTCTTCTTTTCATTTCCCAGTAAGTCCTCCTCTTTGAGCATTAGTTCTTGAGCTCATTGACCTGAGTACACACTTAAGAAACTCTGTTAGTTATCTAAAAAAAGACAAAATGAAGGCAGGCAGAAGCTGAGTTAATCACTTGGACATATGGAAATAATGTGACAATTCTGTTTATATGCAGGCAGGCAGTTCCCTAATAGCATCACTGCAAAACAGTCAGGGTGTTTTAACTGGGAAAAAAAAAAAAAAAAAAAAAAAAAAAAACAACCCAAAACAAAGCAAGGGAGCTGCCTAAGACAGCCAGAATTTGATGGATTGGATTGAAAGCTCTTCTTCTGCTTAGTTTGCTGTGGGCATAATGAGCACGATCTGTAATTGCTACAGAATATTTAAAATCTAGAGCCAAATTTAAACCAAAAAAACGAGACAACTTTTCAGTTAGGAAAGGGAGACTGGCTGGATAAAGGAAAAGCAACGATTTTGCCATAAATTGTTGCCATTGTTCCAATGCCAGGAAAACTTTAATTTCCAAGGTAGGTTTACCCTGGGACCCTCCTACCCATTTGTCCTTCTAGAATTACCCCTTGATTTAAATGACCATTCTTTTCTGGCATTTGTTTTCTTGATAATCTTTATAGAGACCAATCATAAAAGTACTAAAGATGTTCATCTTTCACCCAGAAAGGAAAAAGCAGTGAACTGTGTGACTGACACGATATAAACAGCAGGGGAATGGGGAAGTTTAAAGGTGTAACATTTCCTCCTGCACCTGAATATCATATATACTGTATTTGAGGATCAGAGGGAGATAGAGGTGTTTCATTTAATTAACAAGAGAGAGGCCACTAATAAAGTTTAAACCTGAATTTGCAAATTGCTTCTGATGGTTCAGCTGCCAATGTTCCATTCACAGAGCTGCGTTCAGCCAGTATCCAGTCGTGAGACGTTTCTTTCTCTGTGTTTCTATCCCAGGTGGCAGCACTGGGAGCTGCTGAGCAGAGACCAGTTTCCTCCAGTCCTCCGCAGCTGCCAACATGCAGATGTCCTGTCACATTTCCCTGGGCCAGGCAGCTGCGTGCATGGGCCAGTGAGCTGCAGGTGCCGGGCTGGGGGCAGCAATCAGGCGGCCACAGGATCCGGCCCAGTGGCTGCTCCGCTCCTGTGGGCACAGGGAAGTCTTGGCTGGGCGGGAAGGAACCGGCTCCATGGCTGACTTCCTTGTGAAGGACAATAAAAACAGTGAGAGGGGACCTCACACCAGCCTGTTTGCTCGAATAACGATATCAACAATAACAATAAATCCCTTTTCCCAGCCCAGTCCTGTGGAGCAGCCAGAAGGGACTTTAAGTAATTCCCAGCAGCCGGAGCATTGTGTGGGGCTCTCGTGGCTGCTTTAGGCTGGGCTCCTCAGCTGCCTGTGCTGATGGGAGCAGCAGAGTGCTTGGCACAGGCTGCAAAACCTGCCCAGGAAGTGACTGGTGCCTGGCAGGTACCTGAGCCCGAGTCTCCAGCAGGCCAGCACGTGTGTCACCACAGCAGTGAGTCCCTGCCCCTCCACAAAGGGTGACAATGGGGACACTTGGCCAAACCTTGCTGCCCGAGCAGCCCTGGTCACCACTGCAACACAGGGAGCCTTGGGCTCTGTGTGCAGGGTGGTCTGCAGAGCCACATTGTCTAAAATCACTGCTGTGTGTCCTTAGCCTGCTGAAAACAAGGACATCTCTCTAGCAGCTGGAGTAACACCAGACTGGGAGACGGAGGTCCCCCACCTCAGCAACACCTGGGGAAGGGAAATAGGCAACCACAGGTAAGGTAACACTACAAGGAGGTCTCTGCAGACTGAGAGCAGACATTTGCTGGCAGTAACTCAACTTGCAAGTCACATCTGAACCAATGAACTTGGGCTGGATGTTTCTGCACCATATTCCTTTCTCTAGACCATTTCCTAAACTATTCAAAATGAGGAAAGTGCTTGCATTTGATTTTGCCACTAAATGTTAATTTAGGTCCTGCTATACCTTCTTTGTTGTCTCTGTTTCACTAGTTTTAAAACTGGTGGGGTGAAATAGAAAAATAGGGCTAGAGGTTAGAAAATGAACTGGAAAATATAGTTCTGTCTTTTAAACCACTCATAAGTGTTCCATATATGTTTTAAGTTCTCATCTGACAGTTTTCAATCAACTAGCTCATATTCAAGCTTAGTCCCTTGTAAGATAAGTCCTAAACTCTGGTCTGCTAATGTTTTAAAAATTGAGGAGAACTGCATGTAGGCAATAACTGGATATAGAGCAAACACTCTAAAAAAGTAGTACCCAGCTTGGAAACATGGAATGCAGCACAGTAAATAAGAGTCAGCTTTGAAGACTAGGCAGAAAGCCAAGCCATCCCTAGTCATGGCTGGAACTGGAAACACAAAGGATTGCATCCCACTCCTCCCAAGTCACTCTTCCCTAAACCCTTGCTCAGCTTAACGCAGGCTGTGGCAGCTTTGCCTCTGCAGTAGGGCTGCTATCAGTTGTAGTAGGTTGCATTCCCAAGGCCATTTGCGTGTTTCACATTTTTTCTCTATTTTAGATCTTCCCTCACACACTTCTGCCCCCACTTGCCTCTATTCTCTGCAGGGATTCTCCCAGAGCTGGCTCTACAGAAATCTCTCATCATCCTTAGCAGAGCTCTTCTTTGTGAGTGCTTTGCCAAACACACTCATCTTTTATTCCTCCCTAAGTCCATCAGTCAGGCTTTTCTACCTTTGTTTATGTCAGTAACACCTTTTCCCTTTTAAAACTTTCTTCTCTTTTTATAATAAAAAATTAAGTTAAACCACAAAGCCTCATTTTGTAAAACTTTATCTGACCTAGATCACCAGAATCAAAGAAATTCTGAGCTAATGATGAATCCGCCTTGTTCAGCTAATCATGCCTAATTGCCAGAGTTCATGGACACTGAGCTGTCAGTGCAGGAACAGAATGAAATGATCACAGAGTGGTGCTTTCATGATTTGTGCTGAAAAGAGTGATGAAGTTTTATTATTTGGAAACATAAAATTGAGATAATATTTGCTGGAAGGTGATAAATTTGCAAAATGGGTCAAATCCCAGACTGAAATATTTAACAGCAACCTATTCACTCAGCAAGAAGTATAACAAATTCATTAGAAAATCTGCAGGTAAGAGGACTTTGCCAATCTAATACAGTAAAACTGAAGAGATTAAATAAATTCCCAAACTAGCAGTCAACAGTGTGCAGCCAGTAACAGTCCTAAAAAAATGGTTCCATTTTCTCACCAATTCAGCTGTGTGACCTAATGCTGGTTTCAATTGTTACTGTATTAACTGTTCATATTAAATTAATCTCGATTTTGGTCAAGACAATACCTGGCATGTTGTACATTACTAAAAATACCTTCATTGCCATACAAGTAGATTATATGGCCTCTGGGTAATATCTTAGGAACTAAAGCTGCATATGAGGTTCAGTATTGTTCTAGTAATTAACAATCTGCAAACAGCTTCATATTTCATCCTTGAACTAATAACATCATTTGACTGGCTGTGTGAAGTAGCTTGCATGTGATGGACATTAATTGTAAACAGGAATCTGAATTTTTCCCTATTCTATTAAAAAGAGAAACACTAAATTACATTCCATTATTTCATAGTAAGCAATGTACTGCAAAAGTCTGAAAAAGGTACCTAGCTATATATATTTTATTAGATACTACCTTTTCATTTATACATACACACTAGTGGCAACAGCTTTGCTATGAAAAGGCTTTTTGCCACATCAGAGAAGGAAGGTTATTTCCCCCCAAATAGCAACTACCTACTGTATGGAATCAGGCCTAATGTGTTTAAGTACAGAGTACTAAAATGACATTATTATAAATATGGCTTCATAAAACTTCAAACTACCACAATAATTTAATATCAGTGCAATCAAACTTTATGTGACTTTTTGTGTGGGCAGAGTTGTGCAATTGAGAGTTTCTTGCTTGTACTTTTTCTGTGTGGGTACTCCTGCAGTAGTTCAGCAAATAGTAACTGATGTCCTAATCTAAAGCTGACTATTAGTAGAGTCAGCTATTCAGTGAGGTGGGAAATAGGAAAAGTGTGTCATGACATATAAGAAGAGATGGAGATTAGGTAAGAGGGGAAGACAAAAGGGAGAGGAGAGTTGGTAGGAGAAGAGGGTTGGGAGGGATCTCTGTGTTGGTCCCTGGTATAACTTTCCTCCCTGTCTCAGACTTGTGTCTGCACCACATTATAGCCCTAAGTTTAAAAGGTAATGCATTGATATCTGCTGGGAACAACCCCCATGCAAAGACTGTGTCATAAATCTGCCACATTTTGGATTCAAGATGGCTGAATATCAGTGGGGATGAAGTGACTGCTTAAGCTTACATCTACTATGAGTCTGCTCAAAATGGACAGCAGAGCTCTTTGTCAATGCAAGAAGGTATGAGAGTGGTGCAGAAGATGAGTGGTGCACTCCATGTTTACAAAAGCAGTGACTCTTCTGAGACAAAAGCAGTGTTTCAGGAAAGAGGTGAGGCAGAGCAGTGGACCCTCACAGGCAGCACTGATGACCAAGGTGGACTTCCAACAGCTGCCTCACCCTAGACTAAGTATCTCCAGCTTGAAGCTTGGGGCAGCCTGTGCTGTATCTTTTCTTTTTTGCAACCAAAGCTCTCTGCTGCTGTGAGTCAAACAAGTCAGGCAAGGCTCAGATCCACACCTGCAACCTGGGGCCTGAGCAGAGCACAGGAAAACGTTAGTCTGTGCCCTGACCTAAGCGATCACCCTGACTTAGGCAACATAGAAAATAAAGTTGTTTGGTGAGAAATCAACTCATTAGGACCAAAAGTTGTGGGAATGGAGATCTGGAAGAAGATGTATCATTGGCATCCCTCATTAGTGAGAGAAATAGCTGGGTACTGGTTTGGGCTGGGGTAGAGTTCATTTTCTTCATAGTTGCTCATATGGTGCTTGGATTTGTGACACAAAAGATGTTGATAACAAAGGGATGATTTAGCTATCACTGAGCAGTGTGCTTGCACACCATCAAGACTTTTTTGGCCTCTCACCCCACCCCACCAGCAAGCAGGCCGGGGATGCACAGAGACAGAGGGAATGCAGCCAGGTGAGCCGACTTCAACTGTCCCAAGGGAGCTGCCCAGAGAAGCTGTGGAAGCCCTATCCCTGGCAGTGTTCAAGGCTAGGCTGAATGGGGATTGAGCAACCCAGTGTAGTGGAAGAGGGTTAGAACTAGATGATCTTTTAGGTCTCTTCCAACCCAAACCATTCTATGATATTCCACACCAGATGGTATCATGCTCAGCAATAAAGTCTGGGGGGAAAAGAAGGAAGAGGGAATATTGTTGGAGTTACTGTGTTTGTTTTCTCAAATAATCATTACATGGGATGGAGCCTTGCTTTCCTAGGGATGGCTGAACACCTGCTTGCCCATGGGGAGTAGTGAATTAATTCCTTGTTTTGTTTTATTTGTGCATGTGCATGATCTTTCCTGATCAAATTCTCTAGATCTCAACCCATGAATTTTCTCATTTTTATTCTTCTGATTCTCTCCCTCATCCCACTGAGGAGGGGAGCAAGCCAGTGGCTGGTGGGGTGGAGTTCCCAGCTCGGGTTAGGCCATGACTGCAGAAATTAAAAAGGAGCAAGGACTGTGGGACAAGGAAACCTAGAAAAGTCTGAGAGGTACAAGCTGGGCCTGACATGGGTAGAGAATAAAATGGAGAGGAAGGGAGCAGGCAGGACAGGAAGAGAACAGGAGGTATGGGGTCATGGTTACAGGGGATGGGTAAAAAAGCTTAGGACCATTAAAGCACAGCTTCCTGCAGAGCCCTGAGCTGCTCCCACAGTCCTGAATCCACCTTTCCTCTGCAAATCTGTGGGCAAAGCACTCCCTCCCCATGTTGGGTTGGCTGAGGAAGCAGAAGAGCTCTGCTTGCTGTTCCTCTGCTACCTCAAGAGGTCACAGAGGTCTGTGTGGAACCCTATGGCAGCAGCCCTCATGATGTCTCACTGGGATGTCACCATGATGCCACACAACTGAGTTTCCTGTGCTGGGGGTGTAGTTCTGCTTTCCCTTTTGTGCTAGTACATTACAGGATTGAAACAGCAACGAAAGTACAAGGTTATGCTGGAAGGCACAAAGTGCTGCAGTTGAGGGGGTTTGCCACTTTTATTCCCCTACTCTCCTTTTACAAACCATGACCTCCACCAGCACCCCCTGTTTTGTGGTCCTAGAATGAAATTACCCTGTTTTCTTCAGTTAGTTCTCTTCCCTGCTGCTCTGGGCATGAATCGGTGTGGTGCAATGAAAGAAATGCTGCATAGTTGATGTCTTTTCTTCTTTTGCATGAACAAGGCAACGTATAGCGAGCGATATGGGGGCTGAAAGAAGGCAGCTGACCTGCTGGGCAATGCAGGCCACAGCTGCCCTGGGAAACAAGTGCTCTTGGTCTCTGCATGGAGCCCTGTGTGGGGTGGGATCGACCACTCAGACTCAGCTGTCTACAGGCAGTCACTTCTGCCAAGAACGTTGCACAAGAACGGCCTGACCCAGAGGCTTAGACTGGTTTTCAGACTTGAAAGATGCTCTTACTGACAAGGTGTCTTGGTACCACACATAAGGCATGATTATGATTCTGACAAATGAAAATGTCTCAGATTGAGCTCTCAGAAATACTACTTTGGACTTCAGTGCACCTTGGCTCCTTTTGTTTGGGGAGGATAAAGCATGTCCTCAATTCACTGTGTGTCCTTAAAAGAACACAGCGTTTGTCAAGCACTCAGACACCTAAGAGCCATAGGAAAATAATAATTCTGACTTTGGAGCAAGAGCTGCGTAGTGGGTAGTGACTAGGGTATGGATAGAATGATGCATTCAAAAGGAAAGTTGCAATGCAATGCTTAATACACTGATGGAAAGATGCTGAGGGCAGTATAGAATTAGATAAGACAGTCATGATGTTTTGCGATCACATTTGCAATAGGCCGTTCTTGAGTTTCATGGATAACCTAAATTGTTTTTTTAATTTTGAGTACTTAATTTTGTAGCTCTAAAACCATTTTTCTTGAGTAGTATTTTCCACGTGTGCAAGTGTACAATACAGAAAAATAACCTGAGCTACTTATAAGAAATTACCTTCCTCTACAAATTATTTTGATGGAAAATAGATCAGAAAGGCTATTTTCACACTTTAGGTATGCTTTTGTAACTGTACGATAGTGCAAGATATCTTCTTTGATACTAGAAATCTGTTTTACTTACTTAATTTACTGATTAAATCTTCTTGTCTTTAATTCAGCTATGTAAGGTGGACAGCATCATACACACTGGTTGTCAGGGTACCTGGTATATTTGTGTAGGAATTTTTATTTATTAATATCTAAAAAAACAAATTAGTTATTAGGAAATACCTATCAAATTTTATGTCAAAACCCTTGAGAAACTAATTTTGTTGATATTTCACAGAAATTCTTAGACAGCTAAATACTCTGGGCTAAAATTTCTCTTCACAATATAGTGAAATCATAAGTAAAGTAAAATCTTTATGAAATCATGGTTGTATTTTGTCTCCTAACAGAATGCCTGCAGGAGATTATTCTTTTAAATATATTTTTTTTAAAAGCTGAAAACAAGCAGAGCACATTTGGCAAATTCGGAACAGCAGTAGGCTGACAGCTTTTCCAGATTGTATATTTTCAGGTAAATATGAAGTTAGCATGGAGCAGGGTGGAGCTATGGGAAGCCAGGAAAACTGGACAAACTGAGTAACAGCACCACTGCTAAAAAATCCAGGGAGCCCAAAATTAAATATTTATAGCCTTATGGACAACAAATACTCAGCAGGACAAGACTACAAAGCAGTTCCATGGACAGGTATTCTTTTTACTCTCCCTCCATCCGTTCCTTTCACCATACCCTTTCTCAGAGTGCTTGCTACACTGATAGCATTATTATTGCCAATCCTACTGCAGACTAGTAAAATGGGGAATGCTTTTTAATGTCTTTTTATGGCTTTCTCGGTTGATTCCTGTTCAAATATTGTGTTCATTTTAAATGCCGCAAATTTTAGAGCAAGCATGGCATTTGTTGAAGAATCTGGTTTTGAAATATATCATATTTAGAGATCTGGAAATAAATAATATTCAGAAATAATTTTGATTAATTTTTAGATTATTAGAACAGTTTTCATATAGTACTTCAACCACTATTTTAGGAATTGTTTTTGTCAGGAAAATGCTGCACTATGAATAATTCTTTCAGTATTTCTGTGGATGCTGACTTCTAAGGCAACTGAAATGAAAGAAGCTCTTCCAAAGTCTGTGCAAGATTTCCCAGTCAATGAAACCTCTATGAAAGATCAAAGCAAGAAAACACCACAAATGAGGCTGTGGTACCCACTGCCACCAATCTAGCTTTGTCCCTCACCTACAGGCATGCTGGAAAGGACAACTTGCAACCTCTTTTTGAGGGTCACTGGTGGTAATGCTGGGAGATTTGCTTCTCAACTTTCTTTAGCATTGCTCCATGGTGCTGGTCTCCACAGCGATGTGGGAGAAATTTAACCCTGTGATACAATTTTTTTTTAATTGAATGTTTGTGGGTTTTTCTCCTGGAGTTTAATAGTTTGAAGGCCAAAAGGGCTGTGCTGTGCTTTGAAGTGTGCTCTGCTCCTGATTACAGTCATCAGTCGGATAGAGAGCAACACACTCATTTACTGCTAGATAACAACTGTGCCTAATTGTCTATGAGACTGTAAGAGGTTTTCTTGGTGTCTACCTAATCAGCAAATCTGCCATTTATTGGGATACTTATTCACTTCAGTTCAAAACCCAACTTATTAATATTAAAGAAATTACCAACTCTTTTAAATATCCCTTGACTGCTGCCCTAGGATACTCACTGATAGGGGTTCTTAGAAAACATAAAATCCACTAAGTACTTGAGCCTTCATGCAAAGTTTCTAGAGCCAACAAAATCAAGAATCTTTGGAATCCCAGTTCTTTACACAATTCATCATATGTAGTTCATTACTTCACAATGTTGTATTTGGATTTTTAAAAAAACCCAACATCATTGATATTTTGGAATTGCAATGCTGTTAGGAAAAAATCCCCACACAACCTGGTATGTTTGTCTTGCCGATTTTAAAGATCCACCCACTCTACTTGAAAATAAAGTATTTGGTTTCCTAAATGTCAGTCAGGAGAATCAGGGCATCAGCTTTCATTGCCTATGTTCACTTGACAGTTCTGTTTGTGTATCAGAAGAATATTCTGTGGTTCTACCACAGTCCCATGTCAGATTTCACTTAGCAAATCGAAAAAAAACCCTAAACAACAATAAAACACCATAACCCAAACCAACCAAGCAATACCCCCCCCAATGAACAAACCAACCAACCAAACCAAAAAAACCCAAACCAAAACACTATGAAATCAAAAGAACCCAAACCCTAACTGGATTGCAGCAAAACGTGTGTTCCAGTTCGTTTCATGGCAGGGGATAAGCAAGCAGTATTAATTCTGGTATTTCTAAACTCCAACTGTGGTTTTAGTCTAGGATGTTGTTATCTGGGAACAAGAATCTGCGTTCACATCACACACATGCTGCAATCCAGGGCCCAGGACACAGCCCCACCCTGCTCCACGCTGCCCTGGGCAGGGCACAGGGCCTGGCAGCCACAGCACTGTCCCCTGCCCAGCCCCACACCCACGTGTGCATCCAAGGCATCACTAAGGTATAGGGTCCTTTCTTAGACCCTTTCTTATCATGTCTGTGCTTCTGAAGCTGTGCAAGTGTGACAAATGGCTGGGGATTAAGAACTTCCTACATCAGTACCTCCCCACCCCTCACTCCAGCCGACCCCAGCAAACAGAACAAATGCCCCATACCTGGAGATATTTCAGTGCCTGAATTATTAATAAAATAAGCATGATAATGAATAATCTATGTTAAGCATTTTCTTACCCTTTATTTTTTCATTATGATCAGAAGAGGAATATGATTAACAGCAGTTTAAACTTTAGCAGTACAATTTCAGTATTAAATATAAAACTACACTGCAAGTTGATGTGTTTTAAAAATGGTTATGTATACTCTAGCCTTAAATTTATGTATCAAATACAAGTAACTCAATTGTTTCTTGCCTTGACAATTAACATATCTAACAGGTTTCAACAAGCCAGACATCCATCTTTTCCATTAAAAAAAATAAGCAAGCACACCAACTCTTATTCATAGCAAGAGGGGTAAAGATTCAACACTTTCCTGAGTGTTGTGCAAATAATAACAGGTTCGAGAAAGTCAGTTAAATAAATGTAATGATAAACCTTAAGCTAAGCTGGAGGACCTTTTGATTAACTTCATATTTCATATATTATTTGCATCAGTTGAGAGCAACATGAGTTACAGAACTTCCATGAAAACAAGCCACTTACAAGCAGGTGTTTAAGCTTGATCAGTTTATTAAAAGGATTATATGACACGGTTGCCTGCAATAGCAGGGGACTGGATCTGATGACCCAGGAAGTTCTTTCCAGTCCCATGTTTCTAAGCCATGCACCAAGTGTATCCAGCCCACACTTTCACATTTGGAAAAAGCCAAAGCCACACACACACACTCACAGGAAAAAAAAAATTAAAAAAAAAGTTAAAAATACCTTGATGACACCATTTCATTTTTCTAGTTATTCACTATGCAGAAGGGAACAGAGCTTAAGTCCTGTACAGAGGATACATTTACTCGAGGTTGATGTGGTACTGAAGTCAGTTAATAATTAGATACCTCCAGGCAGATTCAGTTACAGGGCATACCAACACTGCACACTGCCAGACAATTTCTAATCAAGCCAAGAACCTCTTGCAGGATGAGGTCTCTGCTAGCAAGCACAGAGCACACTTAGTAAGCTAAAAGCAGCTGTTCTTAGGTGAACTACCCTACCAACCATGAGTGAATGACAGATAGATGGTAAGAAGCATTTACCTACTAGACAAGATCTCTGCACACCCAGGCAGAAGTAATTAGTTCAGAGCTGCAACCATTGTTCCTGCCTTGCCTGTCTCTTGAGTAGGTTCTCTTTAAAAGCTGGTCTACAGAATCAGTGCAGCCATTCTCAAGCACTACTTTAAGTAGTTTGCAGCTGCTATGCAAGACTCTACTTTCAAATGGTAGTCAGACATTCCCATCATTGAGGCCAGTTTGCTAGGACAGCACTCACAGCCACAGTATTAAGCCTTTGCAACAAACAGATACCTAAGCAATTGCCTACATTCAGCCCATCTAACTTTTAGGCACTTGGTTAAGGTGTCTGGGTCCCTTGTCACCCAGAACTCCCCCCACCCCCCAGGGGAAAAAAAATAAAAATCACTGAAGGCAGGTAGTCTCAATTGCCTTCTGGAGGTGGCTCTTGACCCCCCCCCCACTGAGCAAACCAAGTTCTTAACACACGCACCTCAGTTAGACAGGATGAATGGAGACTTGTATCTCTTTCTAGAGACGGTATCAATACTCTTCAAAACCAAATGCAATCAAACAATTATGGTTTTCAACCCATTACATTTGGAAACAAAAACTTACAGTCAGTAATTATGCTGTAGCCCCTCCCTCCCAAGCATAAAAGCCTTCCACATGGAGGCTCTGCTTAAAAAAAAAAAAAAAAAAGAAAAGAGAAGAAGCATTCTTCTTTCAGATGAAGAAGAGTGCACACGGCTGCTTTGCCACTCATTCATGGGGAAGCTGAAGGATCAGAGAACACTTATTCAGAGAACTGGAATGACTAAGCACTGCTAGTGCATGCAAAGCAGAAGTAACAAGATCGTTTTTAAATTAACCCTAGTCCTCTTCTCCACCCCACAAAATTCATGCAAGTGTTTGAGAAGTCAAGACATAATAGCCCGTTTCCAAAAAGGCTTAATTTGGTTTTTTAAAATACATATTGTAAAATGTCCTTCTGATTTCTTTCTGCGGGCAGATAAATGCATTTTTGGCATGTTTGAGAATCACAGATATCTATGAAGTCCATGCTGTTTAAATTCTCCCACTAGTTTTTGTAACCTGTCAAAAAAACATAAGCAACCTATACATGTTTCCCCAGTATTGACATGCATGCTCAGAGCTCTCCACTGTAGTGAAATGAGGTGTTACTTGTGCTGATAGTTGACGAGTCAGCATTACACGACTTTGAGACCAACTAAATTAACATTGTCGTAATATGAAAGGCAAGCACAAGTTCATTTATTTATAGCAAAGGTCTTGGGTTACAGGAGGTCAGTTCTTGCCATCTTGAAAAGATAGGGGATAACTTATTGCATACATGTGCATTATAATTTAGCAGCAAGTCATTCATAGAAACACTTCCTTCCTACTGCTTTTTTGGTTTATTATCTCAATTATATATATATATTTTAACTTTACAAAGCATTTAACACCACCTTTAAGTTAATGGTCTTTTATTGGAAAAAAAAGACTAGCATTTACAACTTGGAATGGACATAAACTGTAATATCTTGAACAGCAATGTTGATAGTTGTGCTGAAGTCCACAGGCTACTCCGCCAGCTCCAAGTCATGGTACAGAAGGTTTTAAAAATATGAGAGTCCAAAGATGCTCCCTTGGTGAAGGTTTCTTTTAAAAATTTTGTGAACGGTAACAGCCTGACACCCGTTTCACTATAGTGCAATGCAGACAATGTTAAACCAGTATTTTAACACAGACATGCCATCCATAGTTAAGATCATCCTATTTTTGGAGCACACTGCTACGTACAGGAGAACCATTCAACCTTTAGGGCATTTTCTTTAAGTTTTGCATCCTTCAACCATTTTGCTGCATACCATCCTGAGGTATAAACCAATTTTAAAGTAAACCAGCTATGACAATTTATACTACAAATTGAACTAGAATCCACTATTGAACAAGAGAGTGGATCCTTTTGTTTTTTTTTCCTTTTAATACACATGTCTGACTGTGCTCAATTGTCAAGCTGCATGCATGAAAAACTGGCCAGCCCAAACAGTGTAATAGTCATTAGCAAATGGAACTTTCGAGTTCACTAAGTGCTTCCTTTTTTTTTTTTTATTTTCAAGGTAGTACAATTATTTATATTGTAAAACTGATGTTTAACTTTATCTTTTAGGGACAGGACCACCAACCATTACATGCAGTTTGTGGACAGAAGGTAATTTGACATTCAGTTTTGCTATACAGAAACAGAATGAATAAATGAACATTTTTTTTTTGCAAGAGGTAAGTAAAAGATTCAATTTGATTCTTCTAGAGGAAAAAAGGTGTAAAGGAGGTCTCTTCACTTTGCAGTCATCATCTGTACGAATTCTGAAAAGATAAAGAGTCACTGTGATTTACTGTCTCCAGCGTACTTCAAATCAAAAGTGTCTAAAACACAGTTGGCATTAAAAAAAGCACCCCTCACTGCATCTAAGATTTTGTCCACAGAAGTGGACAAGCAAATAAACTAATGTCTCAAGTATTAAAAATTAATGCCCTATGCAATCGGCTTTCCTCTGTCTGAATAATGGTTTTGAGTCAAGACAAGTATCTTTTTACCTTCATAGTTGACTTGTCCATCCCCATCAATGTCTGCTTCTCTGATCATTTCATCTACTTCTTCATCTGTTAGCTTTTCTCCTAAGTTTGTCATAACATGGCGTAGTTCTGCTGCACTGATATAGCCGTTGCCATCCTACGAGAAAAGAGTTGCACAAGACCATGAACAACAATCCTGACATTGACTAACATTGAAACTACACCTAGGTTTCCAGTAACTGCTTCTGAAGCAGCCTTACAGCACTTGGAACAGATGTACAGACCTGGCACACTGTACAAACTGCAGTATGTATTAGTCCCACCGCCGCCTGAGGCATGCATGACACCATATCCTTCCATACAATCATTGTGTTATTACAACTGCATGCCTGACTTGTAGTTGTGATAAGGTATTTTTAATGTTTTTAAAGAGATTTCAAAAATAAACACAGAAACAAAACCAAAAAAGTTTTTGTTTAGTCTCTGCTGCCTAAGCAAGGCCAAAGAGACCTGCTTCCACATCAGCAAGAATGAAGTCAACTTTCTCTTCTGTGATAACGCTACCTCTATAACCAGACTGCAGCTGTTAGGCTTCTTGGATAAGATGATGAAGAACAAATCAAAAAAAGCATATTTTGAGAAGTTTTATGGCAAAATTAAAAAGAAAATGCAAATAGACACTTTTAAGCCAGTGTCCCCATTTGCAACATCCAAACCTAAAGCTCACTGAGCCACTTCAGAAATGCCACAGACTGGAAGAATACACTATCTTAGAGCAGGATGTGGCCACCACCAGTAGATAACCTACTGCACTGGCTTTAAACACTAATCTTGTCTGCAGAAATACCCCCACATTTTCAGCAAAGTACTACAGGCTGACACTTTTTTCTATAAAAAGTAGTAGTAAAGTCTTCTTCCACACATGCATGTGCATGAGCTTTACAGCTGCACCAGCCACTACTCCACACAATTCTTGTATAACATCTGTCATGTTCAAACAACTTGAAGAGAGGAACTCGTGTTCTAGAAAACTGACATATGCCCAGGTATTCTTAAACAAGGTCAAGGGAGCTGAGCTCTTAAGTTTTCATGAAAGCAACCTCAAACTTCACATTTTGAAAAGAGAACATGCAATACTTCGTGTCCCTCCAAATACTGATGACATCATCTCACCTTGAAAAGCTTCCATAGGGTAGTATAAAACCACGTGCAGCCATGCAAATGTTTCCCCATTCCCCGCAAAGTCAAAAGAGAGAAAAATCCCCCTCCTCTACACACATCTCAAAAAAACCCCATCCCTGCCCCCAAGCATTAAGTTCTGCTAATCTCTGTTTCTAAGGAAAAGTCAGAAAGTTTTCCTCATGGATGAGCCTAAAGCTTAGACCTTGTTGTATAAAGCAAGTAGAACCAGGCTGCAACAGTCCTGGCTCTATATTCAGAACAATCTCTGTTATGTTTCCAGTTCCTCTGTTTCTAGTAGAGGACTCTTTCTCCTTCTAGACAAGAAGAGAGAAAACACTAAGGAAAATATAGACATCATTATTGCTTTTGAAGAGTAGCTGTACTTTTAGTAATACCTTGTCAAAGACTCGGAATGCCTCACGGATTTCTTCCTCGCTGTCTGTGTCCTTCATTTTTCTGGCCATCATGGTTAAAAATTCAGGGAAGTCGATAGTGCCATTGCCTTAATAAAAAGAAACTTCAAAAAATTAAACTTCCAAGCTTTTCTTCACTAACAAATAAACAAAAATCTGGCATTTGACTTAGCCAGGGACAAGACTGCCAGATCTTCTGTCCATTGTACTTATAGACAAACTGGTTCTTCTCTCTGAATTGCTACCACTGCCTTTTTGCTATCATAACATGCAGCAGCCAGAGCAGCCACTCTGTTCCAGCACAAAATCAACTGCTGCCTTCTTTCAAGGACAAGCCACACCATTTGCTACCAAAGCTACAAGTAAAATGTCAGTCTGATGCTTCAAGGTTAACCAATAACAAGACTTATTTTTACTTCAAATAACTCCCACAAAAGCAAGCTTTTAATTTCTTTATAATCTCTCAATTGTGTCTTCCAGGAAGAACTCCTATTAAGCCGCCATTACAATCCAAGGTTATCTAATATTTGGGAACATCACACATCACTGAACTGTAAATACTTTCTTCTTTCTAAAAATCAACTACCTTATCAACCAAAGTTGCACACAACAAAAGCAACAAATCATTCTAAGGGGCAACAAAGACCTGCAAATTCCAGTGACACGAGAAAAGTTGATATTATCTGTTATTACTGATAAGCTTAGCTGTAGGTGTTCTTACAGGTATTTTACTGCAAAACTGAAAATCCCTGCTGACATCCAGGCCTCACCCCAAAGATTAAGCTTTTCATTCAAAACAAAGATTTAAATTTCAGGCTGCTCAAAGCTAGGGAAAAAGTGGTATGGTGTAGAAATTAGATTTGTATAGTCAGGACTCAGCTCTATATGCCAAAAAGGCACACTAAGTAGTTCACAAAATCACATTAAACAGTTTACTGTGCAACCAAGATCTACCCATTGATTTAAAGAAGCATACAAATTCATTGTGCAACAATGAGGTTTAAGAAAATCCTTTCATCCTAGGGATTCCAGCCTGAGATGTACACAGCTATTTACCATCATGGCCAGCTTTACATACCAGCAAAATAGGAACACAGTTTTGAAAACACTCAGTTTTGAAAACAACCTCAATAAACATGCAGAAGAATAGCAAAGCATTCTTCTGTAACCCAAATTTAAACAATTGGGCAGGCATACTTATCTGAAGTCCTCAGTCTCCTTCTGTTTTAAATCCACCAGAGCAGCATTTGGTCTGCAGCCTAAAGAAGCTACTATACACATACTCTACATACCACTACAGACACTGAAACCTGTCAGTTAAAGTTAAGATTTTCAGCTTAACAGTTAAAGTCAACTTACACCTTTTTTAAGAAAATAGTTTACTTAATATGGCCTGATAAGGCAATAATTTATACTCTTGCCAATATACTTTCACTCTTTTACAAAATGGTTAAAGAAAATATCATAACCAACATAGAAAAATAAAGGCTTGACATCTCTGAGTAGGGGAAACGTTATTATTTTTTAAAACTGTTAGCCTATGTGGAGTTCAGAAACACAACATGTGTTTCAATATAGGCTTTCTGGTGTTCATTTAAAATAATTCTGTTAGCCTTGATATGGGAAGGGTTTTCTGCCTTTACCTCCAATAGCCCCTCTCTATCTATTAGGAATTTAATATATTAGATAGACTATATACTCTTCCTGTGGTGCTAAACTTCCACTGAAAACACTATTCCACTTCTAACAGTTTTTGCCTTAGCCAAAACCACAGACATTGGTAAAGCTATTAAAACCAGCACGGGCTGATAAAACACATACAGAAAAGCTGGATGGAAAGACAGGTTAATGGCAGGTCAGGGCAAGTCACATAGCAATAGGAAGCCTGTGACCCATAAAATATTAAAGACAAATAGCATAACTTTGCCTCTGCCCATTGCCTGTTTTCAGTCTCATGAATACTGCTAGCATCTTTGACATCCTTCTGAGTTTAGAGTCCATCCAGAATTTTGAAACTGCTACAAGAGCACTATGTCATAGTCTTGCCAATGGAGTTTAATCCCAGGTGTGGAGGTCATACACATTAAAGATGATCACAGCACCTTCCCAACACTTACCATCAGCATCTACCTCGTTGATCATATCCTGCAATTCTGCTTCTGTTGGATTTTGACCCAGTGACCTCATGACAGTTCCCAGTTCTTTTGTTGTGATAGTACCATCTCCATCTTTGTCAAATAGGGAAAAAGCTTCCTTGAATTCTAGAGACAGAAACAGTCCCAGTGTTTAGAGACATCACCAGCATGAGAAAACCACAGACTAAAAATGCACTCTACTGACCAAGCCTGGCACAATTCTAAGAAACATTTTTTTCTTTTTACCTAACTGTCCCTGTATTGAGAGAATTAACACTCTCAAATACAAATAAAAAATTACTTACAATACCAACACATTTTTCACAGTAAATTCAAACTTATTTCATGTGGCTATTTATCGGCATTTACAACTCTGTAATTCATTTCCATGCATCTCCATCTTGCCTGAGACACAGCTGCTCCAAAAACAACAGCTGTCTGAAATAAGGGAAAGGAGCCACTGGGTTCCCTTAACAATTAACAGACTTAAAGGAACAAAAGGAACAATTAACTTAAAGGAACAGACTAAAAGGAACAATTAACAGACTTAAAGGAACAAAAGCATTGTCATTTACCACTTATTTTTAAGTCAGCAGACAATAAGAATTAGTGTCAGCCACAAATGGGTGTCTGGTCTCTCAAAGGTCAAATAATGCTCCTTCTCCTGACCAGCCTGAATTACAGGCAGTTTATTAAAAGATTTATTTAAAAGACACTGGCTTGTAACAATGTGCAATAAACCAGTTTGAGGTTTATTTGTTGCCATTTCATTTGTTGATCTTCACTCCATTAAAGAGTACCTAGGTGTCCTTTGACTCTAAGTAGTTCATTTGAGTCTAGCAATTATTTCTGTTTGCCAGAAATCTAGGAGAACTTGGCTCAAGTCTGAACATCTAAAAAAAAAATATCATTATCTGCAGTCCAAGGAATAAGAAGTCTAATTTAAGAGGCAATGAATCAGTAATCTTCCAGAACATTTTTGTCTATTTTTTTTTTTTAGTTTGGGATTTTTTTAAGTGACTGCTTTTCAAAAGTGGTAGTACAGATTTAAAATTGTCAAAGATGTTTTTTTCCACTATGCTCGAGATAATATATTTTCTTTTAGTCATAAGAGCTAGCAAAAAAAAAAAATTATCATCAACACACTTACCAGCAATCTGTTCTTCAGTCAGCTGATCAGCCTACACAAAGAATAGAACATTTTAGAATACTGTTTAATGCCAGCTCTGTCAAGCCATGAGGCACTTCCTTTCAAATTCAGAAGTGATTTATCATTATTTTCATGAAGTCACGTTCAAACCCCGGAATTCTGTCTCTACAAGGAGACTGCACTCCCCTACACCATGCAGCTGTTTCCAGAAGCACATAGGCTACCTTGATCTGAAAGTACATATGAAGAACCAAACACCATCCTGCAACTTGGTGAATCAGATTTGGTCCAGTGAAGGACACAGGGCAGGCTCCTTACAATTGGTCAGAGGCAGAAAATCCCCAATGCCATGTGTCAGGGGTTTCACAGCACATGCCATTCCCAGCAGTGCAGTGCGGGGGCACCGCACACGCCGGGCTGAGCATCGCCCACTGCTCCAGCCCTGCCCGCCCTCCCCAGCTCACCGCAGCAGCCTCCAGCGCTCTGCCAGCCCCACAGGAGGGGCTCTGCTGCGAATTACATCTGCTTAATTACATCACAGGGTTACAGAGATTTTTGCCACCACCGACAAAGAAAATTAGTTTTCGTGCATCATATTATTTTCCATGCAGCCAAGCAGTTTAAGGCACCTCATCCTTACATGCAGGTTGTTTTATATAAAATTTTAAGTGGCAAGATTTAAAATGCCTGTTTATGACCTTCCGTACATCAAGGGGCACTGCTGCATACAAAAGTATACAGCTCAGTGGGAATCAAAAGGGCTTTCTAGAGCTTTACTGTGATAGTCACATCCTTCCAGAAGCCTCTCCCTATGTATGGATAGAGCATCACAAAAAGCTCCAGTTTGGACTCAAAGGCGCTAACTAGTTCTTTATGGAAAAATATGCCTTTTCCTAGTAAAGAAAAAAAAAGAGAATTTTACATGCCTAATCACAGATACTGAAGAATACGAGGTACTAACTTGTTTTAAACACATTTTACTGGACTATTTTTACAAATAGAACAGAGAATTTTGTAGGTCAGAGAAGGTAGGCAAACCCTTCTTGTCCTAAAATATTAAGATAAAAAAGCATCTAATTGCAGCAAAGAGCAACAAATGCAATGGAGAATTAATCAGCTATGCAATGTTAAGCTCTTGCATATGGGAAAAGGATAGGGTTAAAAATCTTCCCTGTATGTTAAGGAAAATACACAGATCTCATCTATAATTAGGTGGGGGGTTTCTTTTAAGGTCTGTATGTAATGATTAAATAATTCCCTGCATGCAGTGTGTTGGAGGAAGGAGAAAAGGGTAGAAATGCTAACAGCTAAAGACAGTCTTCTTTAATAACTGCAAAAAGCTTGTGCTCAAAATCCGGCTCGACTTCCTGCACTCTTTGTGATTTTCCAGAAAATGCGAGGTTTCACTTAACGATTATCTAAGGAATTTACATAACAGACTCACTGCCCTGCAGAACAGGAAACAGAGCCACACCTTGGCAAAAAACCTCCAGCCCACAGCACCAGTTCATTGTCCCATTAATCAGAGCTCACTGAATGTTTCTAAAAATCATATTTCAAATAAAAAAAAAAAAAAAAAAAACGAACCACAAAACAAAACCCTAAAACCTTCGCACACCCAGTGATGCCCGAGGACACAACCCAGCTCTACACTGCCAAGGGGTTCACCTTCCCGAGCAACAGGCACAGCCACTAACTATCCCCACAGCTACAGGACAAAGGTACCCAGCCAGGGCTGGAGCCATCACCCCACCCAGCCAAGTCATCAAATCCTGTCCTGGTGATGTCAGCCTTCTCCTACGGGAAGGGGAGATGGAGAGACAGAGTCGAGGAACACCCACGTTGCCAAAAAGCGATTACAGGTCAGTCTGCAACTGTTTCTCCGCTCTCGTAGGAAGCGAAAAACTGCCGGGAAAATCCCAGCCCTTCCTCTTGTTCTCTTTTGCGAGCACCCGGCAGATGATGCGATGCGTTCCGGCGGGCATCGCCCGGCCGGCGGGGCGGGAGGCTCGCAGCCCGCCGGCGCAACAGGCGCCCTTTCCGGCCAGCAGCCACCCACTGCTGCAGTGCGTCCCCGTTTCCCCTCCCTCCCTCTCCAGCCGGCAGCCACACCACGTCCTCATCATCCAACCGCGAGGGCGCCCGGGCTCCGCGGCCAGCTTTCCCTCCCCATCGCCTTTCCTCCAGCGGGCGGCTGGGGCAGGAGCTCTTCCCCCGCAGACCCTGGAGAGAGGGGAGGCTGCGCCCCTCCCGCCCCGAGCCCCCCATGCAGGAGCTGGGCCGCTTCCAACCGAGCAACTCGCACAGCGCCCCGGTCCCCGCGGCCGGGGGGTGCGCGGGGGCCGGGAGGAAGAGGAGGAGACATGATGTAATGCAGACAGCGATGGGCTTCGCCGCCGCGGCTGCGTTTTTTTGGGGGGGGACTGGGGAGGACGGCGGGGGCGCAGTAGCTGCAGCGCGGTGCCCTCCCCCGGCCGCCCCCCCGCTCCCTGCGCAGTGCAGCTGGTGCCGGAGCCGAGCGGGATCTTCGCCCGCAAACCCGCGCCCCGCCCCGCAGCGCGCCCTGCCCGGTGCTGGGGCCGTAGCCCCGGGGAGACGAGCCCGGCCCTTTCCGCAGGGAAGGAAAGGCGAGGCGGGGCGGGAGGGCGCGGGTCCGGGGCGCCCACACGGCAGGCCCAGGGAAAGGGGAAGGAAGCGGCGGAAGAGGAAGGGCCGCAGCTCCGCAGCGATCCCGCGCAAGGCGGCGGGGCGTAGGGAGAGGAAGAATCCGCAGCCACCAACACGCTCACCCCGCGGAGACCCGGGCGGGAAGGGCCCCCGCGAGGCTCCCCTCACCCCCGCTTCTCCCCGGGAACAGCCCAGCTCCACCAACCCGACCGTCCCCAGCTCCGCAGCGAGCGCAGTGCGCACCAGCCCCCGCGCCAGCCCGGGCGCCCCGTGCCGCGCCCGGCCGGTCCAGCGAGCGAACGAGCCCCCTACCATGGCGCGGCGGCGGCGGGCCCGGCGGCGGCTGCACGAACTGCGCGACCACGAGCGGCGGCGGCTGCTGCCTCCTCCCGGCGCGGCTCACAGAGTGCTGGGGCTGTGAGCCTGCGCCGCCCGCTATATACGTGGGGCTGTATCCCTCCGCCGGAGCGGGGCCCTTTTCCCTCCTCCCCGGCGCGGTATGTGCGAGGTGACTGCGGCGGGCGGCCCTGCCCCCTCGGCGGCCCGGCCCCTCCCCCGGCGGGGCCGCTCCCGCAGCCCCGCGGCCGAGCGCCCCCAGAGGGGCGAGGACACCCGGTCCCGGCAGTGCCTCTTCTCTGCCAAGCGCTGGTGCCGGCGCAGCCCGCGGGGAGCTGCCTCGCCGCCGGGTCCCCGCCGCTCTTCAGGCTGGAACCCCCGGAGCGAGGGCATCTCGGCCAAGTTGGTGCTTTTTTTTATTTTCTAGACAGCATCCCCGCCGGCGAGTTGGGCCTGCGCTTCCCCGGGGAGCCCGGAGCGGCACCTGCGAGAGGATGACGGCGCGGGGAGAGGGGAAAACGTTAATAAAGGACTCTTTTTTCGATGACAAGGCGTGTGTGACAGCAACTGTAAAACTAAAATGTTGAAGCGAGCACAGCTGCCTTTTTATTAATCAGGGCTTTTGTCAAGCACCAAAATTCAGGCGACGGCGAAATTTAATCCAGAATCGGATGGTCTACAACTGAGGTGTCACTTCAGCCTCTTCAGAAACCTGCAATTGAGAGGCAGCAAAAGCATGTCCTGATTCAGTGTTTTCTTCATTTCATCCCTGTCAGCTCTGAGGATTTTGTCCACACTGGTAATAACCCCCAAAAATATTGTAGTATTCACACTGTACCTCCTTTAACAGGCATGGAAGCATAAACATGGACCCACTTTGGAATCTAGGATTTTGGTTCCATCCATGACAGGTTCCCTTAGATTTTGAGATTTGTTGTAGTTCGAGATATTTTTATTTGAATGTTTTAGTTTGGGCCCCTCTCTGGATTGGGCGGCTTGCAGTATTTCCAGTGTGGTCATAAGTCTGATAAATCTGCTTGCAGTAGAGCACTAAATCTTTTGAAATTCATTTGTCTATTCTATGTTTTTGAAAAATCATGCGTACCACAAAATCAGCTTGGTTCTGTTTGTTTAACAGTTTCAATAGTTCTGCCACTGAAGTTACAATTTATTTGCTTGCCTTTCTGGAACATAGTGATAGGCTGGCAAGCACAACAGTTAACCTGTTTGCAATGTAGAGGGATTTCTCGTCAAACAAAATAGCACATTTAATGTGTCAAGTTTGGTTTCCAAACCATTCTAATATTTGTATAGGAACTACTGTATGAAATAGTGTCAGAAAACCAATTTGCAGCTGGCTAGTCTGCAAATGATAGGCTTATAGACAGCTTCCATTTTAGATGTGGAACGCCCATCCTCCTATTTTTTTGATATTCCTTTTTTGGTTTTTTTACTGAACAGTGATGCTGATTATTTTTCCATGTGGAAGAACATGCAAATAACTGATCTTTCATTTTCAAAGCAGATCCAGCAATTTTAGGCTCTTACCTTCCTAGCTTAACATCTTTCTGGAAAGCATGGCGCCATGTTTGATTGGTGTAAGCTACAAGAGTGTTTGCTTGGATAAGTGAATCTTGGAACTAGCTGAGACTCACGGGGACATGTGAAGAACAATGTTCATGTACAAATTGTTCAGCTTATTGTGCTGGACTTACACAGGTGAAGATTTCATTGTTAAAACACTGAATTCTACATAAATATTGGGCTAATATATTTGTACAATTACCTTGCAAAGAAAAGGTATTATCAGAAGAATAATTTTACCAACATTTAAATGTGACAGTTTAGAATATAGGTGTTTTATTTCAATCTCCTTAAAGTTAATTTTAAGCACACGTAATATGTTCTTCCATTGATCCAAATCTTCACTTGTTAAAAAGTGAAGGGATTGGATTTATCTGTTGAGGAGAGACTATAAGACAAGTAATTAAAACTTATGTAGATTCTCTTGCAAACTATCAGCATTACAGCGTTTGGACATACGTGATGAAACTTGGAAATGTGAAGCAGAAAGCCACTCAGTAACATTCAGTGAATGTTGCCAAAGATTAACAGGGCCTTTGAGTAGAAGGATTGCTGTGCATTTATTCCTATTATTTTTTTTATCTTTAACCTTTTGTGTCTACTTTTCCTAACTCTTGACAGATCATGTTAATAATTTATTTATATGTAAAATGAAATTTGGAAATCAAGTTACTTTTAAAGTAGTTTGGAATATAGTTATCTTGCTTTATTTAAAAAAAAATCAGGATGATCAAGTAAGGTGCTACAGTTGAGTTCTGCAGTAGTATCTATTTAAATTGCATCATTCTGTGTTTGAAAATATTTCACAGCTCATGTTCCAAAATACCATTCTGACTAAGGGGATTTTTTTTCCTAATTTGACATATGGCAACGATAAATGTAAACAAAACAGAATACTAATCTTCTGCTGCTTATTTAATGCAAATAAAAAATCATCTAAATTGGCATTTCCCTGCTCCTTTTAAATTTGCTTTCACTCAATTGTACAGCCAGACCTTGATCAGTATTCTTTGTTCTCTTAAAATTTACATTCAGTTGTGGGCAGGCAAGAAATGCCCCTGTCATTCCAATGATATAGAATGTCAAATGATTTGCCAGGATCTTCTACAGCCTCATTCAAAATCTCCTGAATCTCAGTGGGAGCTGGACTGGGCCATGGAATTACTCAGTGTTTGTGCCTGACACCAGAGAACTTGGCCATCCCATTGCCATAGAGCTTTTCTATGAACAGAGGGCTGTGCAGTAGCTATTAAGATGAATTTTGACTGGATAAATTTACTGTTCTAAATCACTTTACTCTCTAAGCATGCTCTAGTTGACTTGTGTTTGAATTCTAATAGTAAGAAAATATTATTTCATAAATTTATTTATAAAATAAATAAAATGTTTACAATGGAAGATTTGTAATCATTCTACTTAGTACTACATTCCTAAATTTTGTCTTGCTGTGATGGTAAGACTACAATCTTACAGTTGGTCTGTGTTTCAGCAGAGACTTCACATGTCCATTCCTTGGAGCAGCCTAAGATATAAGGAGGAATTCTGTTGAGAACCTGACAAAATAATAAACCTTACTGCTTACATACAAGGTGTGGTTTTCAACTTTAGCTGTTTGTTGACATGAGCGCTGAGGCACATGGCCTCACACTGTTTTCTTATATATACTGTAAGTATATATAAGAATATAGATATATTTCTTATATTCTGTAAGTTAAAAAAAAACAAAACAAAACAAAACAAAAAATAAATTAAAACATTCCACAGACATCTGTCCTGAGAGAACAGATGTGAGAAAAGATGGACAGAAGTTTGTCATATCATTAATGCACAGCTGAGAAACTGATATTATGGCAATAAGCATAGATAACCAGTTTATAATAGGTTAGAAGAACAAGAAGCCAAAATCAAGTATATATGTGCAAGCAACATCTGTGCAACTGGAAAAAATTAATTATTAGTTTTCATGGGTATAATATTGCCAGTTATATGTGTGAGCTACCCAAATTAGATTTATTGTACTGTTTTTCATGTGAACTGGAATTCTCTTGGTATATCAATTTTTTACATTGTGTACAAAATTCTCTTCAAATAGGCAATGTTTTCTGGGGAGATTGTTTTCCACAAAAATTAATGATTCTAAATGCCATTGGCAGCTGTGAAAACCTAAGCATCTTTATAAACTATAAGCATCACTAAGATTGCAAATAAGTGGGTGGAACTCCATTGAAATAAAAAGCTAGAACATATATTTTTACAAGAGGTGAAAATAAAAGTTGCTTTCATGTTAAAATTTAAAGTTTCAGATTGTGGAGCATTTTTAAATGGGTACATACATATTGCTGTAGGTAACTGTTTCTTTTCTGAGAAATTAAAGAAAAACCCAAATTCCTTAATCTTTTATATGTTTGTGATTTAATTTACATTTCCTTAATTCCCACTGGTGTGCATCAATATCACAATTATGGATTTTCACTGAGCATTTAGTGTTTGAAGGCCATCTATGTAATTGAATAATCAGTGATTGTTACCTACATTGAGTGCCTGTTGTCTTGTACAGTTTTAGATGTTTATATGAAACTAATTTAACCATTAGTTGGAACTAAATTATTTGCACATGGTAATTAAATTAGTGAGTCCTTTTTCACATACCTATGTAAAATGGTATCCTTGAGCCCCAATAATTTGAAAAGTTTCATGTTTTAGACATAGTTTGAGTTGGGAACCTTCAAAAATACTTGTAAATATGGAAATTACAGACCTGCATCCACATGTAGTCTCACTCATATATCTTGCAGATTAAACATCACAAAATAATTCTTTTAAACCAAAGGCTTCCCTACTTTTTTTTTTAACACTTGCAATGTAAAATAAATTTAAAAACCCGAAAACTTTTCCACACAGTCTTAAAACCCCCAATCTTTCTTCATAGTCCTATCAAGAGTTCTCTAGAGACATTGGAATATGTGAAAACAGGATTTTCCTTCTGAGTTTTTGCAATTGCCAGTTTCACAAAAATGTAAACATTGGATTATTCATGATATAAACAATTCACTCACTCCATTTTTCTGGTTTGTTACCATTAGTGTTTTTACAGATAAAAGCTAAATTGTAGCCACTATTTTTCAAGAATCAAATGCAGAAGAGGGAAGGATATTTATATATTGTGTGTTTGCTAAGAATTACATATTTTTACATAACATTGTCAAGCATACCTAGGTCTTGATTTTTCACTGATAGATACATGTATAAGAACTATATTTTCTGATGATGAATCCGGGTAATACATCTGTCAAAGGAAGGTAATGTATTTTATAACATTCTGTATAGAACAATACTTAAAGGAATGTTTATTCTAATGATAGGAAAAACTGTTGTTTCTAATTTCAGTAGATGGATTCCTTAATTTTTTAAGTGATATAATGTAACAAGCAAGCTTTTTTTCATCAGATTCACCTTATTAGGAATGTCTTGAGTTTGCATTTTATTGCTTAAGAAAACACTGGAAAAATAAGTGGGCCAAAAACTAGTTTACTTTATATATACTATATACTCTATATATTAAATTTCTGCATTAGAATTGATAAAAGCTGAACAGCTGTTGCCATTAGCTACAGATTTTGAACTAATATATAGCTTATAATGGTACAATAAACAATGGTAAACAAATATCCTTCAGAATTGAAGTGCTGAAGAAAGGCTGGAAACCATTTTGTTCATCCAGAGTAATGTTGTTCCTCATGTCAGTTTGTCCTGCTTAACATAGGAAAAAAGTCTTCACAGATACTTAGGACTGCTTTTTTACATAATGGAAATTATTAAATTAGCTGTTTGCGTTGTTTCTTATACCTCCCCTTTGACCACGAGTAATTCATCATCATCTGAATACTCCTGTGGGGCAAACTGGGGTATCAATTTTGAAATAAAAGTTCCAGATAAACTTAACAAATATAAGACTATATATGATATAGGCAGACAGGTATTTAAAATCCACAGATACCTCCTTTAATGGCCAAGCCTCCTTTACTTAACTCCAAATTGTAATTTTGTAGTAGGTCTATATTAAATGGAATTTCTTTGGGTCAGGTTGAGCTGTCATAAGTCTTCATGCTACAGCTAATGATAAAAAAATTAAACAACTCCACATATGTCGTTCAAGGGTGATCATAATTTTAAATCAGAATTGTAATTTCTGGTACAGATTTTCAGCAATGTAAACATGCCCTGAAGTCAATAAATCCATATTGCATGAGTTAAGGATTTATTCTCCCCTTCCTTTCCCTCACACACTCGAATCAAGATGTTTCAGTAAGTTTGGGATAGAATCTTATCTGCGGATAAGAAGCAACAAGATCAAAACCACCTGAGTTAATAATGGATGTCAAATACTGTCATCCAACACACATCCAGCATTCTAATCTGCCATACTGCAAAGCTGGCCTGAGGTGAGAAGTATAGATACATCCCAAATTACAGATGCTGGAAGCCAGCACCATTGCCAGATGACACTTCTTCCTTTGTCTTACATACAGGAAGAAAACTATGGAATCATTTCACTTCTTTGGATAGCTACTTTATGTCGTTTGTGAATGCACCAGTAATAAACCCACCTCATAATGAAATAGCTTCTCCAACTTATCAACACTTCTGGGGCGATAAAAACCCTATGTTTTTCAACAACCTTGAGGAGAAGATGCATTTCTAGTATAAAACTATAAATTCTAATCTCTGTAACCTCTTGCCCAAGAGCCAATAGACTGCCTCTCCCCTGGAAGCATTCCATGGCAGTACCTAGGAAGTCCTCTCCTGAGGGCTCATATTTTTTAATACTTTTGGTGAATAGGGACATTTGATGCCTCCAGAATGTAGGTTCTGATATCCCCCTTAAGGTTTCTCTTTGATCCAGTTCTTTGTGTAGACCCTTAGGTTTTTAGTTTTGGTGATGCTAGATCATGTAAGGCTCAGACTCTTAAAATGTCTAACCCTCAGAGTATGCACCTCCATCCTAAAGCAACTCCCATCATTGTTGAAACTCCAGAAATTGTACCAAGAAAAGCCATCTTTTTTTGTAAACTTAAAAAGTAGAGCTGTCCCATGAGGCTTCATATTCTTCCCCACATTTTTGTGAGGCTACAGTTCCCATCAGATGCCTAATTAAACCTCTGTTCTGCCTGCTTTATTCTGAGGCTATCAGCTTCTGTGGAATAAAAATATGCCTAAAATCCGGTCTGACCCAGGCATGTACCACTTTGTGCACACCTTTCCTGGCAAGCAGCATTAACCTTCCCCACAGTATGGCTATTTGTTGTTATTTTTGTGGTAGCAGAAGTATTCTAGATGCTAATGAAGTACTTATATTTAGTAAGTGCACTGTTATGTGCTGGCTGTGAAGCTGTCAGCAGCGCTGTTAAAGAGCACAAGCCTAACACAAAGGTGCACTGCACTGAGAATGGGTGGTTTTATGCTATACAGAAGGGAAGTACATTTAATGAGTTTATTTTGGTTAGCCTTTGGTTTAGTTTCAGGTCTGCCAATACTGACATCATTTTTCCAAGCAGGGAGCACCATCTAAGACTTCTCTGCATCACTATCCTTGGGGTGGGCCTGTGTGTGGGCTGATGCAGTGCTCAGCACTCCAGATCATTTCACTTTGGCAACCATTCTGCTTCTGCTGTCTCTATCTCCATATTCTATTTTAGGGGCTTACAGAGCACCAATCCACTCAACTAAAATATAACTGAAACAAGATATTCAGCATTAAATAAGCAAAAAGCAAAAGACTCAAAATAGGCTATTTTGTTATTATTATTATGGGGTTAAATCACTTAAACATAGATATCTTCCTACTCCTCCTCCCACATCTTTCTTTGTCTCTTCTTGTTCTCTCAGGACGCACTGATGGCCCACAGGTTTGTGCAAAAAAAAAAAAAAAAAAAATCTCTGTTCTGTGAGGAGTCCATTGGTGCCAAGTAGTCTTCTAGCTTAATTCTTGTTATTGTTTGAATTTTGTCTGTCCTGAGATCCTTGCAGCAAACCGTCAGCCATAAGTGGGGCCAGGGAGCATCCTTTTAGAGAGCGATCTCGCATGGCAGAATTGTGTTGGCATGAAAACACAGCTACACAGAACCTGCACTTCAGAGTGAAGTGGATTTATTGCGTGGACAGCGGGCATGGGGAAGCAGGTGGATTTTCAAGCAGGTACAGCTATGGTAGGTGTTTGGAAGGATATAAAGAGCTGAGCTGTCCGTATGCCGGGGCCTGCAGCCTGCCACAGAGGATCCAAGCTGTTGCTGAGGCACCGGGCTGCCCTCGTGCCCTGCCGCTCGCGCCTCTCCCCGCCGGCGCTCCCGAAGGCGCTGTGGCGGCACCGCAATTACCCGAGCGCCCCTGCAGGGCTCTCAGCTGTGCCCCTCGCAGATGCCATTCGCCACCTTGGCACAGGCAGCTCTGCAGCTCCTCTGGAGGCACCTGGGATTCGCCTGAACCGAGGCTTTGGCTCGGCGCTGGTCATTCTCCCGCTCTCCACGCAGGAACTGCCGATGGCGGTTATCGTTACACCCAGCAGCAAGGGCCCGGGAGACACAGCACAAACCGCTTCGCTTTCCCGGAGCCTCCAGTGGCCTCCCCAGGGACCCTTTTCCCCCCACTTTCCCGCAGGCAACGAGGCCGCAGCGGGAGGGCTCTGTGCCGGACTTGGCGGCAGTTCGCTGCCCGGGATATGCGGGCTGCACCCCGCGCGCTGCCAGGTCCTGCAGCGCCAGCGAGGGGGAGGCAGCGCTGGGGCGGCCGCTCCGATCCCGGCTCCCTCCGTCCCTCGGCGGGCAGCTCCCGCCGGCGAGCCGCTGGCCGGCGGCGGGACCTATATGCTCTCGCGGAAGGTTACTGCTGTCCGGCACGGCAGAGCCCGACGGAAGCGGTGCTGAGGCATCTGAGGCAGCACTTTGTCAAGGAGCGCCTGATTGGCTAACGGGACTCCGCAATGGTTATCTGCTAAGAGTCAAGGCCTCTGATTGGCCGCGCGGTACCTGCAATGCGTCAAGTGAGGATGCTGGGGTGCGCGTGCCAGAGCGCTGCCGGGGGGCGGCCGCGGCCCCGCCGGGAATGGCGGCCCGCAGCCGGCGCTGTCCGCAGCACCGGCCAGCTCCGGCCGCTCTCGGCACTTCTGGGCAGCATCAGCAGTCCCAGCGGAGGATTTGCCGTCTCTTCGTACTGCTGCAGCTTGCAGCAATAGCAATAGCTTTGCTGATGAGCCAGAGCTGGCAGGAAGAAGCTGTTCCTCAGTCAGTGACCTCTTCAGAGCAGGGTTTCTACGTAAAAAAGCGGCAGAAAGACAAAGCCGCTTTTCTCAATCCTTTTCCACAACACAGGGTACCAGAGGTGCAAAGTGTGGCAGAACAAACCTGCTTGGGCTGTCCTTCCACTGCCCGTGTGAGAAGCGTCTCTTAGACCGCTGCTCCAAGTGACAGCTTGAGTGGCAGCTGGGGGAGGATATGCACGGCGAAGCGATGACTGATCGCTGAAATATCTTGCTGAAACGCTGCAAAATCTTTCAACACAAAAGAGATGCTTCTGCAAAATTAGCCCTGAAGTGCGAAGCTGTGCCGAGGCACGCAAGGTTGGTCTGCATCCATGTGGGGATGGTAGCCCCCTTGGGCCTGGCCAAAACCCAGTACAGGCCTGTTGCATAAGGAGCTGCAGAGATGCCATAACCACTTGTGTGGGGTTTTTTATATGTCTCTAATTGAAATAAGCATGATAAACCAGAAGCAGTGAAAGTCGTCTCTGCACCAGTAAGAAGCTTACAGGGCTGCTTTAAAAGCAATGGGGGTTTCAAAACAGCAAGAACTTCCTGGCAGATCTGTGAAGCTTGATACAATAAGTGTCTAAAGGTAGAAGTAGGTTACAGACACTCATCATCTAAATTCTTCAGTATTTCTGTTACTGGAGTGTTTTCACTGCTCTTTTTCAAAATCCCATTCTTGAAGAGTGAGTCAGCAAGAAGCCTGTGAATGTGTCAGGGTGCAGTGTTTTAAATAAGGTTTTGCTGCTATGCAATTATTAAAGAGCATGTTTACATATGAAAAAATCACAAATTTGCATATGAACATAACAGCCCCATTTTTTCACTCTAGTGAAAGTTTTTTCCTAACTACAGTTTTCAGGATGACATTCTTGATGTGCTAGTGTAGGGATTTTGAGTTAATTTCCTTGGTAATTTGTTTTCTTTGTTCCATTTGGTTACCTGGAAGTAGATCAGTTTTTAATTTAAAATTATCGTGATTTCCTTTTCAGAGCCATACTGAGTACAAACTGCTTTCCTGCTGGCACGAACACTTCTTAGTGTCTTTTTTCCAAAGAACTCTTTCAAAATATTAAAAACAATCTAACCGCTTTTCCTGGTAATCCTAGCCAAGTGGAACAAGTGCAATGAAACCTTTATGGGAAGATTATATGCCTGTGTAATTATAATGTTTATGAGTCCAAGTTTGCTAAAGTGAAACATAAAAGTGAGACTGCAAACTCATTCTGTTTCTTACCTGGTCATTTAAAGTATGATAATGTTTTTGAAAATTTCATGTTTGAACACCTTAGGTCTAAAACAGGTTGACATCTTAACAAATGGAAAGTAAATTGGTATAAAGCATTGCTAAAGGCATCACCTTCTTCTGGAGTATTTTCCAGAACAACCTAATATGACTCATAAAACAAATGTGTTGTATTAATTTACTATAATAATACTATAATGACTGTACATATAATAGAACTACATTCATGTCAGAGGACCTGGAAAAAGCTTTTAGAAGTGACATCATCCAATTATCCCGTCATTCAACAGGAAATAAATGTACTAATTTTAGGTTAACACATAAGTCATTGTTGCCCCAAACAGTCTCCTGTAAAGCAGACTATTTAAAAGATAACCTCAAGGGCTTCAGTGTGTTCAGGGTAGCAGTATATTCTTAGAGTTAGCTTACAATGACCAAAAGTTCTCGAATGAATCAATGGGAATAAAAACCAATTGTGTGTTTATTAGAAAGAATTACATTGATCAAGTAATGGTAATTCCCAATCAGTAGCTATGAGTGATGATGCTGCATTTTATTTTTTCCTAGGTGCTTTATGTAGGCCATGTCCAAAGCCATCAGAGTGTATGGCAAAGGCAATATGAGGTAGTAAGCAAAGTTCATTACAGTTCTAACTATATCACATTCTAAACATTCTGACTGAAAACATGCCCCATCAATTTAAAGCAACCATTTAAAAAACAATGTATTTACAGCAATGTCATTACACCAACATCTGTTAAATGTATGCAGGTCTGCCATCTTATGGAGCCTGAATGGTACTGCCAAATAACAGAACGTGGAGCTACATGTTCATGTTGAATAAGTGAATAGTTTGAATTTTTCCTTTACAGGTAATGTATGCTTTCTTCTGAAACTTGCACCATTTGGATGCATTCTTTCTATTTGATTTGTATATTTGTGGATTTATGTGTGCATGCAAGTGTACACGTGTAAACACAATCAAATAAAGGTGTTACACTGCAAGTTTAAGCATATAAAAGCTGGGAAGAGTTGAAGTTAAAGTTGGTTGTTTACATTATATGACGGCCTAGACCAACATAATCACATGCCATTTTTTTGGGGAGCTCTGTTGGATCTGTCTGATTCAGCATTCATGTTAGATGGTGCTATTTAGTGAGTGGCTATTCAGAATTTTGCTTTAGCATCTTTCTTTGGAGTGTGACTGTGCTGTATTTGCTGCAAGCTAGTCAATTCCTGTTCTAAAGATGAAATTATTAACTCCTCTATGGGCTTTTCTACAGCTGTTATTATTAGAGTATAATATGAACAGTTTTGAATTAAGTTTGTACAGGCCAAAGCAGACAATCATCATGGCAATATTCAGCCCAAGTGATTAAATTTTGGCACAGCTATTAAAGTTGCTAAAATGATGCTTGTTTGTTTGTTTTATTTGCTATTTTTATAAAAGCTGATGTCAGATAAACTTGATAAGTGACTTTTGGGTCAGCCAAGAACAAATGCACAAGAACACAAGAATGTTATAATTAGTACATCAAGTATTATTATACATTATTTTCTCTTTAACTGGTGCAAATTTATTTTTAGGTGAAAAGGATTCTTCAGGAAGACCTTATTACTTGGCTTTTGAAAAGTTTGAGGTGAGTTAGGAAAGTGGTTGATCTAAGTGGTTGCGATACAGTCTGATACTGTGGTAGAACGCTTAAGATAAGCAAATTGTCCAGCATTCAGTGAAGTTTTGCAGAGTTCTACCAGCTGCTGGAAAATCTAGTAGTGCCTGGAATCTAAACGCATAGGAGGATGCCTGAATTTTCCCAGTTGTACCTGCACTAGAAAATACTCTAGATTATACTTTTTCCATTTAGTGTCATTTGCAAATGTTCATATCTACCCTTTTCATATCTACCCTATTCTTGCTCGAAAAAGACACTAAGCACAAACTGCCATTTACATTTACTGTCAGCTGAATTTGATGATGTGAAGTACTGCTTACCACCACAAAGAAGTCTTAGCATAATTTGTTTTCACTATTTGAATCAGTTTGTTATCATCATATATCAATTTTTATTTGTCTTTCATCTAAAGGTTTTACAGTTTCAGATGGATGTTAGGTAACCTTGGCATTTTGTTTGAGGAAGTTATCTTGTCTCAAAGGTCATGCCACATGTTACTGTATCTTAAACAGTACAAAATAACACACCTTTTTTTTTTAGTCGACAAGAAGTTAACCTGTAAATCTGTAAACCACATACGTTATATGATAGCAGCAAATTTTTCTGTGTCCAAAATTTACATTTTCTTTGAAGTGGATAGTTTTGAAGGTGGATACAGACACACATTCAAACCATTGCTATATACATGTCTCACTGAAGACCTGCTGCCAGATGCAGATACCAGAGGAGTATTTCATACTATGTAATTCAGAGCTTGAGGCGTGGTCAGGCAGGTGCATCCTCAGCATGACAGCCAGTGAGCATGGTGTTTGCTAAGTTCATCGATGGCATGTGTATTACAATGCCAACAATCTCCTGCTACTATAGGTATCCACATATTTTTATGAAGGACTTTAGGAATGACAGCAAATTGGCATAAGGGCATGATTTTTATATGAGTGGCACTCATCTGACAAATTCCTAACAGCTGCAGTATTAAATCTTTGTAGCTGCATTATACAACTCTCAATATTATATTAAATAGTTTTAAGCCATCCTCCATTGAATTTGCCTCTTACCAAGTTAGGGAATATAGTTTCTAAGATTTGTCTTTGACTATTTTCAATAGCTATCCAAATTTGATTAACCTGATATTTGCTGGTTAGTTGAAATAGAATACAAGATAAAGCACATCTGGCTTCTTGTGGTATGGTTTCAGAGGTTAGTAAGGGGCATCACAGGGATAGATTAGTGTGTCACTAAAGGTGACAGGTACCTTGCCATTCTTGTCTGGAAGTTTGTAAAGCTGTTGCCAGCTTGCAGTTGTGGTTACCACAGCTTTCAATTCTTATGATACTGAGAATTTATTTGCTAGAATTTTTGTATTAAATGAATTCCATGTTCATGGTCCTACACCAATTCCACACAGCAAAGTTTGCCCTGTGCCTCTTTTATTTCTGTATCCTATTGGTGTGTGGTTTTTGTAGCCATCATGGAGGAAAATGCTATATTCAGCACAAGTCTTGTTCCATGTATCAGTTGGCTAAGTTCAGATGTATGTTCATCTCATTAATTTTGGAGCCATAATCATGGGCTCTCATCCATCATACTGTTGCATTAAGTAAAGGAGTGCCTTTGTTAAGAGGTTGTTTTGGTTGTTGTATAAGCAATTCTAGTTGCATATAAGATACACAATCAGGAACAAGTGGTATCTTAATTGTGTTCATTTGCATTGATTCCTATTGATTATTAGCAGTGTTTATAGAAAAATTGCTGAATATTATTGTGTTGTTCTCATTGTTTACAATTTGAGTGGAATTCTTAGGAGCCCTTAAAGTAAGATTGGTTGTCTTACGTGTCTATAGTACCCACTCAATTTTATTGATAAAATAATTTGCAATTTCCTATCCAGTATTACCTATAGCTAAAGTCAGTTAATTTTAGGCTTTAGGATTACTGTAACATTATCACCTACTATCAGTTCTTGACCCAGAGCTAATCTGTGAGAATATGTTTCCAACCTTCAGGAAGGACCAATATAATCTACTTGCTGAGTTTCTCAGAGTAGTTTACCTTCCTTGAGATTGGCAGCCTATTGCTCTTTTAAAAGGTACTGTCTCATTAAAAAACAAAACAAACCAACAATCCCAAAACCAGCAAAAAACCCCACCAAAACCCAAGAAAGTATGTATTTACTATATGTACCACCAGCACTTTTGTCACAGGCAATCTTCTCCTTGCATCCTGTTGAAATAAATCATAACTCCTTATGCGTCTTAGCTATTCTGGTACCCACTTACTAGCCTTTCTCAGAAGGTGACTGGATGTTTTAGATCTATATTAATATAGATTCTGGGACAGTTTTGTGTCCTCCCATCCATCATGTATCTAAAACTGCAACTTCTTGACTTGGTCCCAGCCATGTGAAGTCAAAACACTAATATTTAATTCCAGAAAATGCTTGATGGAACACTAATATTTAATTCCAGTGAATGCTGGATGATAGCATTCATACTTTGGTGAACCATTTCCTCACATACTCCAGTTAGAGTATGATCTGTATACTGTAAAATTGTTGCTTTGGTGGGAGGATCATTGATTCCAGCTGTTTAGCTAACATAGTGCAGACAAAGATGGGGCCACAGTTAAAATCTTGGGGCATGTGATAAAAGGTACATTGTCTTCCACCCCAAGGAAATGCAAACTGTGGTTTCTCTTGCTCTCGTATCAGGATCATAAAGACTATTTCTTGTGTAGCTGACACACCCATCCACAGAAGAGCATTTACTGTGCTGGGAACCAGGGATTGTTAAAGAGCCAGTTGCTTTATGGAAAGGCCTGCAGTCAATAGTTGTGTGCCATATCCTGTCTGGTTTATTAAAACTGGGCTATTACACAGTGAGCTTTTTCTATAGTGCCCTGTTGCTCTAATTATTTGACTTAATTCTGTCACGGGTTTTATGGCAGGGAGTTATGGCTCTGAGCCTTCTTTCATTGTGGTACTGGTTTGATCAGTTTCAGCATGTGATTGACTTCCTGGATGTAAACTTTAACTCGTTTGTTAACCATCCTAGCATAGATTCCATGACAACAAAACAGACTGATACAGAGCAGGGGCTCTCAGGATTAATCCACTAGATAGAGGCAGGCATTTGATTCTACTGGAAGCATCAAACTTCTGTCCCCAGGCTGATGTGCTGGATGCGCAGGAAGATGCATTCTTCCACACCAGTCCTCTTATGCCACTTCTGTACCTGTGTCCATGCATCATATACTGAGCTCCCAATTTAACTTGCTTCCCTCATCTCCAGAAGAAGCTGGTTTCATTTCCTCATATGGCTGCACTCCACCCTTGTCACATTTCCAAACTTGTCTTGGTCCCAGAGTCTTGGAAAAGGTGGCTCTTGGCTAGGTTTCTACAGTGAGGGCAATGATGGTGCAGAGGCAAGAGCTGCTATCCTGCACAGCAGCAAAACTCTTCCCATCAGCTGGCTGGTCTCACCTGCTGCTCACACACAGCTCCAGGGGTGGAGGAGCTTCCAGGCTGGAGAGAAACTTCCCTGTGCCAAAGCATACTGGATATACAGGAAGTCTTCACAGTATGAATGGTGAGTGACTGCATGGAACGACTTCTGCAGTGGTGATTGTTCCACAGCTTTTGTATCTTCTATTTGTGGCCTTCTTTGCAATTAAAAGAGTGTTAAAAAGGCAAAGTAATGTTATTAATTAATGGGATTATCAATCTTGTCTGAATCAGAGATCACTTTAGTGCTTAAAACCTTGCTGTGTTTCTCTGCTTAAAGTGGTCAGAAGCTGGCCCCAAATACAAGTGAAAGCAGAAGGTGGGTCAAGCTTTTGTTCAGAGCTGCATTAAAAAAAATCTAACTGCAGAGATTAAAACATAGTTGAGTTACTATGTTGAGAAAAAAAAAATCTATAAATTGGTGTCATTATTTATGTGCCTTATTCTTAAAATGGTAGTTACTGATAAAGCAAAATGGCAAAAAAAAAAAAAAAAAAAACCAAAAAAAAAAAAAAAAAAACCAACAAAAAAAACAAAAAAAAACCCTGAAATTGGCATCCACTCTGCTTTCTTCAGCTCCAAAACAACAGGGAGATCACAGGAAGCTCAGAGGTTTCTGTGTAGAAAATACTGTTCTGCATCAGACTGGAGATCAGACTGGGTCAGTATCTTTCTACATCTATGGCAAGATGAGGTCCTTGAATTAATTACGTGCTGATAGTAAGAATAATCAGTCCATCCCCATGAAGGATTGTACTCTTAACAGTAAAATATTTTCTTAACTTTGAAGCATGACTTGTTAAAAGGCTTCCAGAATTATTGTGAACAACCACAGCTCCAGGTAGTTTGGTATTCATGTACATTTTAGAATTTACTGAGTTCTTGACCTTGGTGGATTTCTGTAGCAATATGTTTCACCATGCAATTACTTATTGATTTGGCAAACAGTAATCAAGCACATTCTTCCTTCTACAAAAACAATGCAAGATTTTATTACCATTATGAAGGAGGAAACATTTTAGCTCTCTTGTTTTGTCTGAGAAACTGGCATACAGCAAACTGCCTTCAGCTGGCTGTATATTTTAGATCAGATTATCTTAAAATTTCATTTTGGGATTCTGGTGTTAATTTGCAGTGTCAACATGTCTTAGGGTACATGCTTAGTGTTTTACTGAAACATAATATTTTCTGGGTTTTTTAATAATTCAAACCGGTTTCATCTAGTTATTTTCAGCTTTCATAATTATGTGTATTTTTTTACCTTTATGCATAAATCAATGAGTATAATTTAATCTAACATTTGGTTTACTTTTGTTTAACAATAAAAGCCTGTACAGATGGCTGCAAAACAGAACCCTCAGACACAGTTGGATTTGTACATTTGTGCTGATTTCTTGCTTAAGGGAACTCAGTTCAACATGCTGTACTGCCAGATCCATCCCTGCAGTAATTCTCTTGGCTTCAGTAGATGGCCACATGGGATCACCTGTGCTGTCTGGCTAAGCTAAGAGATTCTGTACAATTCCAAAGGGATCTGCTTGACAATATGAAAAAATGAATTCTGAAGAGCATGCTAACTGCGCTGGGCTTTGGACAGTTCAACTGTTTTGTTTGAAGTAGGGGACGTGAGAACCACTTTCCATTCAGGGACCACAAGAAACAGTTACAACTTTGATTTACATAATGGGCAGTAGAAAATATTGTGCTCACCCTGGGTACTGCGTAGGTGCAGACAATAGGAGGGTCAAAGATTCAGCTGATTTTCTGAGGATATAGAAATAATTTCAGAACTGAGGAAGTCACTGGGAAGCTGCTCTAATTCTGTCTGTGTGACATCAGAAATGCTGGAAGGAAGATTTTTAGAATACAGCTGCCTACAAAAAGTCTGGGAACTACAGGCAAATAAATTGTTCCTATTAATGTGAATTTCTTTGTGCTCCATAAATCAAGTTGTAATGTCCATTACTACTAAAATCAAGGATCATATCAAATTTCATCAATTTCTTTTCCTAATGGAAACACCCTTAAAGATGTAGAAATCTGAGCAACTCTGGGGGCTAAAAGGAATTGACACTTCTAGAGAATATAATATTCCACAGGATTGCAACATAGGAACAGGCCAACAGCTTGTTTGGGTTTGTTTGGTATTGCTTATACATGGCAGCCAAGACACACAGAACTGCAAGTCCTGAAGCTAACTTGTTTTTATGGAGTTGTGCACCTTATCTGAATATATGCAAAGTATGAAAATAATTAGTTGTGAATTTTTGATCATCCATTAAAGGCAAACTACAATAGTGATTAAAGTAAAATTTCTTGTCCTCACTTGTAAGTTGGCTTGCTTTTCTATGGGAAACAATGTTCTTTCAAAATAATCCAAAATGGTAAGCACTTTCATGGTGCAATACAAATAAAACAGCTACAAAAATGCTATCCAGAACTAAAACATACTTCAACACTGAGAGGTGATCATAGTTTGCAGGAAACAACTGTGCTTGTAAACAGTGTTAGCACTGTAAAAAGCAACCAAGAAAGAATCACCTTATAACTTCAGCTGAATCCTTAGGGTCATGCAGCTCAATTGGGCTGGAGCTGACCCCAAGATGGAATGCTTCTCAACACCTTACTCCTCCTAATTGTAATGTTTCTCATTTTCTTCTGCAAGTAATACTTTATAGTGTAAATACCTCACTGGTGGTGTCACCTGTGACATTTTGGCCTTTTCATTCTTCCCATACTGTCCTCCAGAAACTGGCCAGGATTCTTGCTGTTGATGTTTCAATGCTATCTCCCCAGTTGCCTGTAGGAGAGTTTGTTGGGTCAGATATCCCAACCAGATCCGTGCATGTGTATCGTATTCACCTGACCTAAAAGGCCTCCCATAATCCTGCCTGCTGGGGATCATTTCCACATGAAGGTGCCTACAGCTGGCCTGAAGCCTAGCTGAGTTTGAGCTGCTCCTGAGGGGAAGCAATGTGGTGTGACTGCAGCATGCTGTCTGTCACTCCTGGTTCTGGGAACACGGTGAGGAAAAACTTCAGCTGTTTTTTCACAGAGGCCACTTTGGTTTGACAGAATTTATGATCTCTGGCTCTGCAGGAAGGTGCATGCATTGTTCCCAAGGCAGGCACAGTCTTGAAAGAGATTGTACAGTCATGGGCTTCAGCTAATACCTATGTTGGAGGCAGGGTGGTTGGTTTTACATTTGTGGCACAGATAATCTGTGATGAAGCTAAGGTAATCTAATCATAGATAATTGAGAATTGGCTCAATGGGTGTTACAATCCTGCTCTCAGTTTTGATCTTGCACAGGCTGGTTTTTGCTGCTGTCCAGGCATCACTATCAGCATGAGGTATTCCTGCTTCCCTGCTCCTGTTCCCTCTTCTGCCTGTGGCATGCCAGCCATTTAATTGTGCTTGCAACTGAATGTGCTAGTGATTATCACAATCAATAATTCTTTTTTGACTGCAGTCAGTTCCTTGACTTAGTGCTGGCAACTTTTTAATGAATCTTAGTTAAGAAGCCCTGCAAGCAATTTTGTTGGCACAGCTGAGGGGCACAGGGGTATTTAAGAAGGTTTCAAGCTGCCTTTTTTTTTATCATGAAACAGTAGCCACAGTTCAGCTGTATTTCTGTAATTTCACTAATTTTATTAACTATACCATTGTAAATTATGAGTAATCTCAAATAAAACAATGCTTTCATGATGACCAAACATGTTTTGAGAAGGTGAAATAATAAAAAAAAAAAAAAAAAGAAAAATTATGATAGGTAGTTGGAGATTTGAGAGGCTTTTTCTCCCTTGCAAATAAAATAATTTAGGAATGCCATCAATAAATGTAATTATTTGATTTCAGCAAATGAAAACAGGATTGTCTTCAGTTTAGTACTAAACTACCACTTAGAAAACTGCAGGGTTACAGAATTAAAAATCACACACAGTACTCTCTGAAAAACTCAATTGCTTCACTGAGCCATGTACCAATGTGCACTTCATGGCTTGTTGGGAGTGAGAAGCAATAGAGCCTCTGATTTGCCAGCCATCTTTGTCATCGACTTCAGTGAAGGAAAGGCAACAAATAAAGCTGCTGCAGGAGCCCTCTGTCCCACAGCCGGGTGTGGCGGGGCCACACATTGCAGAGAAATAAATGACTTGTCCTTGGAGCTGCCTCTGTCACACCACCCTGCTTGGTTGGCGGGGGGGAATGTACAGGGTGGAGGGAGACTGATGATCATCAGGCTTCAGAAATCCCTTCTAGGAGTGCCATCTGATGGGTCTAACTGTGCTTTTTGTTGAGAGGGTGAGAATCCTTGTGTGCAGAAAACATAACTACACAAAGAAAAGAAATCCAAACAAAGATAATAAATGCAGAGCAGGCACTTTGACAAGGAGCAAACAGATTCCCTTTTGACAAGCAACGGAACTGACAACTGTCAAGCTCTTTCCTTGATGGAAAAAAAGTTGTCGGAACCTGCTGCTGGAGAAATCTCCCACCCCATCTGACTATTAAAACACAGCTGGCAACCCCAGGGAGTATCCCTGAGTAACAGGGAAAAACAACACATGAAAATACTCTATTTCTTTTGATTTGAGAAGAACAAATTCTATCAGCAGAAAACTCTGTTTGGGTACAGCTATTAATTAAATTATTGGCATTTTCTAACTCTGGCCTTTCTTTCTGCTTTCCTCCTTAGTCTCTCCAAGCACCTCTCCCTATCTTATCTATGTTTCTGACAACTCACTAACTCACTGATTATCTGAACGTCCTTCTCTCTGGGCTCATCTGTGACTGCTAGTCCTAGTAATTTATCTTTTTGAAGTAGTTATTTACTGAATAGCAATAGAAAGTATTGTAAATGCAGGCAAGCCCAGTGGGAAGAAATGATATTTGACTCCAGTTCAGAAGGATGAATGATTTTTTTATTATAACTGTGCTATAATACATTAATATACTATTTAAAGGAGATACTAAAACTACAAACCTACTTGTTCTAATTACCATATCTAACTAACGCACAACTCGTGACCCTCTTCTCCAGAGTCCATACACGGGTGGATCTGATTTGCCATCAGGCTCAAACAATCCTCACCAGAATCCAATCAAGCAATCACCCCAGGTAAACAATTCTCCAAACACATTCCACATAGGAAAAACAAGGAGCAGAAATAAAAATTGTTTTCTCTTTCTTTCCTCTGTGCTGCTGTATGAAAAATCCTTAAAGAAAGAAGGATGTGCTTGCCACAGAAAGTAATTACTTCCAGCAGCCAAAGAAAAACCCTGATCTTAGCATTTTAAAATACGATACTTTACAGATAAAGTCTTAAAGCCTTCAGGGTTCATATTTCTGTAGTGGTACTCTAGTACAGGGCCTCCATTAACCATTATGTCTGTTCAAGAATTTCTATAATGAAAACATTGGAGTCTCTTTCCTTTCTTGTATAGCGTTCCTGATATTTTGCTAACAAATATGGGATACCAACCCACAAACTGAAAGTGCAGTGTTCTATAAATGAACTTGGATGAACCTAGCAGAGCCTGCTTTATGTAGCTCTTCCTAAATGAAGGCTGCTGTGACAGTGTTTAGAAATTCTGCAGTTCACATGAGGCTACTGTGTGCTTCTGCCAAGGGCTGTAACATAGTTTGGGGTGGAGTGCAGCTTCCCCTTTCAGTGTAAAGGTGCCAGAAGTCTTTGATTTAAGCATATGATGTACTTTCTTCATTAAAACAGCAATGTGCTTAGCTCAGAAGTACTTAATTCTAAAACTCACTGATACCCTTTTGACAGCAGAGTTGGTAGAATGCCATTTAAGTGTTTTTTGGATTTTAGGACTCTGAGCAGTCCTAAATATTGAGAATCAATGGTTGTGATTCCTAGGAAATCCAGCTGCAGCATTACATTGCTCTCAGCACAAGATTTTCTACCATGATTAGCTATACTTTAATGAAGTTGTTCTGGATATACTGATGAATACTAACAGCAATTTCTTAATCATTAATTAATTGTGTAAATTGTTATCTGCTTTCCTATTTACTTCTATATGGTTTTTTTTATTTTTTTTTTTTTTACATATGTGATTTCTAGTTCAGAATGGTAAGCTGGTTGCTAGGCTAAATTATAGAAAGAAGAGCTCATATCTAATGTGGATAATAATGAAAAGAGTAGACAAGAATTGTTTATCAAAGCAAAATGTATGAAATAAGGAACTGTCGTTGGGGCATCTTGGAAGTTGTCCATATTTACATGACATTTCATGTAAATAAAGTGAAGTCATGAAAGTAGGTGAGGAGTCCTTTGTCCAAAAAAACTCATACAGTCAGATGCGTAGAAAGTATTTCAGATAATGGCTGCAGTTGAGAAAATGAACTCAGGGTTCATGAAAGCCCAACAGCTTTGAACAAAATTTATGATCTGAGAGAAAGTAATGAAGAATCTGTGGGGAATTAAAAAAGAATGCAACATTTAATAAGGGAAGAAGGAGTATTTGGGATAGACAGTGAGATAAATGGTTGGTGTACAATACTGAGTGTCCGGGAAAAGAAAAGGAATAATATATTCCTGGTCATTTGTGAGCAGATGGTCATGTGTGGTCATGATCACCCTGAGTTTGGGTACCAAAATGGGAATAAATACGTATGGGAGACAGATCTGTGCTACGAGCTCTTGAAAAAGGGTTGTCATCTGGTTTTGTGCATGTCTGGGTATGGAATAGTGGTTGTGAAGAAAGAGAATTCTATAGAGAGAACTCATACAGGATCATAGCATGAGTCAGCTTGGAACAGCCTTTAGAATATCTTCTAGTCCAACCTCCTGCTCACATGGGAATGAAGATGGTTGCAAACATTTTGATCAAGTTGAGCATATTCATATTTGTGGTACAGACTAACAGATTTTTGAAGTACTCAATTTTCTTGGGAATTTGTAAATTTCAAACTGCTCCAGTCCTGTATATGTGTATAAAATAAACTACAGAACATAAAATTGTAAAACTCTTACTCTGATGCAGGTGTATGGACATTCAAATTGTTTTGACTTAGGCTATTCTTATTCTTGCTCTAAGAACTAGATTTGAATTGCCATCATCCTTACTTTTCCTCCTAATACATTTAATGAATGTACAACTGGTTCCAGCCTTTTGAGCCAAAAGAACTGCTTTTATGCAATTTAATGGGTGTAGCAAAACACTAAGGGACAGGTAAGGTGAAAAAGAAGTGCATGAAAAAAGGACAGACATACCTTTGAGGACATACCTATGGTTCTTTGAGGAAGAACCATAAAAATAAAATTAATGTTCTTTCTTCTCTACATGAAAATTAAATTTCCAATTGCTGTTCTAGAGCTTACCTATGCATTCTCCTCTTTTCAAAGTTGTGCAGCATACTGATGCTTTTAGGGCCAAAAGGGACAGCACATCAGCAGAATAACTGCAGCCTGTATGATAGGACTTTCACTGCTAGTAAGATAGAGGATTAAATTTTAATAAATATATAATTGATTAGTCCCAGTTAATACAGTATTATGACTTAGTGATGGCATCCATAATTTAGGTATATTAGGTTGGGTTTTTTATAGCCTTAATAATCTTCAGTGTGCTGAAAGGAGTGTAATAGTTGAGGACAGAAGGATTTCAGGTCATTATATTGTAGATTTTTTTAAACTGTGTATTTATCAACTAGCTTCAATGCCTGACATATCAGTTGTCTAGTGACAGCAATCAGCATTCTAGCAAAGAGGTGACATTGCATACAACTCAAGCATTATACAAATTGTCTGGTAATAAACTTTTCAATACCAATAATGGATATCCATGTGATATTATTTACAAATTGAATTTTTTTAGAAAACTGAGAGAAGTTTACAGTCTCATTAGCAGCTGGGTTAATGTAATTTTGCAGCACAAATGGAGATTGGAGAAAGGAAAATCTGTAGGCATCTCAGCTGGCAAAACGGGGATGAGGAAGATTTCTGACAAGGTTGAAGACAGATTAAAAAATGCAGTTGTACAGTGAAAAACGTGGGCTACTAATGCCACTACAGCTCAGGTACTTGTGCAAATGACAAAAAGGTAAAGATGGGGAGGAAACTGGTTGTGTTTAAAGTAAAAACAGAACAGTCCTCTCTCCATCCCCACCTGGCTGAAAAATCCAAATGAAATGGAAGAATAAACAAAACTGTTTTGACAAAATTTTACAGACCTTTTTTAATACTATAAGAATAAATATTGATAAATTAGATATAGTAATTGAGGTAATAAATCACAGGTTTAAACATGACAGAGATCTGGAATGTATCTAACACAGATGCAAAACATGTCTGGAATTTACATTCCAAGTATGAAAGAGGGATGAGTAACTACCTTCACAGTCAGAGAAAAAACAAGGAAATGCTCTGTATAGAATGGAGAAGGGAATTGAATGAATCAAGAAAGCTATGACTTGGAGTCTTGGAGGTGCTCAAGGTAGATTTGCCAAACCTAACTCAGAGAGTCTTGCAGAAGACTGAAACAGAAAGTAAAAGACTATTTAGCAATATAGGCAGCAAATTGCAACTAGCATGTAAAGAAGGGGAAGCCCTAAAGGTTTGGTATGATCTAGTTGCATGCCCCAGCCTAATGAGTAATTTTGCATCTTTCAGAACAGAAAAAGATGTAGAAAGGAAAGTCAAAGCCAGAAGGGAGTATACATAAAGTGAAAACAACGTGGGATGGAAGCTAAACTAGGAGAGCTCAACTTACTCAAAGGGGTGGGGAACATTACTGACTAAAAAACTAGGGAATGAAGTTTTATGGCTTGTGGTAGAGATTTTAATCCACCTGTGATATTGTGGTGGTGCTATATAACAAGCTTCACTTTTATTTTATAAATATTTGCTATGTTTGCAATTATTCTGTTAACCTACAAGTTTTAAATGTCTTCAAGCTTTAAAATAAAGCTTGAAATTAATGAACAGTATGGAAATAAATGGAAGATGGGATAAAATGCAGTTCAAGTTTACCAAAGATAGACCATGAGTGTATTTTAATGGCAGCAGATTTTTTATGATGGAAACCTATTAGATAAAATTAATTTTTTTCTCAGTAAAGCATTTGACAATGTTGCACTTGTGAGATTATTAGGTGAAATGGGAAATAGCACAAGAACTAAATAAAGAAGTGGCTAAAAGGGGCATGAGAATATGTCTGTGCTGGAAAGGGGACAATGTGACCAAAGAGGGAGTTCAGTGGGAGCTCCTTATACCAACATTTGGCCGATATTATTTAGCAAAGACAATGACACAAAAATAAGAATGTGCTAATTAAACTTGCTGATGGCAAAAACAGAGGCATTGCTCACAATGAGCCATATCAAAAATTTCAATCCTATAAAACAGGTGATCTATGGAAGTAAAGTGAATTTAATACAGAACAGAAGGCCATGTCCTTAGGTATTACTAACAAGATTTTCTGGTATAATAGGGGGAATTCATATAAGGGAAGCAATTGCTTGGAAATGCCCAATTATAAATATTCATTATGGTCATTATGAGCCACTAGTATGAGTCAGCCAACTGTATGTTAAATGCAAGGCTGTAGAATATTTCCACTAAAGACTGACAAATACCATTTGAATACTGTGTACAGTTCTAGTTCAGAATATGAACTGAGAAAAGTGCAAAAAATTCAGTGGACTGAGCACTGAAAATTTTTAAACTGCTTAATGGCAGAAAGGCTGAGTGGCATATGATTGCTGTCTGTGCATTGATTACATCCAGGTCAGCACCCTCATGAAGCAGAGAGCTAGTTTAAGCCATAGGAAATTGCTGGCCCAGAAACAGATGGATATAAACATAAATGTAATTAAGGAAGAAGTCAGGATGTTTCTAAGTATTGGAACATTGTGGCTCTGGACCTGTCTTTCTACAGGAGTTGTGGGTAGAAAAGCCCAACAAATTTCAAAATTGAATATATGAACACACCTGTGTGGTTAGGTTTTCTGCAGAAAAGGCTGAACTCAGTGGCACAGACCATCCCTTCCAGAGATATGTCCACAAAATGCAAAGGGGATAAATGCAAAGATCAACTTTATTTTGGGGAAAAGCCTAACGAGAAATTAGCATGGGTTTTACATAAGAAATCATTAAATCCAGGGAAAATGCAGAATTGCTGAATGCAATAGAAAATGGAAAATTCTGACTGTTTAGCTTATTTATTTTTAAAATACTGACTATTTAAGCATGCTCTTTCATAGGCTGCATTTTGAAAGGTTCATTAGGAATATGACTCCTCCTCCAAATTAACATCTGATCCTATGATCCCAAGGCACCAAAAAACCCACCTCATTACAGTAACTGGAAGCTTCACCTGTGGCTGTACAATGAAGCCACAAAGTCACCTCAAAATTACGCAGTAAGTTGAATGTTTTCTGACAAAATATCATGTAACACTTGTTTTGGTTTGAGAATAAAAGAAGTATGTCAAATGCATTTTTCTTACAGGAGGATCTATTCCTTTGGTATTTTAAAAAGGAAGTTGATAGAACTACAGGGTACAAAATCTAAAAATAGGTTAAAAATAAGGGTGGATGTGAGGTGGGGTTTTTTGTTTGTTGGTTGATTTGGTTTACATTTTTTTAAGAACTAAAATCCCTCACGACTTTTCTTTGCAAAAAGAAAATGGATAAAATTGTATGGGTCTGGATATGTATAGGAAGTTTTAATCATTCTGGATTTGTCCAGAAATTCTCTAGTCTCCACCCTGAGAAGGTTTGTATAAAATGCTAGCAGGCCTTTCTAGCAAATAAAATGCTGTGCTTATGTCTGCAAAATACCTCCTTCCTCTCCTACTGTGTTTTGTTCACAGTAAATGTACTGGGAACGATATTGAGACCCTACTTTTTTTGGAATTATATGGAAATACAGACTTATATTCACATATGCATACATGAATACACAGCAGAACTTAAAATACTTTACAAATCTGAGGGTTATATCTAAACATCTCACAGACCTCTCTAGAATATGGCTTTGATACAGATTTTTCATATTAATTTTGTTGCTGTTTCTGTTTTGTATAATGGAACAGTGTACACATATTTCAAACTTGCCTACAGGATCAGTCTGACCATGGCTTCAATTTGAAGTTCAAAGCCAGCACTACAATGCAGCCTGAAATAATCAAGGCAAAAAAACTCCTTTAAGTTTTTGAAGTGTAGCATCAGAATGTGTACCTGAACTGAACCAGTTATTTTTATTACATATGTCCATCACAAATATACCTGCAATAACTGGTCTACCCAGCAAGCATTTGATAGCCCAGCAAGCTTTTCATAAGTGAAGATTTCACAGATAGCACTTGGATCAGTAAATAAGCCACCAGATTTATTAAAGAATTAGAAAGACAGCCTGACAGTCTTTGTGAAAATATTAGCAATAATGCATCAATCAGCTTGTATATGTTTATTTTCTGTTTAAATTTATCTGTTGAAGAAAGAATGTTTGCACATTTCCCATGTAATTTTATAGCTCCATTTTTATTAATAACTTAAACTGCTAAGATTTTATTCAGGTATTGCTTATTACACTTTAAGAAGGCAGTAGAATTACGTTTTTATAATGTAATTTTCAAAAGTTCTGTATAAAATACTCTAGGAAGCATAAACATACTGACCTGTAAAATAGGTCCTTTGATGAGAAAATATGATACATTAAATGTAACAGCAGTATTATACAATATCATCACCTGGAATACTTATTGTCCAAGTATTATAATAGATAATTAAAACTGAAGCAAATTCAGCAAATAAACGGAATGCTTTTTTATTAAATCTATTTAGTTTATCTTGCACTAGAGCATCAAAAGCTTGAAAGGGCTTTGAGTCTCACTCATAAGAGGGAAATAATTATTTTTCTGTAGATAGGTGGTAGTTCTCCCATTGCTGAAGTATGCAGAATAAACACATTTACAGATTTCAGGAACTATCCAAATATGATTATAACAAGTATTTCCATTAACAGAAGAGTTCTTTCAACTCAACTTTCTCAGTAGGTCAGTCTCCCAATGTGAACTGCATGCATACTGGAATTCTGCTCCCACTCAAAATCCTGCTCTGAGTTCCGACATGTTCTCATTTGATTTGCAGTAATGTAATAACCTGTAACCCTCTTTTAAATTTGGTTGATACTGATCATGAGTTCTAAATCTACCTGAAGAAATTATGCCAGGCAGACAGAAAGACAACTGCAGGTTGCAAAATTACTTAAGTTTTCTGTTCTCAGGATAAAGGCTAAAACGTGCATGTGGCAAGGTAATTATTTTTTAATTCTCTCTTCAAAATTAGCTTCTTTTAGATGTCTTCCCTAGCTTCTGTATGAGTTCTAGGTGGATATATATGTCTATATATTACATACTACATTTTCTACATTCTAAAGTCTTACTACAAAACTTCATAGATGATAACATACCTGAACAAAAACTTGGCTCCACATCAGTAGGTGAGTGTACACTTAAAGCCAGATTTTCCAAGTTGGCAATCAGGCCCCACTCATTTGATGACTTCCAGACTATCAGTGTCCATGATCACTGCTGTGTTCTGAATCCTCTTCTCTCTGTACTTTCATACTTATCTCCCATTGATGAATAGCATTTTATGAACTAATAATAAACTAAAGGTAGGAAACAGGGACTCAGAAATAGTTTTAGAGTTTTCTAAAGGATGAAGTCATCTAAAAAAAGGCTGCAAATGCAGTGACCGTAGAGTTGACAAAGTGTGCAGATGGTGCAAAGGTATTCATAGCAATCAACTGGAAATCAGACTGAGAAAGGTCACTGAAGTATTTAAAAGATTAATTATAAAATGACCAAAAAATGAGTTTGGTAGATGTGAAGTAGTGTGTATAGCGAAGTTAATCCCATCATCTACACATAGTAGTTACCTGTTATCTTTTGTCAGTCACAAGTGGTCTCTTGACAGGTACTGGAGTTTAGGAGAAGACAAAAGCCAAACAGAATGAACAGAAGGCTTTGAAAAAGGAGCACAAAACAAACCAGTCCTCATAATTCCATATAATCCCTAAACTCACTGTACACCTTAATCATTACATGAAATTCTGGTCATGCATTAGTATTAGTAAGAATTAGAAGAACTAAACAAGGAGACTATTATGGAGTGGCTTCTAAAGCAAATACGCAAACTTTTCAGTCGAAGAAGAATGCTGAAGTATATTAACAGGGTATAAAATTTTGCAGAAAAAGTGAATAGGGTGCTTATTTTTTCCTCACAATGCAAGAATCCGGCATTGGCTAGAGAGAAAAAAAGGAAATACTGTTTCAGACAATACATAATTAAGAAGCGGAACATCCTGTCCAAGAAAGCACAAAGTGAAAAGCATAAAAAATTATTTTTCCAGTTCCTTTGTGGAGGGCAGGCTCATGGATCCTATCAGACACGCTGGCTGGCTGCCGGGTCAGGAGGCTGAGGAAGGCCCGGCTGCAGGAGGGCATTTGTTCCCGTGCCCTCGCTGACGGCGCTGGGACAGGCTGCCAGGGTAGCCGGCTCTCCAGACATACACTGATTACCAACAGAAAGGCCGCCTGGCCTCTCACAGCATCATCTTTTACACAGCCCGGCATTCCAGTCTCCGGACACATCGCTCGAGTGTTCCGTCCCGGAGAGCTTCATGAGGGATGGGGGCGGTGGGAAGGACGGGCTGGCTCTGGAAGCTGCATCCCGCCTCTTTCCGCAGCAGTTCCCCGATCCAGTCCCGCACGATCGAGGCCCACAGAAAGCCGCCCGCCAGCGGCGACCCCAGCGCCGAGCCTTCCTTCCGCCAGCCGCCATCTTGGGGCCGAGCGGAAGAACTACCGGTCCCAGCGCGCTCGGCACCGCGGCGCCATCTTGCCGCCGGCAGCTCGGGCGGGGGGCGGCGGCGGCCGAGACATGGCGCTGTTCCCGGCCTTCGCCGGGGCCGCCCAGCCCGGGGAGCCCCCCGCGGGCAGCTCCGAGGGCTCCACGAGAGGTAAAGTCCTGGGAGAACCGCCTTTCCCTTAACAGCTGTCCAGCGGCCCTCGGCACAGGCCGCCCGCGCCGCTCCGGCCGTGTTTGGGGGGCGGTGCTGCCGCCGGGCCCGGGCCCATCGCGCCGTAACCATGGCCCCCGGAGGCTGCGGAGCGCGGCACGGGGGCTTTTGGTTTGTCGTTGGTTTTGGTTTTTTTTCTTTTTTCCCCACTAGCTTTGAATATCTTGAAAAGTGTTTTTTAATTCCTGCTTATTAACCCAAATCATAGTTGTAAAGGACTTTTTTTGGAAGGTTACAAGTGAGATTATGATTCATTGTATCACGTTGGCTGTTGTGGTTGATGTCTAGAGAGTAATACTTTTAATAAAATAAGTAATAATATTAAAGTAAATAACACTTTCTGGTGTAATGCCAGGCAGTGAAGTAGGTATTACGTTTATTAATTCTACTGAACAGGATTTGAGCTAACCCTTCCTTTTGCTTGTCAGGTTCTACCACCCTTAAATCTTCCCATTCCCTAGACACCATAGCAAAGGGAAACCAAAGACTTATTTACCTAGGCTGCAGTTCTTGTGTGTTTGGTCCAGTCGGTATGGTGCATTAGCTTCTTGTTGTTGTAGCCAGTTCTGCATTATTCCCGATGGCATAACAGTGCTTGGTACTCACTCTGCCAGTACAGAGCAGAGTAGCTGCATTTAGGATCATTTCTGGTAATGACATTTAGTGTAGAGAGTAGTGGACATAATAAGATCTCAAACTACAGCTTTTAGGAATAGAGGAGCTGCTCTGTCAGGCAGAGATACAGTAAAATTCTCTAGTAATAAGACTTCAGTTATATTTCAAAACTTTAGGAATTTAGCCTTTAACTTTGTTACAGTAGCCTATGTCTCTTCAGGCCACCTGTCTGGAAGATCAGATTATACAGAAAAAGGTGTAAGACTGACTTTTTGGATCCATATTTCAGTTGTCAGCACTGCTTATGACTTAAATTTTGGTATACTAGAAGCTTTTTGTATGAGAATTATTGACAAAACTGGAACATAATTTCTTTGGTTTATGTTTTAATAAATATTGTACTTTGTTGTTGACAACGACATTTTAATGTGAGTTGTAAAAATTAAATATTAACTCAGAACCACATTTATGGTAGTGTATATCAAATTTCACACATTCAGCTTATGAGAACTTGAGAACTTGACAGGCATCTGTCTCTCTGATAGATGGTTCTCTACTCAGACCTGATGTGAAGCCAAAGTTCATCATAATACAGAGATCCCAGAGTATTTTGATTTTAATGTTGTATAAAACTAAGGTGCTTTTAGCAGACATTTAGGAGCTTTATTGTAAAAGTTGAAGTAATGATGTATATATGTTGGTCATCTTCGGGCAGCCAACCACTCTGTCTCATACTTTTAAAAACTTTCCTAAACCATTTCTAAAGTGGAAGTGCTGTCTGAATCACACTGAAGCAGTGCTTATGCTTCCTATGCTGCCCAATTGCTGAGTTGCAGCAGCCTCTAGAGTGCTGCAATTTTCTGTGTGCTTCAATACAATTATGTTGTCAAGCTTAATTAGTGTTTGGTGGAAGATAAATTGCGAATTTATCTGTAGCCATGAAGAGAGCACTGGTGGTAAGTAACCCTGCTGACATTAGTAAGCATGAGGTGCAGCATTATTTGCAGTCTGAACTATGCTGTAGGTCAGATGATGCAGTGAATTTTGCTGAAAGCAGATTTTCAGGATCCTGAGAGGCAACAATAAGCTTCATGTAACTCTTAAAAATTGTCTCTTTAGACATGCACTGTAAATTCTTAGTTTTTCTTTTTGCTTTAGAAGGTATAAAGAGAATGTAATTGGATTGCTGCTGCTGTTGTGCTCGTAAACATGTAACAAGTCCATGCATATTATTGAAAAATAGGTCTTTTATATCTGCTCTGCAAAAATGATAAACTTCTTAGACATTCCACAAGAAAAAAGCCTAACAAGTGAAGAGATAGTGTTTTAAAGTTTGGACTGTATTGTGGCGTTTGAAATGGTTGCATCCAGCTAACTGATTCACTTGAGATTATTTACAAGCAATTTGAACGTGCATGTTGCATAATGGCAAAAATTGCTTATTTCTTTCTGAGTATTAGGTCACTTTGGTTAAATTCTTCAGAAGATACTGTACTTGGAGATACTGTACTTGGAAATTCTGAACTTCCCTGCTGTAGCCACAGAGGTGTATTGACTGTGCCACAGGGCTTGATTCTCACAGAGTGATTCTTCAGTGCATTAAAGATGCAGTTTGATCTTACCTGCTCAGGTAGAACCTAGCTACAGGAGCAGGCTGGGAAATGGTGCATGGTGGTGTTCTGCAGCATACTGGTTGGGCTGGTCATGGGAAGTGTGTTTTGGTCTTGACAGTGCCATGAATTGTGGATTCTCCCATGCACAGAGATGGAGACTTAGGAGCCAGGGAGGTGATCACTCCTCAGGGGGCCTTTTGTAATGGGGGTGGACTCCTGGGAAACACAAACTGTAGCTTTGCTTTATTTTATGTATTTATTTTAAGTATTTCTTAACTTAGGTTAACAAACTGTTTTGCAGCCTACTCTGCTTTTGTGGACAACAGCTCAGGGACATGACACAGAAGAAAGCTTTTCATACCAAAATTCTGTTTCTGAAAGAAATACTTTAAAAGGAGGAGAAGTATATGGCTTAACAGACAAGGAGTTCTTGCTGTTTAAGGAGTAGAGGTTAATGTAGTCAAGAGCACAAAGACAAGAGTGTGACAGGAAGAACACTGAGGCAAAAGTGATTGTAAAAAGCATGGAGGAGAGGCAGGGAAAAAATAAGATTTGTTCCTTATGTTATCTCTGTCAGTGTGGTGCAGGAGGGACTGCTGTTAAGTTCTGTAATTACACAAAATAACTTTTGTTGTTTAATAGCTAAGAAAATTCATATGCTTAAAGGAATTCTAGATATGAAAACCCCGTGAAAATTATCATAAAACTTGTAATATCAGTAAAAGTGTGACAAAAAGTTTCCCTTCCACATTCTGTCCATGTCTGATCTTATCTGGTGACTTAGATGCAGAATGCTTAATGCTGACTAGTGTATCTAAATTAGCTTCAAATAGCTTTCTGTCAAACTGTTGAAAGGTCTAATGATATTTCAGTGGTTAGAGAACTGAGAATCCAGTGCCATGTTTTGGCCATGTGTAAAGCACTTGAGTATTCTTATCAGTAATGGATGTGCCTATCAATAAAATTGTGTTAAGAATATTTTCCACGCAGTTTGTAAAGTACGCTTTTGTTAGTTTGTATAAGCTTTATCTCATTCATTAACTATACCTTTTGTTTAATTATGCTTTTCTGTAATTTTTAAATTTCATTTTTAAAATATGTAACTATTTCAATTCTATATTGTATATAGAAATTAATGTATAATTGATATATAGCAGTAAATATATTATGATACAGTAGATTATCTTATACATATATAACAAATTTATACAGTCTATAAATATATAAAGTTAGAACCTTTAAATCATAAAAATGAATGTTGGATAGATTCTTTTTTTATGTATAGAGCTGTGTATTAAACATGGAATCTGCTTTCAGTATGAGCTAAATGAAAATTTCATTGAGTGCTTTCCAATATGCTGTTATTGCACATGACTTAGTGACATTTACTGTGAATTTAACTGTCTGCTGACTAGATTAACCCCAACTTTAAAAAGCACAGCAAGCTAATTTGTATTGATCTCACACTTTTTTTTTTACCTACAGAGTTAGACTGGCTTAGTAACCCAAGCTTCTCTGCAGAAGATGCACTCTTTCTGCACCAGCGCACTGCAGAAGTTGCCAATCTCATTCCTGAAAAATTGCCATTAATAAGGTAGAGTGTACTTCAATGTCTTGTGAAATAGCCTCTTTCTTTTGTCCTGCTTATCTTTTGTTATATGAGACCAAATTCAGAAGCTAAAAGCTGCTTTTCATTCTGTTGTTCAGTATTTAAAAATACCTGAACTGAGTCATGTGTAAAAGAGTGAATAATGCTTCCATGTCTTTTAACTTAAAATAATGAGAAAGTGTATGTATGCAATTACATTCCCATTTTCTTTTTCTCAGAGCTGCATTTAAATGATTGTTATTTTGGAATGGAGAGGGAACTGAGCAATCATCACTCTTCATTAGCTTTTGAATGTCTAAAGTGACCCCTGAAATAATGTAAAGATTAAGCATCATCTTTATGATTTCTCTGTGGAAATCAGATACATCAGCCATTTCACAATTGAGTTTTTTACTTTTTGAAAAACAGTTGCTGATGTGAACTAACGAAATATTGCATGTATCAAGTTGAGTGTGGCTGTAGAACATGCTGGTCAGCTGAAGTGGGTGATTATATCCTTTTGCAGAAATGAGCTTTAAGCAGCCACGTTTGCTGAAGAACTGGTTTCAATACGTTCACTGGACTGGGTGCTATACTTGGCTTATCTACACTGTAACTAGCACTCAATAGTGAATGCAGTCAGGTTGTAGTTGTCAAGTTCAAAACCTTAGTCTCTTTTAATTTGATACAAGCTCCCTTGTCTATGATGATTGTTGGTGGTCATGATAGAGAATATCTTTATAATACCAAGCACACCTAAGCACATCTTTTTCTGTACTTAGTCTTGCATTTACATACATTGGGTACTTGAAATGCAATCAGTGTTTTGTTTATCAGTCATCCATTCTGCTATGTTTCTTCAAATCTTTTTAGGACTTTAATGTCATAAAGCTAAGGATTTTGCAACTTACCATCGGATAGAATGACATAATAAACCCACCATATTAATTTTATCTTTGAAAAGGACTTTGGCTAAAAACAGCGTGCAGAAAAATGTTAGGGTGTTTTTTGTTTGGGGGTGGTTTTGCCTATTGCTTGGGTACTTGATTTAATAAAAACTAATTGGTTTCATCTCAGTTCAATAAAAACTAATTGCTCTAATCTGGTTGGTGGTTTTGAGAGGGTTTGCTTTGTTTGGTTTGCAGAAGTGTGCATGTTTGTTTTAAAGGTCTGCTGATGGTTCTTCTTTGGTTTCTTTTTCCTTAGTGTCCCTAAAAAAATTGTCAGGGCTGTTGCTTGAGATGCCTTATTTCTGAAATACAATATTTTCTTTTATTGACATATTAGGAATAATGAGAGTTGTCACTCCTTTCTTTCATTGAAAGACTAAAGAAAAAAAAAAGTTTTAACAGAGCTTGTGCTTTAATTAAGAATTAGAGAAGACCTTCGTTATTCATTTGATTAAGTGTGGAAGTTTTTGTGGTATGCACAGTAATATACATGTGTTTTGCCAAAACTGTGTCCTTTGTGTGATCTCTCAATAACTTGGTTGTCTGTTGTACACAGTGTTATTTATTACATTATATTGTATTATATGATAACATTAGTTCAGTAGTCATCAAAAATTGTTTCTTCGTTGGTATATTTGATTTTTTTAATCTGGAAGTGATTTTAAAAGAGTGGTTTTGATACTTCTTATATAAGTCATAAAAAAACAGGGAAAAAAATTCAGACTCTTTTCTTTTGCAGGTTATAGTGAAAGATTTCTCAGTCTTTTAGCATGACTTAAGTTGTTTAGCAAAGTTAGGAAATTTTATCATGTCGATCATCTTCTTTAATTTGGCAACATTAACAGATGGCTATTTGTACAGATCACACACACATCAAAATGCCTTGACAATTAAAACATTGAGACTGGCTGTCAGTAATTCCAGCAGCTGAAAAGTATAGTTGTGATTTAATGCAGATTTAGATCACTTTTGCTGTATATGTTACTGCTACTGTCTCAAAAAAATACAGGCAGAATAAAGGTAAAGAATAAAATGTTCTGAACTTTCTTACAGTGGTAGTCCACAACAGTTTTACTGCTTAGCTGTATAGATATGTATAAATGTGTATACTTTTTTCCAAGCAGGACTTCTTCAAGATCTGAGTTGTCAGAGGAGAGTGATACAGATGAGAGTCTGAAACAGACAAGTAAGAAAAGGAAAAAGAAGAAGAAAAAGCATCACCACAGTAAGAAGACAAAAAAGAAAACCAAAGGGGATTCCAGTAGCAGCGAATCAGAGGTGGACACTAAATACATCAAGGACAAAGGAAGTGGCAAAAGTAGTGAAAAGGAAGCAGCAGCAAAGTATGTAAATATTAACACTATGCAAGATGTAAATTCATTGTGTTCTTGTGCTTGTCTCTTTAGCTGAAATTCTTACCATTGATTGATCATCTAAGCTTTGTATGACTAAACATGCATTCAAAGCTAGGTGGTTCTAGATTTAGAACCACTTTTTTAATCATATCAAAAACTGTGACTAAAATATTCAGTCAAGTGCTGTTGTACAGAGCAAAACATGGTATGGTAGTAATGAAATAAATTTCTAAAGTCATGTAGAGGCTTATGTTCAGTTTTTGTAAGCATCTTGTTTCCTTTCACAGATCTTTTGTGAGGGTTTGGAGAGCAATTGCATTAAACATTCTTAATTAGTGCAAAAATCTTATTATGTGGCTGGGTTTGCCTTGTAATGTAACTTCCTTCTCACAGAGTCAACATTTCCTTTTTTTTTTTCATTTTAAGACATTGTAAGATTTTTAAAATTTTATTTAAGACAAATTTTTTAATGATTTAATACATCTTTTGTGTCCATATATTTTGCTTCATCCTTTCTGCTTGTAATATTTCTCTATGAGTATTTGAACAATTGAAATTATTTTGTTAAATCTTCTTCATTAATTCCAGGAGCTGTAAAGTACTGTGAATTAGTAGAGCTGTCATTTTTTATGGAACAAGAAAATAGGCATGTAGTGACTATCATGGTCCTTGAGCAGCAAAAGAGGTTCTGTAAATGCAGCGAGTATCCAGGTTTGGCATACCTAGCTGTGCTTTCCTCAGGCTGCTGGGTTTTTAACATTTCAAGGTGGCCCTATCCAGTTGGCAGTGAGTCACCTTCTGCTGGTTTTCACCAGATTTGCTAGTTTGAGCAGCCGTTTTGCCTCTCTCTGATTCCAGGTTCCTGTGTTTTCTTTGGCATCAGCAGCTCTGGCTCTAATTAACCACACTGCAGCTACTCCTATGGATAGAGGGAGGGTTTGGTGACATTAAGGAATTGTTGTTACAATTGATGTAGTCTGGGTAGTCTGTGAATTTCCCCCAGTTTACGACTTTTCTCACGGGTGATTAATCAGAGCTGAAAGTGCCGGTTGGTGGGACGTGTCTATGCCAAGGTAACATTGTTTCCCTGTGGAAGAGTGGCAGAGGTACTACAGATGCTATCTGATACCTCTAGCCAGATGTAGCTCCTCCTTTATGAGAACTTTTATTGGCTGGGGGTGGCTAAGGCTTCCTTGCCTGTGAGGAAGGACAGTAAAAAATACTTGGGTGCTGAACCCATTCTGCTCAGTCCCATCACTCATCTGTGCTGGAAGGGTGCCTGGGCATGGTTCATAAGCTGTTTGCTAGGTTGGGCCAGGCAGCCAGTGCTTTGCCCAAGTGTTGAAGTTCTTTCATGGAATCTTTCTTTTACTACTTTCCATAAATTGTTGATGCTGAGAGAATATTGAATTTTCAAAAGAGTGGTTTTGAAACCTGAACACAAAATTGCTCTGAATGTGAAAAGTGTTGTGAAATTTTAGAAAACTTTTCAGGACTTTAAAACTTTTCAAAAATTTTCAGGACTCTACAACATAATTGTACCATGAATTCAGATTGGAAATTCATAGTTATCTAGAGTTCAGAGGCAGGTTGCAATTTCCACTTAAGTTCATTTGTATAACTGTGATTTATAACACTGTTTTATCAAATGCATGGGTATAATTACAGCTAGTCAATCCTCTTACAGATTATATTATTTTTCTTGATTGTAACATCTTACAAGAGTAAATTTCGAAAGTAGTAATACGTGGCTTTTGGATTACAGTGTGCCAAGCTATTGATTAAATTGATTGGTTAAATCTGGTTATTACCTTTCATAATCATAAATTCAGTTTTTGGAAGTGCAAGGACTTTGAGTGTATTGATTTGATGGTATTATTAGGGTATTTTTAATTGTCTTTTTCGAAGTGTGGGACTGACTTTGCAAGAGTGGATCATGTACAATGACTTTGAGTAAGTTAAATTACGGTGAACTACAGAATTTTAATGTGTCTTGGGTTATGTGAATGCTGAATATGTGCACAACTGCTTGAATATCCTCCTTCTGCTTGTCTGCAGTCTAGGTAAGAAAACATCAAATGTTACCAGCAGTCATTCTATTTGGCTTGATGATATCCAGGCCCCCAGAGCAGACACCTTCCGGATAGACAAGAAACCAGATCCTGCAAACTGGGCCTACAAATCCTTGTATCGTGGGGACATAGCAAGGTATGGAACCTTGTTCTCTATTGGTATCCAAACTATCACAGTTACTTGAGTCTGTCTGCAACATTTTACCATAGAAGATGGGAAAAGATAACTGAGTAGCTTATTTCAAAATTTGACTTGGCATTGGGCCAGTGTCAGCGACAAGTGATATCCCTAGGGGGTTTGTACTGCTATCTAATGTGTACTTCATCAGTGACATGGACAGCAGGATCAAGTGCACACTCAGTAAGTTTCACAGCACTGAGTAGTGCAGTTAATGCTCCTGGAGGACAGAATGACATCCAGAGGGACCTGGGCAAGCTCAGCAAGGGGGACCTCATGAGATTAAACAATGGCAAGGTGCTGACCTGGGTCAGGGCAACCCCACGTATCAACACAGGCTGGGGGATGAACAGATCCAGAGCAGCCCTGCAAGAAGGACTTGGGGGTGCTGATGGATGAGAGCAAGTGGATGATGAGCTGGAAATATGCACTGGCAGCCCAGAAAGCCAGTTGTATCCTGGGCTGCATCCAAAGCAGTTTGGCCACCAAGGCAAAGAGGGGATTCTGCTCCTCCACTCTGCCCTGTGAAACCCCACCTGAAGTGCTGTATCCAGCTCTGGAGTCCTCAGCACAGGAAGGACATCAGCCTTTTGGAGGGAGTCCAGAGAAGGGCCACCAGATTGATTACAGAGAGCTGGAACACCTCTCCTATGAGTAAAGGCTGGGAGAATTGGGGTTGTCCAGCCTGGAAAAGACAAGGCTCCATCCAGTACCAGAAGGAAGCCTACAAGAAAGATGGAGAGGGACTTTTTATAAGGGCATGTAAGTGACAGGACATGGGGAAATGTGTTTAAACTGAAAAGAATAGATTTTGATTGAATATTAGGAAGAAATTATTTACTGTGAGGGTGGTGGGGCACTGGAATAGGCTGCTCAGAGATGTGGATGCCCTATCCCTGGAAGTGTTCAAGGCCAGGCTGGAAGGAGCTTTCAGCAGCCTGATCTAGTGGAAGGTGGGGTTGGAATGAGATTATCTGTAGGGCCCCTTCCAACCCAAACCATTCTATAATTCTTGGATAAATGTTTTAAAAGGTAAAAGATGGCATGAAATAATGGGTATAATGTGCATGATTTTCATTGGTTTTAAAAACATTCTCTGTGTAACAAACTACAGGGCCATCTGGAGGTGGCAGCATGGGGTAGATGCAAAGGTATGTTTTTGAGGTCAGAAATCCCAGATTATCTTTGGACAAGTGCTCTTTTCGGTCTCTATTGTTCTGTTTCTGCACCTGAAAGGGAGGTGAAGGTATTGATTATTTCAGAATAGATTTGTCAAGAGGCTTACTTACTTGAATAGTTTGATACTGTTGTAAAAAAAAAAAAAAAAACAACTCTACAGGTATTTTCTTAGCAAACAGATTTCACCCAGACATTGTACTGAAATGTGTCTGTCCTATGCAATGCTACATTTCAAGTTAGTATAGATGAAATTGCACATTCAATATCCTGAGTGAGTTACTGGTGCTGTGAACATTTCCTTACATTAATACAGAAGCTCATCCAAAGGAGCCTACAGTTGGCTCGTGCATTATGTGTATACTTCTTGATTTTCTCAGGAAAATTGTTTACTGTATATACAATAATACTGTATATAATTATTTGTGGAGGAGGGAGAATTTATGGGTTATACTTTTGTAACATTTTATGCCTTTGCAATAAAATTGCCTGGTTACAATTTGTTTCAATTTTCTATCACCTTTGGATTGTCAGCTATTTTCTGAGATGAAAAGTATTATTTTAGTGTTGCATGTAACTAGATTTGCCACTGAAATGACATTCTTGGTAATATTTGAAGATGGTCTTTATTTGTCTTAATCCATAGGATCCATCTTTTTCTCTTCACACCCCTCTCCACTTCTTGGCATACAAAATGGACAGAGGGTTAGGGATGCAGAAGGAAATTACTGGACTGAACAACTGGTGTCTCATTTTCAGTTTAAAATAATCTAAGTAACCCTAAATAATGTCTGTTGTTCTTCCTCCAGGCTTGTCTACATGGCTTAAAATGATGAAAAGGAAAAAGGTTTTCTTCTCTTTGAATATGACATATATTCTTGAACTCAGAGGAAGCTTAGTATGATAGTAAAAGTGTGATGGCACTGAAGGAATTGATGAGTTGAAGTCTTAAGCAGAAATTTACCGGGTTCTTAAACTTTTGAAGGTCCATGCATACATTATTTGGGTTAATTTGAATGAAAGAATTTCTTTCAAAAAGAAGGTATCTGTTCTAATTTGTATTTTAGAAGATGTTTAATTGTGTTTTCCCTTCCAAGGTATAAAAGGAAAGGAGAGTCCTGTCTTGGCATAGATGCAAAGAAACAGTGCATAATTTGGGACAGTTCTGCATCAAAAAGGAAGCAAACACGGAGTCAACCTGAGCGCTACTTTACAAAGAACAATGTGAAGATGCTGAACACAGATGGGATTCTTGTTTGTAATAAAAGTTCTCCAGCTGATCCACCTGCTTTTATACCAGTTTCCCAAGTGGAAACTGATGATTCTTCTGACACAACAGAAGTAAATCCTCTTAGGATATATGATTCATCAACCACAGTGTGGCTACAAGGAAAAGGCAAGAGTGCAGACAATGAGTCTGTAAATACACAGCAAACAATTCAAGAGCCTGGGATAAACATGAACTCCATTCTAATGACAAAAGTGGAAGAATATAACAAGAAAGTTAGAGAAAACCCAAGAGATATTAATGCTTGGATGGAATTTATTTCCTTTCAGGTATGTATTCTAACGGACCTTGTTGCTTATTATAAGTAATAAATACATGAACATGATATTGTAATTTCATTTGTTTAGAACTGTATATCTTTTCTTGGTGAAGAATGAACTGTTAACTCATCTTCACAAATGTCAGCGTTCTTGTGATTCTAGTGATCATTCTTCCTAAGGTTGTAACGATGTTTCTTTTTGTTTTAGGATGAATTAATGAGAGGACCTAGCCCTTATGCCAGTAAGGGAGAGCAGGAATTAAGGAGAAAATCACTCAAGTTAATCTTGGAAAAGAAACTGGCCATTTTAGAGAGGGCAATTGAAAGCAATCCAAGTAATGTTGATCTGAAGCTTGCTAGGCTGAAGCTGTGCACAGAATTCTGGGAACCACCAGCTGTGATCAAAGAATGGCAGAAGCTAATTTTTTTACATCCCAATAATCCAGAGATGTGGAAGAAATACCTTCTATTCTGTCAAAGTCAGTTCACTACCTTTTCTGTTTCAAAGATCAACAGTCTCTATGGAAAATGTTTGACAACACTGGCAGCTGTACAGGATGGCAGCATGTTATCCCATCCTCTGTTGCCTGGCACTGAAGAAGCTATGCTGGGTAAGGTTCTTTCTACATATTATGGTCAGATTGGTCTTCATAGGAGCTAACTGCAGTAAGAACAGATTTTCCTATGTATTGCATGAAGCTTTTCTTCTCTTCAAAATGCCTGGCATCCTGGTTTCTTAGCTGAGAATTAAAGCAGATATTCCAACCAAATATGGATATAGCAGATCCTTCTCTTCCCCAGGAGAGTTTATGGTACAACATCCATTAAAGTCTAATGTGCTGAGTGGTTTATAGTACAATGTCAAGACTGGGGAATCACAGCCAACAGTCAGGAGATGTGCTTTTATAAAATGGAGACTTGTGAAAAAAATAATTATCTCTTGTTCAGAAGTTTTACAACTGATTACTTTAATCCAGAAAAGAGAAGGGACATTACAAGTCTGACATAAAATTTTTTTGAGAAACCCACTCTGTAGATGGAGAATTCTAAGCTGTAATACCATGTGATCATGCCTTTTGTATTTCTTCTATGCATATATCTACCACTTTATAATTTATTTTATAATTATCCCTGGAAGGAAAATAAGTCAGATAGTTAGGATACTGGAGTGGATTCAGGAAAGAAATGAGTTCATGCTCAGTTCTGGCATGGTCTTTAAATTTATTTGGAGCTAAATGACTTAACCTATCCATTTCAATTTTACTTCTCTACCTTGGCATGTCATTGTGATTATTGATCTGTGAATACATTGAGGAGGGGAAAAGATTAGTGTCACCGTAAGTATTTTTGACTTGGTGGTTTTTCGTTTTTTATTTTTTTAATTTTAGAATTAATTTTCAGTCTAAGAGACTATTATGGAGGAGTTGATTTTTTTTTCATATGTATCATAGTCCAAGAAACCTCTTGTTTTTATCCAGTTCTGTAATTCCTATTGGAGCAATGATGTTATGCAATATCCAGTCTGGACTTATAGATAGAGATGCTCGGTTACAAAATTGATTTCAGGTGTTCAGATCTCATACAGTCTTTGGCTGATTCATCTTGGATCAAGCATTGGAAAAAGTGCTGCAAAGGAAAAATGCTCTACTGGCCAGTGGATACTGTACAGCCGGAGAGCTTCTAATTGCTTCTACTGTCTCTGATTTCCAATATTTCAGTCACTTGGTACACTAACCAAAATGAATGATTCTCAGGACAAAGGGTTTATTCAGAATCTGGTTTTGGAAACAAGAAGGTTTTTCTTTCATTTTGTTTTCCTGCACATATTTGAACATATGTGACTCATGAAATACAGACTCATGGAGCAGTTTGTCAACTGCTATGAGAATTTTTTAAAATAGAATTCCTTTAGCAAGTTCACTAATATTAGATTGATTTTTTTTCTAAATACTTTTTTGCTGGCAATATTCATAGATAGCTAAAATGGAAATGAACTCAAATTCATGAGCAGAACAGAACCACAAGTAACTTCTTGTTGTTCTGTCTTAAGCCTACAGTGATTTGTTTATGAACAGTCTCAAGTATTTTATTTTTCCTCTTCAGAATTCAAATTATAGGATTAGAGAAATTTCACTGGGAGACTTCTTGATTTGAGATTTCTTTATTAGTAACTCAACTATGTAATTCTTGGGCTGAGTTTTAATTGACAGCGTGCTTATTAGGAAGGTTACCAAATTGTTCATTAAGATAAATATACAGAATATTTCACAAACTAATTATGAGGTGAGTAGCACTGTAAATGTACATTAGGCTTATATCTTCAACCTTTGACCTTTCCTAAGGACAAAGTGTAAGAGCTCTAATTTTAAATAGTGGGGGACTCTGCCATCTAGTGTTCAGTTCAGTGAACTAACTAAATGGTAGATGGTAGATCAGCCTTTACAGAAATTTTGAGGTAAGAATTTATAATGCTTTAAATTTACTAGGAACTGTTAATATAAAGCAGATGAATATAAAGTATTCTTAATTTTTGCTGTGTAAACAGAGTTCTATTTTTCAAATTATACCTACTGGTTGGGGAGAAACATCCTTATCTTCTAGGTCAGTTCAGCTGCAGAACTGTCTTAGCATCATGGAGTGAATTAAGTATATATTCATGCTGTTTTCAGTGTTTGCCACAAAGAAAATGCTGATCTTTGCATTTCTTCAAATACCATTTTTGGGGGGGGGGGTGGTTTAATGCAGAAAAATTTACACCGTAATTTATTTCTGGCACCAGTTTGGCAGCAAATCCTGATGAGGCATTTTCTACATTCAGAGTATTTTAGTCAAAGTTCATCTCTGAAGCTGGGAGAGTAGGAAAGGACAATTTTTTCAGTGCCAGTTTTGACACAGTGCCTAAATTAGTTAAAATACTTGGGAAGACTGTATTATAAACTTAGGTTTTCGTTGTTTAAATATCTTCAGAAATCTCAGTCTTTGTTAGCAGGAATAATCATTGACTTTGCAGAAAAAATTGGATTAAATGCCTAGTTTGTATATGCTAGCTGAATTCAGGTTTTTGTGTGTATACATCTGATACATGTCTAAATTCAGATAAAAGGAGTAAATAATTTCCCATGTGTTAAATATCAGATTATGATTAAGAGCAGTTGCTGCTAACCTATGTTGTTACATGTGTGTGTCTAGACACCTAAATATTTGGATTGTTTAAAACCCTTCAAAGCTAGTGTGTTTAGTGAAGGAACAGTAGTATTTAAAGCACTGTTTTACTGTTTTCCAAGCTGTCAGTGATTTGTTTAAGTCTTTATGGGCTTCTTGCAAGTTGATTATGATTTAACGCAATTTAAATGGCTTCTATTTTGTTAAGACTGGAGTATAATTTGGAGTGATTATCACTGAAATGTCCTTGAGCTGCCTCATTATGGAGGTGTTTATAATACCTGTTACTTCTCCAACTCCTTCATTGAAGATTCTTGCAAAATATGGAGAGGAACACTGGGACTTAGCTTCCCTTTTTAAGCTGAGACTGAAGTTCAATGTACAGTAGGGATATGGCAGTGGTGAGACAAATAATTTGTTGAAGAGTGAGAGATAGGGCTTTTCCCTACTTTTAAGCAGTAATATCTTGACCAGAAGACTGGACCTCTCTTAACTCAGGTCTTACATACAGAAAAAGAGAATGACTTTGGAATGAATGAATTGGAATGAAAATTATATATTGCTAACATAATATCAATGTAAATATCTCATGCAAAACTGAGGCAAAAAGGATTTTTCTTATCATCCCCTCCTGTGTGCACTGTGATAACACCCAGCGTCTTCAAAGAGGGCAGTGACACACTGACAGATGTTGGATACAGTGAAGTTCAGAGTCTGTGTCTAACTTTCCATCAGTAAGGACAGTGCATGTATGGCATGAATAAAAAATCATCTCTTTGGCACTTTCAAAGTGAGCGGTCTTAAGGTTCATTAAACTGTGACAATTTTGACGTGCATTTATGCTGGTTACCCTCCATGGTTTGGATTTTGATACTGTTCCAAAACAATTATGTTCTACAGCATATTGTATATATATTTTTATATTTGTGGGCTGTAATAAAATACTTTGCAACAAAATCTGAAATGCTAACATTTTATCTTCTTTTCTTTACAGCTATATTTATTCAGCAATGCCACTTTCTGAGACAGGCTGGCCATTCTGAGAAAGCAGTGTCTTTGTTTCAGGCTCTGATTGACTTCACCTTCTTTAAACCTGACAGTGTAAAAGATCTGCCAACAAGGGGACAGGTAGCAATTTCCATTTAAATGGGTGTGTGTCTTTATGTATTACCAAAAATGCTGTACTAGAAAAATGTTGATGAATTTTTAAGGCCATAGGGAAATATTATGGATAATAGCTTACTTAGAGGTTCTTCAAGGTGATGCTTGCATTGAAAAAATGCTTGTGGGTTCTCTGGAACTACAGGCCAAATGGCTACTTTTACTGTATATAAAAGAAGTGTGATAACCAGTTATTTCGTATCTTTTTTAATAATTAAAAATGGAAAAAAATGGAGCTAGCTGACCAGTGTCAGTGTCTAGTTAGCACTTGCCCTGTTTCTTTTTCCCCAAAATGCTGTTGTTTTGTTACTGGTGATGGAGAGAGCTGATAGGATATAAAATCTTTCAGTTCAGACAGTTTTTGCCTAAGTTTCTTAGGTTCTCTGTTACCTATTTCCATTAATTTGATGGCTACATTAGGAACACTTTTGTGCTTTCAAGTGCCTTTTATTTGACCCATGAGATTTGTTCAGCTTATAATGGTAAATGCTGAAGTACTAAATCACTTTTTTCTCTTAATTTGTTCAGGAGAATGTTGCACATGCACCCTTCTAATAATAATAAGGAAGTTAATATTTAGATGCCAGGAACTGTTTGCTTTTTAATGAATGGTAGAGAGGCCACCATTTAGGCAGCTGGGCTTCTGTAGAGGATAAAAATTAAATTTGCTGCAGTTACCTTACCATCTTCCCCAGAAACTCAGACTCCAGTTCTTGCTCTCTTGATTAATACTGTTACCCACAAATGGAGCAATCTTACAGGTTAAAAAATAGTGGTGTCTTCTTAAAGAGCTAAAATTTAGAGTTCAGTCATAGCTATTATGGAGGATTTGGTGTAGTTGCAAAGATACATGTAGTTACAGTTACAGTCATTTGAAAAACTGCATGATTATCTGTAGTATTTAAAAAAATCTTAGAACAGAATGAAAAGGAACTTTGATTCAAAAGGACCATGTTTAGGTTGGAAAAATGCAGTTCTTGAAAATAGGAAAATGCCAGATTTACAGCTGATCACACATTCTGCTGTCTTACAGAAGTGTTATGACTCAGTCTGGAATTACTTGTTTCCGTACTGTTTTCACAGTTCACTTTCTCACTTGCAGCAAAGAATAAATCCACATGGAGCAGAATTATATTCTGCAGTTTGCTGTAAGCCTGGAATTTTCTCATGTGTTGATGCTTGGTTTTTCTTGGAGTAAATTTTATTGTTAATATTTGTATTAGCAGTCACATCTCAATGTCCAAGCCAAGGGTTGGTACACAGCAGAAGCATTTAATAGGTAAGAGATTGTCATTAGAGCTTAGAATACACAATGCAGAGGAGGGATTGATGAATCTAGAGATGACTGATTGCATGTTGGCAGTGACAAAGTCACTAGGACTAGAATCCTGAACTTCTGATTCACTGGAAAGTGCCCTAACCTTTTTGGCCATCCTTAAACCTGAAAGATTAAAGTCCTTATGGATCTTTTTCCTCTTGTCTTTAGTGTAGTCATATTTGTGTGCAACTGTAACATTTTGATTTGACCATAGGTGTGTGAGTTATCATTCCATTAGCCAAATTCTTCATGGTCCCATAGAAGTAAGGGAGGAAGGGAGTTTTGGGTTCTGAAAGCCACACCTTAGGGACTTTGGATCTTTTTCAAAGGACTGTAGGCACAAAAGTATTTTGCTTTCTTTAAAGCCTGTTACCTTTTAAAACAATCTTTATTTTCATGAGAAGAGCTGATGACAGTCCTTGTGTGCTGCAGCCGTAACTGAAGTACTCAATCGTGCCTGCTGAATCTTAAGCAGTATCTAACAAAGTCTTCAGATACAGAAATTATATCCAGATACATACTGGGAAACCTAAGTTGACAAAGATAATGTCTGTACAACAGCAAACATTATTTTTTCTATGTGTTTTGTTTTGGTTGATCCTGTCAAAAACAATAGGTGGAATTCTTTGAACCCTTTTGGGATAGTGGAGAACCACGAATTGGAGAAAAAGGAGCAAGAGGCTGGAAAGCATGGATGCACCAACAAGAAAAGGGTGGCTGGGTTGTTCTTAAGCCTGGTATGTGTGTCTCAATATGTGTAGTTGTATGTCTGTGTGTTTTTCTAAATATTTTGATTCGAATGATATAATCTGATTCTTGACATGTTTTTGCATACAAGTTTTAAAAAATATTTGCTGATATCAAGATAATGTATATCATTCTTCACAGGGAATAGCAGGTGTTGAATGTTCTGTGTATGGTACTGTTTATGGAACATTGTTGTCCTTCCTACAGTGAGAATTAGAGGAGAATGGCATGTCCTCCACTTCATGTTGAAAAAGCTGGAGGTGTAAGTACTTGGCAGAGAGTCAGGCCCATCAAAAGTGAAAGGAAGCTACTTCCCTTAAGACCCTTTCACTGCATTATTAAGGTGAAGTGGGATTATATTGTTAGATGACAGTTGCTTCCAGGATACCTAGATTTATGATTCTATTTCTAGAATCAGACTTTAGTTTCTCAAGCAAAGGTATAGATAAAATAGGAGGAAAACATTTCCTTTCTCTTTGTAATGCAGAAAATGAAGGAATTGTCTTCACTTGGCTGAAGTGCTTCTGGATGAGCAGGGATGCAGAAAACATTCCCTGCTGCTTAGCCTTACCTTGTCTTATGGTCTACAGTGCTTCTTTTCATGTCAAGGACTATTTCTCAAGCAGATATAGCTTGCAGGGAAGCAGGAGGCTGGAATGTGTCTGACCAAAGATGAGTGGTCTTTGCTTTTGCTACTCCTGCTGTAGAAACTCTGATGAAGCAAGTTGGGTCTGCTTTTAGTAAACAAAGGAACTGAAAGATAATTATGTGCCTCCCTTGTCCCTGGATTAAGATGGAATTTCCTTGGCCCCTAACTGAGTTCAGCAGTTTTATTTTTGATGGCTCTAGGCATTTTAAGAAGACTCAGTATAAAGCAGAGGACCACTGCCAGCCTTGGGCAGCTCCAGTATATACGTGTGCTTTCCCCATATGTGTCAACCCCTAAAGTTCAGGTGCAATTTTCAATTGAGTGTGTTCATTAAAACCTGTCAGGTTTCTTCAAACTTTGATTAGATTATGGAAATGCTGTCTTTTTTTCATAGAGTTGCTGACTAAAGGGGATACTATTGATCACAAAAATAGAGTAAAAAAACTGTTTGTTTTACCTGAAATTTAAGAAGAATTGGGATTGGGAGTGTTTCACCTAGTTAATGGCAGATGTCAGGGTCAAGAATTTGGAGGTGGTGTAGAAACAGCTTGATTTTTATAATGCAGGCAACCATCAAATTTTGAGGGCAATTTTTTTCCTCAGCAATAAAAAAGAAACATCTCTACAAGCTTTCCCTTTGCCTGTAGGTGCTCATCAGTTTCTGCACAGAATTAATGTATTGCTGTCAGAGGAAAAATATGGTAATTGTATCTAATAGTTCAGAAAGATTATCATAAAAGTGGGATGTGGTTAAGCACATCCTTTAGAGTGTGTGTGTGTGTAACTATGTGGGTTGTTTCAACTGCACGTTAATTAATATGTTGAAAATACCACTTGTTATAAAGCAACATGGCCAAACATGTTTTGCAGTGTTTAATATTAAAGTACCATTTTTTATGTTCAGTGGTTTTCTCAAAATGTTTTATGCACACTAGTATTGAGAGAGCATACTTGAAATTTTATGCTCCGGTATGAAGAATCTAAATTGCACAGAAGGATGACTGACTCTTGGCTGTGGCTTGCAATTTGCTGTGGCTAAAAGTGGTCCACAGCCTATCAGTGTTTTCTCTTCTCTGTGAAAAAGTTTGAGTGCTGACACTGATTCACAGCTTCTGAAAGTTTGGAAGCTTCCTACCTTCCTATTCTTATAGAGTTGGCGTCAAAACCCAGAACTATGATGTGGAAAATGTCAGCTGTGTTTTGTGTGGTTTTTTATTAACACTATATTTATTTCCATTGTTAAAGTAGTTAAAGTGTATGTCATGCCTGGCCTGTGGATTTGGTGGGATGATGTTTCTTTAATAATTCTCTGTGTGTATATATTGATTTGATTTTAGATGATGAGGATGAGGAAGAAATAGATGAGGATCAAGAAATAAAAGATAAAACTCTTCCCAAGTGGCGTATTTGGTTGGATGTTGAATATTCCCGTGAGGCAAGGCATTGGTTACCTTGGAGGCCAGACAAAACCAAAAAGGAAACTGAAGAAGATTGTGAAGATCCAGAAAGACAGGTCACTGTGATATAATTGAACAAGGGGAGATGATAAGACTAGTTATCCTTTAATTTGAATTCATTGCCATATTGGTGGATATTTTAGAAAAATACTACTTTTCTTTGTTTGGAAAAAAAGGGTTTTTTTCTTTGAAATTCAAAATTTGCCTGAGGTTTTGTGCTGAAACTTCTGGAAACCATGGGAAGCTCATGGTAAACTTTGGAAAGTGTGCAGGCAAATAGTCTGTCTTTGCTGTTCAGTGATTCCTGTGTGGAGAAATCTCACAGAAATATGTGTTTAAGGAGAGATGTGCATTAAATAAACAAAGGTTTCATTGCCTTCAAGTCAGAGAGTTGGATATTTTTTATTCCTTGGGAATAAAATAGGTCAAGCCAGACATTGATTTTCAAATCTGGATGTGTTAAAAGGCCTATGAATAAAGTCTTCCAGACCTTCATTTTGTAAGTTTTCTGTGGAGGTCTTTGTTGTTCACAGGAAAAAAAATCTCTTGATGGCGAATTTACAGTCTGACTGGAAAATCAGATTGCTTGTTTAACTTGTCCATTTTGAATTTGAATGACGTTTTAATACCATTTAATGGTAATTCTAAATCCTATTGATTTGAAAAGGTTATTTAATTGCATAAATTACAGTTTTGCTGCTTTTGATTGCATACATTAATGGAATTTGTTTTAATTTGGATTTTTTAGGTGTTATTTGATGATCTAGGACCATCTTTAATCCGTCTTTCCAATCCAAAGCTTCAACATCAACTATTGTACTCTTTTCTGCAATTCCTGGGAGTTCCATGTACAAGTAAACTCTTTCCTTCCAGTCTCTATATTGCCATGGATGAAAATAACATCTTTGACAGTGTGCTTTATGATGATAAACCACTGACTTCTGTTGATATTCCACTTTCTGGATTCAACAGTATTGGTCATATGGATACGATGTCACGAGGCAGACATCAGATAGGCCACTACAAAGAAGGAGAGGAGTTCATACAGAATGTCTTCCATGTTCTGTCCCAGATATTTACAGGAAAGGAAAAATCTAACCTGGCCATTTGTTGGCTACAGTATGAAATATCTAAGGTAATGAGGAGTCTGCATATAATCAATGTTGTGATGTGTGGCTTTCTTCTGTAATAATGTTTGTATTGAATTAAAAAAAGTCTTTATGAAAGTTGTCTTGCAGGACTAAGTATTCAAATCAGGAAATGCCAGTTAAGATTGCACAAGGGGGAAAAAAAAGAGAACGAAAAAGCCCTTTTCTTCAGTACATATTAAAGAGTGCCATGCCTGTAGCAAACTATTTTTTGAAGTTTTACATAAATGTTATTATACGAAAATATATAATTTTATAATTATATTACAAAAAATTGCTGTGAGGGGCTTTTTTCTCCTTTCTGCTTCCATCCCTCTCAAAATATGCTCTGTTTATTTTCCCCTGCAGGTAATTCAGTGTCTCCAAGCAAAAAAGAAAAAGAAGCTAAAAGCACAAGGGAGGAAGAGTAAAAAGTTGGCCAAGAATTTTCTTAAAGCACCTGACAACCGAAACAACCTTTCTCTCTGGAAACTCTATGCCTACCTAGAGTGGCTGCTTGGTAACACAGATGATTCCAGGAAGGTGTTTGACACAGCTCTTTGCACAGCGGGGACAGGAGGATTGAAGAGTGCTCAGCTCTGCAGCCTCAGCCTGCTGTATGCTCAGCTGGAAGTGGAACTGCTAGAAAGTATAGAAGGAGCTGTCATGTCACGTGCTGTTCATATATTGACCAAATTGACTGAAAATGGACCATATGTGCCCTATAGTGGACAAGTGTTACCTGTGAATGTCTTGAAAGCTCGTAAAATATATGAGCATGCACTGCAAGATTATTTAAGTAAAACAGCAGTTTCTGATCAGGATCAGGTCAATGATGCTGATCAGTTGGTTAACCTGGTTGGTTGTTATGCACTGTTTCAGTATTTGACTGTTGGGATTGATGCTGCAGTATTAATATATATGCAGGCTTCAGAAAAACTTGAAATTTCTGGTTCACAGAAATGTGAAAATACAGGAGAGAATTTTGTCATTCCAAATTTTCCCACTGCTCTTGAAGCTGTCACACTGCTGCATACAAATTTACTGAGATTCCACATGAAAATTAGTGTTTATCCTTTGAATCCCCTGCGAGAGGCACTGACAGAGGCTCTGAAACGGTATCCTAGCAACCAGTCTCTTTGGAGGTCGTACATCCACATCCAAAGGAAGTCTCACAGTGCGAGCAAAGCACGAAGATTTTTTGATAGTGTCACAAGGTCTGCTAACTCTTTAGAGCCATGGCTGTTTGCAATCCAAGCAGAGCAGATGAGAAAAAAACTCACAGAGAAGGTCCAGAGGTAACACCTTGCAGCTCCTTACAATTATGCTGTTTTGAATCTGTCTAATCACTCAACAGAGGAGAGAAAATGCTATCACAGTTCTCATTTTGCAGATGAAGAAGCTGTAGCTGGAGGTTTTTTGTTCAAGGCTGAACAGGGAGTCAGTGGCAGCATCTTGAACAGCATAAAAGCCCTGGGTGATTGCCTTATGGCCTTTCTCCTGAGCCAGGTTGTATTTGAATTTGTTTGATTGCTTGCTACTAGCATCAGGACGATACACATTTCTTTAAGGAATTTTCAAATAACTAAGCCTGCTTAGATGGCCAAAATAGACAGTGTGAGCTTAGAAACTGCTGCATTTTAGTACTACAGCAATAAAGGGCATAATACAGAGCTATGCTGCAGTTTCTGCCTGAGCTGGCTGCCCTACTTTACTCCTGATTCACAGAATACAGTTGTGGCAGATCTGTTTCCATAGTGAGTCCTTGGTAGTTTAGTTTTCTTATGGAGCTGTTACTAGGTAGAAGAGGCTGGAAATTCCATGAATTCACTGTGGTCTGGGCTCAGATTTTTTGCTCCTGAGAAAGGAGGAAAGGGTAGGAGATATGGGGAACAAGGTATTTATTCATTCTTAGAGCTTAGTCTCGTAACTGTTGTCTTCTCGTTGTTTGGAGCTACCTATCCACTGCTACCTGCATGTCTCCAGTGACATCGACAGCTTGGTTGTTTGTGTCTGCACGTGACAACGGAGTTCTAGGAAACAGTTTCCTGGAAGTTTTACAGGGATGTAAGCTCACAGTATTCACACTTGGTGAAATTACACAATTACCAGTATAATTTGAAATGATGCTGCATCCTCTTCTTTGATTGCTGCAGGCTGGCAACAGGCAGTCAGACATGATAGTGACGTTCCTGAACTGTTAGTCTGTGTCATCCTAAATTGTTATAAGAATTCTACAGCCACCAAATGTAAAGGAGAATTGTGATTTGATTTACTGTTAATTTCAGATTAACATTATAATAGGTTTTCATTATTGTTACTTGGAACTGAAAAATTCAGAATTATTTTCTCTGTGAGGCTGAGTTCCTTTCCAGATTGTTCACTGCTAGCAAAGCCTTTCCTATAGATTATATTTATAAGGGACAAGTTGGGTGTTGCAAGAGCAGAGCTGAACTGCAACAGGAAGATAAGTGGCCTGTCAGTCATGCATAAAACTAATGTTTTGTGATGTTGTGACAACATAAGAAAATGTCTGTGCTATGTCTGACTATTTCATATTCTGGTTTGTATTTCTCCTTAAGCGCATGGAATTCAGATGAAAAAATGAGCACAAAGGGTAAAACTGGAATGTTTTTAAGTCACTGTTAGGTACAAGGCTTCAAATGTTTGACTCCATGCAGAGTAAGTTAAATAATTTTCCTTCACGGCAAAGGTTAAGATGAGAGGGAAAATTACTTCAAAGACACATGAAAAAAAGAGATAGGTTAGAAGCCAGCTGTTAATGGTGAGTGGAACAAGCTGGCAGGCTAAGAGAACATGCGCAGACAAGTGATGTTGCCATCAGTGCTCCAGTCTGTTTTGTCCAGCTCAAGCAATCAGAAGTAAGCCAGTCTGTATCAGCTGTTGAAGGAAATCAGTGCTTTGGTGAAAACTATATACCTGCTTTTGTGTTCTGCCTGGAACTTAGGGGATTTGAATCTCTGGGTGAAAATTACTGTTGTAATTGTGGTTGAAATCCAGAGTTGTAATTGTGACCTTGATCGAAGACCAATGTATGGCGTTACAAGAGTGAGGGGTAAATTTGAACAAACTTGCCTGGGCACCAGAAGAAGATGTGCTGATCCAGACTTGAATTTCTTTTGAGCTGCTCTGTCAAGCTTAGAGTGATAAGTTATCTTGGAGGTAGGCTAAGATGTTTTAAGATCATATGATAGTGGACTACTCTGTTCAAAGAGAAATTATTTTTGAACATACTACCTTAATTTTCACAAAAATACTTTATGTATATTTTTTCCTAATTTTCCTATTTAGAAATATGTTGATTTTTTTCAACACATTAGCAAGTGCTAAAAATCTGGTTTATAACACTGAGCTTATAGCACAAATTACAAAAACTTGACTATATATGGTACTGTGAACAGAGACAGTGCATCATTCTTTACCCCTGCTTACCTAGATGTGGTCCCTTGGCTTGGGTTTAAAGGACTGTTGTTTCTTCTCTGTGTTCCAGGGCAGATGTTGGTGAAATACATTGTACTATTCCTGAAACTGGATTAACAAATCGGATTGTAGCTCTGTTTGAACATGCAGTTCAGAGTGAAAATGGTACCCATTGTCCACTGCTATGGAGAATGTATTTGAACTTTATGGTAAGAAGAAAAATATCTGTTTTGTTTTGTTTTACCATATTTGGAATTCTCATAAACAGCTGGAATATTGCTTAGAAAAATGAATACTAAATGATGCCATGCCTCTGTGATTTGCAAGGTTACCTTTGACTTGTACTGCTCCTTATTGTTGGGAACATTAAGGAAAAGGTAATTCATGTGGATTGGGAATAATAGCTTCTGACAGTGTAGTCTTAATATAGATGCAGACATTGTGTCTGTCATCTTACATAGATCAAAAGTATGTCATAAGGTACCAATAGATGTCAAGCTGCTTTCCAGTGGAGTAGACACCAGCATGTATTGGTGCAGGAATTTGCACTTCCTGTTGAACTTCGAGGTTTCTGTCAGCGGATTTCTTCATCCCATTGTCACCCCTCTGGATGGCAACACGACCCTCTGGTGTATCAGCCAGTCCTCTCAGTTTTGTGTGGTCTGCTGGCTTGCTGAGGGTGTACTCTGCACTATTAGCCAGATCATTAACAGAGGTGTTAAATGAGATTGGTCTCAATAGTACCCAGGGTACTGCTAGTCACTGACCTGTAACTAGACTTGTTCCACAGATCACCACCCTCTGGGTCCTCTTTGAGACACCTTTCTCACTGTCTGTGCATCCAGTTCTTTTGTCAACTGCTTATTTAGGAGGCTCTTACAGGAGACAGTATCAAAGGCCTTACTGAAGTGCAGATAGACAATGTCCACTGCTCTCCCCTTATCCACCAGGCCAGTCATTTCATCATGGCAGTTTATTGAGTTGGTCAGTCACGACTTTTAGTGAATTCACACTGTCTGCTGCTGATTTTCTTCTCACTCATGTGCCTGCAAATGGTTTCTAGGGTTAGCTGTTCTGTCACCTTCTCAACATACAAGGTGAGGCTGACCAGCCTGTAGTTCACTGGGTATGTCTTCTTCCCTTTTTGAAAGCCAGAGTGATGTTTTACTTTCTTCAGTCTTTAGGTCCTTCTCCCAGTTGCTGTGATCAATCAAAGATTGTCAAGAGTGACCTCTCAGTGACATCTGCCAGCTCCCTCAACACTTGAGGTGCAGTTCATATGCAAAATAAGTGCATAGTAGGCAAAACATAGCTATAGCTTCTATAACTGGCCTTCAGTTTTGACAGTCTTTTGATTCTTAAAAGCTGCATATAACAGTTATGTTAACTGGCATTGCAGTTTAATGCTAAAAAGCAATAATGTTTGTTTCTTCCATAGCTCCCCATGGAAGTACATGAATAAAATCATATAGTCAGCTTTGTTATCTTGGTTTTCTTGCTTCTCTAAAGTACAATATGGAAGATGAAAACACTCAAGTAATAACTTTCATTCCCCAGTGATACTCTTCTGTTCATGTCCCCTGGTGTAATAAGTTGTCAGAGGGGGCTCAGCAGTCAGAAGGCTGTGAAATAGAGAGGAGGCAGGGGAAGAAGAGATCTTGTTCTGTGTTTGAGAAGATCTCTTGTGTGGGATTGTTAATTGTGACCATTTCTACACAAATATATGCTTGTAAATATTTTATACAACTTTGTATGTAGGAATGTACAACTGAATTACTGTTATTCTTTACAAACTAATAATGATACCCCCGTGTGCACAAATGCTAAAGATCATCCATTATGTATTTTATCGCTAGTGCTTCTTTCATGGAAGATACCTTTTTCACAAGAACAACAGGGAGTATTTACTAGATGCTAATAAGATGGAGGAAAATACAGTAATAGCTTAGAATAACATTGTTTAGAGAAGCAAAATCAATTATAAACATTTAAATTTTCAGATATAGTCATAGGAGAAGTTGTGATTGTTCAGTATTACCCTAAGTTTTCTAGATCTGTTTTGCCTTTGCTGATGAAACTTGTGTTTGGTAAATGGACAGGGATGTAGGCTGGAATCTGGCTGAACTGCCAGGCTCAAAGGTTTATTATAGTCAGCAGCATGAACTCCTGCTGCAGGCCAGCCACTGGTGCTGCACCCCAGGGACTGATTCTGGGACCGGTGCCCTTTAACATCTTGGATGGTGAGAGTCTGTACCATCAGCAAGTTTGCATCTGATACCAAATCAAGAGGAGTGGCCAAAGCACCATATTCTGCTCTTGGCCTGTCCAGGCTCCTTTGAATAGCTGAGAGTCCTTTTTCTCTTACTTGTCTTACAAGTAAAGCCTTGAAACTCCTATAAGACATCTGAAGAGTGTAACCTGGCAAAATACATAGCTACCACAGCATATAACAAAAATGAAGAACACTGAGCTTTTCAGCAATCATTTCTTTGTCTCAGTAGTAATTGTTTCAGTATTTCAGCTGTTACTGCACTGAAGTATGAATGTTTTTTATCACACAGGCTTCACTAGGAAAAAAAGAAAAAAGTAAAGGATTGTTTTATAAAGCCCTTCAAAACTGTCCTTGGGCAAAGGTAAGCACAGAAAACAGGTAAACTTGTCATCATACTTTAAATGTTGAGGTTCTGTATTTGAAAAAAATGTTTAGCTTTAGTAGTTGTTGTAAGTTATATGGAAATGACAGTAGAGGTTTCTAAGTAATGTTAGGATTTTCTGCACATAAGAGATGTATCTTAAATGGAAACATGATCAGTAGTCCGTGCTGTTTGTGTTTCAGGACAGAAAGGTGTTGCATTGCGGCACGGCAGTAAGAAATCCTTTGTGATCTAGAAATGATTTGAGTCTTTCAGACTTTTATCATGAGCATGGTAGTATCAGAAATACATAGCTAAATAAAAATTTATGTAATAATACATAAAAATTATTGAGAGAACCTGCAACTCCTCATGTAATGTCTCTATATGCTGCAAATGCTCCAGTGCCTCTTGACCTCCATTTTATCTTTTTGAATAAAGTTACTCAGTAGGAGTTTGAGAAGATTAAACATCTACTTGGCTGTCACTGGAGGAGTACTAATTCTGTTCCTGTTACCTTAAAGAATACATGGTATTTCTTAAGTTCTTGCTACAGTGTTGTTGCTGTATAGTTACTTTATACTGTGTTTCTTGCTAGAAAGGTAGCACAGAAAATGTGCTTGCTGTCTTTCCAGGTACTCTATATGGATGCAGTAGAGTATTTCCCTGAAGATCTGCAGGAGACGCTCGATCTAATGACTGAGAAAGAATTGAGAGTGCGAGTGCCTATGGAAGAGCTGGATCTGCTACTAGAGATTTAAAAGAAGACTGTAGCAGAGTGGAGGAAGTACAGAAGCTGTTTCCAAAGCTAACAATTAGATCCATTTTCATACAGGAACTCTGTTGGGATTTGGGTACTATGTACTTGATATTTTTTGTTGTTAAGTATTTTATATAAATTCCTATCAAAATGGAGTTCTACTACCTGCAAGTATTCTGGAATCAAGGACTGCATTTTGCCCACAATAATGGATCCACTTCTCTGAAGTTTTGCTGGCTCCCACAGAAGGATACCCTCTTTAAATAGCCTCCTGTTGGAAGTTGCCTGCATTTCTTATTCTATTGTTTGAAATTACATTCCCTAGGCTTCAGTAGAGGTTCAGTACATGCCAACTATGGCTTGGTGAGCAGCATAAGAAATAAATATCTGCCAAATGGATGCTCCACTGTCCTCCAGTTGGCAGACTTCAGTAATTTCCTTCAGCATGGTATGGCTGTGCATATGCAACTGCCAAGTCAAACAGCCATTATATCTGTACATATACTGTGAGTAAAAGCTAAATTTTTGTTTGAGCAGGCACCTATTTTGGTATGTTTTGACAGATGACCATTTAAATGTAAATCTTTATGAAAAATATACCTGAATATTTGAAAATTCAAAAGTAACTTGTTTTTTATGTATTAATTTAATAGAACTGAGTGTATTAAAAATGAAAACACGTCCGTAATGCATCTCTAAGCAGCTCACTTCTAAACAAATTTTTGTAATTGATTACTGGCTTTGACTCAAATCCAGACAATTGTTGTTAGAGAAGTAGAGGTTTGATCTGTATTTGATTCTCATCAAGAAGGCATAGTCTTCTGTGATTATTTAAAAAGTAGCTTATATTCCAAGAGGCTTTTAGCAAGCTCCTAGAGAAGTAATGTGAAATACGGTAACAATTTAAAGATACAGCTATGTTATGTATTTATTTTGTAAAACAGAACATGCTGAAACATGGAAAGGATTGTTTAGCATCCCTACTCTTGCAACCCAAGGACTCAGAAACTGGATTTTCATCTGCAACAAGTATACCTGCAGCCATAGAATACCCAACACTGCTTCAGAGATTTTTCATGAGAAAACTAATTGTCACTAGCAGCACTAAAGCAACTGGGACCATCCAGCTGGTGAAGATCTTATTAGACATGAAGCTGTGTCTGAACCAAGATATACAACTTCTAGCTCAGGTTTGCCACCATGATACAAAATAGAATACACTTTAGTCCAGGCTGCATTTCATTTATTCCTTTCTAAAATTATTTTAAATATTGCAGGGAATATGTATAATTTTAAATGGCATTACAGCACTTCTGAAGAGCCTTATAATATTGAGGTAGTTGCAAGTGATGCTGGTTTTGCTGTAATCAATTGGTCTTTGTGAAAAATAGGGTTTCTTTTTTAAACCTTTACTTTCTACAAAAATGACAGAGCTCCTGAATTGGAGGTAAAAGTTACTCTGTACCCTGAACAGTAACGTGACAAATTATGCCTGTGTTTGTTAATGCATTCTCATCACAGCAGAATGTAATTTCCTTCAAAACCCTGAAAGGGCCATGGGAAGGGGGAGAAGCTTGATGCTCCTGCTTAGAGTCACAGAGGAACCCAGGTTTAGAGGGACCTTGAAAGATCATCTGGTCCAACCTTTTGTGGGACAGGGAGCCTAGATGAGATTAACAAGCTCTCTCTCTGCAGTCACATTTGAGAACTTCTGGTGATGGAAGCAACAACTTCTGTATCTGTCACTTTTCTGCTCTTCCATGCATCCTGCCCCAAGTCCTTTCCTTTGCAGTTTCTCCCAAAGCAGCACTTGGACTGCTTCCTTCCTTTTGATGGTCAGAGTCTTCCTGGATCAGGTCCTGCCTTTTAATCCAGTCCCCAGGAGCTTTCCTGTTCTTGTGGGGAATATACTTGCTGTTCACTTTCTCCTGGTATTTATTACTTTTGTCTTGTCAAGTTCAGAAACTCTGGCAAAAGTGGCAGCAGTTAAATTCTGCTGCAAAAGCTAAGAGCTGACTTTTCAAATGTCTGTTTTTTCAGTTCCTGTGGTGGCAGACAGGGTACTAGAACAGAGTCCTTGGGTTCATTTAATGCAGTGCAGCTGTTCTTCAGGGAGCTGAATCCATCTCTTTGTGGTTGTTGCTTTGAGCCAGCAGTAACTGCCATGTCCTTAATAAAAAGTGCCTTGCTTTTGCCATGCATGTCATAAAGCTCTTCAGCCCTCAAGCAACAGTGAGATCAACTGCCATGATTAGAAAGTGCTAAAAAATCCCTAGCTTAAGGAGACAGATCTCCTAAGGTTTATAAGAATGGGTAATAAAACTTGTTTTTCTAGCTCCAGATGAAAAACAATTCTATTTCAGGATTTCTGTCATCCAGATTAAATAAAGGACTCCATTCATCTGTAGGGTTCATTTTTAACAATGAGCCACATAATTTTTACATAGAAAAATAAAATTTCTTGGCCCTGCTGCTGCCATTGTTGTTGGAGCACTGGCAGTGAGTGAAGGCATTGCTCTGGGTGTAACTCTCCACTGTCTGTTACTGGCCTATGTTTGCTCCCACAGAAAGCTCCCAGAACAAAGACTGCACATTGCATAACTGGTTTGCATGTGGAACCTTTATATAAACCTTAAAGATCACATGTACAACATTTGGAAATGAATCACTTAGAACATAACAAGCCCTTCACAGATGTGTACTACACAGGATACTGCGTAAGTAGTACATGCATGGCTACAAAGGAGCCGACGGACACTGAGCCCCCATGGGAATGGAGCTGTAGGCAACAGAATTGTCTAGAGGGGAAGAATTCAAGGTTATGCTGTAGAACACCAAGCCTGGGATATGTAGTTAGGATTTCTCTGTGCACAGCTGCTGCATGCCAGACCCTGCACCTATAGCACTGGGGCTGGTGCCTTGTGAGTGACATCCTGCCATGAGCATGGGGCCCTTGAACCTGTTCCTACTGTGTTGGTTCTTTTCAGAAACTGTTGTTCTGATGTTTATCTAATGAACTGAAACCCTTTTGGGAAAAACAAATTTATAAACTCTAATCTTACAAGTACCTTATCCAAACATGTTTAGAGGTTTAAGGTAAGGTTATTAATGAACATCCATCTTGCTCTCTTATAAGCTGCACATGCTAGAGATGGGTACCTTAAAGTGTATCTCAGTGTCACTCATGGTTGTATACTTGTCATTGATTTTCATGTATAAATGACTGATGACACTGAAGTTACTCAAAAGTGGCACTTGTCCTAGTTAGCCCCTAAAAAAACATATAAGAAGGTAATCAAGAACAACAGCAAAGCTCGAGTAGTTGTAAGATACTGCTATGCCTAAGGAAGACTAAGATTTGCTCCCTGCCCACATGGTGTGGGTGACTGAGACAAGCACTTGGGTCACCAGCACTTTTTCTTCAGAGTCAGAGAACGCAACAGTTTCATGTAAATAGCAGGGCTTTGCACCAAAACAGTTCAATTCAAATAAATGTTTATTGGAAAGTGAAGAGTTACACTGACTGAAAACCCACAACCCACCAGCTTTTAACCTGTTCATGAATGCAAACTAGCTGTGTGGTTTTACACAAGACTCTCACCAACACAGAAAGTTCTGTATAGTTCCCAAAGAGAGAGATGACTTAAAGATACAGTCCCTCAGGGGTTCCTTCTTGCTTTTTATAGAGAACGTTCTCCTTAGACTTTTTGAAATCTTCATTCGTTACTTTCATTCTCCGTTCCCTCAAAGCCATCAATCCAGCTTCTGTACAAATTGCCTGCAACACAGGGAGCAAGAATAGTTACACTTTCTGTGCAACCCGTTCTAACCACACCCTGAAAAACAGCTGCATCTTTCCTACTGCTCCAGTAAGGGTAGAAGGGGGGAATGTTAATAAAGTCTACATTCTGAAGTTTGATACTGTTCTGTAGCACTGAAGCAGGCTCCATAAAGCCAGGTGAGTGTGTCAGAAAGGAAAGAGGTTGGTTTAAGCTCATGAGTGTGGTAGCTGTAGCAAGGGCTCTATCCATTTTAAAAAAGCAGACAGGATATGGCTGAAGCTTCCTAATATGCAGTTGCATTTTTATCTGCCTTGCAACATAGTACAGGATAATTTTTATGGACTATCTTAAGTACTGTTTAAGATACCTTGCACAAGATTCCACGCTCTCCTTTTAGTTTCTACTTTGTGACTTTAAAATTTCATATTCAGGTAACACAGGTACATACTCTTACCAACACCAGCTACCTCACAATTATGATTTTGATAATTTCCCATTTGTAAAGCAGAGTACTTGGCACTCGTAAAAGTGAGTGTCCCTCATCCCACTGTCTCTCAGTGATGTAAGCGCACAGTTCAGATGACAATGGTAGTGGATGCAGCAAAAACAAGATTTGATTTTTGCTTTGAAATATAAACAATGGTGATGTGCACTGACCTTAATATCTGCACCACTGAGATCATCTTTTGCCATAATCAACTCATCCAAAGTCACATCATCTGCCAACGTCATCCTGCTTGTGTGAATCTGAAAGATTCGTTTCTTCGTCTTTTCATCAGGTAGAGGGAACTCTATTTTCCTATCAATACGCCCTGTACAAAAGAAAAGTTCAGTCTTAGGTTTCTTGCACGCAGCTGTTGGAAACAGCAGGAAGAACACCTGAAGGGTTTAACTGGCAGTAACTCTTAAGCTGGAGCATGTCCAGAGAAGGGCAATGGAGCTGGTGAAGGATCTGGAGCACAAGTCCTATGAGGAACATCTGAAGGAATGTCTGGGGGTGTTTAGCCTGGAGAAAAGGAGGCTCAGGGGAGACCGTATCACCCTCTGCAACTGCCTGAAAGGAAGCTGTAGCCAGGTGGGGGTTGGTCTCTTCATCCAGGTAACAGATGAAGAGAAAATGGCCTAAAGTTCACATGTGGAGGTTTAGGTTGGATATTAGGAAAAATTTCTTCATGGAAAGGGTTGTGAAGTATTGGAACAGGTTGCCCAGGGGAAGCCACCATCCCTGGAAGTGCTCAAAAGAGGCGAAGAAGTGGCACTTGGGGATGCGGCTTAGTGGTGGACTTGGCCATGATAGCTGAGTGGTTGGACTCAATGACCTGAAAGGTTCTTTCCAACCTGAACACTTCCATGATTTTTCTTGCCACAATGAATCATGGTTTGGAGTAGAAAGCAAGGTCACACGATCTCTTTCAATTCTGGCATAGTATTATCTCATTTGTACTCTAACAGCACTGGGTTTGAGCTGAAGGTTCTAAAGGTAAATTATGACAAAACCAGACCAAACACATACCTCAGCAACTTCATGCCAAGGAGGTATTTCAGCTTATTCCTTTGATCTCTGTGTTGTTTTATACCTTCCAATTTAACAGACACCACAGGCACAATATGCTTTTAATTGTACATTTTTAGTGGCCATTTAAAAATACTATGTTTAAAATACCATTTAAAAGGCCATTTAAAATACCTGTGCCTGCTCAACATGTCTCCCTCAGTTATCCCCCAAAAGGCAGGAGTGTGCCAGGTCAGTAAGAAGCAGCCTGCTTTTCTTGCACCAGGATCCAGGCTGTCTCTGGAAAAGCCTAGGCTCTCACCCCCAAAACACAGGTGGTGCTGCCCTGTCTTCCCCAGCTGCTGGTGTGCTGCTGCTGCACACAGCTTGCTTAACCATTACTTAAAATGGCCGTGCCATCTTAATAGAAAGGAAGACTATTCAAATTGTTTATGTATATGTAAAGGAATTAACACACTTCTCTTCCAAAGATTTTTCTCCTATTTAGAAGCTTGTGAATACGTTCTGATTTCAACAGATGCACCAGCATACATGAGATGGTAAATAAGAATAAGCTTGCAGTCATTTTACCTGCCTGTGTTTGTCAAGTTATGACAAGTCCTTTCACAAGAAAAGTGGCTTAAGCATGCACAGCAGGGAAGTCCCTTACCCGGTCTAATTAAAGCTGGGTCCAATGTTTCTATTCTGTTGGTAGCCATGATAACTTTAACATCCCCCCGAGAGTCAAACCCATCCAGCTGGTTCAGCAGCTCCAACATTGTGCGCTGGATCTCTCTCTCACCCCCTGAATTTGAGTCATACCTTTTAGAAAAAAAAGCATAGTCAGAAAAGGCACTAAGTAACTGGCACAAAGGTATAAACATAAGGGGGAGAAGGGCATTTTGTTTGTAAACATCTGTAAGAGATTTAAATAAAATTTAGTTTTTAAATAAAAAGTTTAATGTTTATCCATATAAACAAAACATAGGTTTTCAGAATCACGTTGTGACATCTAGGTAAGTAAAGAGACACTGCACTATTCTTGTAGTTGGGGAATGTAACAGCCATCATGTGAAGGAGATCTGGGTTTTTTTCCCATGTTTGTTCCCATATTTGGAAATATCTTCTTCCCTCATAACACAATCAACATAAAAAGAAAAAAAACCTAATTCTTAAAAGTACATAGATCCATACGTAAGGCAGCAGCTGGCACTTTGGGCTGGTGGCCATGTAGTAAACATGTATGAGCACCTTCTTATTTATTTAAAAAACACTGACTATTTTAAAGACTATTTGCATAGTCTTTAGAGAAAATCTGCCTTGCAAGACAGTTCCAACAAACCTACAGAATTTTCGAAGTAATACCATTTGGATATGGGCTGAACAACAGTTTGGTGTGGCACAAGCAATGCTTCTCCATGACATACACTGTGTAACCTTCTGTAAAATACTCTCAGAGCAGAACTATTTAGCCACCTTCTCGAGAGGCAAACAACAAATGGATATATTCTATATTAAATATTCTGCTTTACCATTGGATCACTAAAGCTAATTAGTATATATGGACTTGTAGCTAGGGAATCTCATATACACAGTGTCTCTTTCTGGTTTTGACACTCTCTCCTGGAGATACTACCATGTAACAAGAGAACAGAAGTTATCTCTGGTCATGTCTATTTAGTATGAAAAGGCTGTGATGTATTGTGTTTCCACTGAAGTTATTTGAAGTGTTACTTGTTACAAAGGCTTACACCAAAACGGTGTATGCAAATGTAGCAGAGCAAAGAAACTGAGTCCCAGTATAGCTGCAAAAGAAGTGTTTCTGGTGAAGCTGTTGCTGGCCCTGGCAACCCCTGCGTGTGCAGTGGAGCCCAGCTGCTGTACCTCTTTGTACCGATGGCATCGATCTCATCGATGAAGACGATGGACGGGGCGTGCTCCTCAGCCACGCGGAACAGCTCGCGCACGAGCTTTGGGCCATCCCCCAGGTACTTCTGGATGAGCTCTGAACCAACCACTCTCAGGAAGGTTGCTGATGTTTGGTTTGCCACTGCTTTGGCAAGTAAAGTTTTGCCTATTTTTAGTTGGAAAGAAATGTTGTGATTAGTTTGCAGAGAAGGGAAAGGGAAACAAAAAAGTGCCCTAACAAACCAGTTGTATGAAATTTGTGACAGACTTGGCAATACTTCAAATACTAACCAAGTGTAAATTATTTTACTTGTATTAGCACAGGTGTTACTGACTGTAAAATACCTGTGCCAGGTGGGCCATACAGAATGACTCCTTTGGGTGGCTTTATACCCATCTCTTCATAATATTCAGGGTGGGTGAGAGGAAGCTCCACGGACTCCTGAAGCACAAGAAAAACATGTTTTTATAAGACTGAGTGGTCTCCAACAGAGATCTGTAGGGATCTTCAAAACAGCAATAATGAAAGCAGTGAAGGGAAAAAGAGCTTAACTGATTTCAAGACAGATACTGAACAGCACGACTCTCTGCTGACTCCAATTCTAAGGCAGACAACTACTCCATTTGCACAGGTTTTCCTATTGTTTCCACTTGACGTGTGGTAGAGCAGCAATGAGCATTCCCCCTCCTCCATCCTCAATGCATCATCCCAAATTTAGAACCCTGGAGCTCCTGAATCTCAAACATCCATGGATGACCTTGGGGCCAGGGAACTCTTTATGAAAGGGTGGCTTCTATAAAGAGTTAACAGATACCATAGATTTTAAGAGCATTTGTGGTTTTAGACACCTACCCAAAACCTTTAGCAAGGTTCAGGCAGAGTTCTGCTGGTAGAGAAAAAACCAACCAATCCAACACACCCCAACCAAACAACAAACAAATGCAAAAACAAAACAAGCAATTGCCCAGAAAGACTAAATCCTTAAGTTAGATTGGATGGCATCAGACACCCAAAATAGCCTCTGCAGTTTTTACAATTTAACTCTCATTTTGCAACAACTGAAACTTTAACTGTTGCAAAGTAATAAGCTATTAGAGAGATTTTATGAGCTCTGCGTTCTATAGGATCCTGAGCAACTGTGAAAGGTTCCTGTGCACACAGCCTCTGGTGATTCACTCAAAAGATTGAGGTCCACAAGTCTGCCTAGTGAAATCTAATGAAGAAATGCACTACAGAAAAATAAAGGACACCACTACAGGAACAGCAGCAAGTCCTGCTGTTTCTTTCCTCAACTCCTAGCACAACAGTTATATTGCCAGCTTAACTGTAAATGACTACAACTGAATACCTTGATTTCTTGAATTTGGTTGTCAAGGCCACCAATGTCAGCGTACGTTTCTTGAGGAGCTTTCTCTACTTTCATCACAGTCACTAAAGGGTCTGTGTCATCCATCAGGACTCCTATCACAGCATGAACCTAATTCAAGAATTAAGAGTTGTCAAAGAAGGCAAGCAGTATTTTTAATACAAGCTGAAGTCTAATCCCTATGCCCACTTATTTAGGTGTGTGAAATAAATAGCATTCTCTCTCCTGTGATCTTTAGAAAAATAAAGCCTGTTAAAAACAGTACAAGAAGTTGTAAGAAACTTGATTTTATAAAAACTACTCACCTTATGATTTAGCAAAACAGAGCAGCCTGGCTCTAACAGGTCCTTGTCCACAAAAGACAGAATACTGACATAGTGCTCTGATCCCACTGATGTGGACACAATGGCATGGTTGTCATCAATGATCTCCTCCAAGGTACCCACAGACATCGGTGTTCCTCTCAGATCATCCACCTTGGACCTTTCTTCCTGTTGGCAAGAAAAATCCATGAAACAACTGAACAACACAGGCAAAAACATTCTTGTACAATACTGCCTGAATAATTCAGACAGAACATAGCAGAACCAGTCTTTCCTATTCTTCTACTGCCCCAAAAAGACAGAGGTCAGTAACAAAACCTACTATTAATTTAGTCCTACCCTACAGACACTACTAATGTGAATATGAATAACTAGAATCTTCTTTCTGTCTTGATGGATATCTGCAAGCTGTACTTTGACAGAGCACTAAGAAACAAAAAACTCCCATGGCTTCATCTGTAGTGATCTGTGCTTGGTCTAAAACAATTTAGCCAATTAATAAGGAATTGTGATAAACCTGATATGTTTGCATCAACTTGCACACTGCTGGTACTTTATTTTCCACTGCTCTGATATGAAGTAGCTCATGTTAATAACGAGCATTTACTGTAACATTAGCAGTAACACTTCACTCAAACCTCACCTCTTGTTTTTCTTCCAAAGGTTTCATCTGTTCTTGATTTCTGATAAACTCTTCCTCCATTAAGAGGTAATCTTTAATTCTCTCCAATTTCAACAGCTTGAGTCTGCACTGTGTGTGAGGAGTCACTGTAACCAAAGCAGAATCACAGTATTTTAGAACAAGTTTGACATGGTATCAACTAACCACTAATTCATTGCTAGAAATCCTGCTTTATTTTCCTGACTGTAACTTGTACCTTACTTGTCCTACTGTAACTCCAGGCAAAAAACAGATTCAGTGTTCCCCCTGCATTTTCACTCAGTTTAATTTCTCTCTCTTACCTGGGAGTTCATGGCCTGCATCTTGCAAAACAATAATCTCATTCTGTGGGGGGCTTTTTAATGTTAATTAAAAATAAAATGACATTTGGCATTGTGTTAGTGACTTCCACAGAGGCAGATCTTGAGGAGAGAAGAGTGCTGTACTTCCCAAAGAGCAGACAGTCCACAGCTCTGCAGGGGAGGCAGAATGCTTACCCAGGGGGAGTTTGCTGGCAGCATCTGGTCCCTTGGTCTTCTTTTTCTTTTTCCCCACTCTGGTTGGAACTGGAGGTTCATATTTCTTCTTCTTGTCCTTATTCATAAAAAGAATTCCATAAAAAATAAGAAAAATTGGGATAATAATAAGTAAACAATACACACAAGCGTTAAGTGCACAGACTAAAAAAGAGCTCAGGGTGAAGGACTTCATAACAAAACTTTCTCTTTATGATCTGTAGCAAGAAGCCCAAAAGAAACATTACTCTTATTTTCTAAGAATGTTCAAAAATGTATTTTCCTGCTTATTTTACATCCCTCTTTCGAATTTAAACTTCTGCTATTTTTCAGTGAATACAGGACATGGAAGGCTCAAGCCTGAAGTAAATCACAAACAAAACTAATAGCTGAGACAATGAGAAAAATATTGAATCTCCACCTTTCTGCTGCACTTCAACCAATAAACCAGACCCACTCAGTTTCCCAGCCTAGACACTGCTTGCCATGTACGTTGTACTTTCCTTTTGCAAAGGAGACCAGGGAGGCCCCTGATGTCCCACAATGTGAAGTGCACCCCTACTGCAGATCATTGTGCTGTGTCACTTCCAAGCCAACAACAGTTCTTTAAGTGACAGCTGGAAGGCAACTTAACCTAACCCTGACACATTTATACTTATATTTTTTTGAAAAAGCAAGTCACTGTGAAGAAATTTCAGTTTTTCTTAAGCTCCCTTTTTAATTTATGAACTTGTTTTCTCCAGTGTACACCCAGAAAAGACATCAGAACCCGCAAGAGCATAATTTTATGCAGTTCTAAATACAACAATAATTTTAAAAAGTAAATTTAAAAAGCCTATTGCAGCCAGGCTCTGTAGCAGCACACCAGCACTGTAAGTATTTATTTGGGTTTTAGTTACCTTGTCATCCTTCTTGCTACCACCAGGACCATGTCCACCACTCTGACTTTGACCCTAGAAAAAAAGTAAAAAAACAAACGACAAAAACCATAATATATGTACGGTTCTATAAATCGAGACGCCTACGGGCAATTCCACGTACAGAAATCCCGTAACTGGATTTCTTCTGTCTAAACAAAGCGCTAAATTATTCAGCTTATTGTCCAAAAATAAAAAGAAGTGTCCCGCCCGGCCCCACCGCCCGCGCTCCCTCCCTCGCCGGGCCGCGGCCTAGAGGCGCCGGCGGTGACTCCGCAAAACGCCGGGCGCCGGCGGCGGAGCCCAGAGGGGCGCGGGGCCCCGGCTCGGCGCCGCAGGCAGAGGCGCGCTGTGCCCCGGCGAGGCCGCGCTCGCTGTCCCCGGGCCGGGGCCGCCGGGGCCGCCGGGGCCGCTCTCACCATCGCGCCGCGACCGCCCCGGAACCGCCCGCACCGCCGCGGGCGCGCCCGCCTCGCTACGGGCAGCGGCGAGGGACAAGCGAGCGCGCGGGGCCGAGCGCGGCTGTGGCGCGCAGCGGCCGGCAGGGGGCGCCGCTGCCCGCGGTGTGCGGCGGGAGGGCCGCGCTCGGCCCGGCCGTGCGTGTGAGGGGAGCGCCGCTGAGGGACCGGAGATAGAGCGGGAAACCCTTAAAGTTACAAGGCGCTTTTCCCTAGACCTGAGCCTTCCTTCCATCTCTTGCATCAGCTAGTCAACAGAAAAACGTTTTTGTGCGTGCTGTAAGAATTGGCTTTTTTGTGGAGCATGGGTAAAGTTTTCAGGAAATCCCTCCCTCCGCAAAAACGTAATTTTTGTACCTACACTGAATTCTATTAGTCCGTGGTGTTCCTGGGGAAATGCAGGAGAAACTTTTAGTGTCTTTTAACCTAGAACCTAAAGGTTCTAGAACTCTAGAACCTTCTAGTGCTTTTGACGCTCCCGGAGGTCGAGCTCGGCCGAAGGCGCGCACGATCCGGGCCCGGGCGGGTTCGGGTCCCGCCCGGTTTCGGCCGCTGCCCGGCGCCGCAGGGGCCGGCCCTGCGCGGGCCAAGGCTCTGCCGCCCCGGGGCAGCCTCTGTGCTTCCTCTGCTTCGGGCTGGAAGAGCGCCGCTATCAGCAGAAAGGTTACAGCCAAGGTGAGGGCATACTCTAAAAATACTTCCAGCCTGCTCTCGCCCAGGCAACCAGCGTATAGATTATATTTACATCCATCTACATTCCAGTGTAGAGATCAGAGCATTTGTGAAAAGAGGCTTCAGTTTACAGCAGACGCTAGGATGTGGGATTATATTTTTGTTTTGTTTTGTTTTGTTTCACACTTTCTCTAGAATTCCTGTCTGAGCAGGGAACTTTCTTAATTATTAATGTAACTGGCTGAGCTGTGTAGAAAGGTGTGAAGTTTTGATCATTTACTTTGGTTTGGTTCCATTTGCTCACAAGGGTTACTGTTGTGCACTGTGGATTTAATTTGACTTTTCTATGGTTTTTATTGTTTTTGTGAATTAGCTGCCTTTTTGTTACAGTATCAGCTGTCCTGTAACTTTTAAGGACATTGAAACAAAATTAAATATAGCAGGTATTCTTTGCTTTAAAAACATTCACTTCTTGGAGTCTACAGTCTTACAGGATTGCATCTGTATTTCTTTTAACCTTACAGTGTAAAGATGCTAGAACATTCTTTCCCTCACACAATTATTCCTCCCTTTAGACTAAGATATACCCATATTTATTTAAAATTATATCTGTAATTGGTAGTTCTGGTTATGATTGAGAATTCTTATCACTTTTTTCCTTAGAAAGTCTGATTTTAGTGCTGTGTAGCTTTGCAGACATTTTAACTGTGAGGATTATGGCATAAACCAACATAAATTGTAGGGGTGTAGGATGAATGTAAAAGCTGAACTTTCCATTTATAAGCTGACAAGACAAATCTGTGACAGCCTACCTGTTTTTCTAGTATTAAAAATATTAGGAAATTATATATGGGAGGAACTGAAAAGGTTTTTGGCAAGATTGTCTCCCAGCTCATTCACTTAAAGACATACTATGGAACAGCTGTGACAGAAGACATGAAGGGAAGGGAGCAGAAAGGGAAACACTGTGTTTGGGTCATCTGGTTAATGGCTTTCAGTTCTTGGGCTGAATAGTGTTGGCAAACTGGAACTGAAATAGAAATGTGGTTCTGTAACCTGGCTGCTTACCTTAACTTTACACATCCAGAATTTTGGTTTGGTTGCAGAGTACAGATAATGTCAAATCAGGAACTTTAAACAATAAATATTGTATAAAAATAAAAATTATGCAAGTGCCTCTGATTTCTAGGGTTATGCTTACTAGAAAAAAAAAAAACCCAAAAGAGTGAGCCAGGGTAACAGGAAGGAACACAGAGTCCTTGTTTGTTAAAGATGAACATAGCCTCAGGGGCCTCAAAAAGCTCTTCATATCAAAAAATACCAAGACTTCTTCAGAGAGGGTGAGAGTTTTGTGCTGTGTTTTTAGTTAGTGTTTTCTACCCTTCTTCTTTATTCTGCAGTAAGCTTACTGCTGATCTTTTAGGCATATTGTAAAGCCCTCAGCTCTGTTCCCAGGCCTTTGAGGAGGAAGAGGGCAGCTGAAGGCTGGGGGAGTATTGGACTTGGGATTAGTAAATAGCAAAGAGGTTTATTTTCCCTTTGCACATACAGGAAATTACTAGGATTGCTTATGTTGTTGATGTTAATTTGTCTTTCTTATATGTCTAGTGCCTAGAGCTTTTTATGTTTGCATAAAATGAAATAAACCTACAGATTGGAAAAATATTAATCTTGCTATTGCAGCTACATATAGTGGGTTGCTTTTTCAAAAGCTGCAATTTGCACACCCTCTTTTCATAAATGAACTTTAAACTTACATCAACTTCAATAAATGAATAAAATTGCAGGGTTTAAGGTTGGATTTTTTTTTTATTTAAGTGTGCATGTGTCAAAGTACCAAATTAACCATTAAGCTTCTCTGCTGCTTACAAGTTTTGCAAACAGTGTAGAAGTGGAAGGTATTCCTGCCACCTACCAGTTGGCAAGGAACAATGTGAGGGATTGCAGAATTAGCAGAATACTAATCCTTGTGGGCTCCTCACAGAAACAACCTAGCAAAGTTTCTCTCCCAAACTCAGAATAAGGCTTCTGACCTTCTGGAATTCTTTTATTTTACCTTGTCCATCCATGGGACTATGGACATGACTTTTAAAATTAAGGTGCTCAAATAAGTGCCTGATATCAGGGATCATGATTGCTTCCTCCTTCTCCCATCACCAAATATAGTTTTAAAAATAGGAATGTCACCTTCACCTCCCCTGTTTTTCTTGAAGTCTGTACTGTACATTTGAGCCTGTTCATTTTCAAAAAGGAGTGGAAGCCAACAAGCTTCAGCCCTAACAACATCAATGGCTCTTAGCTGAAACCCCTTTGATGTGAATTACTGGGTATTCACAAAGATGACAGTCCCTTAGAAAAGATTCACCTGATGTTTCCTGACTCGAATTATCAGTCATAAGTTCTCTGGTCTTCTTGACACGGTGTTGCGTTTCTCAGCTGTGAAGGGCTGCAGTCCTTATGCCTTCCTGATGTTCTGTGCCTTGCTCCCAGTGTGGATGAGAGCAGCTTCAGCCACCTCTGCAGTGACTCTGCTGTGTCCCCAAGGCACAAAGAGCTCTCCCTGCCTTTGTTTTCCTGTGATGGCCAGGCTGCTACCCAAGGGAAGAGAAGAAACAGGAAATGAAGGCACCTTGCTAATTCCTCGTTTCACTGGAGAGCCCAGAGAGATGCCCATCTTTAGTGCAGCTTCATGGCTGTGGATTAGCACCAGGCAGCTGTGCCAGAGTAGAAGGTAAGGGCTGCAGCCATGAGCTTATCCCTCTGAAACAGCAATGCGTGTTCCCACCATTGGTGGTTCCAAAGACTCCAGGGAGACTCTTCAGCTGCTCCAATTGAAGCAATTTCCAAAGTGGACAGAAACTACTGTGCATTGGAGAGATGCTAAAGTAGAGGAGGAGTCCTTCCATTCTCACTTCTTAAACAATATGAAAACTATATTTTCTGCATGGCTAGAAATAATCTGGATGAACTTCATGTTCTTGAATATGCCATCCTCCATTTACACAATCTGAGCTGGCATTTATTATATTCCTAAACATATTTATGCATAGTTTACTGCTGTAAAATTTTATTTCTTGGCAGCAACCACATTAAAGCAACATTTAGGTATACTAAAAATTAATTGTCTTGACAGCATTAGCTACAGATTTACTTTGAAGCTTTGATTACTACGTACTGGTTAGAGCAAGGTCATATATGAAAGGTTGCTGAGACCATTCTTTAAAGTAGCTGATGCACTTAATTTGAACAATAACTAGTTTAAGAGATTTATTAATTAAACTTGGAGTATACTGTAACATTTTCTGTGAAAACAGAATTAAGTTTTTTTCATCCACGTAGAAAGGCAATATATATATTTTAGTTTAAAAAGCAAGTAGAATGAGTTGACAATGTTAAAGTTTTTTCTCAAGCTTTCTTTGAATAAAGAAATGAGTTGTAACCAACCCTTGCCATAGTCTTACTTTTGGAAAAAAAAAAAACAACCCCAAACACTTCGCAAAGAAAAATGTCAAAATGTCCAGCCAGATAGCCCTAATTAACTTTGGGAGGAAGTGACATGTTTGTCCATTTTCCAGATTAACAACTACCTTAAATAAAGTTGAGTAAATCTCGTTTTGGTTCTGTAGCCAAAAGGACCAAATTTAATATAGCAAAGATTTATTTGAAGGGAAAATGATGCTGAATTGAATGGAGTAGAAAAAACAATTTCTATCTGCAAAGGGCATCGTTCATTCTGACATACTGTTACAGTTGAAGGAAGGTATTGCACTAAAATGTGTGCATTTGAGAGAGGGAGATCAGGAAATAAGGAAAAACTATCAACTGCTGAATAGCAAGAATCATAAGGAAATGGAAATATATGTTTGTTTCTTAGCTAAATAATTACTAAGGAGACAGCTGAGCAGTACAGCAAGTGTTCACTCTCAGAGCTGTATTAATCCCACTGTGCATAAACAGGATGGCATAATTTTTAGTTCACTTTTCTGTTCTAGGGGTTGAGGTGTGCTGGCACATGATGAAGTATCTGTCCCATCCTGTTTGCTTGCTGGCTGTGGTAGGTGTTGATTAGTGCCACAACTAATATGTTTCATTTTTTTTGCAGTATCTATTCATTGGATAGCTCACCTGAGTTTCTGGCTACTGACTCATCTGCATATCAACTCCCACTGATAATGTGTTGTTGTTGTGGTCTGATTACCAATGAAAAGCAGACTTCTTGGAGCAGGAATTATTTAGAACTAGACAAGCAGAATTCAAAACACCTGAAAGCGCATGAATGCTTTCATAAATTTTGGAAATAAAATTCTTGGGAATCTTTCCATGCTATAGCAGACTCTGACACCTTGAAGATTCTTTCATGCATGTTTTCAGAATACTGCAGAATAAGTAATTTTATTAAAAAATATGTTTATAATATCATATGTCTTTATACGATCTCATTTGGAAGTCTCAGAGCAACACACAATTCCCCTAAGTTAGGCCTCATAGTCTTGCAGGCAGGCTGGTAGCTGAAGGAGACTGTCTCAGTCTTACCATCCAACAGCTGAAGTGAAACTACTCCTCCCTTAGTGTGAGAAATATCAGAGACACCTCATCCACCTGGTGGCAAATACATTCCCATAAGTGATGGCAAAGTTTGGCCCAAAGGATTCCAAGGAGTGAGAGCAGAACAAGAGCAAAGTGGAATCCTAAACCCAAGGGAACATGAGTGTAAGAAGAATATACCTTTCTCACTGTGCAGAGGTTAGCAAAATACCAGGTAGTGTGGCTTCTTGGGTCTCATATTTTGGTAAGAGAAGATCCTGTGGTACTTCAGCAGTGAGCACAGAATGATGTTGCTATGATGCTTTCTTGTTTTGTGGCAGGAAAATGTAATAAACTATTTTTTTCATAAAGTCTAACATATTAGCTGGTTAAAATTCTGTAGTTTTTGGTAGCTTTAGGAAAGCTGGAGCAAAAGACTATGGGATAAGAAACTTACTACATTTGGGACAAAGAGAAAAAGATAAGTGATCAAACATGGAGCTATCCTCTAAATGGAATACAGAGTTCTTCACCTGGCTAATTAATGGTTGCTGATATTGAAAAGTTCCCATCATGCAGTGCTCCTCAGAGTCAACTCATTGATACACTAATAGCTGAGGATGGTTTTAACAAACTGAACATTTCTTCAGTAATTATATCAATATTCACATAAATTAGTTGGATTCACTTTGCAGGATTCAATCAAATTATGAAGAGACTGAAATAATTTTTATGTAAAGTGAAGAAAAAGAAATAGGGTTTTCGTTCCATTCCTGAGAAAGCAGTATTTCTAAAGACACAAATGCTTTCTAAACATTATACTGACTACTATTTAGGCTGAAATCCCTAGACAGTAATAAATGTTTGCCGAATCTGTGTGCTCCATTGTTTTTTTAACTGCTAATGATTCGTATGATTTCCGTCATGAAAGGGCAGAGTTGTTATAATTACACAACTAATGCTGCAAGTGTTCCTGCTTTGCAAAACCCAGGAAAGCCATTATGCCTGCTCCAGGTCTTCTCTTCAGAGGGCAGTGCAGAGAGAGGCCAGAGGGCAGAGCACACCTGCACAAATATACCAGCAAAGCCTTCATTAAAGACAGGAGTTTTGAGGAGTGTCTTTAAGTCAGAAAGCATTTAGGGACAGTCCCAAAGCCCACTGAGGCAGATAGAAGGAAAGGCTGACTCTAAGAAAAAGCATAAGTGGGCTGAATGCACTGGAGTATTAAAGGCAGTAGAAATTGGAAGGAAGGGAGAGAACTATCATCAGTGTAGGGGAATGGGAAGTAATTGTGTGAGACATCAGAGAAACAAGGTCCCTGAAAACCTAGGAGCCACTAACTTCACCACCTTGCCACTGGAGCTAAAGATATGTTAGCTTTAATTGCTTCTCCCTGAAGTACTGGTTCTGCATTAATCTGTTGACTATAATGTAATGGCTCCTCTGTCATTTCCTGCAGCACTGTAATCTAATCCTGCACAAGTGTCTCACCATGTTCACATTCTCTGTTAAGTAATTGTGGCTTTGATTTCATGATGCATAGTCTGTTCAATCAGCCTGTAACTGCAGCACTATCTGGAAGTATTGTTGATATATCTATGTAATTATGTTTATTGTTAATAATGCAGATTGAATCTGTTGAGTTAGGTCAGTCATCCTCAAGAAGCAGTTTCTACAGATGATTTCTTTAGCTGTTGAGGAGTGGGTTTTTTTAGTTGTCCTTTGCTCTTTCACAGAAAATACTCTTACTGAAAGATAACTTTGAAAGTAAGAACCACAGACCCTTCATGGAGGTGTCAGCATGTACTGCAGAGGCTGTGCAGAAGTCTTGTCTATCCAAAACATCTGGAGAAGGCCTTGAATTCAGTCATATTGCTTCATATGGGCTTTTCTAATAATTGTCAGGGTGATGAATTCTGGAATATTTGGAGATACTAATCTTGTCTGGAAAAGCATAGGAGCTGTGCAGGTGCTGTGGCTCTGAAGCTGTATTTTATCTTCTACAAACATGTCTGTTAAAAAAACTTCATCCTTCCCTGATACAGATTTCTTTCCCCAGTCTCACATAGTGTCAGCCCTGGTAAAGGCTTTCAAATATATGTTTATAGTTGTTTAAATTGTCTGTATCCTGCTGTAAATACAGCTCTCTATATTGGTTTCCTTCATATTACTCAAATGTTACACTTATCAAGATAATATACTTAATACTTTCTTCAAGGCCAGGTTGGATGAGGCCCTGAGCAACCTGATGTAGTGAATGGCATCCCTTTGCCCAGCAAGGGAGTTGAAACTAAATGATTTTTAAGATCACTTCTAACCCAAAACATTCTGTGATTCAATAGTTATAGTGTGAAGTGTTTGGACTGTCTGCTTCCTAGTAGAATGTGGCAGATCATTTCCTTCTCTTGAAACCTGCTTTCTTGAGAATTTTTCTTTGTTAAAAATAATTACTCATTTTGTGGTCTTTTTATGTCAGGATGCTCCTTTTGTAAATGAAGAGTTTGTCATACAGTATGAATAACACTTGAAAATGGGTCTATTGAGTACAATTAATTGAGACTGAATGTAGCACTGTTGCAATAAAATAAATTCAGTTCTGCATGCAACAGCTGGGAACACATTTTGCATTACACAGTCACAGAGTTCTCCCCCCTTTTCTGCATTTAGGTGGCTGTTGCAAACCATTTGTTGGTCCTGCATTGTTATTCTGGGCAACTCTGTTGCCTGTAGCTCTGTAAACTCCCTGAAAACAACCCTGAGTTCAGCTACATAACGACTGTGGAGTTTTCTTAGGAAGTGCCCTCTGAACATGCCAATCTTCCTCACCTTGCTGGCTCATGTGGTCCCTCAGCTCTGACTGACCGAAACATCACTTCAGGTTCTTATGTGATGCCAAAAGTGCACAAGACTGTCAAAGACAGAGCATTCAAGGGGCAGTGTTGTTTCATTTACACAAAACTGGTAGGCACCCTCAAGGCACTCTACCTCCATCCTCCTGTCTCACCACTGGCCAGCTGGGTGGAGTTGGCCCTGGCCATGCAGCAGCTCTGCAGTCTTGATGGCAGGGTGGGGCAGGGTAATCAAAAAGAGCAATCAAGGGGAACATATCACATTCGCTATTGGTTCCTTAGCAACACTGTCAACATTTTTATACTTCATTTTCTGTCTTCTTCTTAAGCTTTGAAGTTTCAGAGTGTTTGCAGGGACTTCAGGGTATTTTACCAACCAGCTTTTGGCTATTCAGACTGGAGCGTAGTTACTACATGGTAAATTGGAAGCATTTCCAAGTTGGTGTTATTGCAATCCAGTGGGAACTCTCACTGTTTCCCTGGAAGGTAGCCAAGAGCTCTCTCCCATTATTTTGACTTGCACTCTTAGTCTACCTCCTCTCTGCTCTGGGGGGAGGACTTTGTAAAGGCATGAAATAATTTCCTTCTCTACAATATGAATGACAAATAGCATTCATTTTTTTCTCTTTTTTACATTTTCTTGATAATGCAACACTATTTGTCTTTTTTGCTTAACATAAGCACTATTCCTATGGAGAAACAACCGAGGCTTTGAAAGTGAGTATCCCTACAAGGGTGAAATCCCCATGTCACGGCTTGGGCAAATGCAATCCATATTATCTATAAAGTGATTTTACAAGAAAAGTAGGGCACTCCTCTGAAACCGAGACAGCAGTGGTGTGTTCCCAGAAAGCTGATAAGTCTCAGGAATCAGCTGTGATCAAAGAAAGTGAAAATTCAATTTATTTTGGTCCTGGTCTATTCTTCAAAGATGCCATGCTTCCTCTATATCAGATATTACACAACATATCTTAAACACAGCCCAACGCTGTGAATCTTGTTTTAGAGGTTCTGACTTTTTCTAGGCATTTCCCACAGCCAAGTGAAGGTTATGATTTCCAAGAGGTGACAAGAAGGAATTCCCAACTATGCAATTCCAGAGGATTTTGGTGGATTTCTGATGTCAAATTTGACATTTCATCATTTGGGAATCTAAATTTATGGCCTTTATCTCTATAGTAATTACAAACTCCCCTGTACTAGTATGAACCACAGCCAGGCAGATGAGAAGCAGGCATGGTACTGTAAGTGATTATGATGGTTTAGTAGAAATCTTAGTGTTAAATATCTGTTCTTCAGACAGAAAAAATCTGTAGCATGTATAGTCGTGGTGTTTTCACTTATGCTAGATTCCAAGCTATGAATATGCTGTCTTTAAGATATGAGAAAATCAAAATGCTAGCTATAAGATATAAGGAAATTTAAAAAGGATCTGACTCAATGCCTTGTAAGAAGACTATCTCTCTTCTTATTAACTAACTTCAGTCTGTATCTCCCCAAGATATTTGGAGCACCTGATTTGTCTTTCACTTCATGACTGGGCTGGCTGTATTCCAACAGGATAAATGGAATCAAAACAAATGGTACACAAATGAGGCATTTGTACAGTGAAGGGGAACAATATCAATCATGGCTTGTGTGGACTTCAGTGGAAGTTTTCAAACTGTTCAATATTATAAGCAAGACAAACTAGAAGCAGGAATCTCTAGAGTGGGTGGATTTGCTAGCCCAACCAGATGCATTTTTCTGTGGTCCTACTGCCTGTTAAAAAGTGATTGGCTGTGTAATTACGGATATGATTGCAAATATTAGATCAACAGGCTAACAATGATCACAGCAGCCAAATGTTAGTCTCTGGCAGAAATGAGATTAACAACTGAGAGGTTCTTTCATGGAGACTAACCAGATTTCCTGTGAAACATAAGCATTTTTTATTAAGGTTTTCCAATGAAAAAGCCACAAGACATCCTGAAATAGTTTGTTTCACTGTCTTCCTCTGAATAGGTCAATGTCTGATGTTCCCATCAGTTTTTTCTATAGATCACTGACTGTGTGTGGAATGGACACCTGGTTTGATGATCAATCCAAACATGGCAGGGAAGGCAGCAGAGCTGGATCACTGCTAGGGGAGGTGTCTCATCTGAATCTGAAGTGGTGCAGGTTCTGGACAAGCTGTGGGAGGCTGGTGCATGGGCTCTTTGCAGGCTGTTCAGGGCAGAAGCCAGGTTTGAATTGCAGAGTCAGAAGTCACCAATTTCCACACCAAGCAGGAAAAAGTTTTGGCTGAAGGCAGTGCAGACCCCAGGCAGGCAGGCAGCCAGCACCATTCACTTGAGTCTGCATGTTCATAGCACTGGGTACCTTCTGTTCCTGCCAGTTTGCAGAGTCCACTCTACCCTTCAAGGAGGCTAAATCCATTGTAAGAAGCCTTTTTCAGACTTTTAAGCTGCCTCCTGGTAATTTTTCTGTGGGAGCTGCAGACAATGCAATCCCACGCTAACAATTGCTCACTGCAGGGCTTGTGTATAACATTCACAGCACTTCCACCCACAAATCCCAAAGCCATGCTGTAAACACTGAAATGAGAACTGCAATATTTTCCATGATTTTTAGAAACACATTTTAATGGTTCCTCTGCCCACAGCTTTATGACTTTACAGAGTGCACCAGGACCTTGTGTTCCAGCTTTTCTTTGTGACCATGACAGAGTACTTTCTTTTATAAAAGCTAAGATTCCCATAGATGACAGTGACACAGGGGCTGGGAGTTCCACAGAAAGTGTTCAATATGCTCAATACATCAATAAAATCATGGTGTTGACAAATCCTATGAATATTGATGATCATTCCAGGAGTACAGACCTTGCAAGGCAGTGATGAAACAGTAGGAACTTGTTGGTTAGATAAAGGACAATAACAGGTGAAGCAATGAAAGGAGAGGCAGAAGAGCAGAGTTTTATAGGGCTGTGCTGCCTGGCTGCTGGCTGAAGTACAAAGGAATTTCAGCTGACTGCTGACACCTATAGCCAGAGAAGCTATTTCTGTAAGAGTAAAGTAAGAGCTTGGAGAAGGTCTATAACAGTGAACAGAAAAAAATGGGAACATCATTTAATTTTCAGCACTAGCTTGTGGTAGGAGCACTTGAAAGTCATTGTTTACATGTGCCCCAAATAAAAAGGAGCGTTGGGCAGGCATAAGTCTGACATGTATCTCATTAGCATAAAACCAGCAGGAATGTAATGTCTCTGTGCTCTCAAACTCCTTGGAGGAGGCAAAAATTGCTGCAAGAACCCTTAATCATTTAATCGCTTTAATGTCCTGAGTTTGTAAACAATTTGATTCTTCCCATGGTAAAAGAGATGGAGTTTTGGTTCTGGGCTGAGATATCCTGACAATGCTTCATGTCCCATAGAGCCAGTCTAGCCAGGCTTCCCAGTGACTCAGGGTTGCTGGAGAGCTCCTGCTGGAAAGCACTGCTGGCAACTGAAAGACAGCAGCACACAGAAAGGACCAGGAGGTCTTTTTTCCTTCTTCTTTCCAATCTCCATGCACCATATGAGGCTCCATATACTCACTGCCAGCCCTGTAACTGAAGATTTCTATACACGCAAAAAACAGCCTGGACTTCATACCTACATGAGTGACTTGAGGATATAATTCCAAACAGATATAAGTTTAGTTTTCATGACCCTTGCTCTCTTAATCCTATACCCTCAGCTCAGGTAGTGGCCAAGCATCCCAGCTGCAAAATATCATAAGTAAATATCAAAATGGCATAAGCCCCAGATGAACTGGGAATAAACAACTCACTTCCCAAAACAGTGACAGAGGAACAACCAAGTGCTGAAATTATCCAGACTCAACAGCACCCTGGAAACTTGTAGTGACCAGCCCAGAGGGAAAATGACAGACTGTCACCCTGGTGCTCCCAGCTCTCCAGAACAGACAAGTAATAAGGAGGAATGGAAACACACAGTAGCACCTACAGTGTGCCAGGAAGCTCCCTGCATATGCTATTCAATGACAGACATAGGTACAGCTGGGCCATTTCACATATTGATTTAATTTTGAATGGGAGCACTGCTGAGAAAAAGAAGAGATGACAATTTCTTCTCATATGGCTTGTGATTATTACAGCAACTCATGTGAGAGAATGTGAAAAACACAATACCTCTTGAGAGCATGTGAGCTGTTTAGTGCCTTTTTGGTCACCTCCATGTTACCTCTGATGTACAAAGAAGTCCTCAAGTCCTTTGTCTACACAGCTAATTGAAAACTAACCTGCACCTCTCCAAGCATGAATGCAACACTCAGGACCAGAACTGGGTTTGGTCATTAGGCTAATTCAACTCTCTAAAAGTAAGTTTGCATCAGGGCTGACTGTAAAAGGCTGCCTGCAGCCAGCAAAGTTGATGGAAGTCCAGAAGCAGCAATAATACAAATACCAGAAGTTTTCTCATAAAATTGGAGCTCTATTAGAGGCCTGTAAAATCTTTCAGTTAAGCTTAAGTGCATGGGACCAGAAGCATTTCATGCTACTTGAGGATAATGTTATTGAGCAGCTATTGTTACAATTAGCCTTAATAGAAAAATCCTTCTAAAAAAAACATTTCAGTTCATTGCCTGAACTCTGCCTTTAGCTGAGCTATTAATTTCCTATCTAGTTACCAAGTCATATTTCCTCTTTGCTACAAATCCCTTGCTATTTTATGCCTCATAAAGAACTAGTCTAAATTTTTACATGTTTACTGCTATATATCTAAGAAGTAAATTGCTTCAGGAATTCCCCTGGGGCAGTTTGTTAAGCAAAGCTCATTAATTTACTTACCTGGATTGCCTACACACTTCTCTGCAGCTGGGAGTGCAGGTGCATGCAAACACTGGTGACCCCCCTTTCCTTTGCTGGCACTGCTTAGTGAAATGTGCTCCCTTAACTCGCCAGACTCTGCTCAGAGCTGTGCTCCTGTTTCCTGGGCTGGCAGCTCCAGCACCCATCTGTCCTGAGTCATGCTTGGCCAGGGTTCAGCTGCCTCTGTCCCCGAGGTTTTTAGTTCTAGAGTCAAGCAAAACTTTATCTTGGGCATCAGAAAGAAAGAGCTAACAAGCACATAACATATTTCAACAACTTCAAAAAGCTGGGAGGGGCTGTTTGGGTCATGAAACCCAGTCCCTATGACCCCAGGCAGCCACACAATAGAATTCTCCAAGGCATCCCCTCTGTGGTATAACTCTGGCCTGGAAATATTTCACCATTTCCTGTGATAAATATAACCTCTTTTGTACCCACTACCAAAAGTCCACAAGACTGTAACATGCCACAGCGAAAAGGCACAGGAGATATGGAGAGAGTCACTGCAGTCCTGGCAGCAGTGGGTCTTTAATGGGTGAATATGCCAGTCTGATCTAGAAACTCATGGCAGCTCATCTCTCCTTCAGTTTGGGTTTTCCTCTGCAGATTCTTCCTTTTGTCACTTGGCAACAGGGAATTTCAATGAATTTTCTCTGCCTGTAAATTAGATGGTTTTGTTAGGGTGCTGCCATCTTTGTGCCTAAGTTTCCAAGCTGTCAAACAGCTTTGTAACCAAGCATTTCTGATTGCAAATTCCAGATTGTTTACTTACATTTTATTTAGTTTCTTACACAAAGTCAGAAACCATGTTGGCAAATGAAAGAACAGGGCTGTGTTGCTAATTAGTGTCCTGCTAATTTATAATATTTTACCAAGCCTAAGCTCCCAGCATGTGGTCACATGCTATACTCTGCTCTAAATTTGTTCAAAATATAAATGGAAACTACAGTGGTTCTTTTTCAAAAAAGGCAAATTAAAATTAAAGTGAATGTCAAAGATAGTCTGAAGCCTTTTGTTCCACTTAACAATGTAGAATTCTTATTGATTCATCTGGAGTTCTTGAAGCATGTCTAGGCCATGACATGGAGAGAATCTGAAGTCTGTCAACAGGGAACTGGTCTGTAGAAAGACCAAATTATGTCCAGAATGGTATCAGCCCCCATGTTCCCCAGCACTGCAAGCAAACCTCTGGGGCACCTGTTGCCCAGGCAGTGGAGGCTGGTCTTTCAGCAGGGGCTGTGCTAGGAGGATGTGCTCTGTATGCAGAGGACAGAGACACTGCCATGAACAGGACTGTCTGTAGAAACACTCACCCAGAGGAACTTGGAAGGCAATGATGAAGCACAACAAGGGCAGTGCTGACATTCTCAGTCTTTCTGCTGCTTTCCTCCTTTATACATTAGTCCCACAGAGATCAGCCCGAGCTTCCCAGGGAATACACTTTTTTGCCATAGCTAGGGTCAGGGCAGTCACCAATCTCCCTGCAGCAGTTGGTTGTCTTCTTCTCATTAGGATGGAAAGAACAACTGTGGTAATACAAGGGCTTTTATGTTTTCCTGACCCCTAAATTTGCAGCAGCTGCTGCTACTGTCCTCGAGGTACTTGGAGCTAGAGTTGCAAGCAGAAGGAATAACTCATTCCCATAGCAGCAACCTTCAAGCCTTCAATGTGGAGTGAGGTGTGAAGGAAGGAGCCTGCCACAGGAGAGCAGCCCCCAGGACTTTGAAGTACGAGACGTCAGTCCATCTGCCTGTCCATGGGAGGTGTGAGTGGTTTAGCATTAAGTGCAGTGAACAACCTTACATCTTTTTCATACCGCTAGAAATCACTCTGAGAAGTTAGCACAGGTAAATGCTCTCACATGTATGTGCCACCACTGCTTAGGGTGCCAGCTGGGGAAGCATTTGGATTTGAAACATCTAGCAAGGACTGCACTGCCTCACAAAACTGTGACAGCCATGCTGTGAACATCCTGCACTCCAGGTCCCCAGCTGCTCTGCAACATCTGTTAATTCTCACAACAAGCCATGGTGTTGATTTTGATTGTTTTGTTTTTACAGGAAAAACCTACTTGAAGAATAGGTGACCAATCCCAGAAAGACTGTTCTGATGTGTATAATTTATAGGTAACCTTCTTAAATACTGAAGGAAATTTCACATACTGGTGCAGAGCTGAGGAGGTGTGGACAACACCAAAACTGATATCAGCAGAGTACAACCACTTCCCCAGAGTGCAGCAACATTGCCATTGGTACCTGATGGTGTCATCCATTGGCACAGTGTGTAGAATAGAAGCTTTTAGAAAGAGGATTTCTCTGCTCCAAGGCAAAAGCACTTAGATAGCTAAAAAGAGCATTCATGTCAATCTGATGCCATTATGTTTAACAGAGCTAAATGTGTGACTTCTGCAAAAATAAAATACTCCTACAGCAGAATGAGGAGAGAGAGACACACATTTTACATGGTAGCAGCCCCATGGGAATGAGAATAAAGGCTATAGATGCTGTGAGCCTAATCACACAGCTGTTATTTTGTCCATTGCAAAACATGGGATTTATATTTACATAAATTCCCTGGGAAAGCTGTGTAAAGGCAGAGTGTCTGGCTTCCTGGCTAGCATGGCCTAACAGGCACAAGTGTCTCTGGCTCCGTATTCTCTTTGTGATTTCTCTTTGCTTCCAATGTCATGCCACTACAGAACTTTTATCATCATGACAAAAGCTTGGTAAAATTAAACTTCCCAACAGAACTTACAACAGGAATTAAACTTCCCAACAGAACTTCTCTCCTAAAATTTCAGATTTTTAAAAATGGATCAGTTAATAAATTGTTGCTTGTACTCTCTGACCACATGACATCTAACAGTGGAGTAATGGTTAACCCACTAAAGAGCGTCTAGCCAACACTGACTCTCTGGTCCCAATTTTTCTCTCAACCTTTCTTCACGGGGCCAGACTTGCTAGCATGAGCAACAGTTAGAACCACAAAGGATTCATCTGCCCAAATTGTTTCAAAAGACCACAGCAGAAAGTCTGAGATGCTAAACACAGTTGCTGCCCAGCCCTGGAGGTGCCTGGGGGAAGCTTCATCGTTATGTCCTCAGAGAGTCTGCATAAGGAGCTGCATTCTGGCTAGGCACTTGGCTTACACTGTGGGGCATTTAGCTGCTGCTACAGCTGTTTTCCCTGCAGGTGTTCCTGGAGCATACCTGACTGGGCTGGGGATAGAGTGGGCCTGGGAGGAGTAGGACCTCTCAGCTACCCTTCTTCCGAACGTGGCACAATGTAGCACTTTGAACACATGCTATTAATGCTGATTTGCCTTGGATGTCAGACATCTCTTTTTCTGTCTACTCCCAAAAGCTTAAAAAAATCTGTACTCATTGAGGAGATGGTAAGAACAGCCTCTCATAAAAGTTATACAAAATTCTAGTATTTATGGTGTGCAGACTATGGATATGCTGCTACCTCCCTGGATCAAGGTTCCATTCATACCCCAATCAACAATTGTGGTCTTGTTTTAGAACCATGTACCTGGGCAGAAAAGTAGTGATGTTGGTACAGGGCAGGAAACATCCCAAACTAAATGCAAAATAGATCTTAACTCCCAGACATCTTCCAGAGTTGGATATCTGGAATCAAACCACATGACTGGACAATTTCTGGAGGAAATATTGTATCTGCCATCTGGCTTTGTGACATGGCCCACTGCAATCACTCTTAGTGCATGTTTTCATTGTACTGTTCATGCAAATTTTGGAACAAGAGATGACAATGTAACTGCTAGTCAGTTTGTTCCCCTCTCCTTTGCTATAATTATAGGTCTCTGCTCAGTTCCTTATTACTTAAGGAATCTTTGGTTTTACATGACTATTAAATTAACCCAACTTTACTTTCCAATCTTCAGTTTCTCCACTCCTCTCACTCCTCTCCTTCTCCTCTGGGAAACTGTTCAGTTAGTTTTACAGTGCAGAATTCTCGGAAGGTCTGATTATAGATCAGGTTCTCATCAGTATGTTGCATCTATCACTTGAGACTCAATCATTTCAATAACCAACATGAAAATGAAGTATTTTGAATTTAAATGTCATTTTGATCCCAGTTCAACCAAGCACCGGGGAGCTGGTTATTCAACAGCAGGGGTTAAACAGCCTTGTAGGCTAGGCAGCTGGAGTGGAAAGCCACACAGCTGAATGTTCATGCCCCAGTGCATTCCCTGGTAACCTGCCTGCTCTGCACTGGATGAGCTGTGAAGGAATAACTGTGATGCTCCTGTCATGGGAGCAAACCTGGGAATGGACTACCAGATGTCCTACCCAACCCTGCAACACTTCCCTTTGGATCGAAGAGGACACAGATATAAATTTTCTTCTGAGAGGATGAGAAAACTTTATCTTTGGGTTTGTTTTTGTTGTTGTTGATGGTGGTTTTGTTTGGTTTAGTTTTGGTTTTGGTTTGGTGGTTTTTTCTTGTTTTGTTTGTTTGGTTGGTTTGGTTTTTTGTGGGCTTGGTGTTTTATTTCTGTCACTAATACAAAGTTCTATATTTCTTTCCCCCAGAAAACTCCTCACTCAACCTTGTCAGGAGATGCTGTATCAGTATAGCGTTATATTGATCAACTTGTATTTGATGTTTCCAGTTCTTCAGATCATGGTAAATATTCTATTAAGTAAGAAAAGAGTATTCTTTCCACCTTGCTTATTTATTAATGGTAGGAGTTACCATGGGTAGTATAAAAGCAGAACACTCATTGGCATGAAGACCTATTTAAACTTTTAATCTGTATAATGACCATGGTCAATCAGTAATTTTATCCCTTGAGATCTCAGCTTGACCTTTCTTGTGAAATTCTGTCACCTCCAAGGATCACAGAGTGCTTTGTCTGGGAACTTGTTTCTCCCATGGGGTGGCACTTGTGCCTTAAAGATCACAGTAAAATGCAGAAAATATACAATTAACATACTTTATCCTGGGCCAGATCCTGCAAGGACACCATATGCTCTCACAGCTTGCCGAGATTCTCATTTTTTAAAACTTTCAACAAAATCATATAACACATGCAAATTTATGGAAAAAAAGTCTTGTCATTTGGACTCCACTGTGAGCCTTTTGCAGGTCCTGACTTCATTGGTCTGACTTAACTCCCCTGGCTGGATGAATCAAAGAGAGGAGCCCTGGGCACAGTGCCACTGCCAACACAGTCAGATGTATTTGAGATTAACTGGTTGAGAGCAAAGTGCTCTGACTTCTGTTTGGTTACAGTCAACATGTCAGTGAGGTGAAGGTCCTGCAGATCAAAGTAGCCCCTTCTGGAGAGCTTTTGGTTTTGTCCTGGGACTTACTAAACTGTCAACATTAAAGTAACAGCTGCTATGGGAAGAGTTTGTGCATCCCATGCTTAAACAACTAAGCACATTGATTCCTTTGAGTGAAATGGACTCTGCTGTTGAGTCATGCAGTCTTTATTACACGCTGATTTCTAGAAGAGGCTGCATTTCCTACTCTCTTCAGGTCTATTTATTAATCTTAAGAATCTCAAAGTCTTCAAATTATCAGGCAAAAGCACAAGAACACACTGGAATGGATTAGAAGTTAATATACTCTCTCAACAATTACATTAATTTGTGAAGAAAATTTGTAATTGCTTTCAGGTCCATAAATATAGATCAAAAGCCCTTTATGCACAACTGCAGTGCATAAATGCTGTTTACCACTGGTGCTTTCCTTTTGTACATTTCAATGCATCCTACAAAAGCAAGCTGCTGCAAACTATTATAGAGGTGAGGAAAGTGAATTACAGAGAAGTTACATTTCCAAATCCCTGCTCAGAACCAGCATTATCCAAGCAAAGTCCAGGATTCATAAATCCATATTCATAATGCATGAAGTAATAATTACACATAGAAAGGCAGTAGAGTTGTGCTCCAAACCACAGATTTCCCAGCTCAGTTTGGAACTCACTCTACTGATTTCCCAAACCTTAGGTGCATTGGTATGTTTGTGCAGGAGGTGTGCTGGAAGGTGGAGGTTTGCACCTTCCCACTCCTCCTTCCTTCACCATGCCTCTGGCTCCCACAGGGTCTTGTGGTAAGGTCCTGCTGAGATTCCTGCTGCTCTAAGTGAATAGATTCTTTTCCCCGGTGCTTGGAGTGTGGATAAGAGTCCTCTCTTCTTCTGGCAGCAAGCTGTCATTCAGTCTGAGCGATCCTGTCAAGCTGTCTCAGTCACAAATATGCCTAAATAGAGACCCTAAGAAGAGGATTCTAAAGATTACACAATAAAACCTGGTGAATGATTGTGTATTAGTTAGAAAAAAATTTTGAACACTTCTGCTTAAAGAACATCCAGTATTATTGGTATTGCAGGAAATAATTGCCCAGACAAGCCCAGTGGTTTGGATCAATGCAACAGCCATTACATCCCTGGAGACACTCTGTAATTATTCTATATTTAAACAGTGGATAGTGTCTCAAGCCCCCATCATCCTGATCAAAGCTACCTTCATATAATAAGGTCTCTCAATGTTTTCCTTCTCCCACCATACACACTACCAGCAAGCTTTGTCATCCCATTTCTCACAAGCCCAAGCACACTTGGCTCTCTTGGCATCAAGTAGCAGGGCACAGCTGCTGCACTGTTGCCTCTTGAGGGAACCCACGTGAGGAGCTGGTACTCTCACATTCTTCCTCAGTGCTGCGCCATCCAGGCTGTGCAGCCAGCTCTTGCTGCCTCCCTCATTGCACTTCACTCTACCAAACCTGCCCCATGTCACAGGCCAGCTCCATTCCCCATCTCACGCAACACAGTAGTTCCTGTACTTTTTTGGACCATCAAACTAATTTTTGTTCTCATAATATGTTTTAGGAGAGGTCTTCCTCAGCTAAGAGTCAAAAGGGACTGTGGCACTTGCTCATGATGCAAAGCCTTTGGCACACTGAGGGTTCTCTGAGGAATATGGATTCCCCCCCTGCACTGAGCCTTTTGGTGCAGGTCACTCTACTTGTGGCTCAACATGAAGACCACAGCAGAAGAGGCCATAATGCTGCTGCTGCAATCATCCTTTCCCCTCTCAGAGCAGAAAGAAAGAGAGTAAGAGACAAAGCAAATACAGCTTTTGCCGTGCCTTACCGAGGAAGCTGTCATCAGTGTAGGGCATTTTGGTGTATTTGTCTGAGGATGAGACTTGCCCTTTTTCAAATTGCCACAGAACTAATTGCCTGTACTAAACAAGGGGTCATGGAGGCTTTTCTCTGAAGGGGAAGACTTGCTTCTTCCCAAGCACACATAGCTTTTACCTGCATCACCTAATTAGCTTCCTGCAATCCAGTCTGCATTGCTTCAGAACTTGATATATCCCATATCCGACAAAGTCATTCCTGTTTCTATGTCATGCTTCAATTGCACCAGTTTGCAGGAAGTATTTGGATGTTAAATTTGATTTAAGTCATTATGTTTCATTTTTATTGAGACTCTTTGACTCATCATTTATTTGGCTGCTTCAGTTGCTTGCATGGCAGGTTGCCCATTGCCAAGGCATCTGAGAACCTCATCACCAGTTTAAAAATCAGGAGACTGACAAGCCCCAAATCCTGACAGACTGGGCCAGATTTTACAGGGAATGATTTGTCTTTCAGTTGGTAACTTCCAGCTGCTGATATTGGGAGGTTTAGTCCTCTGCATTGATTGCACAAGTGCCTCAGCAGTCTCAGTCATTTTAGGCCACACAAAGAGATAATGCCTAAACTAGCTGATCCCTGATGTTGCCCTGATGAAAGGGCCTGCCCCTGTTTATTGGCAATGTCAGGAAGGCTGTGTACTCTCTCTAGTTCCACTGATAGCCCTTGATATCACTGAGTAGCGGCTGTGTGTCATTTTCTTCATCCATGGTATCAAGAGGAGGAATCAAGACTAAGTGTGAGGGCTCTTGTGATAAAGCAGTATGTCTGGGAGCTGCCCAGAGGAGATGTATGGTGCATTCCTTAGAACCTCAGAGGTCCTAAGTTAGCAAGTAGGTTGCGGGAGATCCTGGGGTTGGCTTTCTAATTATCCTGATGACAGTCCCTCTAAACAGCCCTGTTGAGAGGCAGAAACATTTCATTAGGCTGTAAAATGCATGAACAGCAGACAAGACTTACGACATATTATACATGAGCAATTATGTTGCTTTAGTAGTTACAAACATTGTCAGATACAATGAATAACTGAGATTTTCCAAAATTAGGGCATTTTTTAAAAGTTGTCCTTAGAAAGCCTCAGAACCATTACAAGGAACTATAAAGCCAAATTAGGGACTTCAGAGAAGCTTCACAAAGCTTTAATGTTAGCAATTAGCTATTAATGTTAGGTTCACACAGCAATTAATGTCAATTTTAGACAACTATATAAAAACTTTAGATTCTCAGAATGAATGTCCTGTTAGTACCCAGGGCTTGGGGACATATTAAAGAGGTACAGTAAACACACAGCCCTTGGGCATGTGGACAACAACCAAGGCTGCATGGCATGCAGCATCTTCAGTACTGTCTCACCCACACTGCTGGTAGAACCTTCATCCAACAAGCTGAGAGCAAAGCAGTGTCACAGGCCTGGGAAAAGGATCCTTTTTGGGCAATGATTATGGCAGACTTCATTAAGTTTTTCTACATCCTATGAGACTGCACTTAACATTAGCGATAAAGCATACAGGAACATCAGCACCAAAACTGTCAGGCACTCTTGAGGCATTGCCAGGTGTTGCAGCTCTACGTGGGGCCATGATGTCAGTTTGGGACTGCTCCTGTGTAGCATCCCATCAACTCTCCCACGTCGGTCAATTCCCAAGTTCTCGGCCCTGGCAACGGCAGTAACTACTCACTAAAGAGTCAGTCCTCCTGGGGAGAAAAACCGTCTCCCTGTTGGACTTCTGTGCCACAACTTCCCCTGTGTAACTTCCTCTGGTTTCTCCTTTCCCTGTCCTCTCACTGGATTGGTATCCCTGGTGGCCACCCCCCTTCCCCTGGAGACCAAACCCCTCTGCCCCTCCCTTAGCTCTGCCCCCACCCCGTCCCCTTCTTAAGTTGTCTCCTGCACATGGTTGGGCTCTTTTTTACCTCGCTGGGTTCCCTTCAGCCACACGTGATATCCTTTGCTGGAATAAAACCCTGCAAAAAGAGCCTTTCTTGCCTCTATCGCTCAGCCAGCTGTGGTGAGTGTCGAGTGAGGGTCTGACTGCGTTGCCTGAAGGTTATCTCAACTTGCTTTTCCACAGGAGAGGCTTGTGGAGGACAGATTTTAGGCAGCAGCAACTACTATTCCAACACCTGCATTTTTACTCCTGCATAGCTTCCTGACCCCACCAAATCACAGAATCAATTAGGTTGGAAAAGACCTCTGATATAATCAATGACTGAACACCACCACATCAACTAGATATGGTACTGAGTGCCACATCCAGTCTTTCCTTAAACACTTCCAGGGACAGTGACTTCACCACCTCCCTTAACAACCCGTTCCAATATCCTCCTAATGTGCAACCTAAACCTTTCCTGGCATAGCTTAAGACTGTGTTCTCTTGCCCTGTCACTGGTTGCCTGGCAAAAGAGACTGACACCCACCTGGCTACACCCTCCTTTCAGGGAGATGTCATAGGAGATGCACTCCAGAGCCTTCACCAGCTCTGTTACCCTCCTCTGGACTCAATCCAGCACCTCATTTTCCTTCTTGAATTAATTGATGGGTCCAGAACTGGAAACAGTACTTGATGTGAGACCTCACCAGTGCCAAGTACCAGGAAACAATCACTGTCCTGGTGGCCACACTATTGCTGACACAATGGCTAGGATGCCATTGGCTTTCTTGGCCACCTGGGCACTGCTGGCTCATGGCCAATTGTTGTCAACCAGCACCCCCAGGTTCTTTTCCACCAGGCAGCTTTCCAGCTGCTCTGGCCCAGCCTGTAGTGCTGTGTGGGGTTGTTGTGACCCAGGGGCAGAACCTGACACTTGGCCTTGTTGTACCTCATACAATTGGTTTTGGCCCATCTATCCAGCCTGTCCAGATCCCTTGGTGGAGCCTCCCTACTCTCCAGAACAATACTTCCACCCATATCAAACTTTTAAGACAAGGCTGACAAATGTGTTGGGGCTGAGTGAGAGAAATTTACAAACTGGTATTTGCATCTGTGCCTCCCCAACTAGCTCTGAGCCCAGGCAAGAGGTTGTCCTCTCTTCACAGGGCAACACACACAATTTCATCCCCAAGAATCAATGTCATAGAGGAAAAAAAAAATAAATAGGGTACCTGAAGCTCAGGATATGGGTCTTACAAGTCACATAAATTTCACAGCCCAAATGACTACTGATGTACAAGTCTGCTGAACTGTATAAATACCTGCATCGATGTGTTACATTATTTGGCCCTCAATTGCCTGCTTGGTGCCAAAACTCTTGTTTGTCACAAACTCTGGCTTCTTTCTTGCACCCTTTTCCCATAATTGTATTTAAAACTCATAGGAAGAAGATGCTTTAAAACTGTTTACATTACTAACTGAAACATCATTAATATTAAATTTGTGCAGAATAATGAAATAGAGCAGAAACTAATCCTGATTTTGAGTAAACTAGTTTTTTTTACACCTTCAGCTGTGGAGGGAAAAAACAATTCTTTCTATTCTATAACTTTTGATAGTGTTTTATTTAAAATCCAATTCAATCACAGTTACATCCAGGCATGCAGTTTCTGGCCCCCTCCCAGGAAGAACTGGTATAATTGGGCTGCAGGGGAAGGGTGTGCTTTTTCTTACATTTGGTTCTTTCTCCAGCTATCCCTAGGGTAGCAGTATAATTTTTTTCCTATTTTTTTTTTTTAGCTCGAAGATATTAAAGTTACCACAGGGAAAAATAATTGTATAAACAACAAACAAGTAAAGTGATTTTCTACCTCTGGACCTACCTACTTGCCTTCCTTAAATTAACGAGTTCTCAACTAAAATCCCAGTACTTCCTAGCGTAAAAACCATCCATCCTGTTTATGTACCTCTAGGAGGGTGAATAGTTCAGTTAGTAGGCTCAAAAGGAAATCACTGTAAGCACCATCTGCAGCTGGAGAAAGGTTGCCCCAGGGCTCTCTGAAAGTCTTTCCTGTCTCTGTCCTTAGTCACACAGCACGCCCGAGGCAGCTGGAAGGTGTCTGGCAGTGACAGAGCAAAGAGTGCAGGGTTCCCTGAGCCAGGGCAGTCAGGCTGCAATTCACTCCTTGTGTGGCCCTGCTCAAAGTACCTCTTGCCCTAGCTTGTCCATGGGTTGCCTGCCGGTGGGACACAGTGTTTGTGAGCAGGGGCTGGATGCAGCAGTATGAGCAAGGATGCTTCCTGAAACCAGGTCTGCCTTACCTGTCCGAGCTAGAGGTGGCCTCTCCATATCTTGGAGGCGTTCACTAACCAAACACTGGTTTATGAAGTGAGACTAGGGAGAACTTTTAATGTGGTCTAGTCATTAAAAAGCACTGAGCACTGGCCCTATAATTCAGTGAAAAAAATCCAGAGAGTTTCTCAGAACTGCACAGACAACTAAATACTTTCTAGCAATCTTTACACTACTCACTTTAAGGCATTCTAAGATCTGCATTAAGCTACCTTATGGTAAGAGTGACTAAGAATGTCAACAGAAGATTTGACTTTCAAGTTCTTCACTGTAAGCTCAGTTGATAAAATGGACCTGCTTTGGTACACACAAGTAGTCAGTCCCATTTTGGCTGGATTTGTTAACCCTTTTATTAATGTAACTACATCTCATCTAGGCTGTCCTGTTTATGTGTAAGTAAACAGAGTATTATCCTGGGATAATACTCTGTTCAGAGAAGATAACACTTATCCTTGGTGTAATCTGCAATTATTTTTATTATTTTTATTAACCTGTGAGGAACTTGGACAAGAGAAAATACCTTTGTCCTGGTAGTCTTCTAATTTTCTTGAGACATATAACAAACAAATCTGAGAAGGGGCATTACATTGTAAATTCCCACTTCTTGTGCTTTGGAGTATCTTTTAAAGGAGACTGTTTAAGGCAAGTTTCATTCAAAAATACATAACTGAATATCACTGGAACTGCTAAGACAAGCACAGAATGCTTAGAAATTCTGGGTTCTCTGGTCTCCTTAATCAGGTGCATTAGCCTACAATTTTTTATTTTATATGAGTATTGGGAGAGTTCAATAGCCCCAGCTACCATCCTGTGTATGTAAACAAAAATGCAAACTTCCCATAAGTATTTGTAGAAAATTTTTATAAAGACAAACAAAGAGCAGGCCCATTTCTCAGCTCCAAGCAGATGAAGAATACCTGCCTGGGTATGCTGGCCACAAATTGTGGCAAAGCAATGTAAAGCCTTTCTTCAAGAGGGGACCCTTCTAGCTAAAGGAGAAGAGGTAGAAACCATACACCTTTGCACAGCACAGTTCTGATGCCATCTTTACACAATATTTTCATAAATAATCTAAGGAAATATGACCCAAATTAGACTGCTTGAAGGTGAATCAGAACAGACTGAAACTGTTAGAGACATGGTTCACCATCAAAATGCAGGAAAAGAGACTTGGTATAATTCCACATTTTCACCAGTGAAGAGGTCAGAGTTATACACTGTGAAGTGTTCTACACACTATTAATGTTACATGCACAGTCCTTGTGCAGTCCTTGATAATCCAAAACTATTCTGGGATAGTTATATGATCTCCTCTAATTTAAAGATATTTGAGTAGGTTCTAAACCCCTAAGTTTAGGGAATCCAGTTACATAAAATATTAGTGTCACCGTTGAGCAGGATGGGAACAGAGAACTCCAGATTAGAAGGCAAAGAGAATGAACTCCAATTTATTTCAAATGCACCACTCTATATATAGAGAACATCGTGCGGATTAATTTCATTGGTCTTAGAGTAAAAACATGTCACACCATTGGTGTGCAGTGAATGACGCACAGTGGCAGAGCATATCTATAAACAATGTGAAAACAAGATAGATTAGAGAATTATTTACATTCTTTCCCAACTGCTTCCCAGGCTCTCGCCTGGTTAGAAAACCTTTCTTTTTCTCTCTGACTGAGCTGGGAATATCCACATATTAGCTGTTGCCTTGGTTTGAAAAGACAGGTGTCTGCTAAGGAAGGCAGAAGCCTCTCTTGAAATGGAAAATGTAAGCCCCCTCCCTCTGAATTATTATACCTTTGAAATTAAGGGGGGGGGTCTCAGGCAAAGATATGGGAGTAGGAGTACCAGTTTTTTCTTAGGAAAAATAAAAATGCAGTTGGTCAGGGTGCTGGTAGCAGTCCAATTGAATGGTGGCTGCAGTCCTCCTGCAGTGACAGGTGTGGTTCTGGTGAAGCAGTGATCCTGTAGAAGGGTGTAGTTTCCCTCTGAAGGTCCAGTGGTGGTATAAATGGGCCTGTCTTCCTCTGGGAACCCAGTGAAAAAGAAAGCTGCTCCTCTGGGAATCCAGAGAGAAAGGCTGGCTGTGGTCTGCCAAATCTCAGCTTATATCCAGGTGGGAATGCTTGGCTTCTCCCCCTGGGCAGAGCTTCTCACAATGGGATTATGTAATTTTATCAGTTATGCAGTGACACTCAATGGCCATTAACAGATGATATCTCCCCAGAGGGAGGATAGGTTGTAGAAGAGATAAAGAAAACTGCTCCACCTGGTTTTAACAGGAGGCCCAATTAACAGAAGATAGCTGCCCCACATCTAACAGATGGCAACGGAATGCACACCCCCGGCCACATCTTGCATTTGCAACCTAAGACAGCTGTTTTTGAAGCCACAGGGAGAAAGGTTAATTTTTTTTTTTCCATTTTATCAGTAAACTACTTGTGAGGCTTTGGATTCATTGACCTGACCTCATCATTCATCTAATTGCTGTAATCACTCCTGATACACACATTTTCTTGTATTGAAAGAAAAGTATAAAATAGTGGTTTTAGAATTATTTCTGAAATGCAGGTCAGTTCTGTTTGAGCAACTGCTCCCTTTACTCTCTGCAAGGCAGAAAGCTTCATGATGCTCTTTCCAGAGAACCTGGGATTAGGGGGAGACAGCCTGACCCCTCTCAATGCTTCTGCCCTCAGGTTGTGGCTGCTTCTGCCATACACTCCTCAGAAATATTCTGTGACATCTGTAGCATTCCTCCCAGAGCTTGCCCTACATTGCAGAGCTCCTGATTGTGACTGGCACACAGCAAAGACAATTTGGGAGCCCATGGTGTAAAATTAAGGAGTAGAAGTCCAGAGTAACAACTTGCAACACTGATGATGCTCATTACACTCCTCACTTAGGATTTTCTATACAGTAAACTATGACATACTGCAGACATGGGACTAAGCTTTAATGAACAAGTGCCAAAACCACCCCCTTCCTGCATGTTAAAATTGGAAAGCTGAAGTGACAAGCAATGACTATACAGTTGCTGGGGCTCAGGGGAAACACATCACTGTACGTCTTTCCCAAGGACTGTCACAGGAGCTTAAATTCTTCTTCTTCAACTTAACATTAGTCATCTGCTGATTTCATTACCCATGAACAAAACTTGGAACAGCATGTCTTGTTGGAGTAGTAATATGAGGAGACTTTATAGCACAGAAGAAATAATGCTGAATTGCAAATATTTTTACTAAGAACTTCTTAGACCAAGAGCCAAAGCTGAGAAAACTTTCTTGAAAACAAGTACTGATGGCAGACTGACCCAGCACACCAGTGTTGCAAGTGTCAGTGCCTGACACAACTTCCAAAACTGTGGTACCTTGGAATGTCTCACACTACAGTGTCAGCCTTTCAGCCCCTAAATTACCCACACAGTGTGTATGTGTACACACATTTCTGTACTTCTTGACTGTGCTCAAAAGCAAATCTTTTATTTTTTTATTACTCCAGGGTAACACCAAAGATGACAAAAAGGGTTCTGTAGCAGGTGATGTACAGGTTGCTCCAAGAGCAATAAACACCTTTACATCCCTCTAAATGGGTCACCTGCACCCTTTTTCTGTATGTGGAACAATAGTCCTACTGTTATTTAATGTATGGCTGTGCCATACAGCTTTGTAATAAAAAAAATTTATGAAACTTTCAGGCTGAGGATTTTGCAGGGCCAAGTCCCATTATCCTCAGATTGCAAGTGACCGTGGGCTGCTCATCAGTGCACTGTAGGCACTGATGCTCCCAGCCATAAAGAAGGATCCTTTTTTCTCTTCTCAAATACTGTGGTGGCATTTGTCATCAGGAAACCTGACCAGTGGGAAGTGTATAAACATCAAAATCAAGTTCCAGCTTTCCTTTGCCACTTGCAAGGTTACATCAATCAATATAGTGCTGATTGATGTACACATGAATCTAATGGTTTCATGCCCGCCATGCTATTAAGTTTAGGCTTAAGCTGGGACAGAATGGGAACATGCAGAAAAGACAGTTTCAAAGCAATAAATCTGTCCTTTGGAGGAAGGGTGTGCATCTATTATATTATGAGAAGTCAGAAAGCAATAACTGAAATATGCAATACTGTCAGACATCTTAAAATGAAATTATTAATAATTTAGTCAGAGTTCATAAAACTTAGGTAGTTTTTTAATATGAAGGATGCCTTAGAAGAAGACAATGAAATATCTTTGTTCTTTTTACTACTGCTGCTATCAATTATTAAGTTGTAACCATATGTCATCTTGTCTTATTTTGTTACCAACTTGGGAAAGTGTTTAGCTGAAAGGAATATAGGTGTTTACATAGGTGTAATAGAAAAATGTTAATTAGAAATGTTTGAAACATCCCAGTTTTAGGAGCACAGGCCTTATCTGCGCTGTTTTTCTCCTATATACTCTGTGTAGATGTTTAAAATGTTCCACTCAACCCATGAAACTCTGATACAAGGTTTACACAGAACAAAGTAAAACAGTATCATCCATCTGAATGTGACAATTTGATATTAGATGGGGCAATATTCTAAGCAATATACACTGTGTATAATTTCTAAGTGAATGACATTAAAGAGACAGCTCCCAGATAAGCAAATTATTTCATAATTACTGATTAATAGAATTCAGTCACTCTTCTCTAAGGCACCTTGCACTGGTTACTGCCAGAAACAGATTTGATACACCATTCATCTGTACTCCAGTATGGTATTCTTGTTTCCCCATAAAGATAAAATAAAGTCCTAGGTGTTTATTCTGGATTTTTTTTTTAGGGGGTGACTATATGAAATGAGACAAGGAGTTGGAGAATTTATGTTTTTTAAATTTTTGTTTCAAGATGCTCCCTACCACCTTTTTACTTCAAATGCATTAAAGTTATATTAGAAATAGTTTAACTACACTTCAGAAAATAAAAAAAAAACACAAAACCTATCACCACATCCAAAGAATTTCCACCATTAAAGGTACTGGAAACTGGATTTTGCGTAGAGCAGAAGAAAATTGTGATAATATTTTCCTAAGCAAGTCTTGACATTCTTTAAAATACAGAAACACATTATTTTAGGAAAGAGACTGACATGACAACAGATTTTAAACCCAGACATGCATCTGCTGGAGTTGGATGGGATTATCATGCCCAGGATGCCTTTATACAGCTTAATTGAGTAACAACAGAAGCAAAGCTATGGACAGGCACCAGCTCTAACTGCACAATCCTGCCAGAAAACTTTAATATTAACTCTTGCATCTAGGCCACGCCACAATGTTTGCACTGAAATTGTCATTCAGTCTCACTTGGCTGAGTGGGAATGCTACAGTGACCGTAATCACAGAACTGATAGCAGACCTCAGAATCAGTGAGCTGCAGCCCTTAAGCATGACTCCATCATGTCCAGCAGTGAAAGAAGAAGAAGGCAAAGCACAGACAAAATGTAAATCAGTTTTTTTTTTCACCTTTCAATAACTAGCTGAAGAGCTAGTTCATAAAGAAGTAGTGGTTCTGGAAGATCAGGTTTGAGATGTCCCATCTGTTGGAGCATCACTTGGTTTCCAGAAGGCAGGCTACTCTAGGGTAAACATTTTTCTCCCTTTCTTTTATTGCAGCTGTATTAAATCTTAATATTTGTATAAAATATTTGAACAGTCATAGTGCAGCAGCTTGGCCTCTCAGGCAACCTAGCAGGTGAAATACCAGGTTTTCCAATCCCATTCATGGGGAAAAAAGTGTCTGTATATGAAAAATGAGTTATCAGCATAACTCCTTGGGAAAAGGAAGAAATCAATTTGAACACTTGGGGTACAGGTGCAACGTGAAGTTAGACATCTTTCAAGAACCATGTATTGCAACCATAGGAACTATAACTCACAATCAAGGCTAGCAATAAGAAATTTGGTAGGTTTTATTACTTACTTGTGACCATTTGATCAGCATCTGATTCTTATAACTAAGACAATTAAAATGGTGGTTTTTTTTCCTTGTCAATGTACTGTTCTGTTAAGCTTGCATTATCTGAGAAGATAATTTAGGGGAAAAGTAAGTATCAAGCCCTAGATCACCATGACACCAGGAGTTGGCTCTGAGCAGAGGTAGGATCAGGAAGAGCATTCCCTCCCAGAAGGAGATGTGTGTGGGCAGAGCACAAACACAGCAGCAGAAGTGCTCAAGTGGGCAATGAAGCTGGTGGGGCTGAAGGCTGTGAATGACAAATGTTGCCAGCACAATACAAATTAGAGGTGGGAACAGGACATTTAAGTCCAGTTTAGCAACCTCCTAGTTCAAAAAGGGAAGGGTTATAGAAAGGATTGGGAACATGTTGAGAATACAGCTGGACTAAGGGGCTGCTGCAGGCATGGTCTGTAGTTGGCAAGGCCAGGGAAGGTTTGAAATGTTGGCACAAGTATGGAACACTTGAAGGAGAGGAAGTGGCACACCTATTGATTGGAACAAACTGGAACTGAAGCAGTCAGCTGCTACTGTTTCACCACAGTTAGCAGTTTTACAAAAAAGTGTTTACAGCTGGCATCACAGAACAAATACTATTGATCAATAAATGAGACCTTCAAACTGGTAGTTCCAAGTTGCCTGGGTTAACCATAGACAGTCTAGCACTCACCACCATAGCTCAGCTGCCTCTATATGAACACATATTTGAAGATCCAGTTGCTTAATGGAACATCCATAAGGGACAAGCAGCAGTTTCCTTCTGAAGTGTTCATCCGAGGAGCAAAGACCACAAATGAGTGATTTAGTAAGAGCTGAAATTACCACCCTCTTCTTATGAGTTCCATTTTGTATTTATCAGAGCCAAGCTGCTCTCTGAAGGCTTGTGTCTTTTTCTCTAGACTCAGATAATTTTGCCCATGAAAATATTCATTGAGCCACTTGAGATTGATGAGAATTCTGAGTCTTTTCAGGAAGAGATGTAGCTGCTATAATTGGTGAACAGAAATTGCAGTATCTTACTTTGATAAGCAAAGAGAGTCCAGGCTGCTGGGGAGAAAAATAATTTCTATAGCTCATTGGCTTCAATATAGCTTTGAATTTTCCTTGTTTCATGTTCTGAAGAGGTGGTCTGACAAGACCTAGGGATGTTAACCAGTCCCTGTCACTTGCACTAGTACAGTGATTAGCACAGAGCCACTTGGCTGTTTCAAGTTCTGATCCTTGCTGCCATGACCTTTAATTTTAATATCTTAAAAGCATTTTCCTGTTCACTTTCCATAACCCTACAACCACAGCCTTGTCTAGCATTCCTACCCACAGCCCATATTCAGTGTGTCTGCTAAAAGTGGAGTTTGATTTAATTTCCCTCAGATTGATCATTTTGTTGGCTTGAATGATTCCCTACCAAATGGGACCACAGGTCACTCCAGAGAAACACCATTATGACACAAATGCAAACGACTTAATACACTTTATCCAAGTGTGGATGTAAGTTGTTACTGCCCATGGTCAAATTTGATTCCTCACTCCTTGATAGAAGTGAAGTGGTAAAGAGCCAATATTCTCAAAATTCTGAGATTCAGTCATCAAGACAGCACCTAGTGGCAACAAAAGATACATGTCTTTATTAAAAACACCAGAAAACCACCTGCACTGTGGTGCTTTTTAAAGCAGGTGCTAGTCTAAACACTCCTGCAAGAAGCCGAATATCTACAAATAACCTTGCAGCTTTGTGACATATTCTCAGAGTATTAGAACTATTATAGATCAAAGCTATTTTTTAAAAGTGTGTAGTTAAAGTAGTGCTGCATTAGGGATAATTGTGTACAGAAAGTGTCTGATTATGCACTTAATGGCCAGATGTCATTCTTTTAATATCCTTTTGATGTTGGAAATTGCATTTGAACTTGTTCTTATATTTTTGCTGCAAGTGGAATTGCTCAACTTTGTGCTATATTGCTGGAGCAAAGTTAACTCCTATTGCTCGAGTGAAAGGTGAGTCCCAGATGACTGTGACATGCATGGTGATGAACACAAAATGGGTGGACATGGATTTGTTAAAAAGCTTACAGGTAAGTGACACTGTCATCACTTTTCCTACTACAGATGCTTCTGTTACTTATATCTTCAGGATTTGAAATTATAAAGTAATTTTAAGTACTTTTACCATCAAACTTGTCTGCTACCAAATCATTAAGAGGTAATGAATTCTCAAAGTTGGGAAGAGAGATACATAGCAGTAAATAGTGGATGAGTGAAAAAAAAGATTATGCACAGTGAACATAAATAAAATTTGTTTAGAGCCAATATAAAGTACATATGTACATGCAAGACATATAATTATGAAATTTTCAAATGTAGTTCAGTTGAATATGTCTCTGAGACATATCTCAATTATTCCTCTTGCACAGTCTGGTCTGTGAGCATATACTGGCGATTTCAGTTCCGCCTCATTTCTGAGATTATGAGAAACCTTACATGGTGCTTCTGTTTAATCTATTTAGTTATTCTAATAGTCTATTATTATTCTTAAGATTTGGCTACCATCCCAGGAAGAGCACATAGATAAGGGAAATATTTGCAAAATAAAGGTGAAACCTTGGAAGAGTTAATTCAAATAAGCTAAACAGGACTATTTCATTCAGGAATCTTAGAAAATCTAGTTGCATAAATTCAAGGAACTTTAACGTATAGAAATTGTTTTTACTGTAGTATGACTACCACTTGCAAGTAAATCCACTGCTAGTTGTTAATTAGCTATCTGGACAACAATAGCAATGAAAGCACAACTCATAAACACATTATCAGACTGCCTGTACATAGGAAAATTACATAGGTAGAATCCCCAGGTACTTTGTGTTTTGGTTCTTGGTTCACAATAAAACTCAGACTGTCATTTTCCCTACTGCAGACATTCCTGAACCTTCTTACCCACACATGCTCCAGACCTTCTCAGTGTTGTTCCTTTTACACTTACTTTCTTCCAGAAGGAAAACAAAAACATCCATATTTTTGAACTGTGTGCATATAGACTTGCAAAGATGTGCACTTCAAAATGGCATAGACATTAACTGGCAACTCCAAAGAAAAGTGCTAAATTTTTGTCTAAGGCAAAACACTTGAGGTAAAATCCTGTCACTCAAAATAACTTTTTCCCAGAGGAGACAGAATAAAATATTCTGTATTTTCAGCAAATAAAGAATGGAAAGGAGAAAAATGTTTCCTTATTCTTTTTGAGGTCGTATGTCCCATCACAAACTCCATTTAAACAGGCTAAAAGAACCCTGGTGTAATAATCAGGGAGAAATGGAATCTTCAATCATCTCCTTTTCAATCGAACATTTTAATTTGGAAGCAGAAGACTGAAGTAGAGGAATATATGGAAACTCATTCTGCTCCTGGATATTAGATAACTATTCATAAGGGTGCCACATCTGCTATATGCATCATAAAAGCAGAGGAACTGCCAGTGTATTAAGTGGCAAATTTCCATGATTGTCCTTAGATTTCTATCAATCTACATATGTAGACTTCCTCTGAGCACAGTTTCTGACATTCAAATCAAAAATAATGGTCAAGAGAGGTAAATGAGACTACTTGCATCTATATTCATCAGCAACAAGTGGTTTTAAATTATCAGTGTCATGGACATGCTATGAAAACCTCTGAGACAATCAGAAGTAACAGGAAGTAATCAGTAAATTGGGGGAGTCTAAAAAGTTAAAAAGAGGACAACTTTAGCAGAGAGTGCGTGAAATGTGGCATGAAGCACAATTCTCCCCTCAGATGCTCTCAGGGTTGGTATAAAAATTATCTAATCAAAAATCAGTTTAATCAACCTGACTACCCCTTGGAGTAGGAATAAGGCTTTCAGGCATGATTAGAGTAACCATACCAACTAGAAAACTATAAACTGAACAAAAAACATCCAAGATTTGCCTCACTACTTCATTAGGACTTTACTGATCAGCACTAAGAGAAATCTGTCACCCAATAAATGTCAGAAGTAACACTTTGAATAGAAAAAAAATGGCAGAATTTGTGATTATTGCATCTGAAGACTGAGATTTTTGGAACTCACAAACTGCCCAGCAAAAGAGGTTGCTGACTAAAGGAATATAGGTTAGAATGCAAACAAATGAAGAGTAGAAAATCCATAGCATAGTCTCTTCTATTCTCTTCCATTCTCATGGCAATGCACTGGCCTTGTCTGCAGATCTAATCGTTTGGACAGGCTTTCAATTCTGACCCTTTAGTTGACCAGAATGGATGAAGACCCAGCATCTGGAAGGCTGGACACTAGACTTTGGGTCTGAACATATCAAAAGGAGTAAAAGGGCAGAGCATGAATCTTCAAAACTGTAGCTTCCCAGAAGCTCCTCTAGTCTCCTTGGCACTGATAAGAAGGAAGGGCAATATCAGGCAGCGACAAGCCAGTGTCATGTCCAAAGTTTTTAACATCAAACGAGCCTGATGCTCAGGGTAAAGCACAACAGCACACTTCTAGCAGAGCACGTGGTGGTTGGTGTTGATTGCACTGGAAATGAGGAACAGGGAGAGTAAAATTAAAATAATATTAAGTTCAAGGGTACTGACAGTCAACGAGCAAAGAACAACAAGATTCGCACTGACATTTACATGTGTTTGTCCTTTTTCAGCTGCTATATTATCAGTCCATCATGCCACAGACAGTGTGCTACAGTCAGGATTAAAATGGGGCTTTTTTTTTCACCTAACACAGCAGAGTCCTTCACCACCCCAGCTCTTTCTGAAAATGCATCACATATAATTTTAGGTCCTAGAACAAACTCTTTTTTGAGTAAAAAAAAAAACAACACAAAAAGTACATGGAAACATCCCTAACAGACCTTTCCCCCACCAGTTTGTTTAATTTTCCTTTTAAATAATTTGATGTTTTTGCTGCTTACTAATTGGAGAAATGTTCTATACTATAATTTTTGTAAGATATAACTTAAAGGAAACAGATCATGACACTGTGACTAAGACACTAACCTGGTGTGTAGCAGACTGCTCTTTAGAGGAACAAAAACTAGGTCTGATCATTTATTTCCAACAGGAATTTCAATCTGAATACTTGTTGTCTGTTTACACAAAGCCAATGCCAGCATTTTCCTGTGGGATTTCTCCTATACTAAGCAAAGCAAGAGGGGACTAAATCCAGTCACAAAGAATCTGTAAAACATAACCCCCAGGTTATGCTCCAAGAATAAGATTATCATTTACTACCCATGTGGAACATGAATTCTCCCTTCACTCACCGCTGATAGTGTTTGTCAGGAGCACAAACTCAAACACAAGAATAGCTTTGGAAAAGATAGAACTGAAGACATAAAAATAATCTTAATTATAGCGATGGAGTTTCAGTGAACAGAAGCATCTGCCTTTGGGCAGACAGCACACATGGAGACTACGCGTGGGTGCGATGCCTCACATCAGAAGGGACGAGTGTCTCAACCAGCCATTTGCTGAGACCATGGGAGCGCTCAGACAAGCTCCTTAAACATCCCAAAAAGGTCTTTGGAAGAAACCCCAATGCGTTTCCTAAGGTCTGCTGGATTATAAGGTTAAGCATACATGTGATAATGTCACCACCTTTTATTGAAAAGAAAACTATCAGTATCCTAATTTATGAATAACTTACAAACCATCTCTGGGCAAGAAAATAAACGGATTGCATGCTGTTAATACTCTCATAGCTTCTCTGTTTGCAGGAGACAAATTTGGTGATGATACTGCTGAATGTTGGATATTGGGTATCCAGTGAGGTATTTGATTAGGCTGTCATTGTGAATAGGAAGAAAGGGGATGGAGAACCTGCCCCAGGAATGTGCAGGGGTCTCAGCACCCAAATTGCTGGTGGGACAGTGAAATCTCTGTCAGAGACTGGGCAGATGGCCCAAAGCACAGCCTTTTCTGCTACCATGGTGGGTGGCTGTACCCAGCGTGGGTACTTCAGGGTGTGGTGCCAAGGAAGCCCACAGGACAAGTGGCTGCCTGGCTGGAAAGCCTGCTCCTTGGGAAAATCAGGGCTGGATAACCGTGAAAACAAGCTGCAAGAGTGGGGAAAATCCTTGTAGCACTCATGGGATGGGCTGGGCATGGCTTGAAACCCTCCAGGTGTGAAAGGGCCCCAGGCGTCTGTGCAGAGAGAGAAGCATGTGGTGGCTGCGTTCCTTTCGAAGGAGGCATTTGGGGTGGCATGGGCACATTCCCCCTTTCTGTGGAGCTGTGGTGTAAGGGGACGGTCAGAGTGGGCTGGTGCTGAAAACATAGCAGCTGTTTTAAGGCAACCAATGGAACTTGGCTGAAAATAACTCTATTTTCAAGTTCACCTAAATTATCTACATATATTGGAAATTTCATTTGAGAGGATCCTAGTCTGTTTAAGATATTCAAGTCCTTTGCTTCCCTTCAAAAGAATACTCTGTTCCTGTAATAACTCAAACACTTTGATTATCATGCATTCTCCTGCTGCAGTTTACCACGACAATGGGATTACCATGCATTTGCTTACACATTTCTTAAAAACCAGGCCTAAAAATTTCCACTTTAGCATGCCATCAGAAAGGAGACCAGTGCTTCCCTTCTAAAAGTCCCAATGTGCATCCAGTCTTTAACATCCAGTGTCACTTCCTAATGGTAATAAGAAGATGAGGAGTATATTTAGTCAAGCCTCATCACTTTCCTTTCCGTAGTCCTGTTCTACATGGTCTCTGTTGTTTGTTATTATTATTAACCTATATTTGCCCCCAGAGGCCCCATTTAGCTCTGTGCTGGAAATTGCTTACTGCAGTTATTGCTGTTGCCAAACAGTTGTGGTACAACTCCTCTCATGAGCCCATTCAAAGCTGATCAAAATCAAGAGAGTGATGACTTTACTGTAGCGACCTATTTCACACAAAGCTGATTTTGTATATTTAATGTGTAACTCTCCAGGGTTCAGAGAGGGAGCAGCATAACTTCCCTCCAGCAAGCCTTAGCTCAGGCCAGCTTTCCTGCAAGAAGGATTTGCTTATGATGGGTACCTGATAGGGGCACTAAGTACATTTAACACCTTCTTTTTTCTGTCAGAAGAGCATTTGCTTGGACAATTAGCCAAGATGTCTTAAACTAATGAATAATGAACTTGCTCACGTTCAGCACATACATTTAAATCCTCAAGGTTTTTTTGGGAATCGAAGCAAGGAAGTTTCTATCATCTACTGGTCACATGTTCCTGCTGTCCTTAAGGAGATCAGTGTTTGAAAAAAGATAATCAACAGCCCAACACATCAAGGGAAGAATATTCTTGAAAAACCTTTTTGTCACATACACAAAAGTAGTTGTTTTGTGTTTTAGTACTTGTAGCCAGTAAAGTTAAATATATCTAGCATAATTCCACTTCAAATAGGATTTTATGTATAAGCTTAAACTAAAATGATATTTATGGAAAAATATTCCATGCTGATGTTTGGCTTTTTAAAAAATGGATTTTAATCAGTAGAATGGAAATACATGCTGTGTTTTACACATGTGTTGGGGATTAGGATTTTTACTTTTGTTTCTTTCTCTCATGGAATTTTGTCCCATCTGTAATAACTATTGTTTTTAAGAGAATAAAAGAAGAGGGGGAAGGTGCAGCTGGTTACTTTCTTACCTGGGGGGTTTTCTCTTAGGAAAGGCAAAGATACCGGGAAGTTTTGGCCGGGTGGTGATGGGCTGGGTCTCGCTTTCAGCACTGGAGGAGGCACAGGCAGTCTGTGGGTGCTGCCCGGAGGATTTGCTGCCATGATGAAGCTTTGGTCATCCCTTTGCTTCTGCTACTGTGGTGAGCCTTTGCTCATTAGAGCAGCTGTTGAGCTGGGACCTTACTAACACCCATTCTGACTGGAAGGGACCCTTACCATCTATTGAGGTGTCTCAGGGCAAAAACCCAGGACCCCCACCCATTCCCCCTTCCCAGAGGAGGCGTCTCCCTGGCTGCGTGTGACAGCTGCTGCGGAGGAGCCCGGCTGCCGCTGCCGAGCCCCGCTGCTTTCTGCTGCTGTCTTGGGCTTTTTCACCACACTCAAACCCACACTCCCTGCCTGCTGGGACACTCCGTGGCTCCTGCTACAGGTGCGGAGTTTCTGATACATTTCCTTTGCTACTCGGGGGTCTCCTCATCCCTGCCGTCCCAGCCGCCACCCCGCGGTTCCTGCTGCAGCCCATTCCCCCCCCAGCCCGGCCGCCATTGCCGCGTGAGGGAGGCCGAGCTCGCGCCGCAGCGCCCCCTGCAGGCGCGGGGGAATCATCGCACCCGCCCTGCCCGGCCGGGAGCCAGCAGCGCCCCTGCTGGCCGTGAGCGGAACTGCACGGAAGGGGAAGTGCTGCGGCCGAGAGGCGTTACTGGGTTTCTGGTTTGGTTTGTTGTTGCTACTGTAGTTGTTGTTTGTTTGCCTTGTTATGTACTTATACATACTAATAAAGAACTGTTATTCCTTTCCCCTTATCTTTGTCTGAGAGCCCCTTAATTTCAAAGTTATAATAATTCCAAGGGAAGCGAGTCTTATTTTTCCATTCCATTCCAAGGGAGGTTCCCACCTTCCTTGGCAGACACCTGTCTTTCAAACCAAGACAATGTGTAAAAGTTGACCCAAGTCCTTCCATGTATTGCCGAAGTACTTCTGTATTTTTCATCCTGAATTCTTCCAGGTGATATTTCTATTAGCTTGATCTGTTTCTGTAGCTCTGGGAACTCAACTATTTTACAAGATGCAATTGTAAAAGGACAGAGTGGAGTTTTATGTTGGAGACTTGGCAAATCAAGATTTACTTTTGTATAATTTTAAAATTTAACCATTTTTCCATCAACTAATCTGTTGTGCAAATTCCCTTGGGATCTGAATTCTAAATCTTTATTAGCTCATATCTGACAGCATGGAATAAAAATATTCCAATTGCAGCTTACTGTCATTTACGCTTGATGAAACTAACATGAAATGAGTGTAAAATTGATTGGGAAACAGTGTTCAGACAACAGTAGGTAGAGCGAATAGTTTTGTTTCAAACAGGGAGAAAGCATTGACTGGGTTTTACAAAAATAATGGGTCAGTGTTTTTATTACTAACTTGGATGATGGATTACAGGACACAATTTTAGGTCTGAAGATGATTCCAGGCAGTCAGGGTAGCAAAGATGCTGAAAGACAAGGATTCAAACCAATATGCATATGGGAAAGAGATCTGAGAAACCCAGAAACAACTCAATAACAATCCATGAAAGATGGTACATCGCAATAATCACCTGCATAACTGGAGGCACTGTAGTTTAGGTAACAGTTTTGAAAAAAAAAAATTGGCATTGATATTATATGAAAAACTGAAGATGAATCAACAGTGTTTTAAAATAGCAAGCACCAGTCCAGAAACAGGAATAGGATAGGTAGGTAAGATGAGGAAAATAATCATGCTGCTCCATGCTCTATTAACGATATATTTCCTCTGTCTCTGTATCTCATTTTGAGCACTGTACTTGAAAGGAAAAGTGACCAAGAGATGAAGCACAATCTGGAGCATGGTAGAGCAATGGTAGAAAATGTCACATAAGGAAGGGGACATTTCTAGCCTGAGATAGCAAAGACTGAGATGAGATATTGTAAAAAATACCTTCCTTTCAAAAAGGAAGGGAATATTCTGTTCTCCGTATCCAGCAGGGCTCAAATGCAAACAATGTGCCTCAGCTGTAGCAAGGGAGAGATAAATTTAGTGTTTGGGAAAATGTTTAAAATTAAGATGCTCTGCAATAGGTTTGAAGTAGGTTGCCTGAGAAAACTGAAATCTCTAATGCTGGAAATTCATTAGAAGCATGACAAAGTTCTCAATTTTCTTATCATCATGGGCTGTGGTTTGTGGATTCTAATTCCTGCTATTGCACAGACCTATTACATGGTGCCAAACAAGGACCAAATCTTCTGCAAATAAGGAAAACAGAACTACAGAAACTACATTTCTGTAGTTTCAGTTGTTCATGCACAGGTCTTAAAGCCTTAGGCATCCAAAGAAGGTAAAAGAGCGAAATGCAGGGATAGCATCATGAATAAAGAAGTTAAAATCCTGGCAGATTAAAGGGATTTCTTTTTTAGAGATGCTAAAATATCACAACACTTGCTGTTTACCCTTTGCATCTATGCTGCAATCTGAGGAGGTGTAAGCTCTGTTTGACACCTTCTCAGCTGATGGGGCATTCAGAACTCTCTGTGCCTCACTTGCTTTTCCTGCTGACTTACTTTGTGTGGTATATATATGTATATTTGGCCAACAGAAGAATTTGATGAATTAAGAAAAAAGATAAATGGAATGGAAAAAAAGAGGGAGAAGGGTCCTGCAGGTGTGGACTGAGAGCAGAAAGCTGAGGGAAAGAAAAAGCTTACACAAGCAGTCAGCACAGAGCAAAATCTACCCTTGCAAAACTGCAGGAATTTTAATGGAAAATGTGTTATTTGTTAGAGTTTTTTCAGCTGATGAAATGAATGACTACCAAACAATTCTTAGAGATAATAATCTGTCTACTGACAATTTTAAATTGGTTTTCTTTAGAAGTAGATTATTATTTTGTAGACCAAAAAATGGTTCCTGGGCAATAACTTATTGCAGAACACAGCACTGCATAAGTAGAGTTAGCATTTGCACAGTTGGTGGTAAAACCGAAGCAAAAGGCTAGTCACATTTCTTTGGATTATTTTGTAAAGTGAAATTAATTCTTGTGCAAAATACCAGATAAAGAATCCAGAAGCAAAGTCTCCATTGATTTCAGCAGAGCAGAATCCATTCTTGAGCGAGAATCCAGCCAAATCCAATGCATAGAGCCATAGTGCCATGGGTTGTTTGCCAAGAGAGTAATACCCCTGCCTAGGAGCCTAGGGCAGACAGACTGACCTTTTCAGTCTCTGCCATCTCAAATAAGACTGCCAACAATAATGATACCTAGGGATCAAAATACCCATCTGCTATGTATGAGGCTGAGAAAAGCAGCAGTCTGGATGCTATTTACAAAGAAATTTATTTAACTTAGAGCTAAGTATTTGCCCAAATGTAATAGCGCAGAGGAAGGTTTGTCACTTTCTCTTGGTAGGAGTGTTGTTCATTACTTCATGCAAGAAGGGCACTGTCAGTACACTGTGAAGAGAGTGCTGAAGAAGCATCACCCAGCAGATTACAGATGGGCAGGAACTAGCTAGGCCTGCTTTGGAAAAGGGTGACAGGATGGCATCCAGAGGCATCTTCCATAGTAAATTATTCTGTGCATCTCTGAAATGGTGGTTTTGGGCGTATTCACTGTCTAGTTCTGGCCCTGGGTGCTAAGTGCAGACAGCAGGACACCCAGAGGTTAATGGCCAGCAATTGCTGCTACTGCAGCACTAAGGATTCTTCTGGACACTACTCAGTGTCTCCCTGACCATTGCAGAGATGAGAACAATGCTAACAAACTTAGAACAGCACCCACTGCTCAGACCATCAGCTCATTGGCTCATTTAACAGATGAACAAATACAACTTTAAAGTCCTTTCATCTGAGCGGTGACTACTCACTAGTAAGACCAAACCTCTTTGGTGAGCTAGAGAAATTACTCTGGTGTAAACTTGAGTTAGGATAAAGAGGAGGATTTCTGCAACTCCAAGCAATACATGTAAAGGTTATGTAAGGTCATTTTTGTTTTTCTTCATGTGCATCTTTTTCTTCTAAAGATATGAAAAAAGCAACGTTAAGTTTTCTCAGATAAGACAAACAGAAAACACTGACAGTGTTCTATGGCTTTAAAAGGGGAAGTAGCTTTGAAAAGCATTTCAAAAGATAACATTTGTGAAAACTAAGCCATCTTGCTCCTCTGGGAGCTTCTGCTTGTGCCTAATAGGAAATCCATTTGAGTCCAGAAATTGCACCTTTGCTTGGAAAGTGTTGATTCTGCCTTTCATCAAACTTCCCCTTTATAGAAATCTAGGCAGCCTATGGGAAATAATATTTCATTTAAAACATATCTCACTATTGTGCTTCTCAAAATCTTTGCAAATTTTTATTTATTCTATTATCATGAATAATGAAAACTGAAGGCCTATATTAGAGTGAAACTGTAAAAAAACAAAATATAACATAGTGTATTTATTCCATAAGGTTGTTCTTAGACTTACTGATGCTCTTAAAAGTCTGCAGTGATGTGGTTTATGTGTGGTTTGACATAAAAGAGCTCTATAAACACAGCCTATATCAAAAAGCTTCTGACTACTTGGATATGAAGTGTCTTTCTTTGTGTTCACAGTTTCTCTTAAATCTAATGAAAAATAAGACTGTGTTGGTCCACCTTGAGGAGCAATGGCTTTCATTTTCCTAGTGAAATGTGACCTTTTAAGTAATAAGCAGAGTGCTGAGTAGATATTGTTGCCAATAGATGTTTGGAAAATAAGGAGCAGAGAAGGGATTATATTCTTATTTCCTGGATTAAGCAAAAAAGTGCTGTGAACATTCTCAAACAGACACATTGTACTTGTGTATTTGGCAGTATTTTCTGCCCAGGGGAAAGAAAACACTTGGTGATTCTCTACAGCTTGCACATGAAATTAGATAAAATAACTTTACTACTTCTTGAGGAATCAAAGAAAGTGCTGTGCTATCCCAGCATTAGTAGCCTAAATTAAAACAACAGAAGATTCCAACTGTATTGCTTGGAAATGCTTACCCTTCTCTAAGTTAAGGCTCACTGAGCTTCTGTTCTCAGCATGGGGACATCAGAGGGTCACACAAACAGTTCCACTTCCACAGCTATTGGAGAGGAGTCATCCAAACAACTTAATACCCTCCACCTCCAGATAAACTTTATTCAAACATAATGTTGATCAAAAAGCTCTCTTCCAAACCTAACCTCTTTGTCTTGATCAATTCAGTCAGAGAAATGGAGCTGCTTTATTTTTTATGCCTAGCCCAACCTTCTCTTTGTTCTTCAATTTGTAAATGTGTCAAATATAATTAAAACTGACAGAGGCCAAAATTAAATCAAACAAAATGTAAATATCATTTGTGTTATTTGGTTGATGTAAAGCTTTCATCATAAAATGCTTTTAGATAAATTAATTCAGCTATTAGAGTGCTGCAGCACTGAAACTTTGCTCCAACCGTTTGAACTTTTCAGGGACACTGTCAGGTCATCTTAGATTCAAAACCAAATACATGGCTGGGATTCTGAAACTGCCTAAAGGAATCAGGTTCCTGACTTCTACTGAAAGTTGGTGTGTGGTGGGAAGTTAATTGACTTCCAGCAAGAATTATATGCCTTTGAAGAGTCTGTTCATGTCCTTGCAAAAAGCAGCCCATGTCCTTCATGGAGATAAATGAATGTAACTGCTTTCACACCTACCTATGAGCAAAGTGCCTGATGCACTGAGATTTTAGTGTTAAGCAATATGGCATTAAAATTGACACAGCTTTGAAAATAGATCCCTGACTATCTCTAATTCCTCATTGCTACTTTAAAAAGTAATGCAAGAAATGTGATGTTATCTGTATTTTTGTTGTAATTTACTTTTCACACAGGATCGGCATTTGTGACTCCTGTGTTAAATTCTGCTCTTTTTTTGGTATGTGTATCTCCACTTGCTTTACATATTTAATATCTGATATTAAACTATAATATCATAGCTCATTATAATCAGAGCTTTTGGGGGTTTCTCTTGTTCTGTCAGTGTTACTGACAGAACAAGAGGACACAGTCTCAAGCTATGTCAGGGGAGGTATAGGTTGGATATTAGGAAAAAAAAATTCACCAAAAGAATAATAAAGTACTGGAATTGTCTTCCCAGGGAGGTGGTGGAGTCAGCATCTTTGGATGTGTTTAAAAAAAGACTGGACATGGCACTTGGTGCTATAGTCTAGTTGAGGTGTTAGGGCATAGGTTGGACTTGATGATCTTGGAGATCTCTTCCAACCTCATTATTCTGTGATTCTGTGATTCTGTAATGCCTTTAGTAAAACAACTGTAGTAGTACCATGGGACTGTAGTCAGAAATTTCTCTCTCTGATCTTAAAAATCTTATTTATCCACATATATTCTCTAAGAATTCTACACTCTCCTTGACAAAGTTACCTCATTCAATGTTGAGTGTGGCTGCTGTAAGGGAGTTTAATGACAAAGTCAGAGGTCTCTTAGGGACAGGATGATGTCATGGTACAAGATGGCACAGGGACAGAATATGCTAGTCCTTCATCTCTGGCAATTGACATCTGAACAGAGATGATTAGTGCAGCTATTCCCTCGTTATCTTCAGTGGACATAAAATCCAACCAGAAAACCAGAGCAGAGATCTTGCACCTGGCAGGCGTGGGTCACGAGGAAGGCAGTGCTTGAGTGAGCAGAAGGTCAGGGCTGATCAATGAAAACAGAGCTAGCGTACACCAAAGATCCCTCACAGCCTTGCCAGGTCTCTTGGATAAAGACTATTTATTAGTCCCTTGCTTTCCTAACCATAGATGTTTTCAGACCTATTGAAAATAGCTGACAAAGATTCCTCTGTGGTGATGAGAAACCAACACTGTACCAGAAAGAATGGAACACAGCAACACAACTGTCTCATGTCTTGAAACCATCTGAAGACCCTCTTAACGGTTGCTGAAGCAATGGGTTAAGTCCTATACGATTTCTGCTAGTTGGCAGAGGAATGCATCAGTAACAATGAGATCTTAGGATTACAGGCAGTGAACAGAGGTGTTTCTGAATGAATTTGGAAAGCAGGCTACAGAGCAGTACAACTCTGTTTTTATAGCCAAGTACTTTTATTCAGTGTGATTAAGACAAAGAAGGCCTTGAGATTAAAAAAAAAAAAAAAAGTGTAACAGTGTAATAATGGATCTTGGGTATTATATCATCTGAAATAGCTCAGTGGCAATTTTTGCTAATATCTCCAAAACCACAAATAAGACTGCTTTTCTCACAGAAGTTAGGTTTGGAACCTGATTCAGATTTTACATGGATGCAAATGTGAAGGGATACTGTTAAGACTATTCCATTGCTGCAATATGAGTTGACAGATATCAGAATCTGGACTGATGACTTCAGCTTGAAGCTTTCCTTGTAACTAAGAACAGCAAGATTTGACGTTAAATCAGGATTTTTACCCCTAATAACGTAAAAAAAGCTTGCAATTTTTTCACTAGTTAAGTACATTTGTTGAATATCTTGGGTTAGCTTATTATATGAAAGGATTCCAGGCTTCTGTTTTCAAATTCTAATATTGATAAAATGAGTATAAAAATGTTATTCTACAATATTAGAAATGTAAGTGAAAGAACTATAGGCTAGAATGAAGAAAAATAATTAATTCCTAATTCAAATTAAACTGAAGAAGCTATCTTCATTGTTCCATGTGAGAGAACTACATCATGATGTTCTAAATTTTTTAATATTCCAGTATTCTGAAAGGCTTTCCAGCTGTGAGAAAACACAGTCCTGATGCAATATACTGTTCTTTTCAGGGGATGGGGTCCTTTGTGACCAGTTCTGCTTATTTATGCTCTCATATATTGTTTAGCTTTTGTGTGTTGCATGTTTAAAGGAGAATCAGGAATTCAGCCCAGTCTTCCTTAAATTTTTGCTAGATTTTATGTTAATTTAATTCCTTATTTCTCTAGCTACCTAATACAAAGGATGATTTCACTGTCATTTAAGATCACTTATTTTCCTGTTTTCATCATCTTCTCACTGTTATTATTCTTCTCATTGAAATTTCCGTTCTAGTCATAATGAGCACTCAGAGCATTTCATTGAGAAAAACAAGGAATTAAAATTTTTTCTATTTCCCTAATCAAGACCCTGTCATTATTATCACTGAAAGCCAGAGAAACAGATGAAGAATGACAGAGTTACATGAAAAAGAAAAAGAACACTGCCAAAGTGATTCTTTTATCACTTTATCATTTATAATAACACTCTGGATGCTGGTATGGCAATCTAATTGCATACTAAAGCCTGTTGTGTAAACTCAGTTACTAGTTGCATTACACAATGCTGGTGCTTCAGTCACAATTGAGGCAAATATGAACAGAAATTTGGAAAATCTTTGATTGCTATTGTGGAATAATTCATACCACTCATCAGTATGTCAATTTTCAATTTAATTTGACATTTTTGTAATAGAAAGCCACAGTGATTCAAATCTAGAAGAAAAAGTATTCTTGGAAAAGAATCATGTTTTGCAAATGAAGAGAAGAAAACAAAAGTAAGATAAGTTTTTATTCTATCACTTTTGACAGTATCCTATTATAGGAAAGACTAAATCAATTCTAAAGGCAAAATTCTCTCCCCATTCACATTACAATAGCTCCAGAATATACCTACCAACTTTCATACTATTTTCCATTAAATTAGGTCTGCAATATCACAAAGGTTGATTCATCTTTTGGTCTCAGATAAGTCACCTCCAGGAAACAGGCATGATAAGAGTAAGACAGAAAGCTCCAAACAATTTCTGAATTAAGAATGTGCTCAGTAGACACACTTAGTTTCTTCCCATCCCACAGATTTCTTATCCTGAAATCTGTATGTCACATAATGGAGAAGAACAGGACATGGAAATTTTATCTGAAGGCTAAATTAAAATCCTCCTGCAGTAACCTGCTTGAGGAGCAGAATGATGGGGGAAAAGGAAGGCTGGGACTGGTACAATGCAAAACCATTAAGTGACAGACCCCATAAAAGTCAAGAGGTCTTCCATCAGGAAGATGTGATCACGTCATCGCACCCACTGGTGGTGCTCTCTCCCTTGCTATTTCACTTGATTCACATTGTTTCAATACCTGTTGAAATGGTTCACACTGTTTCACTGCTATTACTATTATTATTTTACCTATCCACACTTGTCTCTGCCAGTCTGTTATTCATAATTGCTAGGGCTCCAACCCCACCAGAGAACCCATTTTGCTTCGAGTTAGAGCTCATTTGCCGTGGATACCCATTAGCAGTTTCTGACAGCTGTTTCTGCATGATGGCCAGTGAGACTTTATTGGAGGCCAGGAAGTCTTTCATGGAGATCATCTCTTCTGACAGACGGCGTCCGTCCGTGTCACTCTCATTGACACCGTCTGTCTCGATGGAGATGTTCCTCCGGCTGCGCACATTTCCTGGCATCACCACATTCCTCCGTGAACGAAATAATCTCCTTTGGCACCTGTGGCAGCACTTGCAGGCTAGCTTCTTTAATATCCAGTTTATGGACTGTTTGATGACAATAGAGATCACATTAAATAAGGAATAGATGCAGCACACCCCCATGAGTATGAAGACAAAGTTGCCAAAGCGGTAAAGGCCTTGGCTCTCATACCTGATGTTCTGGCTGCTGACCAGATCACCAAAACCAATGGTGCTGAAGGCCACAAAGCAGAAGTAAAGTGAGTCAAAGTAACTCCACCCTTCAATCGGTGTGTACATTGCAGAGGCACAGCAGGAAATGATGAGGGATGCTACACATAAAATTAGCATTACATAGTACACAGAGGGCTTCCAGCCCGCCAGGCTGTCCACCTCAGAGGTCCCCGAGCCCCGCCGGCCGTTGTGAGGGAGAACCCCTTTCCTCCTCAGCTGTCTTTCGTGGCAGGACTTCATGATGTAAGCTATGACAGTGATCAAGCGCTCCAGGAATAGGTTAAAGAACAAAATGGTCCCTGCACATCCTATAAGGCCGTAAAATATCAGAAAAATTTTGCCTCCAACGGTGGCTGGGGTGGTCATACCAAACCCTGGAAGACAAAAAAGAACAGTTGAAAAAAAGAAACCTGTAGGTACCATGTTAGGACTTTCATCACGTGCAAGACAGATGAACTGGTAGCAAATCCTTGTGGTACAGCTCAGCTTTGAAAAAAAATACCTTCTCCCCAGATGTCACCCACTTGTGCTTGACTATGTCTGAGCTGTAAGGGGAAGGAACACATGCCAGCAATTCCTCCATAATCAGAATGAAACAAAAAGCAGAACAAAACACATGGACAGGAAAAGAGAGTTTAGAGGAGGCCAGAATTTTGGTCTGGTTGCTAGGTTCACTCTTTTTCTCTTTGTGCTTTGGATTGCTTCCAGGCTTTGGGGTTATTGCAGCCGCTTTCTTCTATCTGATGCTTTTCTGCACCATGGCTAGGTCCCAGGGGTAGCTCTTGCCTTCCAGAGACCCATCTGCACCAAATCTTTGAAATACAAGGTGAAATTTCTCTGAGGCTCACTTGACTCGTGGTGATAGTGCAGGTGGCACATCAACCAGCACTCAGAACCCACTGTAGCCTGGCTTTGGAAGCCCAGGCTGGGAGTACACATCAGATGACAGCCCCTGACAGGATCACCATGAACGTCCCAGTAGGAGTTAAAGATGCCCTGCATCTTACTTGGCTGTCTGTCACTCATTATCAACCCCTTTTTAAATCAGCATTGCTGAAGTTTTTCTGTTTATCTGTGTCTCACTCCATAGCTCAATTCTGCATGTGGATCTTATCAAAAGTCTCCTCTAGTCTGATTCCTTGTCATGGGATTTCTCAGGCCAGAGGTGCTTCAGTCTACTCTCAAATATTTCCCATCCTAAAGCCTGAAAATAGTAATTTTGTTTTGGTTAAAGCTGTTGATAAGACAATCTTGCTTTAAAAAGATATTGCTAAAGAATAAAAAGATGTCCAGAACATCACTGAGCAAATTGGAGTAACACTCATGACAAACCTTTACTGGTGTTTTATTAAGATTATTAAAGGACTACATAACTGACTAACTAAGCAAAAACGTTTTTGTTGACAGGACAGAAAAATCACAGGATTTTTTCTTTCTCTTTGTAAGTATGAGATGTCAATTATGACATTAGGCTCTGAGAAACAAAGGAAAATATAGTCAGTATATAGTAAATATAGTATATATATACTATATATATACACACACACTATATATAAAGAGTATATAGTATATAGTCACTTGTACTTCAAAGACAAGAAAAGAGCAATGTGAAAAGACCATGTTTCCAACAGTGCCAAACTGCACCTCTCTTCCCTTCACTGGCAACCTGCTGCCAGCACAGATTCTTCTCTAACACTGGCCCTGCCTCACAGTGTGAAGTGTCAGCCCTCACTCTCACCCCTCCAGCTCGAGCCCCACTAACACCAGCTGCAAGCGTGGGCTCTCCAGGGTCTGCACTGCACTTTTGCCTGCATCCCCAATCAATCCTCAAGTGGTCCTACAGGAGGCTCCAGCCTCCTCATTAAATTTCTGTGCTAGGGAGAGCTGGACCGCAGCTCTGTGGTGTGGAAAACAACATGACAAGTGACAAACCACAGGCAAAATGTTCTTCACGACAAGAACTTTCTCCTGTTGTTGCCTTTGGCACACAAATATTTCCTCTTGCTTTCCACCCTCCCTTTCTGTTCCATGACTTGATCCCTCTATAATTGTAGTTTTAATGCTTATTTTAGGTGCAGGCTGGCTTATATGCAAGTCATGACCTCCACCCTGTGGACAGACACAAAAAAAACAATGGACAAGAGGAATCTCTCAGCAGCTGGTGAGATCAGCCCAAAGAAGCTGTGGGAGGGAAGTGTCCCTGCCCTGGCCTGTTCCTTGAAGAAGGGAAGCAGCTGTAGGCTGGGCAGAGATGGAAAGGTGGGGAGCCCCGGCACAGGTTGAACAGCATTTATGGAGTGGCATCTCCTACAGCATAAAGCAGATGCCCTGGAAAGAGGAATGCAGTTAAGGCTCACACTCCCAGAGCAGTTTTATGCCTTTGGGCTGCTTCCCACTTGTCCCTCTCGGGATCCTGCCTCTGGCATCTTGGCCAGAGCCTGAACTCCTCAGGCTGTTTTTTTAACTGACTGGATTTTGTTGCTGGGTTTGTTCTGCGACCCACTAGCAAAGGCTTTACAAAGGCATTCAATAGGCATTCCAGGGAGTCATGGTGAACTATGAAAAAATGACTTAGCGAGCAATTAGAGCACCAAAGTGAGCAATTGAGCACCACTGTGCTCAATGGGACCCATAGAGCACAACAGCAAAAGAACAAGAAGTTACACTGCAGATTGGGAAGCAAATACAAAATGAAATTATAAAATCATATAATACAGGAAATAAAAGCAGTGGCTGACACTTGGAGACTATTTGAAAGTACAAAATTGCTTCTCGTGATGAAGATAAAAAAAAGGACACAACTGCAGGAAAAAAATGTCGGTGATTTTATGATATGAGAGAATGCTGATTAAGTTTAGCAAATTTTATTTTACAAGCTGGGTGACATTTCTTGAAAACACTGTTTCAAGTAGCAATTGAGATTATAGCTAATCAAGTGGAAATCAGATCATTCTGAGTTGGGAAAATAAAATGTTTTTAAGGTAGTAAAAAGTGTTTCAATCAATTTGTTAGACATGTCTTCAGATATGGCATTAGATTATCACTATTGATAGAAATGCATGACAAATCCTGACTTTACCAGCCCAGCAATGAAGGCAGCATTCTTAGTAAAAATTTCAGGATCCTATTTTGAAATCAGTATAATAATACTGATTTGCCCCTGTCCCATGATCCATTGACTTATATAAATTAGTGTGATCTTTCTTAATATTCCGTTGGACTGACCAAATACATTTCTTATGCTTCAATTTTCCTCCAAATATTGTGGTTTGTTTTTTCCACCTATTGCTTAAGCAAGAATTCTGGGTTTTTTTGGTGAATATTCATTTTAATTCTGAATTTCTCTGTAGCAGATATACTTTAATAGAAGCTGGAGGAAATTTAACTCCAAGTAGAGTCAGCAAAAATCTTTCTAAACACTGCACACCTCCTATGGAAAACAAATCTTTAGATTTTGTTTTGGTAGCAAAATTTCTGTTATGAAGTCTGGTACTGCAAAGCACGCTAAAATTCACCTGTGTGTTCAGGTTATATTGTGTGGATATTCCAAAAGTATACACTTACATTAAAAAAACAACTAAAATGGGAAATCACATCAACACTATAATCACGCTTCATTATTTCTTGAAGTAAGTACTGGCTATAAACGGAGAAAAGCGAGCAGCTGTAATTCTTATCAATAGCCAGTTTGATAAGGAGGACTGAGGTGCAACAGGAAGTTCTCCTAAAGCAGATTCCTCCAACAGTAAATAGTAAATAACATCAAGCTAGTATTAGTCTCAATCTAACAGTAAAAAGACTATTTTGAAATCAAACAAGAGGAAATAGGCATCAACTGCCTATTCCAGGGCAATATTAGGTAATTTCATCTTTTCTGTTGCAAACTGCTCCAGTGCTATCAACTGCTCTAAGTGTTTCTCCTGGGGCATTACCCACACTCATCTCCCTCTGCCTGGTGACACATGGTTTGGCATTTTGTGCTTTAATTCTGAATGTCCTGACATTCACAAGTTACATTAATTAAACTTCAGTATGAGAAATAGTTCATCAGTCCTAATCTGAATGAAGTTTGTGTATAGGGACTCTGCGACAAACATAGAGATTTCATACTTAATTTTAGATCATGCAATTGGATCTTTCTATTGTTCTCAAAAATATCTCTCTTTTCTGAGAGGTTTCATTTCCTTTCTGAATGTGTGCAGTTCACTGCTCCTGCCCTTCCCACATAGAGGAAGTAGGTAGAAAGAGAGGGCAACAATGAGTCATTGTGATGTTAGAAATATAAATATCAACACAAAACAGGCTCCAGTTTAGCCTACATTGAGAACTCTTTCTGATGTTTTGTCTGTATTCCTAATGTAGTTTATATTTATTTCTTTTCTCTGTCAGTTTGGTTTAGACATTCACTGGGGAAATTATGAATTTCCAGTGAAATAGACAATGGATAATAATTGAGGTTCCTGATATGTGTGAACCAAACTAAATAGGACAACGACTTTCAACTACAAAAAAATCAAGAAAATAGTAATTAGTAAAGAGAAATACAGGAAGACTTAGATACCTGCAAAGATGCTGACCCTCCTTTTTTCAAACACTTTCTGTACTGAACTATCTACATAAGGATGTTTAGTTCTTCTAAAAGAGACAGAAGAAAGAACTCTAACAGAAGCTGTACTTCAAAGGCTTCATTGAGAAAATGTCCTGTACTTTGCATTGTTCCAATAGTGTGCAGACATCAATACTTTGGCAAAATTTTCTTCTGCCTCCTCTGGTGCTCTCTGAGCAGGATAAGTACTCCTAACAAAACTACTTCTGCTGGAGTAATTCTCACCTGTAGAGACTCTTGTAGGAACAGCTAAAGGACTCTCAAATCTTGATACATCACTGCCCTCATGACACAGCTGTGTCAGTAAGCTTGTAAAAGTGCCCTGTTCCAGAAAGGAAGGAGGACATGAAGTCCTTCTTTCCAGAAAGAGAAGAAAAAGACTCATTTCTGTGAAGACTTCCACTGTATGAGAGGACACACTGATGGAGGCAGGCATGGTATTGTCACAGTTAACCGATGGCAACTTAGGTCCAATTTCTGATATGAAAAAACATCTTTAGTGTTGTTGATTTTGTTAAGTCTGTGCAGAAAAACACACACACACACACATACACACACACACACATGCACACAGACACCTCAGATTTTCCATCAGTGGAAGATCAGCCTCTGAACTGTGCAGCTGGCTGGTGAGACATACATCCATGCAACTTGTCTTAAACATTAATTCAACATCTTTATCTTGTCTCTTATGAGGAAGGGAGAATGAGCTAGCCATGAAAGTTTCCTTTAATACAGCAATTATTTGACAAAGGAATATTTTATCATGACAGTCTGGAGTGTGGTATCATTTATTTAGTTGTCAATGCTGTTTTCTTGTGCAGATGGCTAAGTGGTGGGGAAAGACTCATCCTGCCCAGGGAGGCAGGGATACATGGCTATAATGGCATTCCTTTGTGCTCTATGCTCTTCTGTTTTTTTTTTTTGATTTGTCTGCCTGAGCAGCCTCTGCACCTCCTGCCCAGCATCTCCAGCACTCCAGAGCTGTAAAACCTGGAAATGTCTCCAGGGCTATTTGAGCTGAGCCATAACAGCAGACTGCTATGATGAGTGCTCAGCTGCTTGGTGACCTGGGACCTGCCCTGAGTGCTGCTGCTGCTGCTTCCATCTGTGTCAGTGTGCATCTGCTATGTCATGCACAGGCAGGATGAGAGGGATGTAACCTCCTGCAGACCTCCTGGCAGGGTTCAGTCCGTTCCAAAAGGACAAACACTGATGCTGGAACTAATGGTGTAGGATGTATTGATGAAACAATGCATATATGAGATCTTTTTCCCTCTCTAACTTGTTTGGAGACTCATCACACCTGACAGACAGCACTCTGGACACTGTTTCAGTGCAGCTGAAGGGCTGGTTGGAGATAATGATTTGAGGACAGCACGGATGTCATACTTGGTCTGTGCCATCCCTGGGACAGAAGCCTTGTCTAAGAGATTGGGTGTAACATTTCTTGCCCTCTGAGAAAAGGCTTCTGTAAACCCAACCCTGTGACACAGATGTAGGTTGGTGTCACACCAAGTGTGTGAATGGCACTTCAAGGTTAGAAATAGAAAAACCTTGGGCTTTTACTGATTTGTTCTGGAAGGCATAAGAAAAACTGGTTTTGTGTTAGCGTGTGAGGCAATGTCTCTATTTAACACAGCAAAGTTCAGCTCACAGAGTCATTGTTAAACCCTCTCTGGGGAGTTGGATGCCTGTTACTGCCCTTCTCTCATTTCACATATGGGAGCTGCATGTTCTGCCTCGAACAGAAACCTACCTTAAGAAAAGCTTCCAATGTTAAGGAATCTAAAAGACATAAATAGAAGGAATGCTAAAGGGACAACATTAAATGAACAATGTCATCAAAAAATCAGTTTTAATAGACATCTTGAGGGGTCTGTTGACAACTCTGTTATCATGTCTGTGTAGTCCTTAAAGAATAGATGACTGTAATTTTCATTATTGCAAAATTTTCACATAAGATAATTTATGGAAACCTTGCCATTCTGTTTTATATTGTTAAGGTTATATTTTATTTAAAGTTCACACGAGGTCTTCTATAAGAAATGTATACAGCCTTATTACAGCTGCTGTGTGATCATAAATTCAATGTATAAATGTTTTATGCCTACCTTCAGGTTTCTGTTTATAATTTTTATGTAGTTTTTGATGCTGGAGGTGCTAGGCCTAGTGCCTTTCCATCACCCCTAGATAGACTTGTACCTCTGTACAGCTTTTGTGTTACTATAGGGATAGAACAAAGTTCAGTTTTGAAATACCTTATTACTATTTTCAAACTTCATAACTTGTTGAACAGTCATTTAAAGGTTTTTATTTAGCCTTAAAACATAAAAACATTTATCTAATTAAATAATATACATTGAATTTTAAATACAATTTTTGTATTTAATACAAAATCATATTTTTGTTTTAGTATGTTGTATGAAAAGGCACTTATGCCTACATGTGCCTGGCTCCAAGACAACCTGAAATCCTGTGCTCAAATGTGTTGAACAGCTTCTGCCTTGGTATGGGTACAGTAATACTGATGAGTGGTAGTTCTGTGGACAAGGTTCATAACTGAAAAATATACAAAATTACATCTGAGTCAGATATATATACATATATAGAAGCCTTCTTTTTTGTTGAATAGAAACATTTCTTTTCTGCTGAATAGTCTACCTTACTAACAAATAGCAGAATTTCAAACCATAATTCATCTTGGCAGGATAATAGTTTATCTGAATTGTGAATCAAAGTAACACTGTTTCAAGGGTTTGTTTGCAGTCATTCAGTCTGTGTAAACATAATAACCCCAACTATCATGGAATAGGAACATAATACTGTGTACTCATTAAGCTATAAGCTCATTTATTCTAAAGTTTTCCTTTTTAAATCATACAAAGCTGCCTGTATGTCAAGGATTTTCAAAGGTTAGTTTAAAATTGCTTATTGTTACTTTATTGCTGACATATACAGCTTTTCTCTGGAATAAAGTTTCAGCATTTCTTCTCATTTAGGGGTAAAACTATGGAAAATAAGGCAGGCTTTTTGGCCCCCTCAGGAGAAAAAACACAAGTGGTGCCTGCTTGAATCCTCTTGGTAACCTGAGATGGGGGACATACTGTTAGGGGTATCTCAGTGGAGGGGATTTAGTGAAATTAAAGCTCTTCCCTGGCTTTATATACCAACAATTTTAAGCAACAATGTCACTTGTGATTCAACTGAAGCAAAAATATCTCAGCTGTGAGTATTAAGCTCAAAAAAGAAAAGTAAAGAAAAATAAATCTGCAGTATTACAGACTGTAAGGAAGCTGGACACAGATAAGAACTTATTTTTGATAAGTTGAAGAAACAGTACATGTGCAGGTGGTGTCTGTGTGTGATTACATTTTCCTAATCAAGCCTTATCTGGATGTCAGAGAGGAATTTTGGTAGCCATTGCTACCAGAACCACCACGTGCCAAGGGCCTCAGCATCGCTACTTCCCAGGAAATAAAAACCTCATCCAGAAAATTAGTTTGGCCTGATGCTTGGATACATCAAACTAAAGGACAGATCAAAATACCATGGCATAAAAGACAGTACAGATACTGCTTTAGTTTCTTGGAGACTGACAAAAAGCCCCAAAAAGCTAAGAATAAAGGAAAAAAAAATCATAGTGCTCAAGCAGGTGCTGCAGGGACTAAAAGTATGAAGCAGAGCCCATGAGGTCACACCATATAGAAAAGGCTGTTGGTATTGTGTGTAATAAGGATTTTGAAATATTCCATGTAAAAGCAGAACCAGGTATTAATATTGTAATTTTAAAAACTGACAGATGATGACAGACAACATTATCAGAGATTTCAGTGAATATTCATCACTGGACAATTGGTTATGGAGAAATGACAAATCTGAGTGGTTGTGATGAGCATATGATGATAAACTTCAACTTTGGTTTTATTAACTCTGAATTTCTTATCCAATCTGTGTCTCAAAAGCCAGGAGTTATGAAGGGGGCAAAGGCTATTTCTCCTTTTTTTTATATTTTGAAAGCAAACATTTATTCTGGGGTGGGGGGCACTGATGGATGGACACTTGGAGAACAAGTCTGAGTTTTTCAAGCAATCACAGAATTACAGAACAGTCTGGGTTGGAAGGGGGCTTCTAAGTTCATCTCATCCAGTCCCCCTGTCATGGCCAGGGACACCTTGTACCAGACCAGGTTGCTCAACCTGAATAATGCTGGGCTTCTCCAAAGACAATACCACCTACCAAAAAAAAAAGCATTTTTGGCACCAGATGCAAAAATGTCAAGACAAGATACCATAACAAAGAGAAAGAAAATCAAAGAGATGTGACAACAGTAGAAAGCACAGTGAATTTTGGCTCAGTGAAAAGAGTAAGTCATTGCTGAAACCTTGTGCTGTCTTCTATTCACACAACAGCAAAGTGTGTACCTTTGTTTTTGAAATGTCTGGCTTTTTCAAAATGTAAAAGGACTTGCTAAATCCCTGGCTCATGGATGTCCTAAATCTAATGCATATGTCCCTTCCTGTGAGGCATCTCTAATGGCAAATGACAGCTCTAATGGCAAATGTCTGTAAGACAAGCATAAATTCAGTGATCAAGTCTACTCACATGATTTTAAGAGGTCCAAACATTTATGTAAAACAGGGAAGCCATTTGTAAAATATGACAGGGAGGTTCAACACTCTGCTACTCCAAATCCTCCACAGTAACTTTGGCTTGCTGTCTAAGTGTTGTGCCATTGCAAATGTAAAAACACCCACAACACAATACCTATTTCAAGGGCTGAATCTCTTCTCACCTATCTGGGTGATGATCAGTACTGCTCTCTGTGCATCAGGCATATTCACAATCTCAGCATTTGCCTTACCCACGCAAACAGTTAAACAAGGACAAGACAGGCATGCAGAGGCGGGGAGAGCTGAATGAGATTACGAGATTATAGCAAGATGTTAAGGAGTAGTTAAAAGCTACAGAGCTAGGCACTTTCTGATATAGCTGAACAAGTGATGTGCTATGGGCATCCCAAAATCAGACAGTGGCTAAGGTGGGAAGGGACCTCTGGAGACTGGCCAGTCCAGCCCCCTTGCTCAGCGGGGCCTCCCTTGCGTGATAGGTGCCCTGTCGGATGGGAATTCAGATAGACATTAACAGGGATCTTTGGCTTTCCACTCAGATATTTATGGATTTATAGAAATAAAAATTATACTTTAATTATGTCTGGAAACAGAACTGTTCATATATGCAAAGATAAAACTGCAGTAAATCCTTTCAGAGGTAAAATTATGAAACTGTTTCTGAAACACTTTTGATTAAAGCTTAAATGGCCCATAATAGATTTTGACATCTTTAATTAAAGATCTTTACCTATTTCAAAAAATCTTTCTTTACTTTCGCTCTGCTTTATGAGATTTTTCTCTGCAAGTGGGTTAACTGAATTAAAAGCTTTTGTTTTGTGAGCAATCACTGCACTGCTGTTGGAAGTGCAAGCCATTCTAGAGAAGCTCTCCTTTCTGCCCTGAGGTATCTGCAGCTACTATTTCCAACAAAATATTTGAGACCGTCCAGGGAAAGTGAGATCTTCTCTGATGACAATCCCTGAATGGAAATGATAAGGCTGAAAAACATAAGAGTAAAAACTTTGTGGGTGAAATGCCTGGCTGAACTTCTGAGAGGTTAGATGCACTCTGGAGTGCAACATAGTGTGCTGCTCATTTTCTTGAAGCTCGATGGTCGTGTGCTGGCCTTTGTGCAAAGGATCACGGACTTCAGAAGAGCCCATCTTTTCAAACATTAGTGCTTAAAGAAGGAAACACATTTTAAAATGCACAAAGAGAAATTTATCACAGGAATCATTCTAGAGATTTCAGATTATTTTGGAAGATAGCTTTTCCCAGTCTTTGGGAAGCTGTTAAACCTGGAAGCAGGAAGGTTCAGTGGTTGGCAGCTTATGTACAACACTCAGTTTTGTAAATACCCTTTTCACAGATGTGGCCTAGTTTACTTGATACTGTTAATGCTGATCAGTTAAATAACTAAATTTACTTAAATTGTTTTTCACACTCTGCTTTTGAAAATAGTGAAGCTGAGAAAGCTTTTATTAAATATGTTTATCCAAAACCACAGTTGTATTGCCTGTTTAATTCATTGAGTATTCTTCCAGAGGAAGAAAAAAATGCCCAATTTAATCCAAATACAATTTACTTGTAAATTTAAAAACCCTTGAAAAAATGACAAAATAAAGTTCTGGCCCTTTCTAGAAGTTTTGAAGATGCCACTTGTACTAGTAATAGGTTTAAAGACTTCTAACCTCATAGCTCACAGTACTTATTCTCCAGCTGAACAGCATATTTTGCTTTGGAAAAGAAGCACATAATTAAATAATAGGATTTCTTAGGACTCTTATTATCCAGTGGCTAACTGTGTGAACAGAAATCTGAAAGTTTTGAGGCCATTTATCAAGTCCTTTCTGCACTAGAAGGACTCTGCTATATTTTGTCTCTCTATAAAGGCTTCCTGGAAGTTAAGCCCAAAACAGTTTGCCATACATAAAAAGGCAACAGTGCTTTGATACAACATATAGTGTACATGCTGAAAAATAGGTACAAAACCCTGTGCCACAAAGGATTCTCTTCTAAAATAAAAACTTTTTAGTGAAGTACTTGAAGAGACAGAGTCTATCAGACTTGTGAAAGAAAAGTTTTTAAATTATACAGAAAAAAATCACCCAGCCATGAGCTGAAGAAATTAATGCTTTCAAAGTCACAGCAACTTTTCTAACAGGTAGAGAAGTCACATTCTCCAAATGAGTTTTAAATGAAGAGGCAAAGATTATTCTTTTATGTGAAGTTTTCAAAAAATTCTCAATACATATGATGAAAAATTATGTAGACAGAGAAAAATTAACCCTGTTTCAGCAGCATAGGCAGACCACAGCTGCCAAACTCCCACAAGTGCAAAATATAAAAAGAAACCCTAAAACAAAAAACACACCAGACTGTTGTCATGAGCATAACATGACTTAAGCATATATTAACATTAGAATGTTGAATGACCAAGTTAGCTGGTCCAGTACAAAAGTATTTTGTGAAATAACAAAAGGATTAAAAATTTGGCTAGTAATTATTCCAAAGTACTCTGCTTCATCAAGGCTATTAGAGCTCCTTGGATGCTGATACTTTAATGAAAACTATGGCTTTCAAAACTATAGCTTTGACCTGGTGATGCCATATTTTACTGTGTGCTGTATTGCTACCTTCCAGGACCTTTGGGAACACATGAAAATCCACACATACTGGATTTGACAAAATCCACCATTGTCCTTTCTTTTCTGGCCTCCTATAAAATGAAAATTGGCTGAAGTACTTTTTACTCAGTGTATTTGTAAGTGTGTGTATATATACATATATATATATTTATATATATTTAAAGATGTGATTTTAAAATTTGACTTTGAATAAAATTTTGTTTTTCAAGTGTCACAATGAATGTTTTCTAAAAAATGGTTAAATAAAAACTAGCAAAAACATAAAACCAGACACCAGCTGTTTTGCAGTCCCCAGAGTGATGTTTTGCTTACAAACACGACAGTAACATTCTTTACCAGATGTATGTCTGGGCTTGCTAAAATGTGGTTTTATATAATCTTGACATATTTATGGCTTTATAATTTATCTTTTTCAAAATGCATTGCTAATAGTTCTCCTAACAGAAGAACTGGAATGACAAGCTTTAGGTAATTCAAGTGACCACTTGAGAGGTGGATCTGTGCAAACTTCATGAAGTTCAACAAGGTCCAGTGCAAGGACCTGAACAGGTCAGGAGGATCCCAAGCACAAATACAGCCTGGGCAGAGAATGGATGGAGATTAACCCTGGGGAGAAAGACCTGGTGGTGTTTGTGGATGAAAAGCTCAACGTGACCCAGCAATGTGTCCTTGCAGTCCAAAAAGGCAAACAGATCCCAGGCTGCATCAAAAGATGTGTAACCAGCTGGTTGAGGGAGGTGTTTTTGCCTCTCTGTTCTTGTGAGACCCTACCTGGAATGCTGTGTCCAGCTCTGTGGTCCCCACACAAGAAAGACATGGATTTGGTGGAATGAGCCCAGAGGAGAGCCGTTAAGTTGATCACTGGGCTGGAACACCTCTTCTGTGAAGACGGGATTAGAGAGTTGGGGTGGTTCATCAGGGAGAAGAGAAGGCTCTGGGGAGACCTTACAGTACCTAAAAGGGGCTTACAAGAAAGCTGGAGAGGGACTTATCAAAAGGGAATATAGGGATAGGACATGGAGGAAAGGCCTCAAACTGAAGGAGAGCAGGTTTATATTAGATATTAGGAAGAAATGCTTTACTGTAAGAGTGGTGAGACACTGGATAGGTTACCCAGAGAAGTTGTGGACTCCCCGTTCCTGGAAATATTAGGGCCAGGCTGGATGGGCTTTGAGCAACCTGGTCTAGTGAAAACTGTTCTTGCCCATGGCAGGGGGATTGGAACTAGGTGAACTTTAAGATAATTTCCAACACAAACCATTCAGTGCTTCTATGAAATGATAAATCCTTCTGGTTAAGAAATAAAGCATCCAATGCTGTCCATTATTAAAAAGCATTTAAAGTATCTAGTGCAAAATCAAACATAAAATCCATCCTTGTTTGAACATTTAATGGCTATTCTGGTTGAGCATGCATAGTTCAGGGAAAGAGGAACGAAGATGTTTTCATGAGTGAATAGCAAACTAAACTCCACCCATCTGAGTGAATGTGCACTGACAGATGAGGATATTAAGATGCCCTGCCAACCCAAAAAAGTTTTCTTTTGTGTAAGATCTGTTATTGCCCATATAACACTGATGATGAGGTGTCACCAGACAGAAGATTTGAATAGACTTGAACAACCTTTGGCTAGCAATGGCAGCTGTTTCATGTGCATGTTATAGCCAATTCATGTTCTCTTCCTTCTATGCTCTAATCTGCAGTTTTCAATATCAGGACCATTTCAACAGCCATCTACAAGACTCACAACTGATAACATAATGTTTAAAGCTGAAGATGTCTTAGCAGACCTTCTACTGAAGACAGAACTCACAAAACCCCTGACACCTGGATTTCAAGAAGTACCTCAGGAACTGGTCAAGCTGCTTGACCATCTGTGAGTAATTACCACATACACCAGGCAGTATTTGACAGTGCAGAAGGTCTAGCAATACCTTCACCTCCTTCCCAAATCCTGGTATGGGTGGAGCCTGTAGGTTATTCTGTTTGGTTAGATCTTCACTGAACAGGTGAGCTTATTGGAGGTCATATTAATTTCCATTTCCATGCCTAGTAAACTTGTCTTGAAAAAGACCTGCTGCTGGACAAAGGGTCCACAAGCAGAGAAGATACTTTCTAACATCCACGACTGTGGATGCTGAGTGTGTACAAAGGGAATGGACTGATGTCTTTGACCAGGCTTGCATCCCCAAATGGCATCACCTCCTGCTGCTGTTCAAATGGCTAGGGGACAAAGGGGACTACTGATATGGCTTTGCTGAGAATTCTTCTAGTTTTTATAGGAACCTTGCTTCCCTGCTTGCTCTGTCAGGATTTGCATGTTATTCCAGCTCTGCTGCACATTCTGTCCTTCCTCCCTCCCATCTTCTCCTTTCATTTTGGGTTAGATGTCATATTTCTGTTGTGTTCCTTAGCAAAACTTCAACCTCAGAAAATCCTTTTTACCTTGCTTCAATACTTAATAAAGCATAAATATTAGAAAATAACTACTATGAAACTTCTTAGAAACATCTCATTAATCAGCTTCCAGCATTTCATAGAGATTAAACATGACATACTTACTGACACAATAAAAAACAAAGACATGAGGGATGCTGGGCTAACTGACATCATGCACATGATTGAATTTTGGATACCTCCTCCCAAACAAGTTTTGATGTGAGAACCAATCTGTTCTCATAAAATTATTAAGGGATATTAGCAAACCAGATTTACTTTACTGCATGTCAATTTAAATTTGAGAACAAGATTCTGTGGCTAAAAATATATAGTTTGAATGGCAAATTACTGTATTTTCTCCCTACATTATCAGGGTACATATTTCTCTTCAACACAAAATAATCATGACTACATGTATTTCAGTTTTATTCACAACTCAATTATGAAAACACAGAGTGCTCTGTAGATTACCTCCTACATGTCTTGCCACAGTTGAGGCCTTGGAGCTTGTGGGGAAGAGGATGAGCAGTTCTTCCACTCTTGTCTTTCTACAAAAAATTCACAATTTCAGTTTAAGACTTTGCCATTTTTACCTTGGAACCATTATGTCTGAGGAGATCTCTGATGATTCAGGCAAAGACTATTTGCTTTGCAGCCCATTCAGCACATGGAATTATTTTTTTCAGGGATGTTGTTCACCTCAGGTTTACTGAAAACATCAATGCTTATAGTATATTACTTTTGGTACATTAGAAAATGCAACATTAAAAAATGCCAAACTTCCACCTTTTATATATCACCAAAAAAAAGCATCCTTTTAAGGAGAATGTAGATTTATGCTTCTTTTAGTACAATTTAATATTGCTTTAATTGTTCTACTCAGTAAATTCTGAGGTTTTATTATGGTATCCCCCAATTAATTTTATTTTAAATAGGCTGAAGGGACTGTTTTTAAACTCAGCAATGTGAGGGCAGGTATTTCAGCATAGTCACAACTTACTGATGTGAGCAGGTGTGAGAAAATGACAGATTCATTCCAGTGTTGTATGAGTAAGCACATGCCAACACAGTCTGCTCAAGGATCAGGTCTTCCTCAACACAATGATACAGGCTGATAGAGTATAGATGTCTTTAAAAATGAAATGTGCTTTACTGTTTTGGCTTGTAAAATGTGAACATGTAATTTTAACACTTCTGCATTCCCCATTTTATACAACCCTTTGCAGCAGTGCTCTCTTTGGTGTGAGGATTTTGAATGAGTTAGAGACAGGACCTCTGAGTTCCTTTAGCTGATGCGATTTATTTTTCTTATATTCTACATAGGCAGGAAGGATGAGTTCGGCTCACACCTTCACTGTACAGCTCAGAAGGTCACAAGACCTCTAATTACAAGACATTTTAAGGATTTAGTAACCAATAAGACACTGTCAACAAGGATATTTACATTTTTGACCCAGTCCTTAAATATTTTGTCTTATGACTCATGCTGCAGTGTAACCTTTCTTAGCCAATCATGTTAAGACATTCACATGTTAAGACTACAGTACTGTACTCTAAAACTCTAAACTTTACTTAGCTTAACATATCTCTGCTTTAAATTATAAATCCACATTCTTGCTTCTAGCACCTACGTTTGGAAGCCTTCCAAGGTCTCAGATCAAATCCTGCGTTTAATTCTAAGCCTTGGCTTACAGGCCCAAAGTTCTAAGAATTCCCTGCATTTTGGATTCCAACACTTTGGAGTGAGCCAAAGCATACAGTGCTGCCTGTACTGATCCCTGAGAGCTGGGTCAGGCACACAAACAATTTGACAGGCTGAACAAATTTAAAACCTTAAACTATGGGTTCACTGCTTTGAGTAGGAAGGTATCTTGTGAGTAAACTTTTCTACCCATTGCACTGGCTAAGGAAAATCTAGGTTCCCACTACTGTTTCCATAAGCTTCTCTTCCAAGACTTACACATCTGGTGTGTATTTTCCAAGTCTCTAAAACCCATGCTCTACATGACCAATAGGAATTCACATTCAGTTTGAGAAGCTATAATATACTTCCATTTCACCATGTTTATTAGAGATCTGCCAAATACACTTCCTTTCTAATTTGTATTTGGTCATGAGAACAGCAATAGCTGTAAGAACAGTAATAACTCCCTCCTATTAAGATAAATTAATGGTGATGCACACCAAATAAGAAAATGAAGGCATTATTACCATTGATGGGGGGCAGGCTCGAGGATTTTGAAGCCTCAATGCCCAATTTTGAGCTGCACCACTATTTTGAGTAACAATATGCCAACTTCAGCTGTTCTTGATCAGAGACCTTGCCACATCCAGCCTTGTTAATTGCTGTTGCAGTTCTGCTATTTGGTTAAATAGAATTTGTGTAAATTGATGGATCAAAAGCTGCAGATCTATGGTTTCACAAGAACAAGAATATATTGGGGATGAAGGAAGAAAATAAATAGAATGCAGAAGGAGCTTAGAGTGAGGGTAAGTGACGTGATGTAGAGTGCAGATCTGAGTCCAAACATCCCAAGAGCAATGCTGAGAGACTGGGATTTGAATCTCCAGGAACAGACTTGAGAAATACTGACTCTGTATCAGCACTGGGCACCTTATACCAAATCCTTTATACTTTCAGGTGATGGCAAATTTGAGTGCAGAACTCCAGTGGATCTCACTGTAAGTGGATCCCACCTACCAAGTTCTGCTTGGGCTCTGTTGCTGCAGTTCTGCCAGCATCACCACATAAATACAGAAGTTGCCAGCTACACTGATAAAAACTCATTGCTTTCTCAATTTACACTGAAATTTGATAAGAATTTATCTCAGTGGCAATGACAGCAGAAGCAGGTCTTGCCCACTTGACCCTGGCATTGGCTTTCTTGTGCCAGTGCAGCTGTAGCTTCACATTGATCCAAAGGAGAAGTTAAAAATCACAGAATGACTTGGGGTGGGAAGGACCTTAAAGACCACCTCATTCCAATCCCCCTGCCATGGCCAGAGACACCTTGCATTAGACTGGGTTACTCAGAGCCTCATCCAACCTGTCCTTGAACACTTCCTGGGATGGGTCATTCATAATCTCTGAGCAACTTGTTCCAGTGCCTCACCACCCTCACAGCAAGGAATTTCTTCCTAATACCTAATCTAAACCTACTCTCTTCCAGTTTAAAAATGAACCTTTTGTCAGAGTAAATGTAACCAGTTCAGTCTTGATCCAGCTAATTGCACAATCCCACAAGAAGCAGGCAGGTGTGAGAGAGGAGGTTGTTCTGGGTGTGGAAGGGGTTTGCGACAATGGGGTGCAGCACTGACTCTGAAGAACATCAGGGATAGGGTATTTCCACCAGCTCCTAGTAGGTAAGTGATTCATCAAATGCTTTTGGTGCTGGATATGCCACCCTCTCATTCCTGGAAGCTGTTGCTTTCTGGAGGTGTGTTTCCTTCACTCCTGCTTAGCAGAGGAAGCCCAGAGAGCTGAGCTCTGCCAGTGCTGCTGCTGGCACTGTCAGAGCTCCTGTCCTGTCCTCTGGGGGAGATGACAGCGCTGGGGGCCTTTCCGTGGGTGTTGCTATGGGCAACTGTGTATAGGAGAACGTAGGCAGAGGCTGAGAAACCCAGTGGGATGGAGCAGAGTAGAAACAACAGGCCAGCAGGAGCAGCTATCAGAGCAGGTTGTAAATACTGATAAAACATTATCTCAAGCAGTCTTTAGCAATTCCAAAAAACTACAGCCAATGTGCCAGCAGTCTAAAAGTTATTTTATTGCTCCTGGAAGTACATGTAAGTTTCCATCCTTTCTAAAATGAGGGCACTAAGGATGGGGAGCAGAGAGGTGCAGAGGCACAGCAAAGCAGTCAGCTCTGCAGCTTCCTCTGCTGTTTTCTCTCCTCTTTTGAAAGATAAGGAGAAGCTGACATTTGCAGATGTCAATTTACTACCTTCCTCACATCTAACAGGGCACTTCTTAATTTTTTAATTTTTTTTTAAATTTTGTAACCATCTGGGAAATTCACATTTAGGTTCTTTTAGAGAAAATTAATTTCTCTTGCAGTGTGTGTGACAGGCATTTGTACAAACCAGTTTAACCTGAACAATTCAGCTGTCCAGGAAAAGAGCAGGTTACCCTTCCATGAAACCCTCCATTGAAGTAAGGTTTTCATTCCTTCCATTACCACAAAATGCAGCAGAAACAGCTATTATACATCTGAGTTTAAAAGCTGACTTTTATCTCCAGTTCTTTTGCAACTGTAGTTAGGAGTGTAAAATGAACAGGTCCATGTATGCCACCATGCCTCAGCTTTGCAACCTTTCCATGACTACAGCAGTGAGCCAGAAAGCTCAGTGAAAGCAAGGTAACAGGTATGTATGTCAATGCTACTGCTGGAAACCTGTGACAGTGTTTTTCCTCTGTGTCCTCCAGTTTGCCATTTCCTGTTGTCCTGATCTCTCTTGTGGATACTGGTGCAGGGGAACCAGGAGTGCAATACTGTTGCTTCCATCCCAAAGGCCACCTGGACAATCAGGTAATTGATTTTTCTTATTTTAAAAATCCATCCAATTGTTGTTTCCTTTCTTTTCCCAGATCCAAGATAAAGCTTAGATTAGCTTGCTTGCCTGTTTTGTTTTTCCTTAAGCACTTCACTGGCACAAGTCCAAGCCATTCAGGAAGAGGGGGAGGAACTAGGACATTACACAAATAGTCTTCTTTGGGACACACTTGTTCAGATTACACTCTACCTACTTCTGCTTTATATGATGGCAGTTCAGCTAAATCAACCTTTTTTCAAGTATGGCAAATTACTTACTTTTTAACAAACCCAAGTAAGACAAAAGTCTCCTGGGATCTTATTCAGCCAAACCTTATTCATGTGCAGCTTTGAGTTTCATGCTTTATTTATTTATTTCTATGACAAGAGATTCACTGCAAAGATTAAGAAGAACTTATCCTGAAATTTGCAAGGAAGTCTATCATATCATATTTTATTTTATTCTTCTATTTCCCAGAGGATAGAATAAAGCTCTCTGAAGAAGTTGTAGTTAAACAGTCATTGACAGTTTATATTTAATTGCATTTTTTTTCAATAAAGGATGATTTTATCCAAGCCAAACTCCAATAAACTGAATTAAATCAATCAGGAACTGTCACATCTTCAGGTCTCCAAACATTTTCCATCATCATTAAACAGACACTGCTAGCAGCTAGCACTGCTACACTGCTAGCAGCTCATCGAAACCTGAGACAGCTTCTAAGTAGATGCGGTTCTACCTGAACAAAACGTTCAGCTCTCCTGCTCCTATTTTTAATCTTCTCACATATGATACAGGCATAATTTGCTAGAAATCAACAATCTCACATTCTTCACGTTTTAAGATTCACCTCCCTACTATTTATGTGCAGGTAAACTAAGGGATAATTGCAGCTCTGTACACAAAATACAGAACAGTACAAGATTTCCCTTGAAAGCAAATGCACAACACGTGCACATCCACAGATGAAGTGCTGTATTTACCATCCTGGATAAAAGGCAATATTGACACCAATAATTAAGAAATAATTGCTAACATTTCCCACTGTAAAACAAGTGAACAGTTCCATCAATGCAAGCTTGGTCTTGCCAATTTAAAGTAATAAGATGCAGGAAATTGCCACATTTACTCTTCATAGAAAGTTAAGTGTCTCTTCATGGGCAATGGATACTTATGAGTTCTTTTCACACATTCTAAGATTTATCTTTTTCTGACAAAACTTTCTCCTGCCTTCCAGGATGAATCCCACTGAGTGTCAACAAGCAATATTCTACTGCTATGAAGGGATGCTTCATTTTAGCTTGACAGATAGAAATCAGAGCCTTTCAATGGAATGTGCACAGATGGTGTGTGGCTTATGCCTTGAAGACAGGAAACATGAACTTATCCAGCGAAGACAGAAAACATGAACTTCAGCTTTTTAGAAAGAAAAGCAGTTGTTGATGGCATGTGCAGATAAGAAGCAGGTGTGCAATGTGCACAGTGAGGTGGAGTCTCAAAGACTTCTTGAGCTTCTCACCAAAATATGAATGACTGAAAATATTGTCACTACTTTCAAAAACTTGCATATTTGCTTAGTTTATCCTATGGTGAGAAATTGCAGGCTTGAAGCCAACAAATTGCAGTGCATGGGTCTTTGCTTCAAGAAATGGATGGCCATTCAATCCCATTGATAATTCTTCTCTGCACTTTCAATTACAATGGATGGAACTGAAATTTTCTTGCAGTGATACAGAAATCTGATCTTCTGTGATCTTTATTTTTAATGGTTTAAACCAATCCCGATAGAGTTATAACTGGTTTTCTCAAATGTAACTTTTTCTCTACAATACAAATCAAAACCACCTCAAGAATTTATTTTTCTTCTTCATTGTTAATTACATAGTCATAGACTACTGAAAATGAGAAAAACAACAAGAAGAAAGCATTTCAGTAATTGCCATCTGTGGCTCTTCAGAGGATTTTTTTTAGTTAGTTGCCAGTTAGTGAAAGCAAATGAGTTCTGCTTTTACATCTGGGCAGATTCCTGGGCAGCAATATACAATGCCATAATATTTTGGATGTAAACGCTACAAGAAAGTGATGATTTAAAAATATTTCCATTAAATATTCACCATGTCTGCTACAATAATGTGTTTATCAGCAGATGGAGTGGTAATTAAAGGCTAGAGTAAAACATCAGACTAACATTCTTTCTATTATTTAGACTTCTATTTTAGAAGCTGGTGACAAATACCTGCCACAGAGCATTTTCTCATGTAGTTTGATGCCTAGAATGCAGATATATGGGAGAAGTCACATTTCTCCCTATGTATCACATGAAGTTCAGAAAACATGACAAATAAAAAAGCAAAAACTGTTAATGTCTGAAAGGAAAGACATCATGTAAGATGGGAGATTATGTTTAAAGCAACAAAACTGTTTATATTAAGAAACGTAACAGTAGTTTACTTGGAATTATATCAATATTCTTGCTGTCAATACTTCTTGACATGGGAAAGTAATGAAATTTTCAGCAGGAAAAAGAACCCCTTCTTCATACATTCTAAATGAATTAATCTCTGTCAATGCTGATGGACAGATTCTGCCATAATTCCAACAGCTGAAATGAAAGAAACACTCAAAGTCTAAGCTGGTCAAACTGTACAAACCCAACTGCTAGACTAGCTGTATCTAAAATCACTTTTCTGTTTCTCATGCAGGCACAAAAGGATCACAGCCCCATGCTTTTTCATAAATTAGAATGACCTCTAGACTTTTCTTAGAAAACAAATCTCAGGATACCCTATTATTTCCATTACTTTTTCCTAAAATTTTTATCTTCTCTCTCTACTCTTTGTACATAGCTTGAAGCAAGAAAGACAAAGCATAAACTTGACCAAGGGTGAGAAACCTGCTTTCTGAACATACTTCAGGTGTCCTATTAAAGGAAAAAAAGTAAAAGTGGAAAAAAACAAGCAATGAAGCAGGATATTAAAGACAGTCTGTTATAACAAATGTTTCAGTGCCCCCACGTTACTTATTTTCAAACCAGGTGAGGCACAATTTCCAAAGTATTTCCTAATAATTTTAAATCTGTATGGGGTTAAAATGGGGTATCTTAAAAACCCATTCCACTGGGTTAAGTATACAAAAACCCCTGCATTTGGAGTAAAATCTTGGCTTGGCTGAACTCAATGGCAAAGGATGGCTTTGAAAACTGCAGAATCTAAACAAATGATGATTCACAAGGCTTTCACACTGGTATTTGCTTGTATTTTTCATAACTCATAAACCAAAATATTATATTCCATTGGAATGGAAATGGAATGTATATTCTATTGTGATTAAACTGACTCACTGCAGTTGTATTAGATAATTGTTTGCCTCATTTGGCAGATGTTTAAAACTAAGACATAGGAGAAGCAAAGTCGATCAGCTAGTGGTAAAACTTTGACTCCTTTTTCTTTTAACAACTTAAAGCACTAATTCCTTGACTTAAACAGATGTACCAGGAGTATAAAATATGTGCTTATCAGGAAAGCATATTAAAGCAGTAAAAGTAATAAAGACACTGCAACTCATAGCATCTAACAAATTGATCCCAGTGGCTGACCTCTAATTCACTTCCCATGGACAAGTTACTCTACATGAAAGTGGACATGTGACTGCATGTCCACAGCTAAAGCTGCCCTACGCTGCTGCTGGGGGGGCAGAAAGGATGTACAGCAAAAGGCCATGAACAGCAATGGCCTCACATCTTCCTGGCCTTTCCCACACTTCCAGACTCCCTAACAAGGCAGCATGTTAACCCTGCAGCATAGTCCAGGTTTTTGGCCACTTTCAGTGGCTGCCCCCACCCCTGTGTGCTGTTCCCCAGGTTAGCACCACCTAAGTACTTCTGCACTTCTAAGAGAGGCCCAGGCACTGACAGTCAGACACTCTGCCTGCTACACAGTACAAGACAATATGCTCAGCATGGGGGCTCCTTGTCACCAGCTGGAAAAGATTTTAAATGGCATGAAAAAGCACAAGCATGTTTTTAGAATCATGTTCACTTCACCACTTCAGTGCTACTGGAGTGTTTGGTTTCCCAGGGAATATAGATATGGCATTATGCTGTTTGCATGCCCAACATGGTGTTTCCCACCTCTGAAAATAACCAGGTAACAAGCCTTGGTAAAGGGAAGGACTGCTGCCAGTTGCCTATAAGACAATATGTCTATATCAATTAGAGAGGCATTTAGCCCCCAAAGCATAGCTATTTACACAGCTTGTAAAATGGTTAACTCAATTTGTAAACATTCTCATCCACCCTACACAGATGTTCACAGAGGAAAGTTTTACACCAGCCATAGAGGTTGTCTATGCTATGTCCCCTCTTGCTTACGCCTTTGTAACTCCATTAGAAAAAATCTGTTTATACTGGGGAAACACAATGGTGAGTCAGACATCAAGAGACAAAATTTAGTGACATAGAAATCTGCTGTCAACAACTGATGTAAAACTTTGCACAAATGACTCAGTATCTAGAAAACAAAATAAATATGATTTCATAAGGTTGATAAAAACTGGGGGAAAACACCAAAATTCCCAAGTAATTTCAAAAGCTTAGTTGAGTAATAAGCTACATAGTCTTTCAGCTACATTATTTTTGTATTACATAGAAAAATATTAAACTATTTAATATGCTGAAAGCTATATGTTGGACTTAGCATTTCTGTTAAAATAAAGTTACATGGTATTCCTGAATTTAAAGTAGAATTCTTATTATATCAAGATTTCTAACTCACTGAAGTTACTATATTGGCTAAAATGTAACATGGATCTTAAGTAGGATCTGCATAACATCTAACAAAATATCCCTCGTTGACTCATAACATAATGAAGAGTCTTTTCCTGTGCAAGAACTCCATCTTACTAGAAGAGATGTTATGTAGGTGCCCCTTCTGCTTATGACTGAGCATGTCAGCTCTCCCAGCATCTGCAACTGTAGTCCATCTCACACTCCACTCGGCACAATTATAATGTAAGGAAATAATAGGAAAATATTCACAAATAATAGGAAAATATTCACAAAAATTTTAATTGACTTGCCCATAACCTAACAGACAATCCACATAGCTGGGACACTTAACACTAAGCATCTTCTAGATCACTGCTGATTCAAAATCACAATCTGCTATCTAATGATTAAAAAAACTTCTCTTTTTTTCCCTGATATTTATCTTATACGTTTTCTTGCTTAATATTAGCCCATTACTATTAATCATGCCTTTTCAAGTTAACTGAATCCGCTCTTTCCAGAAGGTTATGTTTTCAAATACTTGTAGACTGTCACCAGTTTATCTTGTACTATCAAATATTTACAGGCTATTACATAAGAGACTCTTACCATGCAATTAAATATTTGCCTTTTTTAAATCCTGTCATCTATTCACACTTTGACCTGCTGGAAATCAGTGTAGCTCTCCCTTAAGCTCTCTTTATTTGGTAACAATTTTGTTTACAATAGGGAAAAAAAATAGTCAAAAAGCTCTGTGTGCTTACCCAGATGAAGTTGTGAAAAAGCACTTCAGGGCCCCAAAAGACTCCTTCGCTTTGGCCAGGTGTGTGAGGAACTGGTTGAAGTGGGGAGCTGCCCCAGCTCATTGCCCACCCTCTGGCACCATTTGTCTCTCCTCTGCCTGGCTCTGGACAGGGATGGTGACACATGATCTGTTTGATCCACTGCCAAACCCTGTGCAGCCCTCTGGTATCCAAACAAGCTTCTAGGAAGCTTTAAGAGGCATCAAGCCGAGGGTTTTCTAGAGAGGTTTTGTGCTAGAGAGCTGGCACTGCCCCACTAGCTAAATGAGGGAGGCAGAGCTCCCGACTGCAGACATCTGCAGAGCAAGGAGAAGGGCATCTTTCCTCTCCTTCCTTGTCACCTTCACAAAACTCAGTGAACTGACTAAGCAATAACTGAGTTTTCTGGTTTCTAGAAGCACAGTGGAAATACATAATCTGACTTGCAAAAAAACAATTGCATTTTCCTTGCCACTAAAGCATTTATCATGAGGACATGCCATTAGTGCTTCTAGTGATTGTGACTCAGAGAGGGAAGGGAACTGTTGGGTTCTATTTTAAAGAAAATACTTCCTTAGAAGAGTGTGGGCTTATTTTTAGAAGTCTGTAAAAGTAATTTTGATTCCTCAGAGTTCTTTCAAAATTACTGGAATGTGTGATGTATTCATACTACAATAATCACATTAAGGTATTTGTTAGGAAACTCATGCTTAATAAATACTGTTATTTGCTCTAAAACTCAATTTCCATTGATGCTCATGTTCTGAACAATTATCTGTTAGAGTTAACTCAGGGCAGCTCTAACAACCACTAAGGAGAAAAGTTTGTATGTAGGTCCCTGTTAAAGCTTGTGGTGACTCTCCAAAATCCAGAGTTTCAGTGGTAAACAGTTAGCAGTAAATTTATCCCTCCAAATATCCTGTGTTATAGATTAAATGGATTTTTTTTCAGGGTTTTTTTCTGATGAAGACAGACTGAATTAAAACTTTATTTCTAAGCATCTATTCCAAACCACCATTCATATTTGACTAACAAGGGCTACTTCAACTGTAGCCTTTCTGATTTCATTATATATTCTGTCCATGGGCAAAATTAAAAGGCATACCAAGTGCTAAAATGGCAATAATACAAAATAGAGAGGCTGAGTTAATTTTATCACTAGCAATTTTGCTGTTACTATGGCAAGTGTGAAAGCATTCCCATTATTTAAGGCAGGATTTTGCAGTGCTACAAGTCCTCATCTCAGAGATACTTAAACCCTTTTTTAATATATTAATTACTTCTACTATCCACCTTTGACTTTTCCCTTGTGGATAAACATTGCCAACCCATGGCCTCATTGGTTGTAGCTTTCAAGACACTTTCAATACAGCATCTGGATCTGATTTTGTGTAAAACTGCATACATGAACTGGCTCTGCTTCTGAATTTATCTTTGGCCAGGGAGACCACAACTGGACTTTGAATTTTGCCAAGAGAATGGTTCAGTAAAGAATCTCCCTGAAGAAACAAAAATCATCAGACTGTTGGGGGAAAAAAGGAAAATATATATGGAAGAAGCAGCATAAAATATATTAAAAAAAACTATTTTAATGCAACAGTGTATGTAGGTCTCTCAACTAGCAAATTATTTCTTTAGCAAACTATGTCCAGCCTTTCCCTGAGAAGTCAAACTCCATGGTTTGTCTTCCAGGGAAATAATCAGAAAATACCTTCCCCAAATTTTCTGGTGCACTTGCTCATTTTCAGTGGACAACTTCACACTCTTTCTATTGTCTTTAGTTTCCAAGTGATTAAGTGGCTAATCCCTAAAAAGCAAGCAGCAAAACCATCACAACAGGTAAGGAGCAAACCTCCTAATGCTCCAATTTGTCTTCTTACCTGTTGTTTAAGGGAAGACTGTGAAAAAAAATGCTTCATCCTTGCATGGGAAGATGTGGGATGACAACCTCATGAGGTAGAACACTATTCTCCCGATTTCTTTTTACCTTGGCAGAATATCACAGATGATTTCTATTTGTTGTATAGCTTCTAGAAAAGTAGGGAAAAGTAACACCAGCAGACGATTAATCCTACTATGGTAAAGGCTGGGAGCTTAAATCAACAGCATTCATTTATGCACGCTGCAAAACATGAAGAATGTGTGTATAACAGCCACGTGTTCGCCCCTCACAAATGCATCATAAACAATATATACACATACATAAGTATAGTATCTTATGTATCTCATATATTATATCTTAAAATCATACAAGCATTTTACTCCTGCTACATTTCTGTAAGGCCTCATGCTGAGACATTAAGCCAGTGTTTCTTCTATTCATGCATGGTTGCTGTGGAAGCAGGATGTAAAGATCCAACAGCATTTAAAAGGTGTGGGGAAGTCTTGCTGCCCTACCCATACCCCTACCTCCTTGTCTGCCAAGGCTCTCATTGCTTTCACTCTGAGAAGGGTATGCCCCAAATATCACTGTGGTATGAGATCAATTTTAGAAAAACAGGAAGATCTGCAGGAAAACATTACTTCAAAGATAACAAACCACTAATTTTCAGTAGCTGGCAAATCATTCCTGACTTACATAAACAGGAACTCCAAGGTGACTGAAATTCAGATTATAGCATAGTCCACTTTAATTTTAATGTTCAAGACCATCTGTAACAAATTGACAGCAACACCTTGGCTGCCACATCTGCTTAAGTGTGAGAATTAATTTTAGGGTCTAGTCTCTTCTACTGAGATAATCAAGTCCATATAGTCCAAAAGGGAAATTTTATTCTAATTTCCTACTTAAAACACCTTGTTAAGGAAGGCAAATTAGCAAGATAACACTGTGTGCAGTATTGTAAAGACCTTAATCAAGTCACCCCTTTGAGGAATATCTGGCAAGTGTAGCTTGCTGATTTCTTGGCATTTTTCCCATTCCAAAGCACTGAGCCAATCTTAAGATATTTCAGGACTAAATACAAATCACCACACCTAACACAACTGGATGCATCAGCATGAAAATATTAAGTTACCCATTCCTTAAATACATTTCTTTCCTTCCAGATCCATGTTTATTTTTAAGAACAAAGCACCATTCCTCAAGGAATATATCCAGTAATGCAGAGTTTGGGGTAAGGAAAAAATACATAATCCAAACCCACGTAGGCGAGAAACCGAGATATGTCCTTTTCTCCTTACCTATAATAAACTGACTAGCAAGAAATAAATGTGTTGCTGAGTTCTCAAATTCAGGACTTTCTAGGCTTAGGTAATTACCATCAGGCTTTAAACTAAGAAAATAGACCTGTGACTCAAACCACACTCAGTTCTCAGTGACAATCAGTGGCATTGCCTCTATAAAAAAAAAGGAACTAAAATCACCATTAACAGCAAATTTCATATCCCTATGTGCAAAACAAAAACATTACGATTGTAAAAGGTGCAATCACCATTTTTCCCCTAATGGCAGAGCAACTAATTTCATTGCAATATGGCTCCTGAAGTGAAGACAGAAGTCTAAGGATGATTTCATACACTCACATTATTAGCAATGCATTAGCAGTTATTTTTCCTAGCAACTGACAAAATTACAAGGACAGCAGGCTTTCTTGCCTATGGCTGCAATACTGTTCTTTCTAGTTGGTATGTTATGTTGGTTCTAAATGGTGGTTCCATATTTTTAAAACTATAAATATCTGGGTGAATTGGTGTATTTTTTTCATTCTTTACATTTCGGGGTTTATTATTTGTCCTGGATTTTTCCTACTGAGTACTGAAAGCTCTGATAATTTATGAGCCCGAGGTTTATACTGGGGGATGGAAGAGTGAAAATCTCCCCCACAGAATTTCCCTCAACTGACTCAAAGGCTGCTTTCTCTGGTAACTCTTATCTTACAACTGCTGAGGAAGATCCATCATACTCTTGATTTTCATTAAATGTGATCATGAGCAATGTGTAAGAGTGAAAGATGATTCACTGGGTTTTATGGAGGAGAGAAGCACAGCTGTTCCATTTATACACAGCAAATTTTTTCATAGTCCCACAACAATGAGGAGAAATGGAATATTTCAGCAGAAAAACTGATGAAGGTAACAATAAGGATGCTGTATACTGATTTCTAAAAATGAAAGTAAAGTTCCATCTCAGTAATTTTCATAAAAGATTTCCATTTCATCTTACCCATTTCTGCTTCCAACTCAGAAGTTGCTCAACTTTTAATCCAAGTATATATGAATATCCAGTCTATATCCTTCCTTCTTATCCTTTATATTCTAGTGTATTTAGATTATTATTATTATTTACAAAGCAAAAATATTTTTAGACAAAGATCATGGTTTCCCTGACTCATTCTGTCATGAGAAGCCTCCCATAATTCTTTTGAACCTATGTGTGTACATTTATATACTACATGTGCATGCAAAACTATTCTTTTCATGCCTAGCTTTGTATTATAAAAAGTAATTACACCCACAAATATGTTGTGAAGCTCAAAGCTTTCAGAAATCTAAAGAAAAGCTTGGCATAGGAAAATCCAGTACTGATGGCATCTAAAACAACAACAAAAAAAGGGGCAAATTTGCAGTTTTACTCAGGCTTTGCAATAAAATGGAGGTTATGTGCCCACTTGCCCCCTTCTCTCTGATTATCTGTCAGTCACACTATGCTTCAGTAGTTTTTGGAGTTGTTGATCAGTCTCTATCAAATCTCCAAGATAATTATGATCCTACACATTTTCTGACAATATGAGTTTAGGTGACAGACAGAGATGCTAATTCATGTTGTTGTAAAAAAAAAAGCAGTCTGAGAAAACTTCTATATATTATGTTTGACAGAGGTCAGCATATTCACATTGCCTAGCATTTAGCAGTGTAACTTCATAAGACACAGAATGTGCTGACTTTTGTGAAATGAAGGTGATCAGAAGGTACTTAACAGTTTCTGTAGAGGGGGTTGGCTAAAGGAATGAAAGGAATAAAAGGAATAAATCAAAGGAAACTCAGTTCAAGTAAAAATTAAATTTAAATCAATAAAATCTTAATCAGGTTTCAATATATCCTCACAAACACCAGGCCATTTGGAATGTTAACACATCCACAGTCCATTTGAAACATGAGTTACAACCCTACTCTCTTTTCTGAGGTTATTACCAGATGTGTGAGTGCATCAGGTACAGATAGAACTAAAATCACTAAACTCAGCTCCTCTACAGGGATTTGACAGTCATTACTAATGTCTGTATGACTTTGATCACACACATTTTCACATTCATTACTCCTGCATTTTGATTGCTTAACAAACACAGAAGTCATCTACATGATGCATATGATTTCTACATGAAAACATCCTATCTGAAAACCAGAAAATCTCATATCAAGTACCATCACAGCATGTGTTGCAGTTGAGATGGCCACAATACACAGAGTATCATCACACAATTTCAGAAGGCTTTAAGCATTCACCCATATAGAGTAACATCACATCACATGGCTACAACTATCTGCCCATACAGAGAAACATCATGGCACTTCAGAGAGCAGCAAGCATCTACCATTTCTTGTTCTTCAGCCCAACCTTTTATGCCCCTCATGTTCATGCGTTGCACCTGTGTGCCCTCTGTTCCCTTTGGGAACTGGTCAGTGCACCTGGGCACTCCATGGCTCATTGCTTTCAGTGCTGCTCACCTGCTTTTCACAGCTGTACCCTCTGGGGATGAGGCTTGGCTGCAGCCCCACTCCCAATTACCACAAACTCTGTACCGACAAAATACTGATCAATTTGAAGGCAGATTTGCAGGTTTGGTTCATTTTTATGTATTATTTCACTTTCTTGTGTAGGTGTGTAAATGAATGCAGGTCTTCTACATCGTGCCATGTGTCAAATACACATTCACACAGAGGTGTCGCAACAGCCTGGGTAGCCCTTCACTGTAACTTCAGCAAGGAAGCAATCTGTAAGATTAGAAATCTTCCATGCTGATGCACTGAAAAAAGTAGTTTCTGCCCACAACTAAGCCAATCACAGCCCTGCACCTGCAGATCAGCACAGTCTACAGGCATGGAGGCCTTGGCACTTTGGCTCCTGGTGACACGTTCAGGCACCCTTGGCAGTGCGTTGCCTTGTGATAAGGGCAGAAGGGCTCCCAGTTTAGGCTTCACACTTCAGGCACAGGCTTTGACTAATGACCATGAAACTGTTATTGCCATGGTTCATTATGTTATGTCAAAGGGGACAATGACAGTTTTTCCAACAAAATGCTCTTGATTTAATGAAACTAAACTGGTATCAGTTGCAATCCAGAAAGGTTCAAAGGACATAATAATCTCTCAAGTGCTGCAGAGTTGTTGTTTCAATTGCTAATTTGTGCATATTTTGACAGTAATCACTGAACCCTGTGATGGTCCCAGAGGTTCCCATAGTGCTGCTATAAAAAGTTTTGGCAGATTCTGCAGTCCTCAGACCAACACTAGGAGGATTCACTCAAGAGCATATACTAGGGTTTTTAATTTGCTTCACACATCAGAACTTCAAGCCCATATATTTTTGCCACAATACTTTGAAATTTTTAAATGTAAAATTAAAGACTTGAAATTAATAAATCTAAAAAATAGCTTCTTTTTTTTTCTCCAGAGATTCAGGTTTTACAGAACACCTCACTTCCTCTTCTGTTTCACCTTGCTGTAAAAATGCCAGTATGAAGAAAATGAGCAATATTTCATTGTCCTGTGAAGAAATTGATGGAGAAAAAAAAAGGCAAAAAAGAAATTTTAACTACATTTTTGTTTTGTGTGTAATTGCAGAAGAAAAAAACAAAACTCATTTCTGCAGAGACCTGTTTATATGTTTTACTTACCCCAAGTAAGAAAATGAGTAGTTGTTACTTCAGGGTCATTACTAAGGATGCATAAGATTAACCATTTGCATAAATTCGGACTGTATTTCAGACTGTATTTCATTGTTCCTCCATCAAGTACCCAAAGCACCTAAATATCAGTTGCTGTGAATAAGCTACAGCAATTCAGCCAGACTATCCAAATCCTGCATGGTAGGAGTCATGTAGAGAGATGTCCAAACTCTCTTTGTATCTTTGACTTGTATTTGTTGACTTTACTAGGCACTGGCAGTTATGGATTCTATTCAAAAGCACTAGTGGTGTTGCCTGAATTTATTGTATTGCAAGGACTGAAATAACCAAACACCTGGGAAGTCAGAAGCTTCAGCTCTAAGTCTTGCTTGGCCACAGGGAGGCTTCAAGCATTGCTTTCATTCCCCAGAGCACTACCTAAACAACCAACTTGAACACAAGGCTGGGACTGAGCATTTTCTGTTCCTTCTTAGGGAACCTGTGCCATGGTGCTAACTTCACGGGAGGAGACATGGAGCATGGACACAGAGCTGCCAGGGAAGGTAATGATTGTGTTGCCTCCTCTTTCATTTCACCTGTATAGCGAAATTTTGACACTGACTATAACCACTCACAAATTCTGTTAAGGGGTCATCTTTCATCTCTGCCCTAGGAAAATTAGGTTCTTCACATGAATCTGCTTCTGGAAAAACCATTCCTGTCAGCCCCCTAGCTTATTCCACAAGACAGCTGGCTCAGGTAAAGCCTGATGGAACTTCTCCAGACCTCTGTCCTAGAAAAGCACTCTTCAGGGAAGCCAACATCGAGTTCAACACAGCCTGAAACCCTCAGTCATGCCTGTGTTGTCATCAGGGGCAAGGCAATGGTCAGGAAAAAACAAAGAAGTAAACAATGACGGGGGAAAAAGGAAGATTGAGGGCAAAGTCTGTGGTTGTTGAAAGCAATTTCATATAAAGTGGAAAAACCATTCATAGCAGCGTCTGTTGAGCTTCTGCTGACTTCAGGTGCCACAGCTTTACTGAGTCCTGAAACAAAAGCAAGACCCAGGAAGGCTCTGAGAGGGATGTGTTTCTCTAAACAAACTAATGGCAAACACAACATTCTCCATTTTAGAAATAAATTTCTGAAATTAAAAACCCTACTACTACTGCTGCTATTTGACACAAAAACTGAAATTCATTATTTTAATAAACAAAACAACCTATGTTATTTCTGAGCTTGATTCAGTGTTTGATTATGCATCTACTCTGCTGAGTATCTTTTTGCTTCATATTGCTTAGTTTTGTGGTGTCTTGCATAGATTTACTTTTTTGGATTTCCTCTGAAAGGGCAAGTGCTGAAGACAGTACATGGCTACAAAAACAGTAGTCATATGCTTCAAAAGTATTTGTCATTCTTTTGATATAGCTGTTATTCCCAGTACTTAAAAGCTGTCTTTGATGTAGTTGAGGCTTTTACTCCTCTCTATCTATAGGGCTTTTGATCACCTCCTAATTAATGAATTAATGACAACCAATTATATTTACATCTAACACAAAGCATATTGTTAAAGTTTGTCATTACCACTTTCCTTTCTTGCATGCTAACACAATGTTGTAACCCTAACATTTTCTGCCTCACTGCTGCTGGGAGCATCAACCAGTAAAGTTATTTATTCCATTTTAACATTTTTATTAACTGGCAATTATATATGAAGAGATAAAATGTCAACATAACTCATGACTCTCACAATGCTTCTTTCAAGCCAAGTAAAGTTATTTCTTCCATTTTAACATTTTTATTAACTGGCAATTATATAAGAAGAGATGAAATGTCTGCATAACTCATGACTCCCAGGATGCTTCTTACAAGTCAAGTTTTCAAAATACTTAAAATGTATCAGGATCTTATTGTTTTGCTCTAGACAAAGCTTCATTAAACCTATGGGAGGGAGCTACACACCTCTCTGCAGATCTACATCCATGTTTTATCACTGGTTTCAATTATCTAGTCTGAGAGCTCTGCAAGAGCACAAGCCTCAGAAATGGTGGGGAAGGCTGACTTCACTTTCTTAAATTCATGTTGATCAGCACTGTCGGGTTTTTTGCCAAGGAGAATTTGAATTTGGTGATGTATTTAAGGCAGAGGTTTCTGACATCCTCTATGAAACAAAAAAGTTTGTTTGCTTTCTCTGGATTTAAGTGGGATTCTGCTGGCCACCACAGATGAACTTCACCAGGCAGAACAAACTGACTTCTTACCAAGTCCCATTAATAGTTACTTGACGTGAAGAAAAGCCCATGATGCCAGTGGCTTGATTATTTTCTAATTCTAAAAATAGAGCATCTTTGAAAAATGAAAAACAATAAGGGAACAAAGAAAGAAAATTACTTATATTAGAATTGTTTCTCTGTAGTAGAATAAACTAGGAATTTTCTAACAAAGCATTTTTTCATGGGATATAACAAAGCTTCAAACCCAAGTGATTCACAGAAACATTTTGGTTTTGACATATTTTTCCCAAAACAGAAACAGGATTCTGACAATTGAGCAGCCATCATCCTTAGTGGTCTGCTAAAGAGCCCTGGTTTCTTTGTGTGTGGGTCAGGGACAGCCCCACTCTGTGGCTTGTCCAGTCACAAGTAACTCATAAACCCAACACGAGTTTGTCACAGAGCCAAAGGTCCATGACAGCCCAGCTGTGCTGGCAGTTCTCAGACACACAGCATTTCTCAGGCTCCCTTTGGCATGGGGAGAAACTGTCCTTATTCCAGGAACAGGTCCCCAACTGTCCCAATACCAGAAAGGTTCCAGAAAGCACTCTCTTTTTTAGATTCAGCAAGTAGAGTGTAGAATCCCTAGCATTACATATCTCTCTGCTCCATGCTGCTTTGAAAAATGAGAAAAAACATATATTCCTGCAGATAACTTTTTGTGTATGATCTGTAGAAACTTTTGGAGTCTTTGTATCTGAATGGTATCTTGAGCCTGAACTAGCTCCATGAGGTCACCTGCTTCCTGTGACTCCTCTGAAGACAGTGCTATTGCAAACTGTCCTGTGGTACTCTGAGCACCAAAACTGTGCCCTGCAACAGTTGCAGAGTTGAGGATTTCACTGGGCCAGTTACCAATTACCAGCCAGCTCCTTCCTCTGTAACTTGAGTGTCTGCTTTGTAAATACTTCTGCTAAGAAAATCTTCCATTTGATACCCTGGTCTGTATTATGCAGTAGCACTTCAAAAATGAAGTCTCAGATATTCTGCAGCCTAATTTGCCTTAGCCTGGAGGAGAATTTTCTGCCATCAAGATAGATCCTACCAGTGGCACTCACGGTGTAGCTGCAGCAATGTGAGGTGTATCTCTGCAACAAGGATTGTGCAGAATCTGCATAATTTTCTACATCCTTAGGAAGGTTCCCAGCATGTTCAGGATACCACAGGAGAAGGTTCTCAGCAGGAATGCCAGGCTGAAGCTGAGACAAGAGGGAAGTGATGTATACAGAGAGATCATTTTTATCCTAAATATGTTCCTGGATCATGTTAGCTCCTTGTTCAAGAAATTCTTACAACAGCTATAGGATGGATTTCTCCCCTATCTGTACATGTAGATGAAGTTTTAAGTTCAGAGCTCTTGTTTACAATGAGATGATGCCAATTTTAAGCCTTTGCCACAGTCATAGAAAACACAAACTGCACCTACTCCAAGTGATGATATTTTGTGCAAATGCTCTAAGGGATTAAAACACTTCCCACTAGAATGGTGAGAAGAAAAACAGGCATTTCCTGTGTGAAATAAATTATATAATTAATGAATGGATCCTTTCATTATGTTAAAGGTCTTTTCCTCTTTAGAAAGTCAGCAACAAAGGCTCAAGCTCAAGGTAATTAATAAAGAAATTAAATGTTGTAGGAGTAAGCACCCGTGCAATACCCTACTTGTCATGTGTAAGGGACAAAAATCTATCTTAGGACTGATTATAGAATCACAGAATCATTTTGGTTGGAAAAGACCTTTAAGGTCATTGAGTTTAATTGTTAACCAAACACTGCCAAGAGCACCACTAAACCATTACAGCAAGTAGTCCAGGAATACACAAGGCAGAAGGTTTTGGAGCATAGCTTCATTGTCAAAAGGCAAGTGTCCACACTAAACATGTTCTTTTTCCAGGCCTACGACTTCAAAATATCTGAAGCACCTGTGAATTAGGGACAAAGACATTTAACCTGGATAATATTCATTGGCACAAAAAAGACAGCTAGATCACTTCAGTTTGAGCGAGGCATAGTGAGTACATGTGCTGCTGCTGTAGGTCAGCAGGTGGCTCTAAGCCTGTGATGCTCATCCTTAACACCTGCCTGCCTACTGGCCCATTACAGGGAAGTCCTTTTTGTCTGCAGTTGCCTTGATCACCTCTGCTTGTCCTTCCCTCCTAATTTCTGCCAGCTTGCTGCCCAGGTGTCTGCTTAAAAAGAGTGATGATATCCAGATAACTGCAGCTCTGCCTTTAACGTGGACAGAAGATTGAAAGCAGGATTTACATATGCTTTTATGATGTGATATTTAGGCTGATGAGCCTCAGTGATAATGGGAAAGAACTTTAGGAAGAGCAAATATGTGAATTAGTATTAATGGGTGATATTGGATGTTTTTATTTAATGGAAACTAAATTAAAAGTGCAAGTTTGTTATAAAACATGACTGTAAAATCACCTAGTAAAGCAGATCTGTGTGTGTTTTGAGTCATACTAATGTTTTCTTCAGGGTGAGAAGACTCTGCAGACAGGTTGTATGAAACAGTATTTATCCCTTTGAATGCTAGTAAGATTAAAAAATCTTCAAATTATATGCAATAACCTCAGTGCAACAGTGTTGCAAGATAAAACATAGACTTGAAGACTAAATAAAATCTTACTTCTAAACTCAGTATTTTGTCCTTGATTTGAGTAGCGAAACACTTTACAATCTGTATAGAAGTACAGTGCAATAGATGACTTTTAAAGTGATTGAAACTCACCCACTTTGTTATTTACTTGCTCAGTTTTAAACACATCAGGGAAATGGTTCAAAAGTTTCTACAGTAAAACCTCATCCAGTTAACTTCTTTTTCCAGTACTCTCCTGAATCAGCTCTTGAGGCAGGAGATAATTCATTCTAGGGGAACAACAGAGAAAAACCATCTCTAGTAGGAACCTTTCTCCTTATAAAAGGACAATTTGCAAAGCTTTTTTTAATGCAGTTTCAGCTGCATAAATTACAAAATATTTAGGATTTTGTTATGACAAGCCTATTACCAGCTACCTTCTATTGTTCTGCTCTTGTGGATTCCAGACAAAGGAATTGGAAGGAACAAATGTAGAAACATTGAAACTATCACTAATGGACACCCATGAGTAAATATTTTATTTCTTTTTGCAATACTTCAATACTGTAACTTCTGAGAGTTTTACCCCATGGGGTACAATATGGGTGTTCTCTGTCAGAGAATAGCCAGAATACAATATCCAGAAAAAACATGGCAAAAATTCCTTTTATGTACCTTTACCTGAAGGATCAAAATTAAACTATGGGCAAGGCTAAAGTTTTACAGAGGGTGCCAGGACTCTTCTAATATTGCAATGTTTTGGTTTACAGCTTGTCTGAAAGGCAGCATCTCCTTCAGCACAAGGATGTTTATATTTGTGGTGAAAGAGGAAATAATGGCCAGTACTGCTCCCTGGAGCATGCAGATAGTCTTAAGAACCTTCTTATTAAGCCACAATCCAGTTGGACGTGCTGACTTGACAAACTAGGAATATTGCTGCCTGAGAGGAACGAGGTAGACTCTAGGTCTTTGAGCAGATGAGAATTTCTATTTAAAGCATTATACATGAAAAATGAAAGGAAGAAGAGCAGCCTGTATAACAAAATTAACTCCTACTTAGAAAAATTAGAGAAACTGGCCATTATAAAATATTTTTCTTGGAACAAACAGCAAAACAGTGCCAGTACATAGCATACAGGGAATGGAAAAGAGATGTGATTTAGGAAGACTACAAAAGGAAGACATATTATAAAAAGGAATTGTTCTGCAATATGAAAGAAAAGTTGCATATATAGAGATGATTTTACCCTAAAAGCACTATTCTGTTTATATCTTTATGGAAATAACTTCAGAAAAAAAATATTTCTGCCCCTAACTGGACTATAATATATCTTAATTTTCCATGCCATTAAAGGAACATGGTTTTGCTCTAAGTGGTTTAAAATTTTTGAGCTTGACTATATTAAGAACATCATGTGTGTGCATAAAAATATGGAATTCAGTATTGTGCCCATTTGGTAGGCATTATCCTCTACCAGAGAGAATCAACAAAGCTCAGCTGCCCTTACAGGCAGGTATGAATGAGAGAATCACCAGCACGGATGTGCATGACGAACCGTCTATTTTAGCAAGAAGGCTGAACAGCTGTTGCTGTGAAGTTCTGACCAATTACCAAAAAAAGAGTCTTGCAGAAAAATACAAAATGGATGCAAATACACACTTAAAATAGGAAACTGGGATTTTTAAAGTCTGCACCTGCCTTTTAGTACTTTTAAATTCAATGTTTTGCTACTCAGTTTGGAGTTTTTTTGCAATGTTACATTTTTACACTAAAGGAATGCATGCTTTCCACTTCTTTAGTTTTCTGATAACATATTTTTAGCAGAACTACTTTCTGTTAAAAACTGTCACACTTAAAATAGGCATATTAGTTCTATGTGAATAAAATCACAGGGTCTTATTAATATTCTCACTGTGAGAACAAAACCACCTCAAACTCAAAACCAGTTTGAGGTTGCAAAAAGCCTGGGCTATATTTGCAATCAACAGTACCTACTAATATATTGAATTTTTTCACTTGTCAAGAAGTCTGAAACACTTCCATGAGCCATATTCTGCCTTCAGGGATGGCAGTGTGAAATCAATGGAACACTGAAGTCTCATGAATGCTATAAAAATCTCCATGCTATAATACTATATATTTTTCCTGGCAATTTAAATTATAAAATAATATTTCACTATTTAGCCACAAAAGTTCTTTTTTTTCACTTTTAATATTGAAATAATTCTGGTTTTAAGTATTCTTAATGTGCTGAAAAAGCTTTAATATATGAACAGCTGGTATACCAGTCACCTGAATCTTTAACAGCAGAAATAATTCCACTGGACAAAGTACTATCTATGAGTAAACATAAATAGTAACAAAGCCTTTATTTTCAGTATTTTATATCCTGACCAAATTATTCTAAAACTCAGTTAAGACAGTCAAAGTCAGTCAGTACAATCAATACTGGGATTTAAGTTTGCAAGCCTTCCCCCAGCATTTATGATACAATTTAGAAAAAATTTCTCCCTCTTTGTATATGTGGGTTAATCCATGTCAAAATAATTATTCATATAATTATATGAATAACTATAATATATATCATTATTTAAACTGACTAGTTAATAATCACTTAAGTCAAGATAGTCTCTTTTTTTTTTTTTTTTGTCAGTCTCACTATTCTGCACACTCAGACACTCTTTGTTCCTAGTATTCATCCATGGGCCAAATTAAGACTGCTGTAACCAGCAAGTAATTTGTTTAAGTAAGTGTTTTTGTTTTCTCCATCCAACTTATTCCACTTCATGGCATGTCTAATCTTCTCAGCCCTGATTAAGCTTCTGCTTTCAATTAAAAAAGCAAGTTTTCCTCCAGGAAATAGGAAAATTGTGTCACCACTCTAGTCAGAAAACCCTCACGTGCTGAGTGCTTCAGTCTGTAGAACTGATCTCCAGCTCAGCCTGCAGCAGGCTCCTTAGGGAGCTTTTGGCTCGGAAAATGAGAGATACCTTAGAAGTAAGTGTTAGGCAGCAGCAGAGGGATCATAGCAGGGCTATCAGTTCACGAGGCCAGTAGGCTGGAGAGTGGCTTGGCTGGGGAATGGATGCATTCTCCAGCTGGCCCATCTGGAGGAAGGCAACACCTCCTGGAGCTTTCCTTGGCGTGGTGTTTGTATGCCCAGTCTGCCAGGGAGCTGCAAAGGCCCTGATCTCCTCCCCTTTCTGGCAAGGGCTGCAGTGCAATAGCCTGGGGATGGAGGCTCCTTCCAGAGAGCTGGCAACATTTCATTCAGACACACAGGACTCCTACAAGGTCCCTGCTGCATGTCACCTGAAAGACTACATTCAATTTTCAGCAGTGTGTTGTGCAAAAAATGGACAATAACAGAACTTTCCTCATGCTCTTTGTCTCCAAGTCATACTAGTATATCAAACACAAGAAGAAGGCGGTACAGCTGCCAGAACAGAGACTTCCAGCAAAGTACTTAATTCCTTGCAGGACCAAGTTCTTCAAAGTAACATTCTGTTTATTTTTAGCTGGTTTTCTTGATGACTATTCTTCCATCCAGGTTTTTTTTTTTTTTTTTTAATTCCAGCAGCAGTAAAGATATTGTTATATCTGATTTCACTGCTTTAATGAAGTAAGTACTTTTCAGTCCATGATCAGTTCTATTTTGGGCTGGTTTAAAGTTTATTTAATTTGAGACATATACCAACCAGGGTAGCATAATGGCACATCTCAAGGCCTGCTTGATCCTAATATTAAAATGCTGTTTCATTTCGTGAAGGTAAAAAAAAAAGCCAAAAAAAGAGTAAGAAGTTCAGTGTAAATTTGTCAAAAAATACTTTTTATCTGCACTCTAAAAATACAAGTAAAAAATGGCCAAAGAACAAGACTCTATATGCAGTGTGATTAACAACCTGCCTTTTTTTTTTTTTTTTTTTTTTTTAAATTAAGGAAAACAGGAATAATGAACACATATTATGACTGAATCTGGGGAATAAAAGCCCTGGCAGAGGCAAAAAAATGTCATCTCATCCATTCACTGCACAATGAGGGAATTAAGGAGTCTGCATAATTCTTGTGGAGTGTCTGGTTAACCTGAGTGTAAAGGACTCTGGTGATGAAATCTCTATGTCATTCCTAGGCAGACTGCACACTTGCTTCACTTCTTTTAGAAAACTTTTTCTCATATACAATCGGAATCTTTGTTGCATTTTAAGCCCATTCTTTTTTATTTCTTCCTGTCATCATTCCTTTTTTAAAGTCTGGCAAAATGTTTGTCATTTTAACTTACCTGGAATTTCAAACCCTTCTATGAGTTGCAAAAGTGCTCATCATTGCTTTAGTAATTTCTTTGAATATTCTAGAATGCAGTTGAGTTACCTTAAATGATTATAAAAGATCTGACAGATTTAGGGATTCTAACCTATTCTTTTACTTTCCCCTTTCTTACAAGTGTTAATTGTACCACACAACAGTTCAGAGTTGACCTTTTCAGAAGACTGATACAGAAAAAGCCAGTACACATTTCAGCCTTCTTGGAATCATTTGTTGAGAGCTCTTCCTCTTTTCTGTACAGCAGACCAATGTTTTTTTTAGTCTTTCTCATCACTGTTGTGCTGATGAAACAGCATGATGCCCCTTGCTAACAGCACAATTTTGTTAGAATATGTTTGTGTATTTCAATTTTATTCCTTTTATTTGTTTTCGCTGATCTAATTTTCTATCCATTTTCTGTATGCTTTCTTCTTGTGACAGAAATTAACTTTAAATTTTTACATCTGTCTTTTACTATAGTTCCTATCCTCCTCCTATATTTCACATTTCGATCCCTTGAGCCATCATCACTCATATCTTTTGTCCAGGAAACTGAAAGTCCCCCTTAAATAATTTTTCTTTAGTTTTGGTTTCTCTGAGATTCCAAACTGCAGATCTGTATTTAGAGCTTTGCTCTCAAAATCCCCTGGTTTTCTGTACTTCTTCCTTTCCCTCTGAAGAATAAATGAACTTTGCCACTGCATGGTCATAGAAATTGCCTTCTACACTTACTAGGTTAAAGTCAAATTCAGAAAGGTTTTTTTTTCTTAAGTTGCTTACATATTTCAAAAAGTTACTAGGGAATTTGTGCTCAGGTCCCAGCATATTCACCTGGAAACAGAGACATGCCCATATTATTATAAAGTCATGCCCTGGAAAATGCCAACTCCTCACAAAAAAACTAATCCCGATCTTCTTAAAAGAGTGTAACTGATAACATGACTTCCTTTACAGAGTTAAGTGCTTTTAACTGCTTAGTGATCTCATTTCAATGAAAGAGGGAGAGAACCTGTGGCAGAGAAGTTACAGTCAGCACTGCCAACAGTGGCATGCTGAGCTGGTTCTGCTGCTGCCTGGGTGTCCATCTGTAGATTGATAGGGTGGGATTTATTTCACCAAAATTTCAACACTAATAGTAGAAGTATGAACCTTTGCACTTGGCACATCAGCTGTTTTATTCTAGTCAGGGAACAGACACATTAAGACATATAAATTCATGTGATTTATTTTAGATATCTTCTGTAAAACTGTAGTAACAGTTTTACTGCAGTTACAGAAGTAAGAAAACTTACATGTGAGACTGGACCTGGCCTTTCTCCCAACCTTGTGGATTACAACCATATGGCTTAACTTTTATTTTAACCAGTATTCAAGAGAGAACATGCTAAGCTATCACATGCTTCCTTATTGCAAGATTTCCAGGTTGCTTTAATTTTGTACTTCCTTTCTACAACATGATTTACTTTAAGTTTTCTACATTGTTCTGCATATAGCAGAGACTGGTGACAATCTTGTAATTATAACCAATGTTCTCCTTTTCACGTTTTCTCTACATCTTTGCTTTACACAGATCTGTCATACATTATAGAAAGCTTTTGGCAAAGTTAGGGTAGACCATCAAACTCATCTTTCAAAGGTGGGAAATGTTCAAGTTTATTAACAGATGCAATCCAAGGCTGGTGGCACTTACAACTTCAGTGAGTGGACAACTACAAGGTAGTCTCTATAAGGCAAGCAAATGGCTTCAGTTTACCTGCAGCTTCCCTAAAAAGCCTTTTGCTCTAGAGATGCCTTTTTTGCTCTGCTTATGGCTCAATAGCTAAGGCAGGCCATTTTGAATTATTAGAGCTGTTTGCAGCTTGTGTGCAGTTTTGGGCTCTACAATATTAAAAAGACATTAAGCTGTTAGAGAGCATCTAAAGGAGGACCATGAATATCATGAAGGGCCTCGAGGGGAACTCTGTGAGGAGCAACTGAGGTCACTTGGTCTAGTCAGTCTGAAGGAGACTCAGGGGAGGCCCCGCTGCAGTCTACAACTACCTCGTGAAGGGAAGGGGAGGGTCAGGCACTCACCTCTTCACTCTCATGACCAGTGACTGGACTGAGAGACTGGCCTGAAGTTGTGTCAGGGGAGATTTAGGTTGGATATTAGAAAAAGGCTCTTCACCCAGAGGGTGACTGGGTATTGGAGCAGGCTCCCTAGGGAAGTGGTCACAGCACCAGCCTGACAGAGTTCAATAAGTGTGTGGACACTGCTCCCAGGCACATGGTGTGACTTGGGGCTGTCCTGTGCAGTGTCAGGAGCTGGACTTGATGATCCTTGTGGATCCCTTTCAACACAGGATGTTCTACAATTCTATGATTCTATGTTCTACAATTCTATGATTCTAAATACTTCAGGCATGGTACTGTTAGGTAAGGGCAGATCATTTAGTCTCAGTGACACCAGGAGTAAGCTTAGCCATGGCCCCAGGTGGAGCATTTACTGCAGCTGCCACTCCTTGCTCAGTCTATACACAGGAAACACAGGGTGACCTCAAGGCTACAAGCAGTCGTCCAGCTCTCTGGGTTTAACGGCCTTGGTGGTTTGCTGGGCATTATCACACACACTTTTGCACAGCTGTAACTCCACTTAGCAGGAACTGCACTGACAGGTGAAAATGAGGAAACAGGCACTTTCTGACACTTTTCAGAACTCCTTCCTTCACTGTAGAAGGCTGTAACATGGACACTGTGGTTGTTTCACCCCATACAGACTTTCCCATTAACAAACAACACTTCCATGAGCAACCCTTTCTATGAGGCTGCTTAAAGAAGATGCTATGACTCCTTCTATTCCTTCAGTACAGTACACCCTGTGGTTGCTCATTGCTGTCTATTGTAAAAATCCCAGCCTTCACTCCAGGCGATTTTATCTTTTGGGTCTCAGGTAATGAATCAATTGACAAATTTATTTTCTCATCTTGTATCAAGACTTTACACCTCCAGCCCAATTTGCTGCAAATTTCTGCAGAGAGGAAGGATGCAAATTTTAACAATTTCTCCAGAAAATGTATCTCATTTTGTGAAGATGATATAATTTCCTCCTTTGCCTCACTGCTCACACAGTTCACATAGAGAAGACAAGGAGCAACAGGTTCAAATTGAAATACTGGAAATTCCATTTGAATAGGAGAAAAAAACCCTCTTGTAATGTGAGGTTGGTCAAACACTGGCACAAGGTGTCCTGAAAGATTGTGGAAGTCTCCACCAAGAGAGATACCCAAACTCCAACAGGATGCAGCCCTGAGCAGCTGACTGTCACTGACCCTGCTTGGAGTATGGGGGTTGGACCAGACAATCTCCAGAGATCCCCTCCAACTTCCAGTGGCCTGTGAAAAGGGCAGGAATATCATAAGTCAGTTTGAGAAGTTGCTTCATGTTATGTGTTTTTAACAAGATACATTTTATTCCAGCTCCCTACTTCTTGGAGGCACTACTGTGCCAAAGTACCACAGAAGTCCTTGGATATCAGAGCACCTGATGATGACTGTGACCCTACAGCCTACTGGCTGCTGAACACCCAGTGCCTATCTAAGGTAGTATGTCTCTGTGTAAAACACATAAACATTCACTGAAATGCAAATTGGTACTTAGATCTTGTTTTATTTTTTGGTCTGCAGATGTTTTATTAGGCCATGCAAAGTGGAATAGTTTCAGCAGAAAACACTGAGAGTCCCACCTTAAAATTATTGCCCAGCGTGGTGGGCAGGGCACTTGGATGAGACACAGGAATTGCTTCAAGTCCTGGCTGAGAAAGAAGGTGATTTCTGACCACTTGATTTCTAGGCAAAAGGGACACTACATTATGTGACAAAGGGTAGATTGAGAGCACAGTGAGCTTTTGAAGGAACCCACTGGACATGTGTGGATTAGTTAGGCACCTGCCTTAATGAGATTGAGAGGCTTTGACACCATCTAATTCATTGGGGTCACTTCCTGGACAGTCTAGATAGTCTGCTAGTTGGGCAGGTATTTGTGGTTATGTTCCTTCATTCCTAACGTTTCCCTTACTGCAGAGGAAACCTTAGGACTGGGTCACACTGGACATCACTGCTCAAAAGATGCATCAATATTAAAGGTTACAGGCTGAGCACTGATAGGAATAAACACTTTTATGGAACAAACCCTTTAATTAATAACCTGATAAATTAATTATTTTGTACTAATTCAGCTCTGTTTAGCTTTGTATTTTCTTAACAAATGAAAATAGGCTGGTTATATTTAATTTTGACTTCTTGACTTGATGCATGGATACTATGTTCCAAAATCCATGTGTCAAACATTAATGCAAATCTTAATTAAAAAGACAGGATTATTTCCTGAGTAACTGCAAAACTCTACTTTCCTCTGAAATATATTATGGTATTTCTTTCTAGCTAAAGTACAGGAAGTAGTTGATGTGACAAGTAACATTTGACTGATGCTTTAGCAGTAAATCAAAATGGCTAGGTTCACCTTATTTACTGCAGAAGAAATAAATTTATTCCGGTGGAGTAGCAAAATAATTCCTATTATGCAAAAGAGAAAAAAAACCCATAAAGTTTGCTAAAAAAAAATTGTTTTTACAGCAACTTACCTGCTAAATATAAAGCTTCTATACCAGCACATAGTACTGAGTGTAGAAGGTGAGCTGATATCAAGAACATGTCATAAGCACCTATTCTAAAAAACTGTTTTTAACTGAAGACATCAAATTTTGTTTAGCTGTAGGAATGTACAGAGCCACCAGAAGTATAGACTGAAAAACACATTAAATAAGCCTTCATACTTTCCTAAGATTTAGCAAGGTTGCAGCTAGAATAATACATTAATATTGGAGCACTGTACTGGGGCATAAAAGAAGACATGGACCATTTGGAAAGGGCTGAGAAGAGAGACAAAATATTGATTTTAGAGGTGTAAAACAAAATCTATTATTAGGATGCCAATATGGTCGATACTGTGGTTGCCTGCAGGAGAACACTCCTGAGTGGCACATCTGAGGAGACCTGGTCGAAGCACAAGCCTGAGAATGCCTAGAGAGCCCAGCCTGCAGCGCAAGCTAAGTCAAAGCATTGAAATGCACAGTCAGTACCATAAAGCAGAAGTTCTACTGAGAAGATTAAAAAAGAGACATGCTATCGATATGATGAAGTAGTGCAATGCCACTGACTAGATTAAGAAAGAATGCAATTCATAAAACCCACTGAGAAAGTGTCATCACTGATAAGATTGAGAAAAGCAATGTCAGGTCAAAAGAAGGGACAGGATGTAAACTGCCAAAGTCTCCAGACCATACACAGTCTGAAGGAAAATGGAGTCTTGAGGACATTTCTACAGAAACATTAAGGGAGCTGTAAAATGTGGGCAATGGAAAACAGCAAGTCATAGAAATTACCAAAAAGTATGAGTGGGTAAGTGGATACTTGCGTTTGTGATCATCTGCAGTTAACAGGATCACAGATACACTTCTCTCCTTAACAATCTTACTTATATAAGACATACATTAATGTAGAAATACAGGCATCAGTTAACACCTGTGAAAAGTAACTGTATCACTGCAAAAGGGGTTACAACACTGTGGTTTTTCTGAACTGAAAGAAGGCTGAAGGGACATACTGACAATGGTCTTTGAGTACCTAAGAGGCCATTCTCTGAGTACAAAGGATGGCAAGACAAAAATAACGCAAGTCACTGAACTGCAGTAAGGCAGACATCGGGAAAACCTCATGGTAAAAATGTACAAGGATGCACAAGGCTGGATTCCTTGTTGAAGCTGTGGAATCTCCAACACTGCAGGTTTGAAATGGCATCTTGGACAAACATCACGAAAAAAAGGAATAGGATATTCTTCCTCTAGGAATAGAGGCAAAGCAGGTGGAACTTTTGAGATCTGGTCCAATCTGATCTGATCTTTTTACTATGATTTTATGACTGTAGCAAATGTTTGCATAAACTCTGCTCATTTATTTTAAGCATACAAGAAGCACACTTCAAGGGACATGTTATAATGGCAAACAAACTACAGCAATCCACAAAAATGGACTTAACAATGTTATAAATTACTTTCAATTGCCAGTTCAGCAGAACATTGAAGCACAGTTCTTGGGTCTTAAAGACTTAAAGTCTAAGGACACAAACCACTCAATGTTTGAAGCCCTGACGAACTACAAAACCAGCCCAATGACACTTTTAACAATAGAATAACCCCAGACTTAAAAAACCTCAGTATTAGAGAGGAGTGTGCTGCAGGACAGGGCAAACTCTTATACATCCCACATAAAGTAAGGCACCTCTAATCTCCTCTTCAGAAAAAAACAAACAAACAAACAAACAAACAAAAACACACAAAAAACCAAAAAAAAAACCCCCAAAAAAACCCCAACTGTAAGCAGAGATTTCCTGAAGAATTAAATAACCATACCTCAATGGACATTTCATTAGTGGAGAGAGACTGATGTGAACTGTCCATACCATTACTAAGATTTAGTGATCCCATTTGTCACAGTGATAACTGCATACAGATTGCCTGTCTTTAACTAAAGAAAGCTCCCTTCCTCTGAGGCTTTTAGCTGTCTGCAGATGCCTAAATGAAGACTTTCTGTTGAGACCCATGGGCTCCCTGGGGTGCTTATGTCAGTTCCTGGTGCTATCCCTTTTCATCTTGATGTACACCTGTCAGACTGCTCGGAATTTCTATTCAGTATCACCTTCCCCTGAAGGCTCCTTCAGCCTGAATAAACTTGGGTTTATTTATTACAAGTGCAACAAACTGTGCCCATCGACTTGATGGTTCTGCCTTGAAAAGCCTGAAGGAGCAAAAAGCCAAGTGGTTTGAAACCAAATCTTTCCAAGTTGTACACTTTGCAGCTGGACACCACAAAATCCATTTAAGTGTTCTCGTTAAGGCCAGACGATCCTCAGAAAGGGCTCTGAGAATACAGCCTATGAAACTGTCAGATCTAAGATTTTCTATAACATTTCCCAGAATTTAAAGACATACAGGATCGTTTAAAGCTTTCGGCTTTGGATGCGACTGGTCGCTCACGAAGTCTACCACCGTATCCCGAGCACAAGTTGATCCGTGCAGGTAAATGACACCCGCGAAGAGCATCTTTGTGTCCGTTGCCCTGCCTGCCCGGAGCTCGGCCCCTAGGGCCGGCCGGGCTGCCCGCAGCCTCCGCGGCGCTCCCTGAGCTGAGCGCTTCCCGCGAGAGGCGCGCCCGCGGCAGCGGCTCTTTGACAGCAAGAAGGCAAAAAAAGGAGCAGCGAAGAGACAGGACCATGCCCGGGCACCGACACCTGCCCGCTGTGAGCCCGCGAGCAGGCGAGGAGGAGACGAACAGCGCATCCCCGGGCCCCCAGCCCTGGCCGCAGTGCCCGCCCGGTGCCCGCGCGTCCCGCCGCTCACCGATAGTAGAAACGACGGTGCCCACGAAGTAGAAAGCGCCGGTGAAATCCCATCGGGGCCGGATGTCATCGACGCGGATGCCGGCCCCGCTCGCCTCCTCGTATTCGCGGAGGAAGTGCCGGAGCTCGGCACGGCTGAGGTTGTGGCGCCGGGTGAAGTTCTCCAGGCGTTCCTCCCAGCGCTCCTTAGCCTCCCGCTCCGTGGGCAGCTCGATGGCCGAGAAGACGGCGGCGCCGCACAGCATGTACAGCACGATCAGCACCGCCAGCAGGAGGAACCGCGCGTTGTCCGCGTTGAGGCGACCCGCGCTGGAGCAGCAGCAGGCGCCGCGACACGCCATCCTCCGCCCGCGGGACCGGGCTGCCGCGCCGCCACGCTACGTCGGGGCCCTGCTGCCGCCGCCGGGCATCACGGCGCCGCCCGCCAGCCGTACGCGGGGCCCGGGTCTCAGGGCGCCGCGGAGCCCGGCGGCGGCGAGCGGCGCTCCCGGGAGCCGGCCGGCACCTTCGCCCCGTGGGCAGGGCGCGGCCCCGGCACGGCCCCGCGGCGGGCGCGCTTCGGGCTGCCGAGCATCCTGAGCGCGAGGGAACCGCTCGTCCCGTCCCGTCTGGCAGAGCCCCTCAGCCCCAACGCCCGCCGCGCGGGGCTCCCGTCCCCGCCACTTTCATATCCCCTTCCTGCCCCCGCCCCGAGCACGTCGGAGCGGGGCGCAGGGACAGGCACCGCCAGGCGCCTCCTGCCTGCCGGGGGGGGACGAGGCGGGACCGGCGGCAGCTCGCCCCCCGCCCTCCCCCTTCGCCGTGGGGCTCCGCCGCCCGGGCCCCGGGCCGCCCGCACCATGGCCTCGGGGAGCCGCAGGCCGGGCCGGGCTGTGCCCCCGGGGCAGCTCCTCCCAGCAGAGGCACGGCCGCCGCCTCCGAAGCTCAGCGCCGGCAGCGGGCAGGGCGGGCTGGCAGAGGGCGGCTGCCCCGCGCCTCCAGCCCTCAGAGGGACCGGGGGCTGCCCCCCTTCCTGCCCTCAGGCACCCGGCCCCGGGCGGTGGGGCCGAGGAGCGCCTGAGGCAACCGGGCCTCTTAGAGAGACCGGGCATGAAACCCGCCAGTCGATTATATGCTCCCCATCAAAGCCATAAAAATTAGCGCCTTTTGGCAAAAGAGGGCACCTCCTTCTCCACAGGTCTGGTTACCCACTGCCGTCCCGACAAGGTGTTATATCTCTGTCCTCCAGCGCACGGTAGTCGAAGGGACATTGTTTAGGAAAGAGAGAAGCAGCCTCTCCAGCTGCAATGTGGTTTTAAAACGCGTTATTTGCAGGTTCAAAGCCCAGAGCTGTCGATCCAAATCTGCTGGAAATATCATTCTCACTATAAGAAGAAAAAGCTAAATTCAGCAATATCTGGTAGTTGCTACAGTGCTGCATTCTACTTTTAAATAAATGGGGGCTGGAATTCAGCTCTGCTAAACATCATAGTATACAAGCACATTCTCTCCAGGGAAGGACAACCTACACATATTTTTTTAGAAAGCAGGTTAACAAACTACCACATCCACTTCCCTTCCCCCCCCCCCCAATTTTCTAATAATTGTGTTGAAGTCAAAATGCAATGGGAATGAACACTACGATCTTAGAAATCTCCTTTAATGGCAGATAATTGTACAATCTGTGTAAGAGCCATTGATTGTCTCACGGCCTGAGGTATATTTGAGTATTGGTCTGAGCCCCAAGGGTGCACTGTGGGCAGTTCCAATGCCAGTGTTTGAGAAAGGATCACCTGTGTGGCAACAACTGCTAGAGCAGGAGGCACAGGGAAAAATGAGTCCTTTTCTTATGTTGCATAGTAAACCAGCAGCCAGGGATAAATGGGAGTTGTTTAATTTTTTCCTATTTGTTGTTATTCATAGGTGATACATCATGCTGCAGTTTTTATTCCCTCATAATTAGTCTTTAGCATAGACTTCAGCATGGAAATTAAAATTAGCAGCAATGCTGGAAGACATTAAATAGCCAAAAATAGGAAGATGAGATGCCAGCCAAACTAAACAGACTGTGCTAAAGGTAACCACATGCTTCCATAAAAAACCTCTGGTGTATCTTTAAAAATGTTGGCAGTTTTAAATCTTTAAAATTAATGGCAGCTCCTATTAGAAGAAAAAACCAAAACCTAACCTATACTTCCCTGCTTTGCCAGTCAGAAGGAAGACAGAACTCAGCCAGTGTACGCTCAACCAGCAAAGGCAGCAGAACTGAGTGAGCACCCTCTGTCCACACCAATGGCTCCATCCATCAAATCTGTTCAAGGGTGGCTTGGATTAGCACAGTGGGAAAAGGAGCCTTTAGCTGCTTGCAACCATGACATCAACCTGACTGCCCAAAGGAATATGAACAACAGTAACACTATTCAAAGGAATATTCAAGGCAAATTATTCAAGGTTATTGAGTTCTTCGTTATTTACATATCATTTTGTTAGTGTGGAATAGTCATTTTTGTATTTGTCTTGGGCATAGAGATAGTTATTGCATTAAAGCAGGTAAGATCATCTGGCACAATTTTGAAAGATACGTGTACTACTGTCATTGATCATCAAAAATTGCAAATTCCCTTAATTTGTCAACTTTGATCTTGGCAGTGATTTAATCATCTCTTGAGAAGGTGGCTTTTTAAGGATATGCTCTCTATTAAAGTCAAGAGCAAGTTGATATTGACTGGAATTTTAAAAAGAAAATGAGAATATGGCTTATTCTAAAGAATACTTTGTTGCAAAACAGGTCACCATTCCCACTGCTCTTGGGTAAATAGCTGGAAAAACTGGAGTGTGTGGAGAGCACCAGCAGTGTAATCAGTCAGCCAAGCATAACATTTAAGCAAGGTGGAATACAGAAATGCAGTGTATTCACTGGCATAAGAAAAAAAAAAAAAACAACATTAAACATATTGCTGACATTTAATCCCAAATCAAAATGAACATCTTGTGAGCCTGAGCCTTGAATGCAATGCCGTTACCCTCAGTACAGCCACTTGGCATCACTATCAGGAAACATGCTGTTTTCCCTACCCCTCAGCACCACAAGCACACACTCCCTAGTGTCAGTGTCTGCAGGCATTTGGTGACAACAGATTGGTGGTGGTAAGGCTTAGCACAATTGTAAAATAATAGGAAAGAAAAATCAATATATTTACCAATTCTGTTGATAATATTTACTGTCAGCCCTGTAATTAAGAAAGCTAACAGTCACTGAGTACCCCAATAATGATCACTACTATGTGTCTGGTCAGAGTAGAATTATTATTAATGAATCATGAAATTATTTGGAAGACTCATGCAGAGGTTTTGTTACTCTCACTGACAGTGTCAGTACTTTTTAATTAGAGGTCTCCTTTAGAAGTGATTAGTTGGTACACCTTACTGCTTTTCTTTAGTGAAGCTATGGAATGGCTGCAATGTACTCCTGAGCCAACTTTTAAGCCTAATGAAATATACTGACAGAGAAGCAAATAAACCAGCCCTCTATTACTTATGTTCCTCTTCAGGAACATAATAAGCTTGACACTAACAAACTAATTTGAACCAAAAAAAAAAAAATACAAAACTTCATGAACATGTGAAACTGGGCGTCTAGAGTAGGCTAAACTTTTCAACATCCCTATTGCTTTGCTAGGCGTTTCAAAAATATTCTGTCTTTGGGAGACTCCTTTTGAATGTGAGGTAGGGAATCACAGAAGTATTTATTGTGTCCAGTTCCGGCCCCTCAGTTTAGGAAGGACATTGAGACACTTGAGCGTGTCCAGAGGAGGCAATGAGGCTGGTGAGGGGCTTGGAACACAAGACCTGTGAGGAACAACTGAGGGAGCTGGGGTTGTTTAGCCTGGAGAAAAGGAGACTCAGGGGTGACCTTATCACTCTCTACAAGTTCCTGAAGGGTGGTTATAGTCAGGTGGGGGTTGGTCTCTTTCTCCAGGCAGCAACTGACAGAACCAGAGGACACAGTCTTAAGCTGCACCAAGGGAGATACAGGTTGGATATTAGGAAAAAGTTTTTTACGGAAAGAGTGATAAAAGTTCTGGAACGATCTTCCCAGGGAGGTGATGGAGTCACCATCCCTGGATGTGTTTAGAAAAAGACTGGATGTGGCACTCAGTGCCATGGTTTAGTTGAGGTGTTAAGGAATGATCTTGATGATCTCTTCCAAACTAGCAATTCTGTGATTTAAGATCATTTAGTCCAAACATTAGCAAAATACTACCAAGTCTATCACTAACTCATATCACTAAGTGTTACATCCACACGTCTTTTAGTAACTCCAGGGATGGTGACTCCACCACTTCCCTGGGCAGTCTGTTCCAATGCCTGACAACCCTCAATGACAGATTTTTCCCTAATATCCAGTTTAAACCTTCCCTGGTGAAACTTAAGGCTCCTCTTGTCCCCTCACTTGTTACCTGGGAGAAGACGCTGATTCCCACCTGGCTACAACCTCCTTGCAGGTAATTGTAGAGAGCAGTAAGAGCTCTACTAAGACTCCTTTTCTCCATGCTAAACATTCCTAGCTCCTCCAGTTACTCCTCAGAAGACTTGTGCTCCAAACCTTCCAACCAGCTCCACTGCCCTTCTCTGGATATGTTCCAGCCCCTCAATGTCTTTCTTGTCATGAGGGCCCAAAACTGGACACAGCACTCGAGGCGTGGCCTCCCAAGTGCTGCGTGTGGGGGGACAATCACTGCCCTGGTCCTGCTAGCCACTCTATTTTTGATACAAGCAATGTGTTCTCTATTAATGGGATGCTGTCAATTTTATAAAATACCTGGGAGTACAGTTGCAAGATACAAGTTCCAACCCAAACTGAAACATACACATTTAGAAGATAGAACAAAGGATATATTAACATGATTGCCTTTATTTTAATTTGAATTTTGCATATAATTTTTATTCCAGCTACTGGGGTCAACTGACAGTCTTACAGAACTGTCATTTTTAAATTAATTACAGCTATAAATGCAGAGAGACTCTCTCAGAACAGTTCTTATCTTGAAAACCACGTTAGGAACCACAGGAAAGAAAAAGCATATAAAAAGGTATTAAAAAAAGCAGGTTCACTTGTAATAATATGGTTGCAGATTCTCCAAGAATCTCTCCCTTATTAACATTTTAATGTTTCAACTACAAATTAGCCACTACAGCAGACATTATAGCTTACAGATCAGAAACAAGCAGTTTTTCCAAGTAGCACAACAGGCTCAGTGTCAGCAAGTGGAACATCCCAGAGTACTGGAAACATTTATGATGGAACCCACATATTTCCATGTGTATCAGGGGCATCAGTGTAAGGAATATTCCAAATCCATGGTTGATCTGTAAACCAAAAAGAAACATACTCATGACAAATTAATTTATCAAATGCAAAATTTAGTTCTCTTCCTCTTTTCCCTTTAGGGGGAAGAGGAAGGTCAAAATTCTCACTGATTTTCAATTAACACCATGTGCAATTTCAGTTTAGTGGACATTTTTGTTGTTTTCTTTGTTTAAACTGTAAGATAAAGAGTTTTCAAAAAGCTTTGCTTTCCCCCCAGATATTATTTTAAATATAGTTATAACCCAACATGCTCACCAGCTGTATAAGAATTGTATTTCAGACAATATACAAGTACAGTAATGCAGCCAAATTTGATATGGCCTGGTGCCAGCAAGTTTTGTGCTGCATCTCTCTTAACCCAATGTAATTATAAATAAGCACTGTAACATATTAATATTTTTCACAGGGACAGTAAGAATTCAGTACCTAAGAATTACACTGCCTGACCTCTGAAGAGTTCACATTTACCCCTCACTTCTTCAAACATTACATCTTCAGATGAGCAACAGGTTTGCACCATACAGTTCCCTCCCACTTCTCAGAATACAGAAGCTCTTTCCACTCTTGGGAAAGAGAAAAGGCAACACACCAGGAGTTAGCTGCTAGCTCCACAACCTGCTCTGTGCTCTTCCTCCTACCATATGTGTGGCAGAAATGCAGCTGTTCTGTGAATCCAAGGTATTATTCTACTTCTTGTAGGCTACTCTTACTGAAATAGAGAAAAATCCTTTAACACTTTTTTCAGTGAGTTTTCTCAATGAAGAAATTTATATAAATCTAGCCTGCTTCTTCTCTCCATGTACAAAATGAGCCCTGAAGGAATACAATTACATCAATCTGTAATATGCATAGATTAAACTGAATTGTACCTAGGATGACAGGAATAGCTATTGACAGAGATTACTTTTATCCAATTTTAAATTTACAGGACGCAATGACAACTCTGACAATATAGGAAGTGAGAATTACTGTAGCAAGGAGAGTAAGAAAGTGACAAAATCAGTAATGAAGGGTAATATAAATTACACAACAGCACACTGTGACAAGTACCATGGCAATTAAACATGGGGCAGAGGGACCACTGCTACTAAGTACTCATTATTACTCACTACTAGAGTGTCCTTAATTCTCATACTGTAGTTCCGAATGTTGCAGTAAAACATATCCCAGCTACACAGATGTTTTAAAATGTGTCTATTTACAGCAGGAAGAGAGCAATAGGTAATTGGGGTTTTTTTGTGTGGTTTTTTTTTTTTTTTGTTACAGTGGACAGGTGATTTCAAAGCATATAAAAAATAAAAGGCATCAGAAACTGGAAAAAACTACAGCACTTAACTCACAGTGCACTGCCAAGAAAGCTCTCTAAGGTTTCTGGCTCAACTGCAGGATATTTAGACTTTAAGTCATCTCTTAAAAAGAAAAAAAGTAGCACCATTATTTCCCTAAGCTTGTTTTACCAGTCTCCTGCTGGAGAGCCATGTGTACCTTTTGTATTTTAGGTGAATACCTTACCAGATAGTAAACATTAACAGTTAAAAAAATGGATACAGAATAAAGTAAATGCTGGCAAAAGCACTGAGGATTTCAAACATACATTCAGATTTGAATACTGACCTCTATATATGACATCAGAATAAATCCAGTCCCACTCAAGCACTGGAATCTGTCACTCAAGAGTACATTATGCAGCTTAGTTCTATCCATCTTCCCTACTTTCCTACCATATGGCAGTTAACTCTGCTTAATTCAGCAAAACATGCAGGCAGAGGAAAACTTAAGATGTACAGAAATAACTCCAGTCACCTCCTTAAAGCATGCTGAGAGGTCTCAATACCTAATTTAGTTCTTTCTAATTGTAGCGATCTAAATAAAATTTGCTCAAGGTAGCTATTATTGTACTTGGAACTTTGTTCTGTTAATGGGATGCTGCTGATTTTATAAAACAGCTGACAATATTTTAGTAAGTCATGTGTAGAACCATTGCTGATATAAATTATAATTCAGTTATTTATAAAATGTCAGATTCAATTTTAAATTATTCATCACTTTTAATAGGATCTATAACAGCAAGAGAAAGACAATGACTATGTACAAATACTGTATTATGGCAGCTGCTTACTGTTGTACACAAAAATGACAGCCAAGCTTCTCAAAGTTAATTCCTTTGATCTTCTTGGGGGGTGGAAACAAAAGCCTCATTAAATAACTTTTAAAGTGTCCTTACATACCTACCTTCCACACATTTCAAGATCAGTGCTTCATTTCTGATACCCCAACTTTGTCTCAACAGCACCTCACTGGAGTTAGTGTTACCTGCTAGGCTGGTACCACAGCTTTGCTCTTGCCTCATTTACAAGCAGCAGAACTCCAGCAGTAGAGTCAGCACTCAGTAAAATAAATGGGGCCATTCCAGCCCCACTGCTACTTAAACATTATCTGAAAGCTCAGGTGGAGCACTATTTCAGTTATACGCAGATTTTTGAACATCCCCTCACAACTGAATAGACAACCACATTTTACTTAAAGGTAGAGAGGCTCTGGAGAACAAGACAAGTTCTTTTTGAGTAACACCTGAGTACCACTCAAAGAATCCATGCTGGCAGGCCACATCAAGCTTCCGTGTTCTCACAAATATGACAGATGGCAGTACAGTCAAAACTAGGAACACACAATTGAATAGCAAAGTATAAAACACAATGAAAGCGCCTTTGTGATCCTCTTCCTATGGGTGTCTCTTGCACTGTGAGTGGAGATCTGGATGAGAGAATTCCTGGTTGATTTCTAAACACAGAGACTGAATTCTTACCTCCACTTAATTCAAAAGAGAGCTTCAAGGCAACAAGTATTCACATATATAGAAAGGTTACAAATAACCAGACTTCTTCAAGCCATTCTACATAGCAAACTCACTCCCCGCTGCATGAATTTGGAAAGTTCTTCCTTAAGCATTTGCAAAAGGTGCACTCTACACTTCAGTCTCTCTTGTCCCCTCCCTCTGGATGAGCATGGCATTTGAAAAGGAATGAATCTCGTTCTTCTCAATGAAAAATCATACTTAAAGATCTCAAGGAGTAAAGGCAGATGAGGAATAGATGTGGGATCTATATGAATATTCACAAACAAAGTGATGATTTCTGAATGCCAGGACAATGACCACTTGTTTGGGGGAAAAAAAAAAGATAAAAAAAAAATCACAACCCAGTACTGCAGTTTTAAATAAAGGATTTACTTTGTTTCTCAAAGTGCTGATGTGATGAGGGAAAAAGTATTTTACACTTTTCTGAGATCTCCCCCAAATTGTTATTAAAAAACCTTGATATACTTATGAATTAGAAGTTTCAAGTTCCCTCCACACAACAGATGATTTCCTGTAGTCAGTGTAAGACCTAAATCAAAAATGAAGTAAAATTCCTTGAATACAGTAAGTAACTTGTATTGGCAAGAGAGATAATAGCAATACTGCAACAGAGATATGATGATGGGAGCTCAATGAGAAGATAATGTTACACAATAAAAATGCTATACAACAAAATCGCAGTACTCATTTAAAAGATTCTACAAGAAAATAAAAATCTGAGTGCTGTTAAAGATACAAAGAAATTTTATTTATAAAGATATCTTGCTAAGTAAGATAGGCTATTGTGTGCATGATTCCCAAATACCAGACTGGGTAATTTTCAGCTTCCCTTCCAAGGAACTCTCAAATCATAATGCTGGTCTATAGGTTTCACTTATCTTTGTATCATCGATACATTGAGCTTTGCAATAGTCTTTTTTATTATGACAGCCTTAACCTGTTAGAGAGGCCTTCAGGAAATTAATGTATCTATATGATTTATTTATCTAGATATTGAGTAGTACTGTCAGCTAACAGATTTTTTTTTTTATTCTTTAAATGTTTTGCCCTAAAGATACATCTGCAGACCACAAATGGCCTTCTGCTGTTCAGCTGACTATTGGAGGTGATCAACTGCGATTGCTCAAAACAGCAATGTGAAAAGAGTTAATAGTGTACCTGTTGCACACAACAAATGTTATCTGCTAAAAATTAATGAGGTCCTTTGTCATGTTAGAATAGGAATGACCTCATTCTTTATTTTAAAACTGCCAGATGTAAAATATGCATGTTATACCCTGCAACAAGGAAGCATGCAAGCTATGTGTATCATGCATAATCTAACTCTTTTGTGCTGGTAATTTAAATCATTTGTGAAGAAACAGTCTACAGGAAAAATGCCTTGGTAAAAGTCCCCTGTGCAACCTTAACTCTGATCTGTCAGGATGTCATACTGTTGATTTCCTCAGACTTCAACTACAAATCTTGCACGCTGCACAAGATGGCCCAAATCACATGTAAGTTCCAAAACTAGACTGGGCATCATACACCTACCCTGAAAAAGAATACCCAAACCAAAGTTCATTTTACAATTCTTGAATTGACCAACTATTGAAGAAAAATACTGACCATCTGGTGAATTTGCCATCTCATGACAGTGCTCTCACCTAATAATCTGAAGCACATCTCCTTTAGCCAAGCATGAGCTTTGAGCTCAAAGAAGTTGGCTGGTAACATGTGGCAAACCAGACAGTCAAGTGGCTCCTTCTGGTCTGCAAGTATGCAACCTGATCATAACATTACACAGAAGTGGCCAAACTAAATACTGACTCTCTAACTTGAGTTTCTTCTCATGCAAATTGTTCATTTCTTTACAGTCATTCTAAACAGCTGGGAGAACAAGTGTACTCAAATGTTACACTTGGGCTCTAGGAGGTCTTCTGAGGCAGTGTCTGGTGTCAAGCTGCATTATGAGAGCTTCAATCTCAAACTGCAGGTTTACCAGTCAATAATAATGCTTTTGGTTCTGCTGAGGAAAGAAACTGAGACCAGCACAAATGAGATTGGTTCCAACCCTGGCTTCCTCACCCTGGGCTATGATTTACAATGACAATATACAATATACTTGTTGCTTCAAAAATTGAAAACTAAACTTCTAAACATACTTTGATTAATATTTACCATTTCTCTGAATGTTAAATAAGTGAAATATTTTCTGATCAATGTATTAGAATCACTAGCAACTGGACTAGCTTCTAGTTGTCATCTACTAAAAAGAATGGATTTTCTCTTAGACATTGTACCATACTAGGCAAACTGGAAGTACTTGAAGTTCTCTAAAAATTTATACAGGATGTTGCTAGTCTAGGTCTTTCAAACCCTAGAAAGTATACAGGTTTCAAGCAGCTATGCAACATTAATTATAAAAAATGGGTAGTTATTGAAAAATATTAGATACTTTCCCAGAAGTCTTCTGTCTTAATTTCTTCAAGAATATTTTAACTGCTTAACTACTTCTAGAACTTAGAAGAAGAAGCAAAGGTGAGAGAAAGGTGGAGACCACATACACTGACATTTTCCCAGAACTTACATGACCTCCTGAATACAAGTTATCTCAGAACTTACAGGACCTCCTGTGAGGGAGCTCAGAGTAACAAAGAATTCCTATAGCTTTGCTGGACAAGACACCAGTCTCTTCTTTTAAGCACTGTGCCACCAGCACAAAGCAGGGCAAATGAAAACTCTTTCAACTCTTTAAGTAACAGGTTAAACACAAATACCTAACACAAAATACCTAAGCTTACCAGAGCTGGAGGCAAATATGCCATGAAGTCTTTCTTCCTTTTATCCAGCACATGTTATATGTAATAAATGAGATGCAGTGTTACTATAGTTTCCTGAAATCACTATAAATATTTACCAAATGTAATTTTACCATACTCCCAACTCCCACTCATTGAAAATCAGACAAAATATCAATCACTGAATATCTGAAGTTACAAGAAAAAGGTAATTTGCTTTTCCATGTATCTGTGGCAGTGGAACACTGAACAGTGAACAGGGCCCTTCACAAGGGAGAGTGCCATTCTTGTGAGATGTGTTAAAGATCCTTTTATGCATCCTTAATGAAATCACAACTATCAGTGGCTGAAAACTTCAGCTAGAGAACTAATGAATTAAGTGGACTGTCAATTTCTGAACAATACCTGAACTTGTATTAAAGCTAATTTTCATCTCATTCCCCTACCATTTTTCTAGCCTCCTCACCATTTTTCCAGCATGAGATTTGACAGCTTTAGCCCCCATTTACCAAGGGTAAAATAGATTTTCCCATAGGAACATAATGAAATACATCTTAACACATTTTTACAAGTTGTGAGAGTTGTTCAGGAAAGAAATCTTCAACAAAGGGCAAAACAACTAAGGTAATTAATGTAATTGGCATGTAGAGAGACTTATGTAGCTTCACTCTAGATTCATCTTAACTGAGTTGGAACCTGTCTTATTTTCTTGCATACAAATTTATCTTCTATATACTATTAATCAGCTAATAGTTCCTCTCTTTGATCTCAATATATACACTTCAGAGAAAATTAAAGGAGAAAAAAATTGTTTATTAGAATGCATTTACCCCCCTATTTTATAGGGTTCTCTTCCAGAGGGTTTAAGAAGTTTCAGAGCATTTTGAACTAAGAGCTCATTCATTAGTTCAAAGATTTACTGAAACATTTGTGTTTCAATAAACTATGTGTGTTACTCCTATTTCAAGCTCTGTCCTAGATACTGTCTTTCTTAGACCAAGGCTTCTCAAAAAGAAAGTTAGTTTTGACATCTTTTGACATTTCTTTTAAGGACAAAAACATAAAAATTTACTCTTCCCAAATATTGCAGGTTGCACATCAACATTATCCTCAATATATTTTTATATATTTCAGCCATCACCCCCCAGCTGCACGCTCTTATCGCTTTCCTGATTTGCATGTTCTAGAGATGATCTCAGAAACTGAGACAGTTGAGATTTTGTACACCTCTTCAAGTGTTATGAAATATAACCTATGAAATACAGAATGGAGCAAAAGCAACTCTTCTTTCTTCTTATTTACAGAAATACTTTCACATCTGCACTACAGTATTTCTTTCACATTCCATTTCCAGAGGACTGTTTTAGCTCATGCCTGCTCTCTTCCAAACATTCCCTTTTCAACACTCTTTTCCCTATTAGTTCTGCAAAAAACCATTTTGATTCCATAAAGAACATCTATTTTCTTAATGCATGTAAGAATCACAAAAGAGGAATAAAAACTAGCATAGAAGTTACTGATCCAAAACTTAAACAATAAAGAAAAATATTAGAATAAAGAACCTTATAGTTAGTTGCTTTCTTTGAAGTCACAAGCAGAACACAGAACTGATACCAAATGGCACACAATCACACCACAAAAACGTTAAAATAGATCTTTGGAACACAGCAGTATTCAACTGACTCAGAGTTACTCAATTAGCTTGCTTCATGTAGAATACAAGCCTACTTTTCTTCTGAAGTCACACCTTACCTTTGCTTCCATACTGTTCTGGTGGGAGGTCATAAGGTACAGGAAAATATGTTGCTGAATCTTTCCTTTCTGGAAGCTTTCCCCTTCCTACATGAAAGTAACCTTTGTCCAATCCCTATGAGAGAAGGGAAACACATAGAAGATTCATTAGTTTCTGGGGAAAAAGACAAACGTAATCTACAATAGATGCTTTCTCAGTGAGCTATTTTAATGAACAAAATTTTCTGCCTCCTTTACTGAGATTAGATACTTCATGAAGCATCTTCATGTCTTAAAAACTCAGCTTTTCTTAAGTCTACTATTTCAGCTCTTCTCTTTTTATTACATCTATTGGCTTGGCCATGTGGGTCCATATTGGATATATTCTGCCTTCTCAGGCCCCTACACATACACCAATTTATTTCCATGTTCACTAGGTGAACTCCTTCAGTGTTTAATATTTAACTAAAGTGAAAAGCTTCTAAAAATTTCTCTTTGCTGCTTAGTTTCATTCTGACATTAATTGGATGCTCAGTATGTTTCATGGACTAAACTAGAAATCACTTTGTGTTACAGAAGCAAGTCTTCAAATCTGTACTTTTCAGACATGTTGAGTAACATCATCCACAGACAAAAAAAATTAATGAAGATTTTAAACTGCTTGCACAACAGCTTCAAAGACTACACTTATAGAATGACAGCATTACTGTCAAACAAGGTTAAGGACTATAAAAATAAAAAATGCAGTACAGTACAAAGGTAGACAGATTTAAAGTAATTCAAGTAACTTGGGCAGGTGGTATTGCTTAGCTACTTCTCCAGAGAAATTGGATCCCAACTGTAGCGAGTTACACAAAAGCAAAATCTCTTAGTTCTGAGATTTCAAATAGCTTACTGTCAATCAAGTAGAGTTTGATTAGAACAGACTAGAAATCAAAAGGCTATCAAGTTTCTTTCTTTATTTATAAGATATTACTGACAACTACTTTTCTTTCTAAAATCATAGAATAGTTTGGGTTGGAAGAGCTCTTCAAGAGTCATCTAGTTCAATCCCTGTACACTGGGCAGGGACATCTTCCACTAGTAGCAGATTGCTCAGAGCCCCGTCCAACCTGATCCTGAATGCTCCCAGGGATGGGGTATCTACCACCTCTCAGGGCAACCTATGCCAATGTTCCACTACCCTCACAGTAAAGAATTTCTTCCTTAGATCTAGTCTAAATATACCCTCTTCTAGTTTAGAACCACTGCCCCTTGTCCTGTCCCTGAAGTTCCTATTAAAAAGTCTGTCCCCACCTTTCTAATAAGCCCCCTTTAGGTACTAAAAGGCTGCAATAAAGTTTTCTTGGAGCCTTCTCTTCTCCAGGCTGAAGAACCCCAAGCTCTGTCTTTCCCCATAGGAGAGGTGCTCCAACTCTGACCATTTCTGTATCTCCTCTCTGGACTCAGTCCAACAGGTCCTTCCTGTGCTGGGACCCCAGAAGTGGATGCAGCACTGCTGGTCTCATCAGAGCAGAGAGGCAGAATCCCCTCCCTCCCTCCCTCCCCTGCTGCCCATTGCTTTGGATGCAGCCCAGGACACAAGTGGCTTTCTGGGCTGAGTGTGCACATTGCCAGCTCATGTCCAGTTATTGACTTACACTTTATTCAAACTCTATGGTCCACCAGTCTGAGTTTCTCAGCATTACTATTTTGTGATAGTACAAGCAAGCATCCTAATTACCAAAAAATCCCATGGTATACACACACACTGTCTGAATGGAGAGTCCCATCTATACACAATACTGCAAGTCTTTCTTCACTGGAGTTTCACACTATCAAATGCTATCATTTTAAGTTGGAGACAGCAACATCCACGTGACCACACAAAGCACAGGAATCAATGCAGCCTTGTGCCTTTTTCTTTAATATTCAAGAAGAATAGTAACCTACAAAAAGGAGAGCTGCCAAAGACAATGTCAGACAGTAGTCTGGGTAAGTCAGTTCAAGAATCTCCTTTAGAATATAGATGCATCTTTCGTCTCATGACCCAAAGTACGAGCAAACTATAGGTTATGCTGTAAGAAACATTATATATTATTTCAAGGACTAGGCAAAAGCCACTGCCCTTTAAATGAAAGAACAGAGGAAACAAACAAACAAGGTCCATGCTAAAGGACTGTGTGAAAGAAAATCCAGTTTGAACTTCCCTTTCTTATACTATTTCAGTCAGATATTTTGATAAATCTGCATTAAAATCAGGCTACAGCATTTTGTGGAGCTCAGCCTTGAGGTAACAAGTAATATGTTCAAAACAGACCAATGTAAATATGCAAGATTATTTTTAAAAGCTCATAAACATTTAAGGGTTTGAAAATGACTGGAAAAAATTCATAATTACTTACACAAAATGCAACAATCAAGTTGTATAGCCTTACTTCCAATAAATTTGAATCACTCAGGGATTGGTAGAAATGTCATGTAAAAATGCAAAAGCCATACTTCTGTTTGTAGTGGAAAGAACATGAAATATGCCAGGGATTCTAGAGCTCACAAACAACAGGAACTGTGTAAGTGATGGTGGTGCCAAGAGATTTTTTCATAACTCACAGCAATCAGGTTGCACTTGGTAGGAGAGTCTGGGTGGTGTATATTCATAGATACTACTCACAAGATAGCATGTAAATTGTCAGCATGTATGTGACATATGTGACATTTGATTGCCCAGACATCCTGTGAGATGGTTCTTATGCTACAACAAACTTCATACACCTGATGGAAAGCACCAAAATTACAAAGCTGCTGCCTGGCACCATCTGAGTTGGACATTTGTGAAACCCTTACTGTCACAAAGCACCGTGTAAAACACAATCTACTTCAGCCTCTACCTACAAAGTAAGGACATTTTTAATTTGTTTTTTTTCCTCCCTGTTATCCATTGTTTTCTTCAACCTAGCAATATTTTTGTTTCTACTTCATTTCTTCTACACTCCATGCCCTGTTATTTCTTTAGCATTTTTCTTTTCAGGCATTTTGCTTCCTTCTCTTCTTCTACAACTTTACTCTTCTCTGTCTTCTTATTCTTCAGTACTCAGCAATTATATTTCTCTTTCCTCTGAAAGACTCTGATGCTGTCCTCCAATGCTGCTTGACTCTACCAGTTCATCCCAAAACTGTTTTGTCTGTCAGAATTTAACCTATAGAGATCCTCCATTCAGGAAATATTCACCTAAGAAAAGACATTTGGTTTTCCTCAAAACACCCTGGAGTAAGTGTCTAGTTTGTGGAATACATTCTTTAACAAGTCTCTCTGAGGAGATTCACATGCTTTTAAAAATAACTCATGTGTCTATCTTCACACAGAAATTGAAGTAAGTCACACACTTTGTCTGTTTTGAGCATTTCCTGAATGTTAACAGCTCTCATTGCTGTTTCCAAAGAACAAACCAGCAGGATCTTGCATAAAATAATTTTGTCTGACTTGCAAATTATCCTCAGCCATATTCTATTCTTTCAGAATTTTTCCCTTAGCAGCTTTAATTTGCTCTTTGACTGTTGGTTACAGCAATACATTCTGAAATGTTGATAAATAAATATCTTAATTGGGAATTTTTTTTTGTACTTATAAAACTTTAGGTGCTGATATGGCTTCTTTTAGTGCCATAGCATCATATATTGAAAAAGCAGTCACTGGGAAGAATGGGAAAAGGAAGTTTAACAGCTTTTGAAATACTCCCTTCCAGTTTTTGAGTGTTTTTTGCCCCAAACACAAAGCAGACTGCAGGCTATAAAAAAAAAAAAAAAAAAAAAAAAAAAAAAAAAAAAAAAAAAAAAAAAAGATCACATAAGATAAAGGTAAGAATAGGTAAGAATTGCTAGCCCTACTGAAGTGGGAATTCAGACTGATACCATTACAGCATTTTGATCCTACCAAAGTAACTTTTAACAGGAGACAACTCATTATCTCACTGGATGATTATGGGATTAATGTTTCCAATGCTAGTAAACAGAAAAATAGTCCTCTTTGGTAAAACTATTTAAAAACATGCTAGTTTTGGCAGCAAAGAATTAAGGATGCACACAAACTCTACACTGGCCACACTCATCTGGCCAGCAGAACACACAGCAAAATCCTTTCTCAGCACTGGGTATAATTATTCCAAAGAGAGCTTTATCCAACTGTACTAGAAGATTTTCCTTTTTTAAAGAAGCTCACAGTCACAAACTTGGGTATCTAAACCCAAAGTTTCTTGGTTTGGAAAACATGTGTCTGGGTGTCTTTAACACTGGAATTTGAAAACCTTGTGGCAGTTCTGTGAACACTTAAAGCACGGCTCAACATCTTGAAGTTTACATACAAAATCTTGGTTTACTTACACTGTATTAGCTTTCCCACTCCCACTCCATTTTACATGGGATGAAAGACTTCATCTAAAACTAGAGAAACCAAAGAAGAAAGTGCTATTACATTGCCATGGAAGTTGATGTTACAGTCAAAGAGCTTAATTGACTTGATTTTGGTTCTGCTCTAAGCTGAGCTATGACTGAAGGTGCCGGGCTCAGTTATTCAAATGCAGCAAAAATTTAAGCAGTTCACATGCATCACATGCATAATGCCTGGCTGATCTCTAATCCAGATTCAGTTCATACACCCAGACCCAGAGTCAACTACAAAACAGTACTTCACTCCAGTGAGTATTCAACATCAAATACAGCACTTCAGAATCTGAAATACTGTTGTTAGTTGTCTGGGGTTGATTATCTAGATATAATTGCAGGATTTGATAGCACTAGGTAAGCAGTTATGGGTAGGTTTTCAGTTTAATAGCATCTGTTATATTTCTCTGAGCTTATAGTTCTAAAAGCTGACTCAGTCAGTACCATATTCAACAAACCTCTAGAAATATTTAAGTATTTCACAAATTTTATACTATTTTACAGGTCAAGCTCAATTTATCTTAGCATCTTATCAGACACAGAAGCTGTGAGGAAGAACTATTTACTTAAAAGGCTTTCCATTAGCCACTTCCAAGATATTTCAAATAAAATAATTACTGGAACATGAACATCCCAGAACTCCATGCTTTTTGGTCATTGCCTTCTCACTATATGTTTTACCTGTTAAAGCTGCACTTTATCATAGCCTCTGGAAAGGAATCCCCAGCAGCTGAAAGAGCAAGTTGAAGAAGAGAGAGTGTAGATGTAGGAGGTGAGAAATAGAGATGGAGATGGAAAGGGAAATGTAGTTCAAACACAGGACAATCTTATAAACATTATTTTTTACTCAATAGAAGCTTGTGATCTAATGCCAGCATCAGCTGATTTTTCCTTAAACACTAAAACTGTAAATGATAACAGCTGCTGCTCTATTGGGAACAACCATTCAACATATTTCTGAGAGTCTGTATTAGCACACGAGGCCAAGACCCAGCCTCAAAGCATAATTCTGGAAGCATTTGTTAAAAAAGACAAAAATGGGCAGTCAGCTGATAGCAAGTGAGGAACGATCCACTTCCAAATTTGTATTCAGCAGAAAATAGAAGGCACAAACTGCAAAGCTTGAGGAGTTCTTAAGATAAGTGACATTAAGTGTGTGCTATGCAAATACACCAGGGTAGTGTGGCCAAGTAGTCCCAGGTGCTGGATTAAGGCTCCAATCTCTTCTGGGACATGGGTTCAATTTCCATCACTGCCAGGGATATTTTAATGGTTGGATTATATGATCTTAAAGGTCTTTTTCCAGCCTAAATGATTCTGTGACTCTATGATGCTAAGTCTTAACTTCTACAAGAATACATGTCATGAACTTTGTGATAATACTGCATGAAACAACCTAAACAAACAGAACTATCAGAAACTGGCAGCATTAAATCAGCATTCTGATAGCTACAGCATGGTGAGTCCCTCAAGGCCTAGGAAAGCTCAGTTATGTTTCAAAGCACTTCATGTAGCTTATACTTTGCATAACTTTAGTTGTAAACATGCATTTCTGTTTCTAAAAATTTTAGACTATTCCCAGTTCTCTGTTATCTTCACTTAAATCTACCCTGCCACATAGTATTCTAAAACCACACTGAACCAGTGTGACAAGCAGACTAATTTATCAAAGAAGCATTTTTTAATGCAGTTAACTGCAGGGCATATGCATAAGAAATTCATAAACTAAGCCGTGCAACTTGAGTATCAGATGACTGCATGCACATAAGCCCAGTATCAGTATCTGTTTGAATATGTCCTTGCTACCAAGAGTCTCTGCAGGCACTTCTCAGTAAACAAAGAAAAGCAGCTGCAGTGTCTCTCCCTGCTTTGCTCCCACATACACCATGGGATATCACATCCATGTGATAATCAGGTGACTCATTCTCTTCTGGTTGCCAGTCTTCACAATTAATTATCAATATATAGGCATCTGGGAGAAAAAGAACTAAGTATTCTCTCCCAAAATATGTACTGTTACATATTCTTGCAAGTTTTAAATAAGCTTCAATTAAGTTGTGCTCTGAGAGGTCTGAAACTCAAACATAAGACTACTTCGTGCACACTGACAGGTTTTAGTACAGCCATCTAAAAGCATAGGAGCTTTCTATAATTCACAAAGACAAGAGAGCTAAGAGCTGTAGAGAGAAAGCATTGTATTCACACCATGGTTAGCTAACCTATTACACACCACTTTGTAAAAATACAGCAGGCCAAACAGACCCAGTGAGGAGAACCCTGAGAACATCATTGTGTAATAGCTTTATATCTGCATCTGTTTCTCTAGAATCATATTTGCATTTTAAGTACAACTTTTGTCCCTCTACTTATGACTCTCCCAACTCAAATGATACAGAAGGAAAAAAAATGAGAAAATAAGTAAAAGTGATCAAAAAATCTCCCCCCTAGGAACAACTGAGAAGGATAAGAACTCTTCAGTCTAGACAAAGATAAAGGTGTCTGGAAAGAGAGGTATAAAAAGAATGATTAGGGATCACATGGTTCTTGCATCTTTCAGTGCAAGAGGAAAAAAACTTCAAATGAGTAACTTTCAGAAGTGCTTCATGTGACATTATTATGTTGTGGAACTCAGAGCAGACTGTGACTGCTAAAAGCCTACAGACATTTAAGAGCAGATAAGAGATGCTCACAGAACAGGCCTCTAAGTCATGAAATATGCAGAGACAAACTACTACATAAATCCCTGGCCATTATACTTTCCTAGAAGTGTCTGCTTTTGACCACTAAATTTTGAGATGCTCCTTTGATATGGTAAAGTAAAGCCTTCTACTCCCTCAACAATGGCTATTTTGAAGTAACCAGAGTGACAAAAATGGAAAGAGCTGGAAAGCTTGGCTCTACTTCATACCGCACATCATGTTTTCTTACTTACCCAGATCCTAGCCATTTATTCCTATTTTCTATCCAAAACTTCACAGACCATCATTCTCCATAAGTTCTGGTTCCAGAGCCAGGCTGAAAGAAAGGTACCTCAATATGATTTTCCCACTCACCTTTCTGCCTGTTGAATTTGTCCTTCCTACTCTTTCCTTGCATTAGCCCTCACCTGATCATGTCGAGCTGGTCCATGGAATGACTTTGGAAACCTGTCCTGTTTTGTTCTGGCCAGTCTGAGCTGGTTTAAGGGATAAGGAATCCAGTCAGCACTGATGCCAGTACAACTAAGGGAATGAAGACAGCCAGAAAGTTGTGGTCAATGGTTCTGTATCCAGGTGGAGGCTGGTGATAAGTGATGTCTCTCTGTGCTGTCTTGGGATTGGTGCTCTTCAGTACCTCCACCAATAACACATACAGCAGGACTGAGTGCTCCCTCAGCAAGCTTGTCTTGACATCAACCTGAGTGGTGCAGTTGACACACCTGAAGGATGGAATGCCATCCACAGGAAGCTGGACAAGCTCAAGGAATGGGCCCACAAGAACCTCATTAGCTTCAACAAAATCAAGGTCAGGGCAATGCCAGCCAGGACAATAGACTGACAGAAGTCACTGAGAGCAGCCCTATGGAGGAGGACTTGGGATACAGACCAGACATGACCTGGCAATGTGCACTTGCAGCCCAGAAAGCCAAATGTGTCCTGGGCTGCATCCAAAGCAGGGGCCAGCAGGGCAAGGGAGAGGATTCTGCTCCTCTCCTCTGATGAGACCTCACCTGCAGTGCTGTATCCACCTCTGGGGTCCCCAGCATGGACATGTTACAGCAAGCCCACAGAAGGGCCACAAAGATCAGAGGGCTGAAGCACCTCTCCTACAAAGACATGCTGAGAAAGTTATTATGTTACATGACTGTATCATCTGGTGGTCAGTTATGTTTATACTAAACCCATCATTTACTAGGCACAAATATACCAGTACCATAAATTCTTTGCCTCACAACACCCAGAGAGAGCCAACTGGAAGTTGGAATACCCAACTTCCAAGAACATTAATTCATCCCTTTCAGGTCAGTTGCTGTTAAAAGTCAAATTTTTGCACAACTTTGTTTGCCCAATGCTTCACTATTCTGTTATTAATAGTTGTTTACACAAATGGCGTTTCCTTTTTTTAGAGCTCATTGATATAAAAAACAATGCTTCCTACTCTAAGAAGCTGTAGGATTTTTCTTGTTTCACTCTCTGATAAACACATTTTCTTCCACATAATTTTCTTCCACATTTTCTCCATGCTGGAGAAAAACATCTCTAAGGTTCATGATATCAGAGACCTCACTAATATGCAAATTCATTATAAATGTCAAGAGTGAGATACAGGAATTCTTCAGCTGCAGTCAGAAACCATCAATCTTAATATGCAATCTCAGGAGACTACAATTATCCAGTTATGGAAGGCAAACATTTTTACAATGTCATAATATTAGAAAATACTTATTTGGGACTACATAACTAATCAGCAGAAATGACAGAACATGATGTGATCATCTGTGAACATTATTCAGTTATGCTTGTATTCTTAAATATTTGCAGATTTTCCTCATATGCCAGGATTTTTGCTTGAACTATGGACTTACAAATGCTGAAGGCAAGAAAAGAACTCCAAGTTCGTAAGAACGGATCATCAGTTGGATGCCATTTTTCTCCAGAGCTCCCCAGGCTGCTTTAGAGAGATTGGCACTGTGAAGAGAAAGCATATTAGTGAGGCACACTCTTCAATGCAGAAAATGTTTAAATAACATAGCATAGCAATGTCCTTCTAACAGGAGAACTTAAATTCAATCAGAATAGTCTTCTCACAAAAAGTGACTTGGTTGTTATCCTTATTGCTATTTTTACAGCACAGTGGGAGCAACAGAGACAATATGTAGAAAGGCATTCATACAACACATGTGGATAATTATACAAGCCTATTTCTGTCATACAGATCTACAAGACAAATTCAGCCTTTTGAATCTTCTCTGCACATTTCAGAAAGGAATTTGGTACTGGTAAATAGCTTCAATTTGATGACTTAAGAAGATTAAAGGCTAGCTCAGTTATGACTAGTTACAACACATTCAGTACAGAGTGGGTTTGCATTTTACATTTTAGTACAGAGTGTTAAACAGTATCTTTTGTTCTTGGCATTTTGTTCTTGGATCTATTTATGAAAACAAGTATTTATCAAAGAGGTTTTGTTTCAATTTGCTATTCAGCACCATGGTGTAGTTAATCTTTCATCAGTATCTACTACAAAGTAGATCAATTTGGGAGTCAAAAATATATGCAATTCTGTTGTTGAAACCTACTTCTACAGCACAATACAAAACTTACACAATACAAAATTTACACCTTATGTTTCAACTGGATGCTGTTTGGTAAAAGCAAATGGTGGAACAGAAGAAACATAAAAAGAAAATAAAGCAATTTCTGTATTAGATGGCGTTAGCATCACATTTAAATGACTTAAAACCTTTTAAAAAGCACATTAATCACCAACACTATTGCAAGCAACAGTATCAATGAGTGATGAAATTTAAAGAGACCAAGTATAAAGAGAAAAAAATATTAACGTAACTGAGCATTTAAGAGTAAGGACAGATCATAATCTGTAGAATATAAGGCTGCATAAAAGTCAGTTTTGGCAAAACTGAAACATATCTGTATTTTTCACTTACAAAAAGACATTCTCCCCTCAAGTCAAGAAATTCTTGCTTCCTCTTTTGGCTTTTTTAACAACTAAACAATAGAAATAGAAAGTTTATACTTCAAGGCAGACTGCTAAGCAACTCAATCTGACAAAAGATCAGATTCCAAATTCTATGTATCTGTATGTTTTATTACAGTAAGGCAGCTGAAAAATAACTTCAGCTAACCCAAACTACCTATTGTGTAGAAACCAGCACATTTATACTAAACCACACCATGTCTTAAAGAAACTTAACTCAAATTTAAAAATATCCATCACTTTAGTTGGTGTTGAACCCCAAAACTGGCAGTCACAACTCAGACAAGATTTTAGTGTGATTATCAACAGTTTCTGACATAATCATGTCAATCTGCAGCCTCAAATGGGGCAACACAATGGAGAAACATTTAATATGGACAAAAATTTGTATCACTAATTGAAGTATTATGTGGGTTATGGAAGTAACTCATCTGGGCTTGCAGCTGACAAAAAAACCCCATATATAAAGTTCTTAAGTGAGAGCTGTATTGGTTAGATGTTTACCTTGTTACCAAGAACCAAGCAATCTTCTGGAAGTCAGGAGAGAGTCTCATGTATGTCTTAATGTGAGGTATAGCATGAGTTCGACCCGTGACTTCTGCTGACCATTTGCTAGAAAAGCAAAAGGAATTATTTTTCAATATGGTTTTATTTTGCGGTCTAAAAAATACTCATCAGATGACAGCACCATGATTTCAGGAACACTACTTATACTTGTCACACTCAATACTTATTTCTCCTAGAGAAAATCTTAAAATACTACATTTAACTGAACTGTTAACAATTCTAGAAGTCAGAAGGGCAATGGTTTTTTTTCTTTACAACCAACCCAGAGAGATATTTTCCTCAGTGTGTTAGTTTCTCCTAACAAGTTTTTTCCACTTCTCTGTTCCAGATAGCACTCAAAGAACTAAGTCTAACCTTCTGGACAATTCATTTTCTTTGAATACTACCAATGTTTATGACTTCAAGCAACTGAGTCTGGCACCAAACTAAACCTCATAGAATTCCCCAAGTTTATTACAATTTATTATCCATGACAAAGGCAGGGAGCAACTGGTAGATTGTTGCTGCTATTCCCATTTCTGTGCCTCTAAGCCACTGAGAAATTTGAGAGTTTAAGAGAATAGAGAGGGCATATCTACACGTAAATAAAAAAATTAGATGAAAATGACAAGCCATTGCTGGATTAATTCAGCATCAATGTTACAGAACTAAAGTGTAAGCAAGCAGTAAATATATGTACATAACTGAAGGTATGTAGTCACAGCATTATGTTCACAGCTGTTAGTCCTCACCCAAATTCAGGAAAAAAGCTTCTTAACACACCTTCCTTTACTCAGAGACATTTCTTTCCCCAGATTTGAAGAAGATTCTTGCTTCAGTTGTCACAATCCTATTTCCCTAAGTCAGCATTCTCTTCCAATAGGCAAATCAAAAGGATCAATTAACTCTAGAAAACTTAAGTGCACAGTGCTCCTCTAAAAGCCTGAGCACACTGACTTGGAAGGGCTGGAATGATTTACCTATGTAAATTTCAGGACTAACACTTACATACAGTGCACTTAAAATTAAGAGGCTTTGTATTTCCTGGGTGAGGACCTAGTTACTTTCACAACTATATCTCCCCTGACAAGGGGAAAAAAAAACTTCTGAGAACTGGTCTTGTATTCTTAAAGGGCAAGAGGTAAAACATTGCACATTTGATGCAAACTAGACTTCTTTATATTTTGATTTAAGCAGCATCAAAGTCTTTTTCTATAGGACAAATTAAGATACACATGATAGAGAATTAGCTGACTAAACTTGTCTTTCCCTACAAACTCCACACTTTCCATACATACAAACTATAAGGCTTAGTCATGACTCAACCACCCTGGTTAATAGTTTTTCTCTTACAACTGACAGTTTAGACAGGCATCTTTAAGTTTATGGGACAAAAATAATTAGGGAACTCCAATAAAATTGTAAAAATGAAAAACAGGAAAAATGGTAGAACTGGGAATTTAAAATTGATTTTCTTTAGATTTACCTCACTGCTTTGACCTGGGACAAACTTCTCCCCTCACCACTAACTGCAGTTATTCTGAGATACTATCTCAGTCTACTGCCTTTTTGCCTCCTTATCTTAAGACAGATGCAAGCAGTGTGCCTTAGCAAGAGTAACACCACTTCTATCTATCACCTACAGTACTTTAACTGCAGTTTGATTTCATCAAAAGTGATTAAAACTCCTATTTTAGAAAGTTAAAATCAGAAAGAGGAAAATATATTTTGGCCACGTTTTCCCTAGGAGGACAGCACAAACATGTAATGACTAAAAGGGGAAAATGCATGCCAGTTTTGGCTAGGATAGAGTTAATTTTCATCATACTGGCTAGTATGGGGCTATGTTTGGATTTGTGCTAGAACAGATATTTCAGCTGTCACTTACACACCGTTTTCTGCCTCTCAACCCACCCCACCAGCAAATAGGCTGGGAGGGGACATGGGCAGGACAGCTGACTCCAGCTGACCAAAGGGATATTGCACACCATACACCATTATGCTCAGCACATGAAGCTGAGGGAAGAAATGGTGATGGGGGGGGGTCATTCAGAGTGATGGCCTTCATCTTCCCAAGCAACCATTAGGCATGATAGAGCACTGCTTTCCTGGGGATGACTGAACACCTGCCTGCCCATGAGGTGTGGTAAACCAACAATTTTGCTTTGCTTGTATGAGTAGCTTTTGCTTTATTAATAAACTGTCTTTATTCCAACCCACAAGTTTTCCCATTTTACTCTTAGGATTCTTTCCCCTATCCCACTAGGGGGGCAGGAAGGAGGGTGGGGGAGCCCAAGTAAATGGCTTTGTGGTGCTAAGCTGCAGGCCAGGACTAAGCCATCACAAAGTCCAGGAAATTTAACTGTACAGACATATCCAATTCATAAACAGACAGGAATAACTAATTCTCTACAACATCACCTCTTTCAGCATTTAGTTCTCTTACTTCAAATACTGAAATATTTTTCTAAAGATACTGGCAACAAGGCTGGAGAAGAGTTAAAACAACTCATACCATTAGTTTCAGCCTAAAAGAACACTTGTGATCTCTGTGTAGATGCTCTCTCATCTTTTGTGATCTTAGGGGAACAACACTGTACTTCTGCAAACTGAGAAGAAAACTCAAAACTTATGCAAAATTTTATAAATCTAAAGAACATGCAAAGCTCTAATACAACAATCATTATGGACTTATGTCAAACAAAAAGGCCTATGTCAAACAAATTCTTGTCAAACCAACTTCTTCCACTCTTTGAAAACAAAAATTTGACAAAGTAACTGCACAAACATAAGGCACACCATATTAAAAGCAAATCAACTAAAAGGAACGTTAAAATACAATACTATTAAAGCTGATCAAATGTTTTGAAAGCAGCAATTAACAAAAATTATTAATAATTGCAAAAATGTCCTCATAAATTAGTAATACTGGAAGGAAAAAAAGCAGTAATACCAGAGAGAAAACTCTGCAAATTACTCTGTTTACACAGTAGCTAATCTAACAAAGCAGTCTAGTCATCATTTGCTACAATCAGAAAAGTAAAAGCAACATTAAGTTTAGTCACACTATTTTTTTAAAAAATTAAAGTTCTGAGCTGTATTATAGGTTAAACACACTCAGCTGGCAGAAGAGAGAAAAACAGCCCACAGACATTATAAAAAGTTACGTGCCTGGGGCAGACATCCTGCCTCTTCAGTTGAGAGGCTGCAGGACACCATCTTCCAACTCCATTAACTTCTCCCTACTTGCAAAAAGGAGTTATTCGTTTTCCTTTACTGTAAGCATAAAAGATTTGTTTTTTTTTTTCCTTGCAGCTTTGGTAGAATCCCTAGTCTCCTGCTGGTTTCATGCTATTTTCCAGTTTGAAGAAGAATTTTCTAAATTCCTCTAATCCCTCCACTGCCCAAAGATCTGCATTATAAGAAGTCTTTCAAACAGCTCATCTTATATTTACATCTACTGAAACCTGCTGTTTTCTGTGTGCCCCAGGTTCCACAGATAAAAAGCTGCAGCCTATCTCTTGCCCTGTTGTAAGAGTTCACATGCAGGCTCTCCTCAAGGGCTACTGTCCTGCATTACTGCAGGGTAAGAGTCTGCATCTGGGTAGTCGCTACAGAGCAATTATGCAGGGCCACTGCCATCTGCAGCCAGTTCCAGAGATGAACTTGAAACAGCCCTTTTGCTGCCAGAACAGGTCCCTGTATGTCCAAGGAGACAGGTATGTGGGCATTTTCTCATTGAAAAGGAATAAATAAATGTATTATATAATTATTAAGTAACATTCTGTGTACTAAATCAGAGACTAACTGAAAAAAGGTTACATCTTTTTTCTAGTAAGATTCTCATGAGGTATGACTACAGAAACCGAATTAAGACTGCACAAACACCCCCAGATTTATGATGTTTTTGCTTTTTGAATCACGACTGAACAATCTGAAAGCTTCAAGTTGATTGCAGCTTTCTTCCTTTGCTGAATGTGCTCAGAAGACACAGTTTAAAGGTGGGAGACAAAGCCTCACGTGCTTTCTGCCCAAGTTCCATTCCTTAGACATTGACCAGCAAGGTTCACAACAGCAATCACCTTCACTCTAGAATGGAGGATACTCTGTGCCACTAGCAATTCTATTTCAGTCTCCTGAATATATACCCAACTGAACTAAATCTTACTTAGTAAATTTTCTTACCAGAGCAACTTCCATCCAGAAGAGTTAAAATTTTCTGATGAAAGGAATGGGAAGTTGTGGTCTTGTAAGAGGTTACAAGTTCTATTAATTTTTTTTGATCTTTGCAAAACAACTTTTCCCATTGTTCTCTAAACATGCGTAAGTTTTTAACGATTCAGCCTGAGGGAGACATCTGGCATGGAATGTGTCAGACTTAGAATTTGGCACAACTAGTAGCATATGAAAATAGAAATTCTTAATAGAAAATGTCAGGCATCTTTAACAAAAGATATTGCCACAAGGGACTGAGAATTTTTGCAGCAGGACTGCTGTACTTAGAAGAAAAACATAAAGCAACCACCAAAAAAAGCCTTCCTAGTCCTGTTGTGGCTCAGTTGAAATTCCATTAATACAGAGGCACAAGCAGGGAAAGTGAAATGCAACTGGAAGTTAAAAAGGAGTAACATTATATAAAAGTTTACAGAAACCTAAATCCAGTAGCAACATTATCCCATAAATTTTTTAAAGGTAAACAGTATGTTTTCTACCAACTGCAGGAGATAAGACCCAGCAGATAAGGAACTAAAGGCCTTTAAGGAGTTTAGGAAATACCATACTTGTAACCATTTCCACTTATTTGCTTTTAACACTCAAACATTACAGCACTGTAACTTTAAACACACAGTCTGAAATTTAAAAAAACCCAAAGAATTGAGTTCTACTTACTGAAAATAGGAATGCAACCACAGCTGTTTCTGTGCTGTCTGTATACTGTATGGAAGTGAGCCACCAGCTTAAGGAAAAAAATAGAACATGTACATTTATTTTTTTGAAAGACATTCTAAAAGCAGAAAACATCTTGGTGAATAAGCTATCTCTCCTACCGTCATAAGTTACTTTCAGGAAATTGTTAAGTGCTCCAGTAGTATAAAATGGTATGTACTTGCTGGACTTCTTTCCATTCTTATAATTTAGCAAGTTCCTAAACACTACACAGCACATTTACAAAGAAAAGTCACAAACTGTATATAGGGAGAACTATAAGTATTTTTTTTATATGATACTACTTAATATCAACAGATTGGAATCATTACCCATACAAACTAGAGGAAATAAACCAAGCAGCTTTCAGAAGAAAGAATAAACCTTCCAAATCCCAAACAATGTTATTTTAAAAAGAACTTCTATGATGAAATTATATTTGTATTGATTGGGCCTTGTGCAATGCACCTTGTGATTTCTTGAAATGGATTTAAGAAGAATCAGCCAGGCATACTGAATTATATAAATATATATATAGTGTTGTATAGTAAAAAGCATGATGCAAAGCCTACTGTATACAACATGTCCTAGAAGACAACAAAATAACCCTTTACAAAAGCTTTACTACTCTCAGGAACGCACTAACTGCAGGAGTCTACACAACTGCTCATTTACACAGAGTCATGTAATTCACCAAGTGTAGTGGGTCTCACCCACTAGAATTATTGACTCATTATCTGCTGTGAGATAAGGACTAGGAAGAGAGCAAAGCAGGCTCAAACTTTAAAGGGCATAAAGAAAACTTTATTAACAGAATTAAAAGAAAAATAATAAGAAATCAGAATAAACCTTCAGAACAAACCTTCAGAACACTTCTTCCCCCATACCCTCTTTTCTTTCCCACTGACAACATAAAAAGGCAAGACCCCCTGACTTTCAGTCAGTTTAACACCTCTAAAATAGTCTTTCTTCAGTTCTCTTAGGGAGAAGAGTCTCTCTTGCCATGCCATGGAGACTTCCCCACGAGAAACAGTTCTCTCGTGGCTCCAATGTCACAGCGAATCAACCGGCCAGGAAAGGAAAATTTCTACGTATGTCCAAACACTAACAAGAGGAAAGACAAACTTCTGAACACATTCATGCTAGCTCCATGTTCAAAATCCACCAGCTGCCAGAATTCAAAAGCTACTCTTGTGCACAGGAGCATAGGTATTCCAGCTTGGAACAGGAACACTTTTAATGATTCAGCAAAGCCAAAGAACTCCTGAATTGCTGAAGTTGAAAGCATCCTCTGGAGATTATCTAGAGTAACTCCACGCTCACAGCAGGGTTGAACAAAGCACACTGCTCAGTAGAGTGTCCTGTCAGGTTTTGACTATGTTCAAAAACAGAGACTCTATAGCTTCTATGAGCAACCTATTCCATTTAAACATCAGAAAACAATTTTGCTGTAAGGATGAATTTAAATACAGGAGATTCCCATGTACATGAGCCTTTTGTTCTTTCCCTGGTCACCACCCGTACCATCTGCCCCTACTTTGCATCTTCCCATAATTTATATTTATACACACTGATAAGATTTCCCAGGAAAGCAATTTTCTCCCAAGTTCTAAGAATTATCCAGCTGTCTCAGCCTCTCCTTCCATGACAGATGCTCCAATCCCTTATTCATCTGTGTGGCTTTCTGCAGTACTTTGGTTCAGTATGTTCATATCTGTATTATACTGTGAAGTCAACAACTAGACACAGCACTCCAGAAGTGGTCTTACCAGTACCAAATAGAGAGGATAGATCACTTCCTGGCAATGTACTTCCTAACACAGCCCAGGATTCTGCTGGCCTTCTTGCTACAAGGGTGCATTGCTGGTTCATCTTCAGCTTGGAAGACCATCAGCACTTCCTGGTCTTCTTCTGCAAAGCTGCTCACCTCTGGTTAATCCCCAGCATTCACTCGTGCCTGGGGTTACTCTTGCCCCAACTCAGCACCTTGCAGTGCCCGAGGTTGCACTGCAAGAGGCTGCTGCCTGCTCATTTCTCCAGCCTGCACAGTTCCTCTGACTGACTGCACATCAACCACTCCTCCCCAGTCGGCATTATTTGGAAACTCCCTAAGGTGTACTCTGCCCCACCATCCAGGTCACTGATGAAGACATTAACACACCACCCCAGTATCCAATGCTTGGCACATGCCACCACTAGTGGATGACCTCCTGCTAGCCTTTATGCCAATGCTCACAGCCTCTGAGGCTGGCAGCTCAGCCAGTTTCCAAGTTGCTCCATTTTCCACTCATCTAGCCTGTACTTAATCACATCATTGTAAAGATGTTAGAGAAGACAGTGTTTAAAGACAAAGGTAAGCTAAACAACATCTAAGGGCACTCCCTCCTTCATCAAGCCACTTATCATAGAAGGACATCAGGTTAATTAGGCATAATTTCTCCTTTAAAAAATCTACACTGACTACTTGCAGACACCTTTTTTTCCATCACATGTTTGGAAATATTTCCAGGATTCCTTGTTCCATTACCTTCCTAGGGATCAAGGTGAGGCTAGCAGGTCTGTAGGTCCCCTTCCTACAGACAGGAAAGAATTCTTTTCTTTCAGTACTCATGAATCTCTTCCAATTGCCTTGTTCTTTTGAAGACTTGTTTTTGAATAACAGAAGCTTCCCTGCATCAGAATACTACAGTACCCATTTCTGTTTCAGGTTGGCTGGGGCTATGCTTTTACAAATATGACTTAATGAAAATAAATATGGGAATAATGAACACTTTTGTGTATTACAAAAGAATAAATTACAAAAAAAGACCAATAACACCTTAGCCTCCATTTTATCTGATGTGCAGAATCATATTGCAATCACAACAGAAGAAGAACATGACACACTCAAACCTGGATTTTCTGCCAAAATTAAATGGTAACTTGAGTAAAAGTAGTGGGCAGGAGCTGTTGTTTTCCAGTATAGTGACATATGAACATGGCTAGAACAGACAAGTGTTACATACCAATGCCCACAAAACCTTATCTATTCAACCACAACAGGAGAGCTGGAGTCAGAGCTCCAGCAAAAGCAATAAGATTCTACTGCCATCTATTCTACCACATTATCAGCAAGATGAGAACTTCATGTTAACATTAACCACTGAAGTGATTTTGCAGGACATGACCACAAAAAACAAATAAATGGGGATTCATCTGCTTACCAGGATAGCCTTCTAGACTCTGCCTCACATTGTTCACAGTAGGATAAACCTTCACGGAGGTAGAACAAAAAGTAACTTTAATAACAAAGCTCTCTGAATAGACAAGCTATCAATTTTCAAAACTAACTCCTTAAAGAAAACTTGAGAAAAAACAAATATTAAAAGCTACATTTTTTAGAATAAATTTACACTGCAGCTTACAACTACAATTGTGCCAGTTACACAGAAAGTCTAATATTTTCACCACTCTTACAGAGCTAAACAAAACTAGCTATCAAGTCTCAAGTAATACTGCTTCAGCCACTTTCACAGCAGCCAAAGCTAGTTCTTAACATTATTTTATGAGACTTTAGTCTCACACCTCAAATATGAGATATGAGTATGCAGGGGCAATTAGCACATGGTAAAGGCATAGTCTGACCATCATTTTTTCTTGGTTTAACAAACTCCTGCCACAAACTTTTCTGCTCCTCCCATTAATTGCGCTAATAACCAAAGGTATTAATGACTAAGGATTCAGTTACATCTCAGTAGGAAGAGCAGCTGCATCTAAAAACCCAATGGAAGACAAGCTATAGAATGAGAAGATAATTTTGATGAGATGATATATAATCTAGTGTCATGCAGACAGAAATTATGGTACATTTTTATAGCAAACCACACACAACTAAACGGCTTTAAGTGGCATATATATAATTTCATTATGAAAACTCCATTACTCTCTTCCAAAAGTTGAAAGCAAAACAATGACTAAGATTTCCAAAACAAATGATTAAGTTTTAAATAAAGGTCACCAGCATCTAAAAGACGTACCAAATGAATTGGGACATCGCATTTACGGAAAGTTGTCACACTGCTGCCTGCAGCCACCAGGCTCTCCTGGAACTCTGAGCACAGCCATTTGGATCCATCAGCTCCCATTGAACCAATGCTTGAGAACTGTCCCACAAGAGGCCAGGATTCCTGTGCTGGTATTGACAAAGCATGCTCCTTCAAAAGCTGATGAGAGGAATTAAAACACTGTTAGACTTCAACACACAGAGAATACTTTAATCAGTTTGATGTCACTTTTGATGTAATAAATCCTCTGTAATTTACTTCTGATAACGAAGGAGACTAACATTCATACTACACATTTAACTTTGCAATTAAAAAAAAATCATCAGGCTTTCCAAATAAACTCTATTCAAGAGAAGATTATACATCACAAGTTTTATCCAAAAGCACCAAAGCCAACCCATTAAATAATGGGTGAAAAGAATGTTAGCAGCTCTTTGTAGAAACATGAAACATTAGATTCAGAAGTTCCAATAAATAAAACAACTAAATATTTTTCATATTTGGTGGTTGTTGGCCATAAAATTCTTCTTGTATCCTAAAACGATGACACCCAGCTACAACAGAAGTCTACAATAAGAGGGGAAAAAAGAACAATTGAAGAGAAAACTGAAATGATCTTTTTTTAGAGGAATTCTTCAGCTGTGGATGGAATTTAAAGTCACATTAAAACCAGACTGATATAAACAGATATTAAATTGTATGTAGTTGCCACCTTTACCCCACTCTAGACAAAACACAATCTAATGGTTTCAGTCACCAATGGCTTCATCAACCATCAGTTCTATCTGCATTGTCACTAAAAACCTTTTCAAATCACAGAAACATTTGCCACAATATCATCTTTCTCTCTTACAAGCTTTTTCTGTTTTATTTTTTCTTCATTCTATGTCTAACTAGGCAAAAAACATCAGACAATGTGTACTAGAAAGGACAAGCTCTTAATGAGCAAAGGGATGTCCATAAGAGTAACCTCATGTTGAAAAGCAATGTGATACATAAATATTCTGTATGTTACAGAAGTTTGCCACAGACAGCATTACATTTCCATATAAAATTCCTGACAGTATTTGAAATAATGCCACTTCAGCAGGAGGTACAGGTCAAAAATTCTCCAATTACGAGAAATATTTAATATATGACATGAAATACCTCATCAAATTCTGGAAAACAAACAACAAAAAACAAAAAACCAACCAACCAAAAAAACAAACAAACAAACAAACAACAACAACAAAAAAAAAAACACCAAAAAAGAGAAAAGAGTCCAAACCAAACAAGAAGGGTCCCTGCAAACTTGATATATGCAATCTTGAAGATTTGCCATTACTGCTTACCTAAATAAACATTAGACCTCTAAAGGCAAGAGAGTTCAACTATTAGCATAATACTGTCATATTCACCCCTAACCATATCCCTAAGTCCCATACCTATACATCTTATATATCTTTATATACATCATAAATATCTTCAAGGATGGTGACTCCACCACTTCCCCATGGCAGCCTGTTCCAATCCTTGACAGACTTTGAAGGAATTTTTCTTAATATCCAAATTATACCTCCCCTGGCACAACTTGAGGCCATTTCTTCTTGTCCTATCACTTGTTACTGGGGAGAAGAAACCAACCCCCAGTCAGCCACATCCTCCTTTCAAGCAGCTCTAGAGAGCAATAAGGTCTCCCCAAACCCTTTTTCTCTCCAGGCTGAACACCTCCAACTCCCTGAGCTGCTTCTCATCAGCACCATGGTCCAGGCCCTTCGCCAGCTCTGCTGCCCTTCTCTGGACACACTCCAGCACGTCAATGTCTTTCTTGTCATAAGAGGCCCAAAACTGGACACAGCACTCGAGGTGTGGCCTCACCAGTGCTGAATACAGGGGGAAAATCCCTGCCCTGGTCCTGCTGGCCACACTATTGCTGACACTGGCCAAGATGCCATTGGCCTTCTTGGCCACACACTGGCTCATGTCCAGCTGCTGTCAGAATGCACCCCCAGGTCCTTTTCCACCAGTCAGCTTTCCAGTCACTCTGTCCCCAGCCTGTAGTGCTGCATGGGGTTGCTGTGACTCAAATGCAGCACCTGGCACGTGGTCTTGTTGAACCTCACACAGCTGGTCTCCACTCATTGATCCAGCCTGTCTAGATCCCTCTGTAGAACCTTCCTACCTTCCAGCAGATAAACACTCCCCTCCAACTTGGTGTGCTCAATAAGGAGCCCTGGGGAACACCACTCGTGACTGTCAGCCAGCTGGATGCAACTCCTTTCACCACTCCCTGAGATCAGCCATCCAAGCCAATTTTCTACCCAGCAATGAGTAGCCCCATCCAGGCCAGGAGCAGCCAGTTTCTCCAGGAGAATTCTGCATTAAGGTTTTACTAATGTTCAGGCAGACAAAATCCACAGCCTTTCCCTCACCCACTAGTCTGTTATAGAAGGAGATCAGATTAGCCAAGCAGGACCGGCCTTTCATACTCATGCTGATTGGGCCAAATGACCTGGGTATCCAGTCAACTGTGATCTCCCCAGCTAGCCAGAACAGCTGATAAATGATTGGAAATGCCTCAATGAGCACTTTTGTCAGCTCCCTCAGTGGATCCCATTTGGTCCCATGGACTTGTGTACATTTCAGTGTTGCAGCAGGTCACTGACTGGTTCTGTTTGGGTTGTGGGGGTTTCATTCCACTCTCTGTCCCTGTCTTCCAGCTTGGGAAGTTGGACACATGGAGAACAGGTCCTGCTGTTAAAGACAGAGGCAAGGTAGGCATCAAGCACCTCAGCCTTTGCCTCATCCTTTGTCACTATGTCTCCCCCTGCATCCAGTAAATGATGGAGATTCTCATTCTCTCATTCTCATTCTCTTTTTATTGCTAATGTACTTATAAAAGCATTTTTATTGTATTTTTCATCAGTAGACAGATTAAGTTAAGTTCTAAGTTGCAAGCCTATATATGTTATTGCTAACTTTAACTGTAACAATGTATTAAAAGACTTATGATGACAGCTGGAAAAATTGGAAGGAATTGAAGGATTCGATCCAAAATTCTATTTATATTTTAAGGGATATTAACAATAATGGTTACAGTTTTGGTACCTTTCTGAGTCTAAGATGGCCCCACTTTTCTTTATCACTGCCTTGATAGCGTCCAGGGGTAGAACCAAGCAGATACACTCTAAAAAAAGAAAAAAAACAACATATTTTTGTAGATCTCAAGTGCTTTGGTTTGTAAAGTAGCAACGTATTTAATTAAAACTTACCAGCAAGATTGAACACTCAAGTGCAACCAGAAATATTTAATGTCTCTCATGGGATTTATAATAAAAAGAAAAGTGGATTTTCAGCTGTATAATTTATTATCAACATCCTATATGGCTGTCATATATCATCAGGCTGTTCTACAGCAGAGACAAGAACTAGATCTTTTTCAGTGTGCAAAAATGCAGAAGATAGATAATGCTAGCAATACACACAAATAGCTCTTTTGGTACATAACTGGGCACGTAATTTTGAGTAAAGCCAATCTACTGCTACATCCAAATCATCAGATTCAGGTATGAGTTTTCATTTGGGCACCTAATAGTTCAGATGCAAAGTACAGCTTTCTCAACACTTCCTAATAATGGATTTAGTAACCTATTTGACTTTGTCTTGAAAACAGGGAAGAGACCTGCCTAAAGTCACAACAAATTGATGCTTTAAGAAGCTGTTCCCTACTGCATACATCTCATGCCTAACTTTATCCATGACTGAATGCCCCCTACAGAACATCAAATGGCAAACCTTATCCTAACAAGTGACTCTTTCCTATCACATGCATAAATTCCTATCAGCTAGGGCTCATCTGTTTAAACTCATGCTGATGGTCAATGCAATCAGAGCAGCTGTTAGCTCATCTGATTATAAACTACATACTTTTTTAAAATACCCTCTGTAATCTTTTAAGACTCCTTGTAGAGATAAAAGCACTTTTTAATGTATAAACTAGACAAGGTTTCAGTCTCTATTACCACTGCAGTATATGACCATTTTCAGCTTTTCTTTTCAACAATTTTTGTTCAGATTATAAAAGAGCAATTAAGTTGCCAGGGAGATTTACACTTTCTGAAGTACATGCTCATATTTAAGTGCAACTATTTATTAGAAGTAAATTAAGCATCCTGAATTATTTTAAAGTAATATCAGCAATGTGATATTAGAGAAGACTATTCCAAGACCAGTTAGACACAACATTGCCCACCAAAACCAATCCATGCCTGTTATAGGCAAAATTCTACAGATATGTATGTTGATTAAATTCTGCCTTACAAACAGATTCCTACTCTGAATAAAAGCCTCATTCCAGTAACCTTTGCTTATATGACCACTCTTACATGACAAACCCTATACAACACAATTTTTTTTCCACTGGTAATATTACTGGAGTAAATACTTGAGCCAGACTGGCTCAAATGAAACCAAGCCCTTAGTACGTTTTAGCTACCTTCTGCAAAGTTGCTGCTGGTGTAGCTTTCTTTCTTCTTTTAAAATGCATGCTTATAAAACTAGAAGTTGGTCTATTTGACATAATCTACCTAAGAGAATTTTTTTAAAACTATATAAAGTCATGTTTGAACACTCAAGCCTGAAACAAGATTACCTTACAAAATAAGCATGAGGTCTAACAGATCCTAACACAGATATCTAATTTCTATGAAAAAAAGAAAAAAACCCACATATGCAAGTTACAAAAAACTTAAGATTATATATACCTTGTTTCTGATAAATCATGTTCTTGAATCAGATCTATCCATTCCTTGAGTGCAGGAGAATTGTAAGCTGCCAAGTAACTTATTAGGTCAGACTTAAAATTAGTCACAGATTCACCAGCAGAACCAGATGCTCCCTTAGACAGCCTTGGATATAAAGGGCTTAGCCATATTCTTAAAAAGAAAAAACATCAGCCATTTAAACAAGCACATGCATTAACACCACACAGGTTTAGTATGGGAGTAAAACACATCTGAAGGTCCTGAGCAAATACTTGACAGATTCATTGTGGTACTAACTATAGATGTTTGTCTTTACATCTACAGAATCAGCTCATATTTGAAATCATAAAACTAATACTTTCAAATGAAATCAACATTCTCATAATTTATCCACACATACATTTACAGCTTTCACCACTGTTGAACTGGTCAGGCTCAGACTTAGCATTTCATCAACATTTTCTATAGGAATAGAACACTGCAATGTGTTTTGCTAAACTACTGGTTTGTGCAACTGCATAGAAAACCACCAATTAAAGCATCTGAAAGGTTTATACAGTTTGAAGAGTAGCCCACAATATAGGTTGCCTCTCAAGAACCTCCATCAGAGTAAAAGAGGATGGGCACCACACAGGGAAAACATTTAGCATTTCTTTCCAGTCACACTTTACTGCAGCCATGGGAACCAAAGATTCTGCATTATCAACTTTACAATGTGTTGATTCTACCCTTTGAAATTCAGAACCACCACATTGTGATCCTGCATAACACCACAGTATTCAAAAGCGAAAAAAGAAAATTATTTCTCATATTTGACAAGTAGGGGAACTTATTAAGCATCCCAACAGGTATTTTCATGCCTTCTTAGCTTTCTGAAAAGCTAACTGTCATAAGATACTAAAGCCACCCATAAGATTTAAAGGCAAAAAACAACCAGTGTGTAATTTTGCCACTCAAAGAGCTTGCATCAGACAAGTAAAGTCTCAAAACCCAGCCATATTTAATGGCAGCAGAATGAATGTCAAAGTGACAGTAACCTCTGAAAAGCAACTTTCCATTAGTTTGAAGAAATTTTATACCCTGATTTATTGTGGTCATCTAACTAAAAAAATGCTCCCATAAAAACAGCCAAAAAACTGAAGAGTTGAGGACCCTTATATTAACATGCCACTTCATCCTGTTTTTTGGTGCTCTCAACAAAACTATGTCCTAAGCTGGTCATAAGTCATTAAGTTTAAAGACTTCTACCAAAAAAATAAAACAGGAAAAAAAATTCCTTCCCAGGAAAGGATACTGGGTGAATACTAGGTCATCTACTGTATTACAGAACCAATAATGCCCAATATTTGTCAGACTACATTCTAGATACAGTCACAACAAAACCAGAATATTTGCACATCCATATTATTTTTGCAGTATTAAGATAAGTTTTAAATAGCTGCTTCAGTTCTATCTAAACAGTACTTTATAACTACAAAGTTTTTTCATAAAGAGACAGCACAGCATAATAAAACTTTGTCTCAGTCAGATTGATTTTAAACTATCAGCCAACTAGGAACATAGTTTTGTTTACAGGAGAAAGCAAGTTCACACCCAGACAGCTACCAGCATTCTAAGTCAAATTTTTAAAATTTTTGTTTTAGAATAGCTCTATTTTAAGAGTGTAAGGCTTGCAACACTAGATCACCTAATATCCCATCTCCAGCAGGAGCAAATACCTATGGAAAATATTAAACATTCACCTGCTAGAGATTGTTGCTTACCCCTGAGTTTTCTGGTACCAATCTTCAGCAATAAGATTGGATGTATGTATCACAACTCGAAGACCTTCTTCATACAGCAACAGCATCATTTTCCTTTAAAAAAAGATATATAACTCTTCATTTATAAGTACACTGAGAGTAGGAGATAAATCAGCAATTCATTAAAAGGCTCCAAGATAATTATTTTCAAAAATACGTTCTCATTCACGCAAGCACTTAGACTTCAAGTGCATGCCAAGCTCACATGACAGTCATTAGACTATCCCCATAAATTTTATCCCAGAGTACAGCTTAACTAATTATCCACAACAAAGTGAATATTTGCAGAACACTTCCTATATTTGCACAGTTCTTTAGATACTTATCTCTTTGGAGATAGTCAGAAAAAGCACTAAGGAACACTGAAAGGCCTTTACTTAAAACTGAATTTATTAAAACCTAGTTACTTCCTCTTAAATTGACTTTTACTTTAAAAGAATGTATTTACTTATCATAACTCTTAACTCAAGCTACAGCACAAAGGAATTTTAAAAATAGTAGCTGAGATAAACATACACATCTGTATCTTTTGTAAAAAAAAATCCTCAAATTTTCATATCCAAGTTTTCATTACCTGTGTAAAGGCAGCATGTGATCCCAAAGGATGATATCTGAAACTCAAACTGAACTCAAATGACCTTTGGTAAAACATAACATCTGCTCTTTTCTGTAGATTTCCATCTACAAAATTTGCTTTGAGACACTTCTATTATATCCAATTCAAGTTTTTTTCTTTGAGAAGAGCCCTAGATTCACTAGTTTGTCCACATGAACTGGAAAATGTCACAGATTGTCCATATGAACTGGAAAACATGATCAGTAAATGAGTGTTGTGTTGGTCCTGCCTATGACTGAACATGTTTGCATTACACTTTTGGTATTAAGGCATGAGTTAAGAGCCAGGACCTGCAGTCCACCTGTCTTAGACCAGTTCAACTTCAACTGTAACCTGCACATCTCATATCTACTCAATAGCTAATTTGTCTCATAAACTAGAACAATCCTGTCATCTCTAAATAGAAGATGTTTATGGAAGCTTTAAGATTCAACAATTTCTATGAAACCCAGTTTGCTGCAGACCTTTCTGCTTCATAATGTTACTTACGTATGGTGAGTTCCAAATGCAATATCCAGTTTAGCCTACAAAATTAAAAGTTGACCATTAAAAATTGCTATTGTACATTGCTTCTTATTTTGTGTAATTTCACTGCTCTCTGGTGGACAGATCACAAAATACATGATCTTCCTTCTCCGTAATTCTAATGCACTTTCCACTTTCTACAAGCTAGATTTTAAATGGTAATGTAACTCTTGCTGGAACTGTTACAGAATTTGTGCCTCTCTTACTAGCAGGATTTTCAGAAACAATTGCAGAAAATTACTCAAGATACCAAACAGAAGCCAGCAATGTGCCCTTGCATGAAAGATGACTAACAGGGTCCTGGCCTGCATTAGAAGGACTGCTGCCACTAGGTCAAGGGAGGGGATGCTTCCCCACTGTTGAACACCAGTGAGGACACACCTGCAGTACTGGGTCCACATTCAACAGGAAACTCAGGATTATCAGACTGTTTCAAAGAGAACAAAATTCCAAGATCATTCTCCTTCTAACAAAGAGAACAGCATCCCCATGATCATTAATATACGTCACCTGGCAAAATCTTGAAACACTGGGAAGCTGCCATAGCCACACCCTCCCCCACAATGAAGCCAATGTATTCACCACTTGGGGACAGCAAAACAATGAATATAACATCAGAGATAAAATGGCACGTGCCAGGAAGTGTGCTCACAGCAATTTTAATTGTATCATGGAGATTATTTGTATCAGCATTTTCTTGTATAGAACATATTTGGGAAATAATAACTCTTTAATGAGATTTAAGATTATAGTTACACTAAGTTCTGTGCTTTACACAAAAATAATGCTTCCTTTTCAGCCACTGTAAGAACTTGAATGTAACATGTTAGTGGAGAAGGTGAGCAGCTCTTCTGTGAGCCCTGTGGCATTTCTGTGGGCAGCTGTTCTATACAAACTTTATACCATTATCACATCTGACCAAGATCACTGTTACCATGTTCCTATGGTCCTGGTATGTATATTCCTCAAAGCTTAACAAAAAACTTCCCACATGAGGTATGTCTTCATCAGTCACAAGACTTTGAGTATAAGAGATGGCTTAACTTCAACCAAAGGATGATACAAATGTTAATTACCTGACAAAAGCTAATATTCTCATAAGGCCGCGCTTGTGCAATTAGTTCAGCTTTGGATTCTCTCTTCTCACCGTGAACTATCAGCAACGGCTTCTTCCTTAAACAAAAGGAGATTACCATTAAAACATCAAGTGAATCAGCAATTAGCCTAAACCATTCCTTCATGTAGCTATGATATCTGGCCCCTAAATCTGATAGTCCAGCAGAAAGATGGCACTGAAATCAATATGCCTTATTAACTCACTCAAAATAGCAGTAACTACAATAGAACCTCTAAAGAATAGACAATGGAGAACTTTAACAAAAAAAGAAGGGAAACAGGAAATGTGGAGTAAAACAGGCACCAAAATATAAACTCTTAATAAAAGATCATGAAAGGAACTCTTGTCTCTATAGCTCGAAACAGACAAATGTAAGCTCTCAAAAACACCGATATACATAATGTGGATCTAAGACAATTTAGTAATTATCTTACAGAGAAGGTAGAAGACTGATAGGGAAAAGGAGGTCTATTCTGGCATTACTTTGGTGTTCACTTCCTAAAAGTACACTTCTGGTCCTGCCAAGCAGATCTAATCCATAGGGAGGTGTGTTGCCTCCCTGTGGTCCAGGTAAGAGACACCACCAAGAAAACTCAGCCCACTGATTATTATGGGTTTTTCAAGTGAGTACCAACAAAGTCCCAACAAGACTGCAGACAAGCAAGAGGGACCTCAGGGCCTTGGGACAGCTGTTCAAGACATCTGGAGCACAAGCTGTGTTCTCTTCTCTCTTGCCAGTTACAGGGAATGATGGGACAGGATGGAGATAACTGCACAGAGTAAAAGCAGCTAAATACATAACTACAAGACAGGACTATGGGGCATCTCTTTACACCTCCACTGGGATACCGGCACACTCAAATACTTCCATAAAGCACCTGCATACCATAGTACAGGGAACAAACAGGAGGAACTAGAGAGCTGTGTGCAGTCACAGGGCTTTGATATCATTGCAATTACAGACACATGGTGGGATAGCTCACACAATTGGAATATTATCATGAAGGGCTACATGCTATTTAGGAAAGACAGGAAGGTGCAGTAGTGGAGTTGCCTTCTACATAAGGCAACACTTGGAATAAATCAATCAAGATATGTTCCAAGTGTTATGGGAAGTGTATGTGTTCCACTGTTATGGGTTAGGATAAAAGACAAGTAAGGGTGACACTGTTGTGGATGTTTGCTGCCTGCCATCTGATCAGCAGGGCTAAGTGGATGAGGCCTTCTACAGCAGCAGTACAAGCAGCCTCAGACCCAGGTTCTTGTGGGGGACTAACTACCCGGACATGTGCTGGAGAAGCAACACAGCAAAGCATGAACAGTACAGGAAGCTCCTTGAAAGTACTGATGACAGCTTTCTGACACATGCAGTGGAGGATCCCACAAGGAATGGTGTGCTGCTCAACCTAATGTGGTCCCTTCCAACCTTACCCACTCTGTGATTCTGTGAACTCTGGTTCTACTGCACTTCCAACAAAACAAACAAACAAAAAAAGGCACATTATATGCTCACTTCATCTGCAGGAATTTGCAATTTTCAGAAAGGAATTTCAAGCAAACAAGAACTGCTTTTTTGACAATACCTATCAACTTACTATATCATAGCCATGAAATCGTCCTGATCCTTTTCACAGAGTTTTCTTGTGCCCTTGCTACATTCTCCCTTTTTTCTTGCACTATCTGGCTCTTGACTCAGTAAACTGTATGGCAAAATGCTTCTTGTTCCATCTTTACAGGTCATCTACTACCACGTCATTGAGGCCCACAATGGGACCTCCTCAGTGTTAACTAATAACAATCAGAAACCAGCTATCCTGAACTCTGACTATTTTCCAGTCTAGAAAAGAGTTAAGAAATCAGAGAACTACAGCTGTGGAATAAGAGAATAAAGAAAACTAAGTCTGTGCATATCAAACTGGTAACAATCATCTGCACTGCAAAGACATGCTTATCATTCACTTATAATGGGACTTGTACAAACAGAAATGACCTGGAAATTTCATCATTTCACCTTTGTAAAGTAAACATACCTGAATTCCTGCGGGTACTGTCTTACAAGCCATCCCACATCTATACAGTAGTTAAACTTGTATGCAAGAAAAAGAAAACAGACTCATTAAAAAGAATAAAACAGCTAGATAAATGAACTACAGCAAAAGCCTTTTATGTTCATCACATTTTACTATGTACCTCATATATAGCACATTCTAAAAACAGGTGTATTTTTGACTTTTATATCCTCTTTAATTTCTCTTTAACAATTCAAGAATGAATTTAAGTTTCTCAAAAGTGTGAATTAGTGCTCATAAAATCTACTATCCAGGAAAAAAAAGAATCACATGCACATAAATGCAAAAGCTTAGGTTCAAGGATCATCTCTTTGCCACGTGTTTATATCATGAATGATAGCAAAACTTCTAGGCAATAACAAAGATATTATTCCTAGACTGTAAGGTGTTCTTTCTGTCAAAAAACTTCATTTATATGAACATAAATACACGCTTCTCAGTTGCACTTTCCTCAAAAACAGGAGACAGTAGTCTTATAAATGCCTGAATTCTACAGCAGAACATAGCATGGTGTTTGTATTTCAATAAATTGTTCAACAGTTGAAAACATTTAAAACTCCCTCTGTATTTTAACATTCCCTGTTAATATCAGCTACACGGCACAAGCATGGATTATCAAATTTAAGATTAATAAAGTGAAGCAATCAAGTGAAATCAGTTTAGCAAACAGGAAACTCACCTGGGCAGAAGATATGAGAGTTCCAAAAAGAGGAGACAAAATATCTATTAAAAATATTAAAGCATAAATAAATAAAAAAGACTTCAAGTAAACATTTTGCATCTTGAACAGCTTGATAACTACCACAGCACAAGGGCCAGATTGTTCATAGACCTGGTGTAACAGAGGCATTCACAAGTTCAGTGTTCCAAGTATTCAAGTCATTGACTCTCCTGCGACTCATTTAGGATCATACGCTTACAAAAATTCATAATCCTCTTTCTGCTTTATTTTATTGTATTTCTATCACAATTCTCTTACTAATACTTGTTTCTGATTCTGTCTTGTGATATATAAGATTTTATTTCTAACTACAGGGATGTTTAAAGGTGCACAAAGCTCTTCCCCCTTACATCAAATGACAACAGAGCATTCCTAAAGCATCAGTATTGTACACTAAAGGCTCCAGTCCATCTTGACTGATCGACAGCTCTTTCCCAGCTGAATTTAAACTGATGCATGAACCCCAGACACAGAACTCCAGAAGTACTTCATCTATTAATAGTGAATTACTAGGCCCAAACCATTCAGCAGCACAGAGGCAAGTGCAAACAACTACTCAGATAGTTATGCACCCAAGAAAAGCACCCCTTTAAGTGCCACAAGTGCTCTTCCCCAGACTAGCTCACAAGGAAATCAGCAATAAGAAGCAGCATGACTTGGCTAAATACACATTATATTTCTGCAGCCTAAGTCAAGTTACAACAAAGTATCAGCAAATAATGCTTTATACACTATACTTCTAAAAGAGAAAGGTTCAGATAACAGAAACAATTTCTACAAACCAGCCCATTTAGAATATGAAATATCAGCAACACCAAGAAATACACGCATTTAAAAATACCCAGAAACCAAAAATAAGCATTCTCTTGCTTTCTCCCAAAAGCCCTCTTCTAGTAGAAGCCACTTGTTCACCTTTTATGTGCAGGGCTCCAGAATTATAGTTCTGTTCAATTCCACTGACTTTAGTGAGAAAAAACCTGAAAGGATTGCCTCCAGTCACCAAATCCCAGGTATCCTGGGCTTCACTGGGTGTTACATTATACTCCTCTTCTTTCAGATTCTCCAAAAGTTTGTCATCTTTGCAAAGATTCAAAGGATGCTCTTCAGGCACATCACATTTTTCTTCTTTCACTGTTTCTTTGTAGATATGCTTTTGCTGATCTTCAGGCTCTTCATCACTACTAGAAAGGCACCAACCTGAGCCTTCTTGGCTTGGTCTCTGTTTTACTGCTGGAGGTGCATCTGTAGAAAGACTTTTATCAGTGAGCTTCAGGGGAGAAGCTCTTCTCTTGTGAGCAGCTTTCCTAGCTTCAGAGCATGGATATTGTGGTCCACTTGTTCTACCACATGCAGGATCTGACAGTGAAGATGTACACGGTTTTTCACTGTCAGAATTTTCCTCGGCACTTTCATCGCTGCTAGATACTGTCCATTTACCGTGTGCGCCTTCCTGAAGCATGTTCCTAGGAAAGAAAAAAAAAAAAAAACAAACAAAAATTGTACGTTTTTGTTATGCTCAGGTCTGTCTCCCTTCCTAGCTTCTATTTGTTTATTGCTAAAGAACCGTGCTTCGGTATTTGGCAGAATCTCTGGGAAACTTCGTAGTGTACTAGGCTTGTTTCTGTGCCCGGGAAACAAAGAAACACGTGCAGTGGTGGCAACCATCAAATAGGAAGCAGCAAACGTGAAAACCTGCACATGGAAAACGGGCTAAGATAGAGACATCTATGGGAAAGCATTCTGAAAATCAGAGGTGTGAGCTACACGACACAGATATTTCCCCACGGCTGAGCGATCCAGCGCGCTCTGCTGAGCGGATTCAGGAGCAAGGGGCCCAGCCGGGGCGGCGCTTTCCGGCAGTCCCCGCGGTAACACCGCGGGACCGCAGCCTTCCTCCGTCAGCCCCGCGCTCCCAGCCAGCCCCTCCGTCGCGCCTCCCTCCTAAACCTCGGCGGCAGATCCCGGCCGCCGCCGCCCCCAGCGCGCCGAGGGCCGTGCGGCCGCGGCTCCCGCCGCCGCCCCACAGTGAAGGCAGCGCCCGCGGCAGGGGGAGGCGCCGCGCGGGCCACGGCACCAAAGAGCCCCGACAGCCGCTCCGGGGCTGCAGTCCGCCGGGCCCCCCGCCACCGCTTGCCCTGGCCGCCGCACTCCGCAGCCGCCAGCACTCACTCACCGACCGGCCGGCCGCCCGGCAGCGCCCGCGATGGGGAGCGCGAGCAGGCCCAGGCCCAGGCCCCGGCCCCGGCCCCGGCCCCGGCCCGCCCTCTCCGGCGCGGCCCCGCCCCCGAGCCGCTGCCGCGCGGCCGCCGTGAGGTGGTCAGGCGGCTCCAGGGGGCTGCACCGGCAAAGCAGGCACGTCCCAGCGAGCTAAATTATTTTAACGAGCCTTCATTGGACCTTTATATTAGTTATGGGCAGGTGTGGAATTTGCATAATGGTTCGTTCGCCGCGGTGTTAATTACTGTGTCTGAAGTGCCCCGCTAATGAGATAACTGCGTGAGGACTTCGGGAAGGAGAGGGAGGAAAGCAGGTGTAAAATTAATCAAAGGAGGAGCGCGGCCCGCATCAAAGCGGGCTTCGGCTGCTGCGGTGAACCGAGCGCTCTGTTCTCGTTATCTAATTTATTGTAAGCTTGTGGCTGCAGTTAACAAATTCTGGAAGTACCAACACACAATGAAAACGGTAGGCTACTCTAGCAAAAGCTTTCCTGAAAATTCAGCTGGTTTGTGTGATTTTCTCAGTGCTTGTCCGCAGAGTTGTGTGTAACGGTTTTCCCTGAGATGCTCTGTGGATAAACCCTTTGCTACTGTAAGATATGATGCTGTATTATCAGCCCTTCCGAAGGTGTTCTGTGGGAAAAGCTCTTAGCAACATTGGATGGCTTTGTATGTTATGTGTGTAGTCTCTTCTCTAAGTATAGGCTCTGGAAATTTTTTTTTTTTTGTTTTCTACAAGTACCTCAGAAAATTTGATGGCTTCTGACTACGCTTTCATTGCACTCTCTTCCTCATAGTTCCTGTCTGTGTGGTGACTTAACTGAGAATTAAAGCTATCTGGCATTTTTCAAGAAAAAAATGTATGGTCTGATAGAAGGAAATTTCATGTGATTTATTTCCTATAAGTCTGTACTGTGTATTCTAAGTTTGCAAAAACCTTTTTCATCATAAGCACATAAAATGTAGTAGTATGAAAAATTTTATTTTAACCTAAAATCCCAAACTGAATGGACTTGCCCATTTTCAGTTTTACTGGAACAGAGTGGATGAATAGAGGTGATTCAACAAGTGCCTCTTTTTTTTTCCCCTATAAGAGTTTTGCAAAATAAAAACCCCTAGGTTAGGTTTATTGGCTTTTAATGCAAATCACTTTCTTTCTGCAGGATTTTGAAGTGTGCAATGAAGATAGTAAAGGCTATTTAAGCAGAGAAGACTCTATAGTTGGTCTAATAATGGATTTTTTTGCTAGAAATGCTCACAGGTATATACTTTTCCGTTTATGTTCTGAAGATCCAGCTTATAGATGTCTCACTCTTGAGAACACTATGTACTGATTGGTCTACTCTAATTGGAGTGGATTGCTGTAGGTGTGGTAAACAGAAATACCTACAAATCCTAAAAGTAATTTTCTAATTTGCACATATTTATTCTAAAAGAAAATAATCAAACCCCTGGCTTTTCTGTTGAAGACTGATGAATAGAAGGTTGTATTGTATTTCATATGTGTACAAGATATATAAAGTAAGTGACTTACTGAGCTTGTTATTGGTTTTTATCAGTAGTACATTCAAACAGTAGAGGTTTCAGTAAATGTGAAACTGCTACATGTCCCAATAATAAATGTGTAGTCTCAAAAATATATCTGGTTTTGATTTCATGTAATAGTTGGACATTTTTAGCCATGACTTGTCAAATGTAAATCTACAGCTCTACAGAAATCTTAAGAAAAGAAAGATTAATTGAGAGAAATAATGTGTTTCCATACTTACAGGAAAATACAGGATATATTGTATGGCTTGATGTAGTTTTAGAAGTAATATTTTTACTCAAATAAGTACAAGTGAATTAAAAAAGAGTATAAAGAACACAAAAGATTTCAGAATACACACAGTGTATCTGTGAGTCTGTTTTTCTCATGGCATGTCAATAAATGAGACTAATCTACTATAAAGTGTATTATATATATAAAGTATAGAAAGGCTGAATCATCTTTCTTCTCCAGCTTGAGCAATCTTCTTCCCCAATGACTGCTTGTGACTAATTATTATTATTTTTTTTAAATTAGACACATATTTTACAAAAACTGTCTTGACGAGGTTGTAAACAAAATTGTGTCTATGATAATTTAGAGTAAAACCCACAAAAATATTTTAGTAAACTATGAAAGTAGTAATTTCTGATGCATTTCAGCTGTGGGTAAACATTTTTTCAATGAACTGTGGCCGGATCTAAAAATTCTTAAGGCTTCTAACGTGAGTCCTAACTGCTGAATTATGAATCTCAAAATGCTCGGCTTCTTTCTTACCTATCTTCTCCTAGCTATTTTTACCATATAAAAATGAAGTGTTCTGTCAAATTCCCTGTATATTTCTTCCAGCATGAGTACTCAAAACATGCTTAAGGCATTTAAACAAGAGCAGGCTCTGTGCATGAGTCACTGATGGCATCTCCTTGGAAAGAGAATACAAGTAGAGGACTCCTGGGATGACAGGAGATGCAGGTTTAGTTATTTCTTCCTGAAAAGGTGCCAAGTCGCACCTGCTGTGGCTTTAGGCATTACTGTGACCATTTGGTCTGTGCAGCTGCACAAAAATTAATTAAGAAACCTTTGTTCTAGGGCTGATTCTGTCATCTAGTGGTTTTGCTAGCTCCTTAAGTGGGCCCAATTCCAGCAACTGTTGCCCTTTACCCAGTTACTGCTCATTGTGAAGATCCCTAAAAGGTCCCTGGGGAGGCAGATACTTTTCTTTGTGTCTTCTGCTAGTGTTCATTAGGCAAGGTTTGTAGCACAGCCACATGTTTTGCTTTTGCTGATGACTAGGTCCTGAGTGTGTTCCTTTCAAAGTGTGTGCATTATTTCTTAAGGTGAAACTGTTCTTCAGCTGCACTACATACTAATATAGTTTTTTCAGTAGAAATGGCAATTGGTTAGCATAATGAACTGCAATCAAGCAATTGAATTTTTAGTAAATTGTTGCTGCTTTTTTTTTTTTTTTTTTTTTTTTTTTTTTTTTTTTTTTGGTCACGTTTGCATTTATTCTGTAAGTTAAAAGTAATACTAACTTTACCCGCTAGATGTCATGAATGAACTCTTCCTTGGAAAAGGTGAGCTCTACGATTTTGAATCACATTCCTACTCCACATGATTTTTCTAAATAATTTGTTATAACAATGCTATATTGTGAGTAAAATACTATTTTAGTGTGGTTATTAATATAAATTTTGAACTTTATGTAATTTTAATGTTTAAAATTGAACTTTCTGAGGCAAATAACTGGGAAAAATGTAAACAGAGATTGAATTCATTGTTGAACTGATATTGTATGTTTATCTGCATATAAATACTGTCATTTCTGGGAACTAACAACGTTGTAAGGAATCATGTCTATGTGATTTTTTTTTTTCATTCTCTGACAGTTTTTTCTCTTTTCCTCAAAATTATTTCAAGTCATCTAAAATGCTCTTATATTTCAGCAACCATTCAGCTAACCAGCTGCTAGCATTTAATTTTCCAAATGAAAAGGGGACTGCAGGAATTGTAGTCATTAAAATACATCATTTCCCAAGCTGAAGTTTCCTTCCTGGTACTTTACATTTAGATCTAGCTAAAAGCACTTTCTGCAGTGTTCCTGGGAGGCCAGGTCCCCGATGTCCAGTCTTTTCCTTGACCCAACACTGTACCTTCACAGGAGGACACCAGCAGGTCAACAGCTGCTGCTGAACAAGATGCCAGCAGCAGGACACCCTGACATCCAGAGTAGAGGAGGGCAGTCTGAGCTCAAGGCTGCTTCCAGCTGCTCTCCTGGCACATCTTATCAAAGCTTTCTAGACAAAACTCCCTAGTCTGTTTATGTATCTGACATGGTCATGGGGAAAGTGTTGCAGGCGTGGTGGAACATACAGACTTAGCTTAAGTGGTCTCATCATGTTTGGCTTGTCCTTTCTCCAGAATGGAATAAGCTTAGGTTGCTCTGGAATGTGCTCACATCCCCTCAGGTGGCTGTCTCAGTGCTGCAGCTGTGTGCAGTCTTGTACTCTGACAACACAGATCTAAGAGTTCAAACTCATGAGCATATAGTCCTGTCAAAAAGGGAAATAATATAGCTCAAAGTGGACCTCTCTGCTTTACTTGGCTATATTCTCCCTTTCTGTTCCTTACATTGTTCAAAGATGTTTTGCAGGGATCTCTTGGTCACCTCCTAAATCAGTTCTGATTTTTTTTTTTATTGTTTTCATCATGTAATTTAGCTTATTGCTTTTGTACTCTAAATTAATCCTGGTAACACACTAATATTAGTGAGTATTAGTGAATCATGGAAATTTGCTAATCAACATGTAAATGTCGCTCCAGTGTTCCTGTCAGATAAAATTTTGAGGTAAGAACCTGCTGAAAGGCACTAAAGGAAATATATAGTACATAAAATAAGATGGGTTTCAGAAAAGCTGTAGAAGCATAAATGATGCAAATATCTTTTGCATTTTTTCTTCATTTTTTCTATATTTTTATTGACGTTTTTATTTTAGACAGATTTACCAAATTAATTTTGATCCAGCTAGTCTTCAGTAAATATGGTTTCCAATCTGAATATTAAATGAGAAAGTTCTTTCATTGTTTGGAGGAAATAACAGATGTGGGTGCTGATGCTTCAGAAGTTAGATTTAAATGTTACACTTCCTTTGTTATAAAGAACTCAAATTTCTATGAAGTTAAGCATCTTTGTTCAAACATACTGAGTTTGAGATTTTAATATTGATTAGGACTACGTATATATTCTTTTTTTATAAGAAGGTGGTTTTATTTTAATTAGAATGAAATATTTTCTTACTTAAATGCCATAGTTGCTACTGTTGTATAATATGTCCTAATCATGAAGCTGGTGAGGGGTCTGGAGAGTCAGTCATAGGAGGAATACCTGAGGGAACTGGGGTTGTTTAGCCTGGAGAAGAGAAAGCTCAGGGAAGACCTTATTCTGTATAGCCACCTGAAAGGAGGTTGTAGCCAGGTGGGGGTCAGTCTCTTCTCTGAATAACCAGCAAAAGTGCAAGAGGAAATGGCCTCAAGTTACACCAGAGGAGGTTTAGACAGGATATTAGGAAAAATTCCTTCACCAAAAGACCTGTGAAGCATTGGGACTGGGGAGGTGGTGGAGATTCTGGAGGTATTTAACATACATGTAGATGCACTACTTAGGGACATGGTTTAGTGGTGAACAAGGCAATGGTAAGTTAACAGTTGGCCTAAAAGAACTTAAGGGTCTTTTCCAACCGAAATGATGCTATGATTCTAATATTTGATTCTGTAAATGAGCTGACCATGGCTATTAAAGAGATTTCATACAGTTTTGTAATACTTTTAGTGCTTCTATGTTATGCTTAGCTTGAACTTATTCTTGCCACTCAAAGTGGCATTTCTTAATAGCAGCATTGTATTGATTAATGAATTTTTTTATAATGATACACTACTAACTTGGGAAAATACTGGAGTCCTACACCATAATTCAGTAAATAGGCTTCTCATTTATATAGTCCTTCTTGGGTTTTGTTGTTCTTGACATTACCAATTTACACTCAAACTTCTGTTTGTGGGGTCATGTGACAAGTCTTATTGGATAAATTATTCATATTAAAAATGAAGTTGCAAAATACTGAGGTTGCTTTTATTGCTAAATTCTGTCTTTGCTTTTGCCACATGGCTCCACAGGTATTTGTATCAATATATTTGAAAGGCATTATGGAAGCTGATCCTGTTTATTCTAGTGTTGATGCTAGAACACATGCTCATTAAGCCACACCCTTTCTTGTAAATCTTTAATTTAGGCAATAAATACAAAATAAAGATTGTTTGGTTTGGGATTTTTTCCCAGGAGAAAAACCACATGAATGTCTGAACCAGAAATAGTGAACTAAGATAAAAAGGTAGATCATGGATTTGTTAATACCTAATGGCTTTTATAATTTTTAAGATGTCCTTTTTGTATGTTGACATAGCTTTGCAGCCTGTTCTAGTAGCACATGAATCGGCAGCTCTCCAAATCAATGAATAGGCGGGACTCTATTATAGGAGTCATTCTATAAAAGGAAAATTGTATGCTCTAATTTTCTGGGCTCTTGTGTTACTATGAAAGAGAAGGAGTAGATGGAAGGAAAGCTTATACTGCTTTTTTATCATTTCACTTCCATAGTTATCCAATTGAATGGAAAGTGGCTCATGCAGGCAAGTTCAGCATGTTTGGGCAACCTCTGTTATTATAGAAATGGTGCATGTACAGAACATAGCAGTTGAAAGCAGCAAGACAGTGTAATCCTGGAAACTGAGATGGTAATAGTTCTTAATATATGATTTTCAAAGAAGAAGTAAGCAAAAAGGCACTGGAAATCTGTATACTGGTACACAGATTTGAATTGAGACAGCAGGTGGAGCTGAAGGAGTTGTCCTTTTGAACAACTGCAGAAAGAGAATATGAATGAATCAAAAGAAAAAGTGCAGAGCTTATGTTATGTTATTAGATAAAGGAAAAATTCCTGTAGGATACAGTCATCTTCTCAAGAAAATGGATTTGTTTAAAATGAACATACATAATATCTCAGAAATTATGAGAAAATAGTATTAATCTGTGTTTACATATTGAGCTGAAGTGGGATCCCTTTTTCAAAAAAACCCCATGCATCTGGTGAATTTTTGTATCAGGATTTTTATATGTTTTATGGAGAGGCCTTAACTTTTGGGGGTCATATTTTTATTTCTTACTTTTTATGTTTTACTTTGATTTTAGAAGAAATGGTCAATTAAGAGCTTACAAACTAGATTTATATTTTAATTTCTTTAATTTTCTATTCATTAGAAAGGTAAGATAAATGTACAAGACTTTCATACAGCTTACAGAAGGAAAAATCAATTCAGTTTTTCACTCAGTTTTTTTATGGGTTTCACAGGAATCTCTAGCTGGGGTTATACATTATTTCAGACTTTGCTTCTGGGAATGATGCCAGATAGATTGTTTATGCAGCATGGATCTTTATCCATGGCATGCAAATGCTATTGGCTTAGAAAAGTCCAGGTTTCTCTCCAGTGTAAAGAAATATGAGATGGCAGGTAACAAGAAAAAAGTAGAGGTAAACAGAAGCATTATACTCAAGTATAGAAAATATGTGAGAAAAAATTAACTATATGGAAATGTTTTCATGGTTATTCTCTATCTTTGAAGGTTATTACTTCAGTTTTTTAAAATTTTTACAATTAAAACTATTCATAATAAGTAGACCTTAGTTGTACATATTTTTAAGGATGAAAATTAAACTGACTTTTTTTTTTTTGGCAGGGAGTTTTATTTAATTTTACATTTTTCTAGGTCCATTATTTGAAAAGTTTGTTAAATCTTATGAGCACAATGAAGATTGCAGAGTTATACAGTAACAAAACAAGTAAATATTTACAGCTCTTGATATGCAACATAGGGATGTTTTATTCTTGATATTTGGAATATTAATTTAATTCTGAAGCAATTAAGCAAAACAGAACACCTGAAGGAAATAAAAAGACAAGATGTCCTGGATGCAGCAAAGTTAAATGAAGCAGTACTAGACTAATAAAGATGGTGTTGATGTGACTATGAGTAAAGTCAGGGTCAGTGGGCTGCCGTGTTCTGGATTGTAGCTTTGTCTATGGTAGCAGGAGCTCCTCCAGCTGTTAAAGGAAATCCCTGGCCATTCACCTCTCCTAATTGCTGTTACTGCCTCTCATTATGTCTCTATGGCTCATATTTCCCGACTCATTCGTGCCACAGGTTTTACCAATTTACTTGGTTTTGGCTATAGATTTTTTTTACTTCTCAGAACAGACCAAGGAAGGGAAACCAAAGGAACAAGGGTTTTTTTCTCATTCTCATTGGGAAGTAGATGTGGAGATTCTTTCTCATTCCTATTAAACAGCAGAGGATGTCCCATCACCAAATTGAAAAGGGAAAACTTTATCAGGAACCTCTGAGCTGATGGATTTTCAGATTTTTCTGCTTGATCTCAGACAGGACTATGGTCCTTGAAAAGAGGGAAAGTGAAACATATGGCAGATCAGATGTTGGGATGATCTGATAAGCATGCATTCAGCTTTTTACCATGAACTAAAAGTAGCTTTTCAAGTGTTATTTTTAGTGGGTTATTTCAAAGGACTTAACTGTTTCAAGCACTGTGCTTTTTGTTTGCCTTGCCTTGCTGCACACAGTCTACAGAAGCCTTCTTTGCTTTACTTTCCAGATGACTCTGGAAGTGAATTCATAACCTAAGTGATTGATCAGCTGATATTGCTCTGATGTAATGCATTCAGCAAGACTAAACTGAACTAATAATTTGAATAAGTGGATTGTAACATTTGTGGAAAAAAAAATTTGAAAGACAATGTTCAAAATACCTAAGTTGTCGATGAAAATGGTAGATTTGAAAAGTAATTTTGAATATCTTACAGTCTATATTTTCAAAGCTTTGCAAATTTGAAATTTTCAATTTGTTTGTTCAGTTTTTCAAAATGTCTACTTGTAAAATGGAAACTTAAATAAGAAAGTTGTAGATGTAGGCACATTACTTTTGAACAGAGTTCACACTGGCAAAAGGGAATAGTCAGTATAAAATCTGTTTTAGATTTTTCATGTTTATATAGTTGCCTTTCTAAAACATTTTTCTAATGCAGTAACTTAGAATGTATCACCATTTCAAAACTGGGAATTTATTAGCTTACATGCAAACATTGTATTAAGTAGTTTTAAAAAACACCCTAATTTACATTATTTTTCTCTTGCCTATTCTTGATCTAAAAGATAGAGGATTTTTGCCTTTTGAAGACTTCAAGAGAGCTTTCAATTCTGTTTCTTCTAAGTTATCTGAAAAAATAATATTTGAAGTCACCAGGTAAGATTAACAAATTGATCCATATTCCTGGATAGCAGTCTTTTTGTTGTTTCAGTTCATTGAAATTATTTGAATCTATCATGCAGCTGAAGATAAAAGCTTCAGCACCCCATTACTGTTTCAGTGCCTTTATTAATAAAGATTATACACAAATTAATGTGTAAATAATGTAATAATTAATATAAATTCTATAAATAGTACTTAATAAATAACAGGCACAGAAGGAAATTTGTTGCCCATACTGTTTCTTAAGAAGATTAAAGCTATTTGTTTTTACATTTTCCTCCTGTAATCAGGAAATCCGTGTTCAAGAGGTGTTTCAAAAAAATTTAGTAAAACAGGAGTGTATATTGCAAGGTAGTAGTGCTGAGTTTTCTTACAAGGTGAGATTGGCTCAGAGGTATGAATGTTGAGCTTTATTTAGGGAAACAGAGTTAAGACTTTTGTCCTAAATTGATCTGTACAATTGGATTAAGACTGTATGAAAAGAAAGCTGTAAGAAATATTTTGGACACAGATATTTGTGAGAAGTTTCATGTATTTGTGACACAGAATCTATATTACAATAGATTGTTGTAGCAAATGAAGCATATATATTTTCATATTTATAGATATGTTTCTTGTTCTTCCCTCTTTTTACCACAGAGATCAAAATTAAATTTTGGGACGGAACAGAATTTAAAAATATTTCTTTTATGTTAAGTAAAATAATGTATGATACTTAGAAGACATTTAGGGTTTTTCAATGTGATGACTAACCAAATGTGACTTTTAAAATTATCTGTGTATTAGCAATTAATACAGCACAAAGGGATCAGGTCTGTAGAGCAAGGACTTTATTATGGGGACCCAATATCTGTATTGAGGGGGTTACTATGCCTAATTCTAGTCTGGTCAACAGACTGAATGATCCCTAGAAGGTGGAGTCCTTTGGGTGCATGCCAGGAGCATATCCTTCAGTTTAATTTCATCTGGAATAAATGCAGTTTGTATACTGTGAGCACTGTGATGTTCCCCATAGTACAGTCAGTGATGAAGACAGGGAAATTCAACATAAAAAAGCATTCCAACTCTAAAGTAAAACATAGGTAAATATTGAGACAAGGGGGAAAAGCTTAATTTGTATATTTCAGAGCTCTGTGATATTGTTAAATGAAAAGGGTTTTTTATGTTTATTTTTAAAAATTTCTCTTTGGTGGAAATGCTGTCTTCAAACTGGTTTCTTTAATTTGGAATGCATTGTTGCATGCATTATTTTCTTATACTTTAAGTAAAATGTTGCAGAATAAATGAAGTCTGTGGCTGGTGTCACAAAGGCAGGAATGGAAGGCAGGTAGGAAAAAAGTTCAAGGCACATTCATGATACTTAGCTTATCTACTTACTATACAGAGCAGGGATTTTTCTGCTATGGAGTGTAATTCTCAACATATTCTGAGATGTACAATTGAAAACAAGTGTATTCAAGCTATGCAAAACACAAGGAAGGAATACTACCAGTAATTAATTTGCATGAAGAGTGAAGGGCCCCACCAGAGTAATTTAGCTTTGACTCAGGTAGACTTGATTTGTAGGTATTCAAAATACTCATAATAAGGGCATGTTGAACTAATTTTAACAAATTTGCAGCTTGAAATGGAATCCTTTTATTTATCATTCATATATATGCATTATTAATATAAAAAAATCTTTAAATGTTCAATATAATATAGCAAGAAAGAATAATGGATTATTCTGGATTATTCTTCTAACCTACATGTAAAGAGCTTTTATGCTCAAAGTCTTTATATGGCTATAAAGGAGATCCACTTGATACTTAAAGCCAGTATTTATCTTTACTACATACTAAAATCTTAGCTGTCTAATTAAAGAATTATTTTTAGTACAGATTTAATAATCGAAAAAAGAGAAGGATAAAAAAAAAGTCTCATTGCAGTTATGTTAGGTACCTCCTACTACCTATCCCTTTCTCTGTGGTTACTCTCAATCTTCCACTGTCCCTCTCAGTCCTCAAGCTGACAGGTTCAAGGCAGGCATGCTAGAGTGAATTACCATTATACCAACTTTTTTGCCAGAGGAGTATAATATTCATGTTTTCTTCTCTCTCTAGCATCTGCTTTGGGTTATTTAAATATAAAGTTTACACCTTCTTCTTTCTTCTAAGGTCTGCAAGCCCACATTGCATTCTAATTTCCAATATATGGCACAAAGTGCATATCTCAGGTATTTGTTCTTTGCTCTGTCACCTATAAAAATATTTTTGTCCAGTTCCTGTGTCTGCATGTCTTTAACTGACCATAAGTGAGTTTTTAGTCTTGCTCCTCCAGTGTTAGCCTGTGCCCTGTGTCTTAACATCCCATGACTTTGCTACTCCATTTGACATGTCTTTATATCTGCTGTCATGCCAGGCCTATATTTCTCTACATAAATATATAATTTTACATAGAAGAAATTCTTGTTACGACTATCTGTGTAAAGCTATGTTTATCCTGTATAAAATTAAGAACAAATTAGACATAGCCACCTAGTCCTTGAAAGAACTGTTGTAACAGATAAAGCAAGTAGAATCTCCAGGGCAGGTCAAAGAAGTTCAGACAAAGCCTGAAAAGCCTCAGTCCTTGCAAACTCACTGCAGAGTTTGTGGCCTGTTACTTGGAGTGGCTGTACTGAATTTACTGAAATTTCTTGAGGACCATATCTAATCTCATCTCATACTGATAAAATAATATTTCATGTAGATGTTCTTTCTCCTCAGAGGTTGTTTTCTTACAAATGTCAGTAATATACTGCACACAGCTGTTGCTGAAGTTTGGAGAATGTGGACAGGTTTTCAGTTTATATTTGATTGTATTAACTGACTGTAATCTTGCCTGAACAACATTTCAGTAGAGTAACATTTGTTTCTGATCTAATATTGCAGTCATATTCAACAAAATAATCAAGGGTTTATTATACACCTGATGTGCACCTGATTAGAATTCAGTTGTTCCATAAAAACTCAATGTTCTTGCCACAGGAGTTGCAGAAGTTAAATGGTATGTTCTTCCATGGTGGGGCTCTCTGTAATGGGTGGCCCACAGAAGAATTGCTTTATAATAGTGCTGCTGATCTTCATGTAGCTACAAGTATATGAATTGTGTCAAGTCCTTTGCAGCAATTATTTGTGATAAATGGCCATCTGTAAGTGAACATGTTGTCTTTTAAAGTGGGATTCAAATTCTTAAAAAACTACTTTAAGTACTGTTTTTCTTTTTTTAATGAATATGAATGTCATATTTGAATTATACTATATTATTAATTACAGATGCTGAAAAAATATTTGTCCTAGCTATAACATTTGCTCAGAAAAATAGTTTATTTGTATGTTAAAGCCTCAGAGCATAATGGGAATAGTAACAGAAGTAAGCTGAAAACCAACCACATGTGAATGTGGATGAACCTATAAATGATGAAAAATGTCTTACAAAACCAAAAGTAGACAGAAAATTCCCATACAGTTTTTAAAGCTAGCAAGCATAACTCAGATCTTAAGGAAGAAAAGAAGCCATTCATGATTGGCTTTTTATGCTACTGTTCCTTTAGATTGATAGTATCTCACAGTAGAGGTATATTAGTACTTTTGTATGTGTTGGTACTTTCCATACAAAAAATGACCTAATTGTCTCATATTTCTTTTATGTAATTATCCAGTAATGAGAAAATAACCTGTTTTTCAGAGCCACCCCATGGAAGAAATCTTATGCTCTTCTATGCAAGTTTGATTTATAGACATGTACTGCAGAGCACAGTGAATGTGAGACATTCATCTTCCTATGGCTAGTTGCTATGGAAACATAGTACACAGTACAATGTCATTCCAGCTCTGGTGATGCCTGCAGTAGTTTATCCCTTTGTTGTTCTTGTTTCTTAAGCAACTGTCTTGCAGCCTTTTATATTATCACACTTCATCACCTATACAAATCTTTTTCCTTATCTCTTGAAGACCATATCTAATAGAAAAGATCCATTTTTTTTCTAGCTGTGCACATCAGTGTTGTTTTTTTGTTTGGTTTGGTTTGGTTTTTTTTCCATCATGGGTTTAAAGCTTGTCCTGTGCCCAAAAATAAGATACCATTGACCTAACATTGGTAAAAAAAGAAACAAACCAGACTGCACATCAGAATGTAAGGGACATGTGTCAGCATCTTTATTTACCATTTCCTGTCAGGGACTAGAGTTAAGAATTATTTTCTCTAACCAGTATCCCACCTGAGGAAGACAGAAAGGAAAATTAATCAGACTGTCCTACCTGTCCTTAGCTGGTGTTTGTGAAGTGTACAAAAATCCAAGAGCTGTCTCAAAATACCCACTCTGTTTCACACTTGTGAGGGAAGAATTGGAAGAAGTAAAAGGAGATCCTCATAATTTACCTAAAAAAATACTAAGGGTGTTATGGGGAACAAGAGTCAAATTGAATGTTTATTGTATTGAGAGGTTGTACCCTAACACAAGTTCTTTTTTGAGGCAGTATCTGTTTCATAATTTGTTGCACAGGGAACCAACACATTAAGTGCATGTGTCCTAGGTTCTGCATCAGTGGGGTGATACTTTGCAAGAAAACTTTTTCAGTTAACACCTAAAGAAAGATGTATCTTTTGGGTAGTAGTAGTACTAATGAGTTTTGTTTTTCTTTTCCTCTCTCTAACTCTTGCCAATTCTGTCATCCAATTACTTAACAACATACTTTGCTATTTGTGGTGGCTTGACCCCAGCCAGTGACTCACTGACTGCCCCCACAGTGGGGCGGGGGAGAGAATCAGAAGAGCGAGAGCAAGAGAACTCGTGGGTTGTGTTGCGGACGCTTTAACGAGTGAAGCAAAGCTGCGCATGCAAGCGAAGCAGAATATAGAATTTATTCACTACTTCTCATCAGCAGGCAGATGTTTAGCTGCTTCCTGGAAAGCAGCACAGCTAATCATTACTTTGGGAGATAAACTCCATAACCACCAAAAGGAAACTTCGCTTCCTTCCTTGTCTGTTCCCTAAACTTTAATTGCTGAGCATGATGTCAAAGAATTATAGACTGGTTTAGGATGGAAGGGACCTTTAAGTATTGTCTAGTCCAACTCTCCGGACATGGGCAGGGACACCTTCCACTAGACCAGGTTGATCAGAGCCTTGAGCATTTCCAAGTGTGGGGCATCCATAAGTTCTCTGAGCAACCTGTTCCAGTGTCTCACAACCCTCACTGTAAAAATTCTTCTTTGCAGCAGATCTAAATCTACCCTCTTAATAGTTAAAACTATTGCTTCCTGTCTTGTCACTACTACTATAGATAAATCTGACACCAAATCATTCTAACAAAAATTTTAAATATAATTTTTAGTGGTTATAACCCAAGTCTGTCTGTTATCCCAATCCTACAGAAAATTCATTAAAAATCTGACCTTTTTTTCTTATCACTTTTTCTGAAGAAAATTTTGCATAAGTACAGGTATGAAACAAATGTTTTCAGATTTGAAAGCAAAATCTAGCATGTGAGTGTAATACAATGTGCCACACACATTTATCCCTTCTAAATAGTTCATTTGAGCAAAATTACTACATGAAATAAATATTTCAATATTTCAATATTTGAAGTTATTAATTTAAATTAAGTTCATATGTAAATTTTAAATTTGTTTTTTTTTCTATTTTTGAGGGTATGTCCAAACAAGTATTTAAAATTATTTTAGCAAATTTAAATAAGTCACTAGTTCCTACCTCTTAGTTGTCATTCCTGCCTTTCACACTGGCCTTCTTTCATTGGGCCTTGAGCTTCAGCATAAATTGTTTCAACAGAGACCATTCTTATTTAACATGAATCCTTTTATTTTGTATTGCTGCAAGTAGGGATATGCATGTGGTCAGTTGCCATAATACATTCATGGTAATACAATTTATTAAAATATGTTAATGCCATAGGAAGTGCTTAGCTGGTCATATCCTCAGGACTCTTCTTTCAAGCTATTCTCCTTCATATTCGAGAAAACTGTGACACAATAAAACTATTAGAATGTGGCAGCTATAAAATAGACATCAAAGATTAATTTGTATTATGATTAATATCTGTGGTAATAGCAGTACACCTGCTAACATGCCTCAAATGTCAATCAGTTCTTTTAGCAATAGCTTATATTTATTCAGTTTAGTGATGTCTTTACAGGGACTACCCACACAGATGTTGATGATTTTTTAATTGCATTGGATGATAGAAACTGGAAAAAAGACTGACCCAACCAAACTCATTTCAAATAAACTATTGAACAGCCATTAGATGACAACAACTCATGCTCATTTTCATCTGAAGCTGAACCTTTACCCTAAATGGAAAATTATTACTTAAGTTCTTTCAGAACATACATTTTATTAAAAGCAGATTTTTCTCCAGAATTAAGAACACAAAAAATTTCTTTTCAATATAAACTGCATCTTCTATTTGAAGTATAATATTTGATGTATGCTGATAGACTGAAAACCTGATCCATCACCTCTCTAGGAAACCCATTGCAGGGTTTGATCACTGTCTTGGTAAAGAATGCCCAGTCTAAAGCTCCCTGATGGAGCTCTGAACCATTGCAATGTCCTGGATCACAGGGAGAATGCTTCAGCACCTCCCTCTCCATTTCCCATCCTCAGGGAGAAATGAGGCCATCCCTCAGCCTCCTTTTCTCCAAACCAGACAAGCCCAAAGGCATTAGCTGCTCCTTACAGGACATTCCTTCCAGTTTTTTTGTCCTCTGGACACGTACAAAGAGTTTCCCATCATTCTCAATTGTGAGGCCCAGAATGGCACACAGAACTCAAGGTGAGGCCCACCACTGCTGAGTACAGTGGGATAACCATCTCTATTGAGCAGCTGTTTGTGCTGGGTTTGGGGTACCCCAGGATGGAGTTCACCCTCCTGGCTGCCTGGGCACTTGGCTACCTCACACTGAGCTGCTGCCAGCCAGCACCCCAGATCCCTCTCTGCTGGGCTGATCTCCAGCCACTCCTTTCCCAGTCTGTACTAGTGCCTGGCCCTACTCTGTCCTCGTGCAAAATTCAGCATTTTGACATGTTAAATTTTCTCCTATCACTCATTCTCCAAAGCCCCAATCTATCTAGATCCCTCTGCTGATGTCTTCTGTTCCTCAAGAGAGTCAATAGCACCTCCCAGTTTGGTATCATTAGTAAACTTGGTAATGGTGCATTCCAGCTCCTACATCCAGATCATTGAGGACTATATTGAACAGACCTGACCCTAGAATTGTACCTGAGGCACACCACTGGTGACCAGGCACCAGCCAGATGCAGCCCCATCCATTACAACTCTTCGAGCTCAGCTCTTCAGCCACTTCTTCACCCAGTATGCAATGAAACTGCTCATCCTAAATTGTGAATTCTACTGTTGCACAACTTGTCTTGAAGGAAGTTGTGAGGGACAGTATGAAAGGCTTTTTTAAAATCCAGAAAAACTACATCTACTGCCTCCCCTTCATCCCCCAGGCGGGTGACTGTATCGTAGAGGGATATCAAATTGTTTAAACAAGACTTTACCCCTTGTGAACTTGTACTGACTGTGCCTGATGACTGTGGTATTCTTTAAATACCTTTCAATATCCTCCAGTATGATGGTCTCAATAATTTTTCCAAGAACTGAGGTTAAACTAAGTGTAGTTTCCTGTGTCTTTCCTCACAGCCTTTTTATAGATATGAATAACATTGGCTAGCATTCAGTCAGCAGGGACCTCCTCAGACTCTTAAGATCCTTAGGAGATGACAAAGTGGGATCCTGCCATAACATCTGCCACTTCCTTTAGAACTCTGGGATGAATCCCATCAGGCCTTGTGTACCTGTGAACATTCAGCCAATGCAGCTGATCCCTTACAATTTTGTGTCCACAAATGCAAAGTCACTGTTCCCACACTTCTGGTCGTCCAAGCCAAGGGCCTGAGCAGTCCAAGGTCCACCAGTGTAGTTAAACACTGAGGCAAAAAACCACAGAGAGCACGGTAGAATAATATAGTATGAATAGTATGAGTAATATAAATAGCAATAACTTCTTTGCAGTAGCAAAAAAGTGTTTGCAAAGTCCACAGTCCCTTTATAGTAGGAAAAAAACATGACAAAAATAAAAATGAGACAGTCTATGGCATAATAAAAGAACAGTCTTATGTCAAATAGTTAACTAGTTTTCTTTGGATTTAGATTTTTTTCTCTTCTCTTGCAGTCTCTGCTGCATTTTGAGAAAATGAATCAGCATCAGAAATGTAACACAATTAAAAAGAGGATATTGTAATGCTACATCCTAACAAAACTTAAACTAGTTTAAAAAATACCTGTTTTTTAAAAATACTTGCTTTTATCATCACAAAGTAAGTTATTATGTAATTTATTAAATTTAAGTGGCAACATGTACTCTTTATAACACAGCTGCATGGTGTCCATCATTAGTATTTTGTTTAAATTAAGGATGTTATTAATAGCATTTAACTGATCTATGTGCTCTTAGCAATCCTTATATTCCTGAACTGAACAAAGTTTATTAAAACATTCCTGTTTCAACTTTACAAGAATTTCTGTGGGATTTTTAACTGTCTTCTTATGAGACTTACAGAATAATGGGTGTCCACTCACTGATACCTGTGGAGCTTACAGGCTGGTTTCAGTGAGAGCTGAGATCAAAGAAATTATTTTACTTCTGCAAGTTTTATAAAAATAGGTGAGCAAAGAAAAGAGAAATGTTGCAATTGCCCCAACAGAGGAAGGGATATTATATGAGTTAATGAATCTTAGCAAGCATCACAGAGTCTTCATGGAAGCAAGACCTCATGAAGACCCAACTGTGGAGAAGCTTTAGACAAAGATTTCATCCAACTTGATACTTTGTCAGTCATATCATACAAATATACAAAGAATCAGGAATTGTTAGTAAAACTATTCCCAGAATTGTTTGACATGATCTATAACTTTATGTTCTTTTCTTGTAATATTTCCCTCAGAAGTTTGAAAAGCATAATGCCATAAATCCTGAAAGTTTAAGATAATGTCTGTATTTTTTAAATGCATTCACTGATTTTTTCCTCCAAAGTTCTTATACCGTGTTCAAATTCTCTTGAAATAAACATTGTCAAGAGAAGATTCCCTTTTAATCGTAGATTCCTAGAAAAAGTAAGATTACATTTGCACCTAAGCACATGCTGCATCTTGTGCTTTGGTGCGTTGATGATACTACAGAAAAGGAGTCTTCAGTACGTGACAATGCACCATGAAAGAGGCAGTGTGTACACGTTGTGTCAGGGAAAATTCTGGCTGAATGTGTGGAAAAAATCTTCATTGTTGAGAATAGCCCCACTCTAGATTTCCTTCTCTCAGATGGAGCCAGAAATTGAGTCAAATTTCTTCAATGTGTTTATACACTGCAGTCATTGTAGGAAAGGTAGTTAGTTCACACTGAATTCTCTGTTCCTTTGCAAAAAAGATCTTTCATGGCAATTCCTCACCCTGTTGGTCTTTGGTTTCTAATGTCTTAAAATTTTTTAGTTCTTCATCCCATCCTACACCCTTCCTATGAATTCACAAGTGTTTTATGATATTTATTTCTTTGTCCATTTTGGCTATTAACTAGGAATAGGAAAAAATTTGTTAGAGAGTAAAGTGCTCCATAATTATTCTTTATTTGGAACATCTGATGATGCCCACTGTGATAGGTGGGTAATGGGGCAGGATGTTACTTACTCATCAGATATCCTGTTGTTATTGTTATATTGCTGTTGAAAAACATTCTTTCCCCCAGCTCCTCAAAATTCCATTTCAGTCAGGAACTGCCCCTGTTCAGGTTCTGTACCCTAGATTCGAACAACAACTGAAATTGTATTCTCTGCATAGACCCTTCTAAATCAATTCTTATTATTTATTTATCTTCAGGCCCTGCCAATGCTGTTGAAGGTTTAAGTTTCCAGTTCTATCACATGATATGGCATGGGATTAATCTGATGTAGCCTCATTACTTAAATTTGGACCAAGATAGATATTAACAAGACAAAATGAACCTATTATAAAAATCGGATGTACCACCAATGCTCTGGGTCATCTGTCAGGACTACTAGGCATCACATAATCTTTCCATCTTGATATGAGATATGCCTACTGTATGAGTACTGCAGGTGTATTCCTGCAATGTTTACCTGTGTTTAACAAACTCTAAATTCATTCAATAATTTAGATTTGGTTTTTTTCTCTTTCAAGATGTTTTCCTCTAAGATAATAATCAAGTACCAATAGGCTTAGAGCTTTAAGGCACATTGCTGATACTCAGACTGCTGGTTAGCTTAAAAGCAGAGATTCCCCTCTGTTTTTCCTTCTCAAGTTCCAACTGGCTGCTAACAATCTAGAATTCACCAAGACTTCTCTGATAAATAGGATTGTGGGTTTTAGCCATTGTGGAGCCTCTTATACCTGTTCAAGTATTTTCTTTATAGAATTCGATTATAAGAATTACAGAATAATTGGTTTGGGAAATTTAAACCAATTTCAAGAAAACCAAGGTTTTATTTGTCATGTTTCAGTCAATTACTTGATTAACTGTTGACAGCCTGTTGTCAGAATTAGTAGAAGGCATTAGAATGTGTGTGCACTGTTCAAGCAGTAGAGAACAGCCCTGGGGTTGCTCAGACACACACAGAGATTATATTTCTACACTCAAAAATGCACACGGAGACAAATTCAGATCTTACTAGCAAGACAACCCAACATTTCATACTCCCAAATGGCCTAGAGAAACAGGTAAAGAAATTATTTCGAGTTCTTCATGATTCAAAGTCTTATTCTCCAAGCTATTTATGAGTCTGAAAGCAAGCCAATTCCCATATTCAGAATGCAGTTTTGCTGTTGAGAAAGTGATCAATTAGCTCTGTAATTTGACTAGTAAGTACATTTACCAAAGCAAAATAATGATTTTTTGTAACTACCTTGTATTAAGGATTTTTATTTTTTATTTTTAGCATATTCTTAGTCATTCTTAGCATATTCTGTCTACTGTGTTATATGTGTGTGTTTTTGTCTCCTGATTATAAACTCCTAGTACAGTTAATCTCTTTTGAAATCAAATAATTCTAGGAAATGAGCAAATTAACAGCCCTTGTTTTCTTGACAGATAGCTTTGATTTGTCTTATCTACTGCAAATAACTGTGTGTCTTGCTTAATCTAATAAATACTAAGATGTTTGTCTTACACATCTAAATCACAAACTTGGCAGCAAATCTCTTCTTCCTTCTATTGGTTTTTATCTGCTGGGTTTTTCTCCCCTGAGTAACATAAATATGGTATCTGCACTACAATGCCAAATGTAATATTAATTTTTTACCTAAGTAGGGGAATGTAAATACATAGTGGCACTGTCTTCTGCTTATGCATAAATATACATAATACACTATGACTATAATTTTTGAGCATGAGTGTTATTCCCATTTAGGGACCTAATCATTTTTTTTAAATATTAATACTATTTTTATTATGAAAAATATTAATTATTTTTTAAAAGTAGCATTTTAGTGTAATTTTAAAGGGCGTGTTATATTTTATTTGAAAGAAGGAGAACATCTACTCTTTGTTCTTTTCCTCCTGGCTTCTTATGTTGGAAGATTATTACATTCTTCAAACAAACATTTTTATGCTGTCAAACTGTACTTCATAAACACTTCAAATGGAGTCATGTCTGGAGTCATCTAGTAAAATGGTCAGTAAGGAGTCAAAGATGCATTTCAATAACAAGACTTAATTAACTAATTTCTTCTCTGGCCCTCAGTGTTATTTTTTCTGTTTATCTTAGTAAATATGTGCTATGCTTATTTTCATGGATGTATGTAGCACAGCCATACTGTTTTACAGACTCATATCTCTGTTTCTCGTGTTTAAAATCCTGACTGTTTAGGACTGCAGGATTTTCACCATCAGCCCTCTCTCATAGTGAATTTCCTTTTGCTTAGGTTCATCACTTAGAAAAGAGTAAGCAATAGTCATACCTCACATATATGCCTGCAGATAACTCAGGTTGGTATGAATTTTAGTAGCTTCTGAAGTCAAGTGACTAATACTATCAGTACTCAAAGATCATTGATTTCCCCTGAGCAGTGGCCGTAGTTAGACTTTAATGGATTTGGAAAATGCTGTTCTTACATGTTAACAGTTCTTCATAGTAATGGCTTGTGATAGTGGACATTTTTGTATTTTATTTGCTTTATATTTGCACTTTTAGGAGTGGAATATCTACACAGAAGCTGAAAATAATGTCTTCCTATTCTTTTGATGAATTAGTTTTTTGTAACAACTAATTCTAATTTAAGTCCAGAACTCAATGTCAAGGAATATGGTGGCAATGCCATAAAACTTTATCCAAAGGTTTTTATGCAACTTGATTAGGATTTTTTCACTGGCATGAGTTGAAATGATGTTATTTTGCTGAACTGAATGCATAATGAAACCTATAGAGGCACTCATATGCATTTATTGCTTATTTAGTGCATTTGTTATTTCATTTTCAAATCTTCATGAATGTTCAATGTAACAAGATAACATATACAGCCTCCTAGCCTCATGTGATCTCCTTCATAGTCTTGTGACTTGATAACTGTCATGGCTTAATTCCAGCTGGAAACTAAGTGCCCCACAGCTGCTTGGTCACTCCACCCTCAGTGGGGAGGTGAATCAGGTTAAGTATAGTTTGATTATTGAAACAAAGTAAAAGAATTATAATAATAATAACAAGGAGAGAGGGATGACACAGAGAGGAACAAGTGATGCTCACTACCCACAGAGTGACACCAAGCCTGTTCCCCAACAATGATTGCCTCCTCCCAGCCAATTCCACCAGTTTATATACTGCCCATGATGCTCTATGGTATGGAATATCCCTTTGGCTGGTTCAGGCTCCCTGTCCTGGCCATGCTCCCTCCTGGCTTCTTGAGCACCTGCTCACTGTCAGATCACAGGAAACTGAAAGTCCTTGACTTAGGGCAAGCACTGCACAGCAACAACTAAAACATCAGTGTGTTACCAACATGATACTCATACTGAATCCAAAACACAGCCCTGTACCAGCTACTAGGAAAAAAATATTGCTGCCAAAACCAGGCCAATAGTATAAGATCTTTTGGATGTTACAGAAAATATTATCTACAACTGCAGCTTTAATAGGGAATAATGAAGTGTTCTTGATAGTTTTTGAGTTCATTTAGATTAAGTGGGTTTAAACTTTAGAAAATTCAGGAAAATACAGCATGATGGCAGATGTCCAGGCACATCCAGCTGTGATTTACCTTTGGTGACCAAAGGGATACGGGACCTTTGATTTGGTTGGCTTGTTTGCTGAAGCTGGTGCTGCCAAACTGTATTCCCATATGGATGGTATAATGTACTAGAGAAAATCTTAGGAGAAATTGTTGTATCAATGGAATTTCTGGTTTTCTACTACCTCCTCCTCAGCCTTTTTAATGTTTTAATGCTTCTTAGTCCCAGGAAGACATGTATAAAGTGGAACAAGATTTTTTTAATAAATAGGAAAACTTTGTTGAGATGAAATTTCATGCCAAAGAATAAAGCTTTCTTTTTTGTATTAAAAGAGTGATTCAAGACTGACATATCATATAACTGCAATTTATTAAAGACCTTGTGCATTGCCTGTGAATGGTGCCATTTGGCCTGCTTTCAGAGAGGGGTACAGAATAGTTTTGTCAGTGCTTGAATATAGTATTGATTTAAGAGGTCAGTCTTTATTGTATAATTCAGTGCCAAGTTAAAGGAAAAGTTAGAAGTCCTGTGAAGGGACTGTGTATGTGCTGACATGTAGAAGAAAGACTTAAGACTGGGTAGCTGCAGCAAATTGCAACATGCCTACTCTGGAATAGGGAGACACCTTGGCTTTTCATTCTCTATGCTGATTTTTGATCAATACTAACTCTATTTTTTTCTTTCACTGTATACAATTCTAGTTTGCTAGGGAAGCAATTCTAATGTGTTTACACTTTCTGGCTATCCTGTCTTAATTATTTTTTAACACATTGTCCAATTTCAACTGAATTAGAGACAAATAGAGGATAAATCTTCCTAAGTTTCTATAATTCAGGAACATGTATTGTTTTCCAGCTGAGGCAGAAATTCAGTCTGAGAAATAGAAGCAAATTATCTGTTAAGCCTGTATTTATTAATTTCTTGCATATATATAATTTTTAAACATAGCTAAACCTTCAATCAGTTATGGCATATAGTTAATCAGTTATGGCACTAGCCAAACAAGGAAAAAGAAAAAGGTGAGAAGTGTGAAGAGAACCAGAAATACTGTAAAGTGAGAAGTCACTGAGGAGTCAGGTTATTGTGGTAGGTAGATGAAGCAAGTCTGTGGAAGGCTAGATGAATTATTTCTCCCTTCATTAAACAACTTGTTTCTACTCCTCTAAGTAATTTTTTTCTAGAAGAGAAAATTGGATTGATGCTGACAGCATCTGTTATTGGCAAGGCTAATTCCTTAGGACCTTATTAACCCCTTTCAAGACTGCTGTAACCCTGAGTGTCTTTTTGAAGAGCATTTGTTAAATATTCCATGACTCTGGAAGAATATCAGAGAACAAAAATGAATAGTTACAGGAGACTGAAGGATGGCAGATGATTGAATTTCTTTTATATTCTGTAATAGCTTATGGCCAAGATTTTTCAGTTTTTAGTGTTAATATGAATGCTTGAAAGCAGACACCAGTGATGTCTCTATAGGAAGTCTTAACAGTCTTCCAGAGAAAGCTTACTGAAGTGAACCTGTTTGCTATTCTATGTATCTTAAAAGAAACATACGGTACCAAAGTCTTCTGTTTCCTAATGGATGAAGCAATTGGTTCATCCAAAACATCCTATGTTTTAACTCCTACATTTGCTCCTGTGTCTTAACTACATCAGATTTACTCTCTACCTCCATGACTGTCATACTTATGAAACAAGGTCCGTCTTGGGTACTAGCTCATGGTGTCTTCTACCTTTCCTGCAAGGTCTATTTTTGATGGTTTTTCTCTTTTTTGTATTCTTGACTTTGCACCTGTATCCAAATTAAGAGATACATTCATCATACAGAATATTTTGTGCATTATCTTTCTTTTTAATTAAATAGAGATAAAAATCAAAGAAATACCATTAACACTGCATACTAAACTATATTGGCTGTTTAAGAATTATTTTTAAAAGTCTATGGGTATTCTTAGGCAAGTTACTCTGAACAAGGTATGAAAAAATGTGGAAATAACAGCAGAATGGAATGGGATAAAATACTGGAAATGAATGACACAAACAGGAAGTAGAATGTGTTCAAAGATAAATGAATGTATATCCTAATGTTATGCATGTTGCTTAGCAACAGGCAGTAAAAGTGTGGATGAACAACTGAGTACAAAAAGTAATTAAAGGAAAAAGGCATGTGCAAGGCATGGTATGGATAATAACCAGAAATACAAAAGAGATGAGAAAAGCAAATATGGAGAAAAAAAAACAGATGTAAAGAATGTTGAGAGAAATATTGAAACTTTTTTTTATTCTTTGTAGACAGATTTTTCCCCTGTAACATTAGCTGGGAAAAAATAGGCAGCAATTTCCTCTGTAATAATGCCTCATTGTAATATAGCTTATTCTAAGGAAAAATAAATTTGAAAATGTGAATTAACTGTAAAAAAAAAAAACACAATAAAACACTCCCACAAAATAATAAAAGTTTATTTGGCAACATAGAATTATCACAGTTTTAATTACTTAAGTTACTTTGGAAATGAGCATTTGAAATAATAGCATTCTTTTTTAGCAAGAATCCAATTTGCCTGTCTCTGAATCACTTCTCCAAAGAGTGTGTCCATATTTTTTCATCTAAAGCCTTATTTTCAAATGCTTAGACAAAATATCTTAGAGTGCAGTTGTTCACTTAACTGTCTTCAAATATAGTTAAGAATTTTTTATAAAAAGTCTATCAAATATAAGCCTTTTTTCTTCTCTGTAGTGGAAGATAGAGTATTTTTTAATCAAAGGTAGAATAAGGTATAGTTCTGGAGAGCCTGATCAGTGGAAACTTCATAAAAAATACCTGATTAGTATATAGTACTTCTCATCAGCACATCACAAATCTCTTTGTATAAGAGAGAGTGTCATTCTTTCATTTCATACAAGTAAAATGTGGTGATCTCATTGTAAAATATCTGTCATTTTTAAGTGTTTTAAGGGTTCTTTAGATGAAGAAAGTATTTTCTTTTGCTTTGTTTTTTTTCTCTTCACTCTTGCTTGCAATTTTTGGAAGGTGTAGGATTGTTATGCTATGAACGTTGAAATAAAGTTTCTCCGTATTTGAGGATCATACAAGGTCTTTGAGTTGGGAGCTAGCTTTCAGCTTTCCTGGATATAGTGAGAGAATGGCCAAATGTCAGCACTGACATAGATAAGACAAACTCATAGATGGGTTGTAAATAATATTTTCTATAGAAAACTTGGTGCAGTTGGAAAACCTAAAGTTTTTAAGATGTAACAGCTTTTATTGAGGGCAGAAAGCCAAGCCTTCCTTTATAAGTCTTGTGTATAAATTCAATCTTTATCTGAATTTGTGCCAGAATTCATCAGTTGTAAATGGGTATCTAGTTGCTTAAGCTGGGCTACCAAACCTTAGCCATCTCATACTCATGTTGTTGCCTAGAGAAAACAGCAAGTAGAAAACTGTTCTACCGTAGTGACTGCCTGGTTTGGATTTGACTTCTGATCTTGACTCTTCAATCTTTCTTTAAATCTTGTACAAATATATATTTCGATTGTAGGCCTGTACATAGATAAATCAGTGATGCAGTCTTGACTGAGATCCATTGATTTTAAGAGCTGCGCTGGTGCTTCAGCATATGCTGAATCAAGAATCAATTGGTTAACAAATGCTGCTCTGAACTGGGCATTAAGAAACACGGGCAAGACTCCAATTTCACAGGTACACAATAAAATACCTTTGGCTTAGGTTTGAGGTAAAAATTCTGTAAAGTATTAGTTCTTACAGAGTTTATAAGAATTTAGACTTAAAGCACTTCCAAATCCTCACATTCTCTTTCATTTGACTTTATTGGTAATATATTTTTTTACTAGTAAAAATATTTCCAAAAGTAACAAACTTCCTGTTGTAGAGGCACTAGTTCTATCCTGAGAAGAAAGAGATTCCTTAAAAATATGTTTGTTAAAGCAGACATAGCCAAGCTTTGCTTGGAGGGAGTAATTTCTCTTGTGATAATTGCAGCTTATAAAAGTCCTTACCAAAAACAGAACTGTGATGTTTCTGTGTCCATTCCTGGACCCATGTGATGGCTAATTTTTCTGCTGTTGAACAGGAAAGTGGCCAGTGAAGCGTTGGGTTTTGAATAAGAATCCAATTTTATATTACTCCCAGAGGGTGATTTCAGTATAATATTATCTTAAAGAACTCTACCATGTACATGGTATACCAGGTTGGAAGGGACCTCATGGGTCATCTGGTCCAGCCTTTATTGGCAAAAGCATAATTTAGGTAACATGTTCCAACACTCTGTCTATCTGGATCTTTTAAGAGTCCATCACTGGGAAATCCACCACTTCCTTGGGAAGATTATTCCAAGGGCTGATTTTTCTCGTTGTGCAAAAATTTCTTTTTGTGACCAACTGAAATCTCCTTAGGGGTAACTTGTACCCATTACCCCATATTTTTTCTATGTAATTCCTTGTAAAAAGGGAGTCTCCATCTTGTTTGCACCCGTCTTCTATATACTGGAACAGGGTAATAAAGTCTTCTCTAAGCCTTCTTTTCTTAAGGCTGAACAAACCCAGCTATCTCAACCTTTCCTCATGTGGCCAGCAATTCCAGTAGCAGAAGGCAAGTAATTAGTTCATTTTGGTTTTAGAAACACTTGTCATTGGTCAGATTAACATATTAATCTCTGTGATAACCCTCAGATAGCCTATATAGCTGAGTGCAATGGTGTACCCAGCCACTAAGCACATCCATAGTCATGGCTCACCATTCTCAGAGAATGTCTTCAGCATACTCCTCAGGCCCTTGTTTCAGGCTCGCAGGATGATGTAGACATGTAGCCAAGATCTCTCCTAGCAGCAGCACTGTAAGTGATGCTAGTGAGACAGTCCAGTGAGATGCAAATGTCTCATTTCCAGATCTGGGTCAAAACCAACCATCTGTTTTAAATTCAAGGTCACATACCAGCAATGAAGCATAAGTGCCCTTGAGAGTTCCCATCTCATGTAGCTTGGACAAAAGGAATGACATTTTGTTATAGTTTTAATAATGCTCTTTGGTTAACAAGTTTCTGAAGTGTCTGCTATTCGACTTTGGCTCAAAACTGAGCTTTCTGTATCATTATAAAGTACCATTAGTATTTTTTATAAGTTATAGGAAAGACCATGCTTTTTACAGCTACCATTTAGAGGTAATATGAACTATGACAGTATATCCAGATTCTTTACATTGTTATATTCTCAAATGGAATTATACCAGAGCTGAGGGAAATGAGAAGGAAAATAAATATGGGTTTAATTCTTATTTGACAGATCAAAAACTGAGTCACAGAAATGAGACATACAGAAGATAACACATGAAATCTGTAGGTGAAACATAAACTGAACACAGAGTTTATGAGAGCTGACAGATGTAGGGACCGCAAAGTCATTCTCTTTTCCTTGGACAGGTCTTTTTTCCCCATTTAACCAACCATTACAACATCCATTTTCAAAGACATTCAGCATCATAGTTCTGTTACTCAGTGTGCATGGATCTGTGTCCTTTAGTGAAAGGAAACAAATTCAGAGCAACTGCATGGTTCCTGCCATCTTTTTGAAATAATTACATGGGGGTTTGTGTTTTGCCTCAGGTTCTGTGTGTGCCTCACCTTCATTAACTCTAGTCAGAAAGCAAAGTAAAGTGCAAACTGAAATTACTGCACCATAGCTGCTAAAATTAGGCAGTTTGCAGTTTTGTCATTGGAGACCTGGTACTAACCTGCAGTTAGTCTTGCTACACAGTTACATAAAGGTGGGCACTGAAAAAAACTAGAAACACTGAAGACCAACAGAAAAGGAAATAATTACCAATTTTTTATGCTAACATTGAAGAAGTAGAGAAAAAGCCAGCTGCCTTCTCCTTCCATCTTCTTCTCTCTACAGCAATTAGTAATAAAACACAGTTCTCTCCAGAGAGTCCTGAATCTTAAAACATGTGTTGGCAGGGTTATAGGTGATATGGTAATTATTTAAAGATGAATCAGTTATGGACACTGAAGCTGTAGGCAACATGTTACTTTGACTCATATTTCAGAATTTTCTCAATTTTCCTTATAACAATTGGTCATCTAATACCCATGATATGAATAGATTCCAGAGTTTTTTAACAAGAAGTAAAACTGTGATAACTTGATCTTTAGCTCTGGAGGTCAAAAATGTAACCTTTTTGTAGAGCTCATTAAAATGAACATGATAGATATGTGCAACCATGTAAGTTCAGAAGACTTTGTCAGTAAAAAGACTTTCTTTAACTAGAATCCCCTACCTGCCCTGTATGTGTACTTTTTCATGATTACCTGACAAGACTAATTATCCTACCCGCATCTTCTCTTTCATAAAGGTACATAATCCGTAGCAGGAGTTCTGCAAGATACTTAAGAAAAATATGGAGCCTGAAGCAGTTTCTTTTACATGTACTGGGAATGGCTGAGGATCTTAAGTTTAATATGTGAAATTGTCCACATAAACCCATTAATATCTTGTATTTATGCATTTTTCTTTTTTTCTGTAAAATAAATAGTGGGAATGTTAAGGTTCCCCAGAAGCATTACAATTTAATTCTTTAAGTTGTTAAAACTGTACAACTTTTATGGACTCTGCTGATCCTGATAACAGCTTGAAATTCTATGCTCCAGTTTTGAAAATTAAAAACATAATGTTATTAATGGTCAGAAGAAGGTGTTTCAAAACCATGTTCCTAGTATACATTCCTTAGACACTACGAATATTTTATCATAGGAATCACAAAATTATTAGGATTGGAAGGGACCTCGGGATCTAATCCAACCAAGGCACTGTCACCTAGAGTAGGAACTCATCCAAGTGGGCTCTGAATGTGTCCAGAGAGGAAGACTCCACGGCCTCCTGGGCAGCTGTTCCAGTGCTCTGCTGCCCTCAATGGAAGCAAGTTTTCCCTTCTCTTGAGGTGGAACTTCTTGTGGTTTTTTTATGGCCATTGCTCCTTGTCCTGTCACTGGGCACCACTGAAGACAGTCTGGCACCATCCTCTTGGCACCTGCCTTTGAGATATTTACATGCATTAATGAGATTCCCTCTCTGTCTTCCCTTCTCCAGACTAAGCAGGCCCAGCTCCCTCTGTCTCTCCTCATTAAAGAGATGATCCAGATCCCTCATCATCTTTTTGGCCCCTGCTGGACTCTCTCCAGTAGCTCCTTGACTTTGCTGTACTGAGGAGCCCAGAATTGGACACAGTGCTGCAGAAGTGGCCTCACTAGGGCTGAGTAGAAGGGGAGGATCAGCTCCCTTCACCTGCTGGTCACATTCTTCCCAGTGCACCCCTGGATACCATTGGCTCTCTTGGCTACAAGGGCACTACTGGCTCATGGCCAACTTGTGTCATACAAATCAAGCAAAAATAATCCACAGCTCTTGTTTCTTTGTAATCAAATTAAATATTCAAAAGTAATTCCATAATCTCAAATTATCCAAGTCAGAGCATCTCTGTCTCTTAGATACTCAAGATTTTGCAGGAGCATACAGAGATGCCACATATATATGGCCATACAGCGAGACCATATCTAAAATTAGACAAAATTATCTTTAACTGAATTGTTTACTATAGGTATAGTTCAACTGTGTTCTGTTCTACACTGCCCATTTCTTGTACTTCAAGCCTAGGCTAGTGGAGCCCATTGTAACAGTAAGAAAATAGTCCCTTTTTGTGCTGATTTTATCACTTAATTTCTGTGTTTTCCTGGCTTTTACCCACTAGTTTCTTTGCTGAGACTGCACATGGAGCTATTGTAAGTGGTAGGTTTTTGGCAGAGGCGTTAACTTGTAAGATACTAGATAAATACTGTAACTGGGTAATAATTGGTTTAATGGTTTTAAGAATTTTAAAGAATATAGATAAGATCTGGTAAATTGAAGGTGGAGTCCTCTGTCCAATTACTAATCTCTTTGAACAGAGCCCAGTTCCTCCAAATATGCAGTTATTCAAAATACTTACTAGTGTGAAGAGTAAGAAAAATGGCAGAAATTCCATACTTTGTTGCATTTTTTAAGTTTCTTTGATCAAAATTGTGTTATACACAGCAGTGTCAGAATTTTTTGCTTTTGGAGCAGATTCTATTTTAATATGAACACATAAAAATTGCTACATATGAAAAAACGTCCATGGCTAATTCCATCACAATTATTAATTCCTATTGTATTTGTGGGACGGGATTTCATCCAAAGACATGGAATGGAATCACTTCTGTTCTCAGTAACCTCTCTTTAGATATGCTTGGGAAGCTCTTTCCAATTTGCTTTTGTTGTAATTTCTATGACAGTTTCTAGTGCTTTCAAGGTTAGCTTACAAGAGGGTCTATCATGCTGGAAATCATGATTAGTGGAGGCAAAATGAACATGTTCTCATCTCTTGGGATCATAGGTGGGTTTTTTTTTTACTTCCTTTTACCAGAAATGAAAGTCATGTTCCATAATGTACTTCCTTTTGGTGTAAGTTCCATTTAGATATTTCATTATGCAAGTCTAAATTCATAAAAGAATCCTACATATTTCTACTATGTAGTTGCAATCATTTGGTCTAGTCAATGCAACCTTTTACTCTCTTCCTGTTCTTCTATTTAATTTTATTTTCTTACTCCCCATAGAATTTGAGCTTTGACAGGTTTTTTCCCTTAAAATTTAATCCCAGCTGTTCTTGTATCTTCTTAGTGAGTGGTCTATCAAAAGCTCCAAACAGCTAAGAATACATGCCTTCAAAAGTAGATTTGCCTGTTCTCCAAAGGCAAGAGGCTCCTCTCCACACTCACCATACCCCATGTATAAAAATATATCTACAGAACAGGCCCATTCAGCTATTGCTGCATTCTGTCTCTTCCTTGATTGGACCTTTCTCTAAGCACCTGAATTTGTAAAAGACAAGCAATGAATTTATGTGCTATAATGGCTAGAATAGTCTATTTAAATGCTTTTCCCAAAAACCTGGCCCATCAATGGTTAAAAAGAGGAAGCATGCAGTTCCCTACCATTTCTAAAATCCTTGTTGAAAGTATTGCTTTTCTGAAATTGTTGTTTACTATAAAATCAGTGAACTCATGTTTCTAGTGAAGCACAGCTATTTAAATTTAGGAAGACTGGTACATGATTTATATAGATATTCTGTAGTTTGATTCTCTTCCTGAAGAAGCTGTCAGTATTAATATCCTCAGAATTTACATAAACAGATACAGGAGTTTTGACTCTTATCCCTACATGTGTAATCTTGATTATATTTTCTGTTATTTCAAATGTGTATGTGAAAGTAATATTGAAGTGTTCATTTTATTTTTACAGATGTAACTGAAAAGCAAAGCTGGAATTCAGTTTTTGGTACATTAGTAACTTGGAATTATGTATGTTTACAAATCTTATAAAGATTAGAACATTTAATTCATTGCCAGTAGCTCACTGCTTTTCTTCTTCTTGAAACTGTTTTTTTACATATTCTGTTGCACACATGAAATACATTTTTCAGAGTGTGTGATTCTTGCAACATGCTGCTTTCCATGTCTTCCTCATATTTACATAAAAAGTTTTCCCTGACTTGGGTGTATCACCCATTTATGACTAAGGTTGGGGGATTTTTTTCACTTAGTTGAAAATGCAAGCAACCTGTTTCCCCTGGAAAACATATTTAGTGAATTACAGTCTTGTTTGCCATATGGTGCATCATACAGATGGATGATTATTATGCAAATCTTTTGATTAGTGAGTTTCTGCCATTCTAGGAATCATTTGCTTTATGTGTGTTGGCTTTGTACACAATTAGTTCCATTCTTAGGATGATCTGGGACTGTGCCAAATCTTTGATACAGTTTTTTACAACTTTATAGTTTTTTCTTGTATTTATGGTTTGTTCTATTTTCTTTGTTCATCAGGCAGAAGAAGTAACTTCTACTTCAAGTTACCATATGAGAGATATAATGCAAGAAACATCATGCCATGCTGAATGACATCAGTAGCAAAATTTGCATCTTTCCCTCGTAGACTCTGCCTCCATGGTTATAGGCATGTGAGACTGATGAGGGGAGTAGTCAAATAAAATATTTCATTCTGTTTGCAACCAGAATCTAATCTGATGATTCCTACTAGCTTTTCTCCAATAAGCAAGTTTTGTAGTTAAGCTCTGGACAGTTTGATATATAGTGCTAAGAGTCTGGGGTTTTTAATTTCTACATGGTTCACAAAGATTCTGGGTAGGAATTGTATCTTCAGTTCTTCATCTATAACTGTGGAATTGTATGTGAAAAGTTTGTAGCTAGGGTGGCAGCTAACCCTACTGTTAAATTTAGATTTCTTAGTTACAAAGGGGCTAAGGTCTGTGAGGGATGGAATACATTCAGTATATGCTTAAGTAAGGCCCTTACTAACTTAAACTACTCTGTATTGCAATTTGATTCACAAAAAAAGAATCAGAGGTTTTTCCACTGTCTCAAGCAGGTATAATATTAATAAAAATTTAAAAGCATTCCTATATGATATCGTTTATCAGCATGGACAGGAGAATCTGATTTCTTATTTCTTGTGAGAGGTAAAAATTAGCCCTTAGTACAGCTGAGACCCAGGGAGGTATGAGTGGTCATCTGGGCTCTCCCACAGAGTGGTAAACTGCTCATCACAGGATGTGTTCCAGGAGTGGATTTTTGTAAATTAGGCTTATCCTTTATTTTTGTCACAAAACTTTCTTATGAGTGAGTCTCATAAACTGAAATTTAAGTTTTTAAATGTTTTATTATTTGCAATATATTGACGTTGTGGGAATATCTCAGACATAAACAATATAAAATGATAGTGTTGTAACTTAACAGTATAAAATGTAAATGATATTCCTTAACTATATAATTCAAGGTTATAGTGAAGGAGATGGTTTCCAAGACTAAAACAGTATTATACGATCAAAGCCATTGCCTTTCATCCATTTATCTAAATCAGCTCATTAAAACATTTAATGAATATATAGATACCTATCCCATGGAAAGCAGCTCTTATTTCTTCAAAGCTTGCTGAAAATAAAGCAGTTTTATCTAAGATAAAAACCAAATTTGGCTAGCTGTAAAGCCAAACTGAGTAATTTACTTCATCTGAGGCATTATTGGTTGGAAATTTCAGGGCCTAGATGTTTAGAGCAAGCCATTTTAGTTTTAATCTCATTCATCTATTAATAATCTGTCTTTAACCAGTTGCATTTTAGAATTTTTAAGCAACTGCAAGGTAAAAGACTAATTCTACTGTTGTCAGATAAGGAATCATTTGAAACGCTATGTTTCTGCATTTTGAAGAAATGAGTGTAGGCCATTATACTTATGTGAAATAATACTCTTAATTCAATTCTGAAAATGTGTTTAGATACCTAGTAATATAAATAATGGAAGTGTTCCAGAAGTGGGTCCTATTTTGAGAGAAAATAAAACCTTCTTGGACCTGCTTTTTCAGTCTTATTTTGTGCATCACAAATTTTGTCGCTTAAATCCGAATATTTATCCCTTTTCTCTCTCTCTTGAATTTTTCACTGCCTCAAAATGATGTATTTGCTTTAATAAGGACCTTCTAAATATCCTATCCAAACACTAAGCATAAAGAGCAACACTGATAAATAAATAAACAAAATCTCTTGCTAAAAGGTTCAATATCAAATCACTTAGAATTCAGAGAATTTCTTCAGTAAGGAAGTATACAGGCTGCATGACTTTCTCTCTCAGCTGATGAGTGTCTCCGTTTCTTCTCTTAGCTTTTAGATCATGATTCCTTATCCCTCCTGGTTGCAAATCTCAGTTCTGCTGTCAGTTTCTCTTGACTCCTCTTGACAGTTCTATCAGTAACCCTCAGTTCTGGTGCAGCATGTGTCCTACACTCACATGTTATAGCAGTAATCTGTAGTTCCTGACAAGGCTTACCTAGAATATTGTGTAGTGACTGCTCAGTGTGTAGTCAGGATTGCAAGGAATTCCATTAGCAACTGAAAAATTTCCTGCTATTAAGATCCTCATAATAACATCCTTCATCCTCATAATAGTATAGGAAGGCAGGCAGGCAGGAAGGAAGGCAAGGAAGGAAGGCAAGGAAGGAAGGCAAGGAAGGCAAGGAAGGCAGGCAGGAAGGCAGGCAGGAAGGCAGGAAGGCAGGAAGGCAGGCAGGAAGGCAGGCAGGAAGGCAGGCAGGCAGGAAGGCAGGCAGGAAGGCAGGCAGGCAGGAAGGCAGGCAGGAAGGCAGGAAGGCAGGCAGGAAGGAAGGCAGGAAGGCAGGAAGGCAGGAAGGAAGGCAGGAAGGCAGGAAGGAAGGAAGGCAGGCAGGAAGGCAGGCAGGCAGGCAGGCAGGCAGGAAGGCAGGCAGGAAGGCAGGAAGGCAGGCAGGAAGGAAGGCAGGAAGGCAGGAAGGCAGGAAGGCAGGAAGGAAGGCAGGCAGGAAGGCAGGCAGGAAGGCAGGCAGGAAGGAAGGAAGGAAGGAAGGAAGGAAGGAAGGAAGGAAGGAAGGAAGGAAGGAAGGAAGGAAGGAAGGAAGGAAGGAAGGAAGGAAGGAAGGAAGGAAGGAAGGAAGGAAGGAAGGAAGGAAGGAAGGAAGGAAGGAAGGAAGGAAGGAAGGAAGGAAGGAAGGAAGGAAGGAAGGAAGGAAGGAAGGAAGGAAGGAAAGAATTTAACAGCATTGAAGATTTAAGCAGTCTGGAAAGATTAATACTAATTTAGAGAAAGGAAAAAAATTCAAAAATTATAATGGGAATTGGGCTGCAAATGCCACTTAATGAATGGAAGAGAACCAGGTAGTGTGTATCTTCAAACTATTATGAAATTTTAAACATATTTATATTTTTATTAGTTTGCTTATTTGCTTTCTGGACCATTCATACATGAAAGATTGTTTATCTTTCTCTAAAATAATTAATTTTAAAAATTATTATTTAAACAATGTTATCTGCACAGAAGTACTTAATAAGTACTGGAAGTATTGGAAAATATGGTGAACTTAGGACTTGTGAACAATCTGCTAATCAGTAAGGTCACAGTTAAGGACTAACAGTATTTTTTTAATATATCTTAGTGTGTATGTGAATTCAGTTTCGTTGTTCTTTTTCATAGTTATCAGGTTAAATGTGTATTGTGATGCCACTATCATTAAAGTTTCAATAGGCAGAACTTTTCCTTCGATACAAACAAATTTATTGCTTCATTGGTTTGCATAATAAAAATGTGAGAATCTACAAATTAAAAGTATAACTCGCCTCTATAAAAAAAGTCATTGGGTGGAATGAAGGTAAATACCATTTACTACAAATGTATAATGTTTATCTTGCATAATTACCCACCTGAATTCATAGACAGCTATATGCTTTTCAGCATTTCAATGTTTTGTTCTATTGGACTGATGATCTTTGAAAGTGTAATTTCTAAAACACTAATTGCGATATGTTCTGCACAAATGGATAAAGCTGGTCAGATGCAATGAACAAAATTACTTTTGTAGAACGAAGGTAAGCAAATATTTTTCCTTCAAACATTCCACCACTATTGTCACATACTAACAAAATAAAAATTCAAATGTTATTTCTTCATAGAAATTGAGAATTAGTATCTTTATTAGCTCTAGTAAGAGTTGCATGAGTCAAATATAGTTCATTTTTTAACATTTAGATCATTATTCCATTATTTCTCATTGTTTTTCACTATAGCTAAGCGTTTTATGTACCACAGCTGTGTAGATGTGACACTTAAGTTTCAGTGGTGGCCTCCAAATGTGCTAAAATCTAGCATGTGCTACTTTCATTTTTAAAATTAATTTATTTTTTAAGCTCCCTTTTATCTTTCTTCTACTAAAATCGTTATCTTGAATTGAATGTGTGTGTGTGTGTTTGTATAAAACTGAATTTATTTAAATAAAAGAAACAAGATTTGGAAGCATGGATGCCTGAAATCTGGCCTGATTTATCCAGCTGTCTGATGAAAGATACTATCTTTTCCCATAAAGTTTTCAGGTTTTGGACTATCTCTGTTAGGACAATATTACACTGATTTTATCATAACTGATATCCTGAAGCTAAGAAGTTCTTTGTCTTATAGCAACTGAATGTTGGAGTTCCAAATTAAAAAAATCTATCTACTCATTTGGAAATGGAGGGGAAACTATTCTTCTATAAACATGAAATTCCCTTCATAACATGTCTAACTTTCCAGGAAGAATTAGGCAGCCTAGCCATTCTATATTTACATATACTGCCTTTTAAGCAGCCGATCAACAATGAAGAAAAAAATGAGAATGCACAAAAGCTGCGTTAATTTTCTATAAATGTCTTCTCTTTTGTCATTAAAAACTATGAGCAGTTTCTTCTATGAGCACAAGAAACCTGCCTGTGAAATTCAGAAAGTTAGTTTTCTTGCATTTTTAATGCTAAGATTAGGCTAATTCAGGCTATTGAGTTATGAATTACCTTAGTGTTGAGTGTCATGAATTTCTTAGGAACATTTATATCCTCAGGCTATGATCTGAGTACCTTCCAGCCACTCCTAATGTGTATAGTGAGAGGGGTTTGGAGAGGGAAGGGTTGCATTCTCTCTGTGTGGTAAACAAGAAGGTTGAAACAGAAAATAGATGAAATGGCTTGGCCAGTGTTACACATGGAACAAACAGAAGCACCAGTAACTGAACACAGACCACCAGTTCTAGACTAGGCCATCTGTTTGCCAGCTGTATTTCTTCTTTATGATTCTGTCTATGATCAGTTATTGAATTCATATATCAGTTTTTAAAATGGAATGACACATTCCACTGTTCATGCAGTGCCTTTCCAATTCTATGATTTCCTTTGAGAAACAGAAATTTACCTTATTTCCAGAACAACTACAAACCTTCATGGGAAAGAATATAGTATCTATATCTAAATAGTATAATAGACATTAATTACCACTCTGCTTTCATTTGACTTTCTTTTTTGCTTTTAGTGCTGTTGACAATTGTTAGCAGTATTTCAGCATAAAATAAACAGTTGCATCTGATCAAAAAGACTTTTTGTCATTGAGAAAATAAAATTCTAATAAAAAATATAATTATAAATAAATTTACATATAAACAAATCATACAATATAGTAGAAGATTTAAAAAATTTTCTTAAACATTGATAATTTGTTTGTTCCCACCCTTAAGGGGATGGGAGCAACTAAGATTCATAGATGCTCATGGTTGAAAGGAATTGTAAAAGTCAGAGGGTCCACAAAAACTCACAAAGTCTTATTAGTAAATTACACACTTAGCATAGAATTTTAGTCCCTGACTTCATGTATTAGCACATGGCAGTGGGTTTTGGATTAATGGGTAAGGGAAAAAAAAGAGAGAGAAAGAGAGAGGGAGAGAGAGAGGAATAAAAGAGGAGTAGAGAAAAAGGGGGAAAGAGTGGAAGAAGAGAGGAAGGAGGAGGGGAGATCACCAGTCCAGGCTCCAGTTTTAATCCAGGTGATGGGATGTCCAGGGTCCTGGGGGGCACCCCCCAGGCTTGGTGGGGATGCCTTTTCAGAGACAGGTTTTCTCTGCCTTGGAGAAAGGTTTCTTGTTTTCTGTGCAAACTGTTATCATGTGCAGTCTGCTCTTTTAGACCTGTCTGGAAATGGGCCTGAGGGCTTCAGGGCTCTTGTGTGGTCTTGATCCCCGCCACAGTCCTTGCCCACTTCTCAGTCTCATTCCTGTGCTTGCACTGGACTCTGTTGTGCTTATCTCCAGGAACAAGAACAAGGACGTTTGTCCAGGAGAAATGCTGCCCTACCTCCACACAACCCCTTCTCCAGCCACATCTTGTTCTTTCCCACAACAATCCTTGGTTATTATCAACAATCCTTGGTTGTTATTACCAACACTCCATGGTTGGCTTCACATCCAAGCAGCTATCGCAATTTGGGACATGCACATCAGCCTCTTATCTTCTGGGCTTCTACACCATTGCAGATTGTCTGCCTCCTTTTTCACAAGATCTTTTTACATCCACACTGCTAAATTATGGGATCTCATTACTTTCCTTGGGACTTTTGAGCATGGGGAAGCCAGTCTACCTTTCTGCTTTTATGTATTTATTTTAAAACAGTTTTTACCTGGTCTTGGTAGATGTAGAAGGAGAAGAAGCGCACTTACATTCAGAACGGGACTTGAGGATGGAAAAAATATGTTTCTTTCCACAAAGATGCTAGAGATCCTCTGTGGACATTTTACTTTTTGGTCCATACAAACTTCCATGTTGATAAGAGCTTTGGGCACTCTCTGGAATAGGACCATGCCTATGTCTGGAAAACAGAAGTGTACACACATGAGACTTGAATAATAGGATGGCATTTTATTAAATTCTCTATTTTTAATATCAATTTATTAACTGAACAGGGGAGAATAACAAAGTTACTGCTCAGTAAAGAATGTCAGATAATATATGCTGGTTGAGACTGTGTGAGTCTATCAAGATATCTAGTGGAAACTTCAGTGCAAAAGAAATTGTTAGCCCAGTGTGAGATGAGCACCATTGCCTACAGAATTAGTGTTTATATATAGCCAAGGAAATGGTTTGCAATAGTCATGTGCATTCTCAATTCTAAATTAATTCAGCAACTCCCAATGAAATTATGTCCATACCATCATAGATGTGTCATTTAATATTTCTGCTTGTGTTCAGCAATATCAGAAATATATGGAGATGTTGGGAAGTAAAATGAGCAAGACAGAACCAATGTTGGAATATTTGTAGTACAGTGTTGTAACTTCTTGTTATTCCTTTCCTTTGGTTGCTCCATGTGGAAAACTGATGGTCTCATCTCTCCTCTTCTTTTAAGAATTATTTACAGGGAATGATTCATCCCACCTATTGTAGATGCCTATTGCAGAATGGGATCATTCCCTCTCAGAAAGTTCCTCTCCCGCTCTTCAGTGGCTAGATAAAACTGAGATAACTGGTTTCAGCTATACAGAGCTTTTTTGATGACAAGTTAGGCCACACATATTCTACCTCCTGGCTTGGAAGGGGTTTGTTTTTAATTGAACAATTACAGAAATAGGCAAAAATAATTATAGAGGAGGGCAAACTTGCATGTGAGAAGAACTTGGAAAGATTGGGATCAGTCATCTTAAATAAGAGATGAATAAGAGCAGGCATGATTAAACTAAACAAAAGAGAGGATGTTAAAAAAGTCAAGGAACTCCAAAGTAGTACTTATCTTCTGTTGTAAAAAAGCTACAAACACCAGCTTGTGAAAAAAAAAATGCAAGGAGGCTTTCACAAACACAAAACATTTAATATGAATTCTAAATTCAGTAGTAGAAAGGGCTCAGGTCTTTTACTCCTATGAGTACAAGAAGTTATATTAACTAGATTTTTACTTATATGAGAAAATAGGAACACTTAGAGTAAAAGGGAGCCACATATCAATGAGCACTGGGAAGAACAGTCATCTCTAAATGCCTGTGTCCATTCTTAGAACTATTGACATGTATATTTTCTTGAAGTATCTGCCATTGATAACTGTCAAAGGCTGGGTACAAGCTAAAACAGTGATTTGATCTAGCGTGGCAATTTTTGTATTTACGTTGTTTCAAATGTGAATACATAAGGTTAAAGGGAAAGCTAGTTCATTTCAGATGTCATGCAAATGGTTAGGTTTTGCATTAAATCCTCTTATGATGTTAGAGGGTGCAGTTGTACCAGAACATCTATCTATAAAATGTGAAGTAGCTTTCTATAGATTCTGGTAGGAATGCACGAATTTTGTAAAACTCTGAAGTGCCAGTGAAAACTTACACTGAGTCTAATCAGATTCTGGTTTTGAAAACTTCATCCTGTTATTTTTACTCTTTCCCACTACCTTTCTTATCTATTAAAATCATAGCTATTAAAAGCCAAATACATAACAAATTACAAAATCTCATATGAATGCCAATGTTTTAAAAAGAGGTCTTGTTGACATTTTATTTTTTCCAATAGTGCATGTAAGAAAATGATCACACTCTTCATTTTTTTTTATAAAGCAAAAGTTCTGTGTCTGAAACTCAAAACTGAATCTTTAAAATAGTATTACAGTTCATGCATAGTTTAAGAAATTAGCTATGTAATACTGAGGGTAGAAGATGCAATGTGATAGGTCTACCAGGTGAAGTACTAATAGAAATCTATTATAGCTCTGTCTCTGGGCTTCAGTAAAGAGGTACTTATTAATTCCAGCTGCTGTTAATACATGGCAGCATTAAGAACCTGAGCTCTATGATGATTACTGTTTCCTTAATGAAGAACAGTAACTGATATTAGTTCCTATTTTTTTTCCATTGGTTTTATTTTGTTCTTTAAGGAAATTATGTTATGGTTTGAAAAGAATGCCCTCTGTTGAATGTTGTCGTCCCTAGATCACATACACTATTATAAAAAAAGAAGTTGTATTAGTTATAAATATTTGGTAACCTGTATACAAAGCAGATCTTAGAAGTCAAGCTTAATCAAATGTTGCTGTGCTAGTTGCATTAGTGGCATTTTTACTGGTCGTTTAGACTGTAGGCAAATGTGATTCAATTGCAATGTTAGCTCTGTGTTTATTCAACCACTAAAGAGCATCTGGTTAAAACATTTTATAACATTTCACCATAGTAGACAAGTTTCTCCAAAGTATTTCAAAATTGAAATTGAAAATGTAAAGGCGATCTCAGTAAAAACTACTTGATAGAAAGGTTACACAGTAATTTTCATGGTCTTTTAATCTGTAGGAAAAGGAATTCCCTGTAGTTATTTCTGAAGTGTGTTCTGCAGCTCACCATGGAGGAAGTGCTAATATTCCATGGGGACAACTCTTACACTTCCTGCAGACCTCAGGACATGCCAGACCTGCCTTTTCTCTTTGGCTCCATCCCAGTCTGTAAGCAGCAAGGAACTCCAGCAAGATGACAGGAAGGTTGTGCTTAGCCCAGCATCCTCCGTGGGTGCTTGAAACTCCCTCTTGAGCAACTGCACAGCCTTTTCCTGCAGTCCAAGTCAGAACTGCTTGTGTATTCACGTGTCACCTGCTGCACCTTCAGTGAGGGAACCACAGCTAGGATTTAATTTGAACGTATCAGGGAATGTGCAGTCAGTACCAGTCCCGTGTGCATACATTCTCAGCATCCAGGACTGGCAAATAGGTTTTAATCTCTGTGACATGAGATCAGAAGCTACAAATCCTTACCACATCTGATGCTATGAACTTGTCATTGCCAAGGACTGCATCGACACACTCATCTAAGACTCTGTAATTCATTAAGACTGTGATCTGTTCAAGTGGTCCATTTTCCTGTGTTGCTTCTTTTGAAGGACTTCGTGTTACTGTGAAAGTTCTGTTGCTGGAAGCATATTTTTCCTTATCATTATACTTCTTTTCTAGCTGGATTGTAGCATTCTGGAATACTGTTGTGGACAAAGTGAAAAGCTCTTCAGAATAGCTGTTCTTAAGGGATTAACCGATTATCATCTCCGTCGCGTTTCTTTCATCTTATAATCAACTTCAAGATGGTATTGGATAACTCAGTTTGAAGTGATTAGATATTTGAATTAGAAAGTATTTGATCTCCTTTTTAACTGTGTTTAAACAGGTGTATTTCTTTCCATTAATGTTAATACACTTCTGGTTCCTTGTAACTGTTCCCTTACTGGAATATTTGAGTGACATTTAGAGCATAAATCTGTCTAACAGAAACTGATATGCTAGGGGAAAAATATCAAGCTCTCTTATTTACATTAATACTAATAAATAAAATTAAGAAATTACAAAAAGTTTCTGTACCTGAGTTAGGTATAGAGAATGGAAGCTTAGTATTTCAGAGAAGACTTAATGGGAGACAGGACCTTTCACTTAAATAATCACCAGTTTTCAAAAGCTTTTTTTACATTGTGATTATATAATTGTTAATGTTTCTAACCTGAATTGATTACAGAACAGTTTTTATTGATAAAACCAATATTTTAGTTAATATTGAACAGCTTCCATTTTGCTAATTTATACAGTGTTGCTAAGATCCATATATCCCTCAAGAAATTTTCATTTATATTCACTCTTTGCTGAATATAGTGTTTCTAGATTTTCAGTCCTTTAAAAAATTTAATCTTCGCACATGAGATGTAGCATAAGAAATTCATTTTTTTATATAATCTTAAATATATTACGGTCTAATAAAAAATAAATGGTATTATTAAAAATGCCTAAAACATGCATTACTTTCTTGGTCTGTTAGGCATTTACAATTCTGTCTCACTGAAAATAAATTACACTTTGGTCCTCAAGCTTTTTAAGTGTTTTGGAAATTTTTGCTACACTTCCTAATATTTTGGGTTTTTTTCCTGAGGGTTTCTAAAATATGTTGCTGTCATTTGTAGGATTTTTTTTTTTTTACAATTAGATTAATCATCACTGACCTGGAATATCCAGATTCATGTAAATCAGGGAGTGCTACTACATTTGGAAGAAAGAGTGAATTCTCTTATATTCAGATATTTTAATGTGCTTTATTATTTTTGTAGCTGAGTCATTTTCAGAACAAATAGGGGTAACACTTAAGTGTGATTCTGTTGTCCTTCATTGGCTCCTATTACAGCAAGAAAACCTTGCTGTATTTTTGTCAATTTGTTTCAAACTGCTGTGTTGTTATTATTACTACAAAGGAGCTAGTTACTGAGATTAAAATCAAAAAAAGTACTTCTTTTACTCATTAGCAAGAGGTCATGCTTTGGATGTTAGGCACATTTTCAACATTCAACTGCTTAAACTCTTCTCTCTCAAATCTCTATCTGCTGCACAAACTAAGTTTTGTCCTTAATGGAGCTGTAGGTTCTCAGTTGATCCTTTAGGTGTTCTGCTCCTGGATTATTGGACAGACAGAGACATCAAACTTGGCCCAGAATTTTATAGGAGCCAGCGTTGAAGATGAAAGCAGATTTGAGGTGCTTATAGTCCCCTGGGCTGCAGAGGAAATGTGCTGCTGTGTTCTGTACTCTTTTGAGTTTCCCAAGGGCTAATGGCTCCATGCCCAAGATATTGCATTGCTGTAGTCCAGCTGAAAGGTGACAAAGGTATGTACTACAGAGGCCAAATCATCAACAGTAAAGATGGGATAAATTCTTGTACCTATTTCATTATCAGAGAGAGATGTCCAGGAACAGTTCTAAATTGCAGACTGACTTGTCTAAATGGGGTTGTGTAATATCAGCCACAAGCTCTTTGAAGTGTTTCTTCCAGCTACCAAGTGTAACTTATGTTTTCCTCAGTTTCTGCCTCCACTTTCTGCTTTTTATCCATGAGCAGTACTGGGGCAGTCTACACAGTGTTTTCAGTGGAGTTAATGACATCTTTCTAGTTCTTTCAGTACTTGTGTATTTTAAATAAATTTGAAGAAAAAGAGAACCACAAGGAGCATTTTCCTACTGCTCCTATCTGCTTATGACTCTCTTGAAATGAACTGTTTCAAATCAGTCAGCCACTTTTACATGCTGTTCATAGTTCATTGTCTGTGTCAAATGTTGTAGAGGCGCTGAGTAAAAAGGAGTGGGGAAGACTTCAGTGCTCATAATGTGGGTTGTCTAACAGTGACAATAATGCCCTTTCTAGCCCGTGTCCTGAAATAAATTCAGACATGACAGGTGATTGGTAGTACCCAGTTGAAAGTGTAGGCAACAAGAATATAATAATCGAGATCTAGCGAGAATATATTTTGAATGTGACGTTGGGTTTAGATGTGTGCTTATAGTGCTGTCGTAACTTGTGAAGCTCAAAGCATAAACTCTGCTGCAACATGGCAGCTGCACAGCAATGAGCAGATGTGCATTTGAAATCATGAGAACCAAGCAGGCTGTTCACAAAGATAAACATTTAAGACAGTGAGAAAATTGAAGCGTTCATCAGAGGACATTTGCCACTTCTTCAAAGTTTGCACCATGGGTTTGCAGCCTTGGACAAATAGCAGAACTCAACTGACCACCTCTCAACCTATTCATGTGCCCATAACCTTCAATACTCAACTTTTGATCTTTTTATAAAAACAGAACCATGTGTCACGGAGTATCTACTTTGTCCATTCTAGAACATTGTCTCAAGAATGACTTAGAGGAATGAGTATTGTACCACTGGGAGGACTCTATTCTTCTACAGAATATGCATTTTATTTGAGTCTTTTCATATCTTACTCTATGTAGCTTGCAAGATCTGAGTGCAGCTTTAAATAGTAAGGCTAAACATGAAATATATAAATGTGTGTGGTTTTTTTTCCTAGAGTCTGCAAGTCAGCTAGAGAATAGTATTTTTTTTCAATACTAGAATAAAATATATAAAGATATGAAGGAGGCAAAGATTATACACCGTCTAGCTACACTGAATTTAGTTGCTTGATGTTTAGCTATTTGCATTTCTCCAGGGAACATGGGGAGATTGCAGATGATCATCTGCTCAAACTGGAGCTTTAGGTGGGTACATGCCCTCCTCTGAATCTACCAAAGCTGGGTGAGTGAGGTAAACAGCTGTCATAGAGTGAACCCTTGGCTCAGCAAAGTGATGTCTAAGGAGCAGACTTAAAGATCTGGCAGCACTGAAAAGCAGGGTGAGCATTTGCCACTTGGAGTTTAAGGAAGTTTTAAACTAAGTTCCAATTTATACAGCACTTCAACTCATCTATTCTACTCATCTATTTTTGATTAGGTTTTTTCATGTCTTTTCTTATAGGTATGTGCTCATTTCTTTCCCAAGTTTTGTCTGTTGTATTTTATAGTTTCTTGTTAAATGTAACCTCAAGCTTGACTGGAAATTTAAGGCAACAGCAGTAGATGAATACTAATGATAAAAATAGTTAACTGTGTGAACCATGAAGTAAAGCATTTAATTTTTTCAAATCTATTCATAAGAGATAATAGGATAAAAATATGAAAAACTTTATTAATCTAAAGATTTTATTTTTAAATTCCTGTTTTTTTTCCACATCAGACAAGTTAGTGCCAGGGAACAAATAGTTAGTCTCTGAATCAGCCTCAGGGCTTTTACTGAATAATTAAAAGTTCTGAAATTAGTTAGGCATCTAGTTCTCAGCAAGTATGATGGTTTTAAAGCAGTTACACTTAGTGAAATGGGAAGAGATGGGGAATTATATGTTATTTTGACCAAAGTATAGTGATTAAGATTTATTTCAAGATATTAGCTTGAATATTTGTACATTATAGGCTATATCATTTTACTCATTTTTTCCTAAACATTTTTGTTTATTCTTCATTTTATCTCCTCTTAACCTTTGTTTCTGGTTCTTGTTCAATAGCTCTTTGATATTAAGTAATAACTCTATGGAGCTACACTATGGTCATGTCAGAATGGCTTGATGGAAACAGGAATTTCTATTTCCAGATGATTTTTTTAGCAGGTTAGGTTTCTGTATCACCTAATATTATTAAGTACTCCTTTTTAAAGAACAGATACCAGGATTGAAGGCAGTATTCCAGTGTTGGTGTTTTACAGGACATTTTGCATCTGCAGCATAAATAACACTTCCCCCTTATTTGTGTAACTAAAAATGGGTTCACTCTTTATGTCAACATAAGATTCTTAAAAGCTCATGCCAGGTTGTTTTTCCAGTAAGATTCCAGAGCTCTGTATGGTCACCTTTCTATGATAAACCTCCTATTTGGAACAGATTTCTTTTTTCCAGGCTTCTAGTTTTGACTACAAAAAGTATTTTGTTTGAACAGACAAGTTTAATGCACAATTCAGCCTATTGTATCCAAGTACCATGCCTTCCATGTTACATACTATTGCATAATTCTCTGACTAATCCATAACAAATATTTTTATAACATTTTATCATTATACAGTTATTATATTCTGTATTACACATTAAATATTACCTAGTGAGAATTATAGAGTGTATTATAGACTATGTGGTACATACAATTATATTATTAGATATTATTATAATACATATATTATTAGTTCTACTTAATTCCAAATCAGGGATTAAAATATTTATTAATGATATTGTTCCAACAATTGCTCATTAAATAAATCCACCAGAAGCACACGTTTGGTGGTGGTTCCAAATGGCAATTCTTTCTTGAGCTCTCCAAGGCATTTCTCATGTCTATAAAACCTGGAGATCCTTGTGGATTTCAGTAGATCTGGTCCAAGGGTCAGAAGATTAAGAACAAGTAGCAAAGAAGACTCACATAAGCAAGGGTCATTTATATTCAACACATCAATGGATAAGGTATATTGCAGGTAAAAAATAGGGCATCCAGAACAACGTGTACTGAAAGCAGTAGTGAGGGAGCACACTCATAAAAAAAGGACAGTATTTATTACAGAGAAGAAATAACTGAAGGTAGTCTATATTGTTGGTGGAGTTCTCCCCTCTGTTAGCAATTCATTTGTTGTCCAATTTTCAAAACAATTGCAAAAAAACTGAACAGCATTGAAGATAAAGAGAAGTGCATTTTTATCTTAAAAGTAATATCATTCTGTGACAATTTAAATGCTTCCTGATGCTCTCCTACCTAGCTGAAACTTCTGACTGCCATTACTCTGATAGCAGCTGCTGTTTCAGGAAGCACAACCAGGGGGATCTTCATAATTTTTCTGTGTTTACTAAAGATCAGAATGGATTTTCTCAACATTTAGGTTTTTAAAAAAGTGAAATTAATATAAACACTAGTAACAAAGCAGCTGTGAAGCTCTTCAGGAATCCCACCAACAGGGAAGCAAGCAGGATGAGTAGAAAGAACCAGCTGGTTAATCAGAAGAGAAGGCAGCTTGTTGAAGAAGCTGTCATCCCTGAATCTTCAACTGGTGGGTCATTTTGTCATTGGCAGGGACTCCTTACATTAAGTGTCATTTTTGCTCTTGTTGCTCAATCAGGATGAGAGCTTTGGTTCTAAATGCAGTGAAAGTCTTGGCCCTAATTTAAATTATTCCCTGATGATTTATGTAGAAATATTAAATAAATGGAAAAGCAGTAAAATTTGGATGTACCAGATATAATCAATTTTTAACTCTGGATGTAAACTTTATTCTTAAACAATTGAGATTGTGCATGTGGTCAATTTCTGCAGTCTCTAGCAATTGTTTTCAGGTTCTTTGGTGGTGGTAATTGTTTTCTGAACCATTTTCGTGTCATGTGTTTCTTAGAGTAATTCCAACTGAAATACAACATTTCAGGCCTGTGTCATCATTGTATAGTTTAATGTATATTCAAGTGATGATTCTGCTTAATTTCTTGAATGATATTGTAACAATATAGAATATTTTTTTGAATCAGTTTGTTTCATAGGCTGCTGCTTTGAAAGTCCGTGAATCATTCTGTTCTTTTAATTGCTGTTTCCATAAGCAGTTTGCATGTGAAGTTAAAAAAAATGGGGGGGGGGGTTGGCTTTTTCCAGTTAATATTATTTGTTTTAATGAAAAGGCAGTAAAGCAGTCATCTCTGCCTCATGGCAGGCAGACAACATGTTATTCTACAGGGCTTTTGGTATTATTCAAGTCACAAGGAATAAATTGAAAGAAGAACCAACAGTATGAGAGCCAAGTATCATATATCTGTATTACTCTGAAGCTCAGTGCATCAAGGAGAGCTGCGAGAGTGTTGTAACAAGTGGCTCTATAGAGCAAATTAATATTGAAGAAAAGGATGTCAGTACAAGGGTTAAATAGAATTTTCATACAGTTGACAAACACGATTTGAAAGATTTTATCGCTGGGCCACATACAATGAATGATAGTTTTAACAGGAAAGCTGGTTCCCTTGGAAATAGAATCCAAACTTTCTGACTGAAGCAAAGGAAAGAGAATGTCAGAAATTATGGAGAAGCAGTAAAGGAAAATCACTAAATCACAAGGTAAGTAGCATTTCTTCAGTACTTTGGCTTCCTTGAAAATATAAGACCAAAATTTAACATCATTTGAAATGAGTGAAAAAGGCAGTAGGATTCTTAAGTCCTTTCTCCCTGTGAAGTCACCAAAGGTTTTCTGAGTAGGCTGCTCCCTATGACTTTCAATTTAGATTGCATTGAATTATACAATGAGAAGAGGTATTTTAATAGAAAATGGTCTTTGGATTATCATGAACAGATCAGAAGAGTGAAAGGGAGACATCATTATACTTGAAATTAGGCAAAAAAGAACTATGTTCAGAATCATGCAATCATAGAATGGGTTGGGTTGAAAGGAACCTTGAAGATCATCTTGTTCTAACCCCTTGGACATGGACAGGGACATCTTCCACTAGACAAGATTGTTCAGTGCCCCAACCAACAGGGCCTTGAACACATCCTGAGGTGGAACATCCACAGTTTCCCAGGGCAACCTATTCCGGTGTCTCACCACCCTCAAAGTAAAGGATTTCTTCCATATATCTAGCCTAAATTTCCCCTCTTTCAGTTTGAACACATTACTCCCTGTCCTATCACTACAGTTCCTGACACAGAGTTCACTTCTGACTTCCCTGTAGGCCCCTTCAGACACTGGCAGGTTGCTGTGAGTTTTCCACACAACCTCTCCTCCAGGCTGACCAGTCCCAGCTTTCCCAACCTCTCTTCATAGGGGAGATGCTCCAGTCCACTTCTCAGCTTCTCTGGACTTGATCCAACAGCTCCATGTCCTTCTCATTTGGGGGCACCAGAACCAGAAACACTTGCAAAAAAGCCTAAAATCATCCATTATATTTGAAATGTGGAAAATATTTAATGAGACAATAAATGTATTGTGAAAGCAACCAGGCAGTACTGCTGAATGGCTCACAGTACTCAAAAGCAGTTCAGATACAATCTAGCATGTTAGTTCAGGAAACTGCACTCCTTAGCAGTTTCCTGAAATAATTTAAAGAAAATGCACAACTTTTCTTTACTTACTGTATACACCTAAATAATGAGATAGCAGGAAACTTGATTTATATAGATTTTGGAGAGTTATGATAGAAATATTTATGAATGCTTAATCTCATTTGCATGACTACAATAAATAGAGGGAAAACTGCTATTCATGGCATGTCTTAAAAGCAGGGAAATGTAAATTGCAGGGAAATCATGACTTGAAGACCCAGCCTTGTGTGCTTGGCATGCTTCTGTCTCTAAATCAGGAGGACTAGTATATAAAATTGCTGAGCATTTCAGTATGGGGGAAAAAATATGGACAATTAAGAAAATCATTTAGTTCATGGACTGCTGCAGAAATAATTTACTTATACATATGGTATATATCTTGTTATTTCTTCCTCTGCTTAAAAAAAGTGGTTGTTCAATAGCAAAGCTTAAAAGGCGAGGTATTATGCCTCCAGCTTTAGGCATTTGATAAATTGCACTGTGTATGGAAGATAGGGGCCTCTGTAACTTGTTTCTCAGAATACCTCAGTTAACTGGAAACCAAAAGTTTTTGGAAACAAGAATATGAAATTCCTCTGATTTCAAACTCTATTACTTTTAAAGAGAAAGTAGTCATTTTGGATTTAGTTATGGTAACTTTTAATGCTGTTTTACTCAATTTAAATGTATCATTACGGGTTTTAAGTCATACATTAGACAAGAAATTATTTGGAAAGTCAAGTAGCCATTTCTAGGACTTTAAAAGAAATAGTCTTTTTGGTTTTTTGAGTAGTAACCAAAATGAAACCTTACTCACGTAGAAAAGCTGTGAGAAAGAACCCTGACATTTTCATTCTCATTAGTATATCCCTTATGTTATATTTGTCTTCCTGTATTTAATTTATGTGATATGTGTGACATTTGCTCCTCACGGGTCTCTATAAAAACTTCTGCCTGCATAAAAGACATTAAATGACAACTTCCTTCCCAAGAACTGCTTCAGTTTCTTTAAAGTCAAAGTGAGGACCATCCATCTTAAGTAGTAAAATTAATGATTGCTAAGAACATTTGCTAGTGGAGAAATATAATTTAGTTTGAAGTTACCTTCGTCACTTGAATATATATCTGGTGTATGGCCATGGCATCAGAGATCTGAGCACAGTTTAATTTATCCTGGCTCTTATTTGGTTTTAGAGACTTGTCCTACTGAGCAAACCTGTTGAAAGCCAACTCAATGGCAGTCACTGCTGGCTCTGCAGTGCATTCACTGCTCTTTGTTTAAGTAATAGAAAAGTTTGCTTAATTAGGACAGATACTGAATTATCTAGATAAATACAGAGTAGAATTGCAATCTCTACTGTATATTTTAGCATGTTTTATACTGATATGGATTAATGAAAAATATTATTTATCAGATAAATACAGTGTATTTCTGACAGCATGACTAAGAGGTACTGCCTATGAGAGAGTCTTTCCATACAAAAAGAAAAAATATTATGGCCAAATTCTATATTTATGCTTTTATTTCAGGAACTTGAAGATCTGACTATATGTAAATTGTTGTGGGGTTAGTTGGAAAAAAGCTGAAGTGACTGATGAATATATGCAGCTGTTTGTAAAATAAAAGACTAGGCTGTATTTGAATGTGCATTCCTTTCTAATAGGTACTTATTTCAGTGAACTAATAAACATAAAACTTCAAAAGGCAGCTTATATTAAACATCAGTCTTTTAGGTTATTCATTTACTCCATTTTGATTTATGGTTAAAATATTCCTGTCAGAAATAAAGTGCCATTTATCTAATCCAGTTTCCTATGAAAATACACTTAGGTGATTTTGGAAGACTTCAATTACCTAATTGTATAAGAGAATAATTTATATCTCACAGTCAGTAACTTGAGATGCTGATTATTAATCAATTTTCAGTGTAAGATCAGACAGCTTACCCGAGGCACTACATACCTTGAAATATCTCAGTATATTTTGATAAGAGTGTCAAATGAATAGTGACCTGTGAAATAAAGATCAATATGCTGTGACATAGTATTTACATAATCACAGGGATGAATTTATCATTTGCATTAAATGAAAATTTAACACTCCAAGGCCATCTCGCTTTCAGATTACTTTTGGCAAGATTCCAAAAATCCACAACTTTTAAATAAATGTAGCATTTCTTCAGATTACAACAGCTAAGTACTTACCAGTTTATTTGTCATTTACTTATGACCCAACGTATTTTGCTAATCTCTGCTGAAAGGCTGTTCAGAAAATGACTCTTAATTCAAAGAGTCAGTTAGTGGCTTTCAGGGTGTTGAACAAACACCATGTAAAGTTGAGGGCCATTTTTCAAGAGCAGCTTCCAAACATTGAAGGTGTATGTCCTGGTTTATTTATGGCTGTAACTCAGATATTTTGGGTGAAACCTTTGTCTTCTGAAAATTAATGGCAAAACTCCCTTAACTTCCATTTAGCCAGGTTATCAGCATTAACTTCTAAAGCACTCGTAAAGTGATCTTCCAGTGCTAAATTCTGAGAATTCATCATAATATTAAAAAACCAAATTTTGCTATGTGGTTATTGTGCAATCTCTCAGGTATTTAAGTCTGTAATTTTTATTTGAATGATCTGAATTACTTGCAAATAGCATAGATTATAACAATTTTTTTTTTGTTAAAAAGTTCTTCAATGGTTGATCTCTAAACATAAATGTATTTTATGCACTCTTTGACACATAGAGCCACTGAGAAGGGCACTTCAGCTATAAAGAGCACCAAATCCCTTGCAGGTTCAAAACAAATAAGAGGTGGTACTGTATCATAGAGCAGGTGTTCAGGCCATGGGCTTCACAACAGTTTGAAAAGCTGTTAGACAAATCCATGCAATAAATATACATCATGGTGACCTGCAGACATACTTGTGTGGTTTGGAGACTCCTGAATGTACCAAGGAAAGGTAAATAAAGGAATTATCACTTCCTAGGCCCCTTGGTAAGTTACCTAAATAGCCCATCAACCTTTTTTTAAAAAAACCCTCTAATTTAAGTTCAGAGTTTTTATAGCTTTGGCTTCAATTTGCATCTATCTGTATGTCATTCCTTGTAAGCATAGAAAGGTATTTACTATCCAAAATACATTTCCTAGAGAGATCTATTATAGTCTTGATTTGAATGGATCAGTCCTTCAATCTCTTCAATCTCTTTTTTTTCCTCCACAGAGTATTTTAATGTCTTATTATAAGACATTATAATGAGACATTATGTAACATGCTAGGCATGTTTTTTGGAAGTTGTATAGTTATTGTTAATATTTTTTCTCAATTCTTTTAAATTCCTCAGTGTCCTTCTTGATGCACAGGCACCAGAAAGTAGATACAGTAATTCCTTCCTAATTTTCCTAACACTGTATTCTGAAATAAAATCACTCTTGCATTAAATTTAGATATTATCCTGCTTATACATTCAAGGATTTTATTCACAGTCTTAGGTAAAGCATCAGAGTAGATGATCTTCACTTGATTACTTTCTATGCCTTTTCAGGACAACATCTCCATCTTGTGATTATGCCCTGCATTCATCCTTCACTGGTGAATAAGCTTACATTTCTTTGTATTATGATATGTGGTATTTAAAAGGATCCTTTTCATCAAGAAACTGTGTGACTGGTCTATCTCCAGCTATCATGTTTTCCCTAAGACTTGATTAAGGGTGGCCACATTTCAAACTTGTCCTTACCTGAAGAGCCATAGAATGTCATCACGTTTTAGTCTTACACCAGAGCCAACAGTGAGCTGAAGGAATTTAATTTCAACATTTCTGTGATGTCAGGCTGTCATTCTGTATGTTTATGGCCATGTAAGGTTCATCATTGCACCGTGGGGCTTGAACTTTGTCTGATCAAGTCTACTTCACAAGAGGTTAATAGTTCATTGATAGTGAAATTAAGCACTAGTACAGATTGTTTATTGCCAACAGATGAATCTTACCAAACAATGTTAAAATTTCCAAAAAGGTGGGAAGTTGATAGTTTGAGGGATTCTTGAAATAAATGAAGATTAATAATATTTATTGAAGAGGAAAATAATGAAATTTTAATCTAAGTAGGACTTCTTCAGGGAAAAGGGAAGGGCATAGTGCAAACTGAATATCTGCATTTTAGCTGTTTTATATGGATTATTTTCTTTAAATGTTACTAGGTTATTCTCAAGGGTGTTTTTGGAGTTAAACAGGACATCCTAGCCCTTTATGTAAAGCTTTGTTGAAAACTGAATTACCAAACTACTTCTTCAGTACAGAATTTCTTTGAAATTTCCAGAGCATCCAAAGGATAATAAAATGTGCCTCTACTAAAGAGCATGGATCATTCTGGAATTTTCAGTTTTATCTATGTAGAAGTTACATTTTGCATGCTGCAAGATGGCAGGAATACTACCATTCAATGCTAATGATGATGGAAGAGTTTGCAGCACTATAATTCCAGCAATGTTTATGTCATCTGTAGTAGTTGACAGTAATAATAATCCATTTTGAATTAAATTATTTCTAAAACATCATTATTAATTAAATTAATTGAATTACTATGAATTAGATTATTAATAAAGCCATGCTCTGGACATTGGTATAAACCAATGAAATATTTTTCTAAATGATGAATAAATGTTGAGATCCAACAATTAATCATTTTTTAAAATTATTTAACTTTTGTTTAAATGTATTTCTAGTAGAAAAGCTATGGAGAACTAAGACAAATACTTTACAGAACACCATTAATACCATTTTGTCAGTCTAATTTATCACTACATCAAATAATATTGCCAGATGTATTTAATAAAACTTAGCCCTGTCATTAATGTCATTAATTGAATTGCTGTCTTCTACCAGCTTCTGTCTCAGAAATAAATATTAACAACTTTTACTCTTCAGAGACCTTTTTTGACTATTGGAATATTCACTTTAGGATATAATAACATACAAATTGGCTTATTTTTCTTACAGTCACAAGGAGTAGGTCTTCTGTTAACATAATCTTTGTTTCAACATAAGCTTGCAGCATGTGGAAGGTCATGGGGCACTTGGGGAAATTTTAAATGTCAGCTTGACCTATCTTAAGGCCTAGAGGTCTTGGTTTGCATGCTGTACTGTGAAACTTTGAGGGTCTCTGCCACAGGTGATTGAATTTGGGGAATTAGGCATGAGGTGTAGGATCTAAATTAGTACTAGAAGTGCTAAATTTGCACAGGTCATACTGTAATTAACTTTTACCTCCTGTTGAATATATATCATGATACTATTTTTTAAAAAATTGAGCTCCTCATATAGATGCACTACACAAAAAACTTTTTTTACTTAATTATTTCTTTGTACAGAATTCAAATTTTAGGACTCTTGAGCTCATCAAAAACAATATTGATGTTGGATATATACAGTTAAGTATGTCTGTTTTGCATAGTCTTTTGGGTTTTAAATACCAAATCTCTTTCCTTACAGAGAAGTCGATCAGGATTCTGATGGCTGCATCAGCTTCAAAGACTTTGAATCTGCAATGAAGTATGGACAAGATGAAGTATCACCAGTGTACTTTGCCTAAGGAATATTATTCTGGTAAAAAGACTAAGTGAAAACTTCAGATCTCAAGATATTTAAAAATCAATGAAACTTCATTTGTTTCAGCCAGCATTTTAAGAACTTTGACTGTAAGTGTAGCTCTGAAGAGCAGCCTTTGAAGATTTACTGTTGACAAGTTGGGTGTATTAATTTACATGTGTATATGTGTGTAGAATGCTTAAAATATTTGAAATCTCAATTGATTCACAATCACACTACTTAGGAACTGGAACTCTGTACTTTTTCTTTTTGACTTAACAGACAAAAAAGGAGCAATTATAATTTTCAGTTACTGAGAAATTTACTTGTTCACTTTTTCAATAGACCAAAATATCTCACATGTATAGAAACATATAGATTGAACTTATGGTAGAAAATGCCTGTTGGTTTTGGTTTTTTTATCAGTAGTAAATTTGTCTTCCCTTTACTGTTTTATGTACATATATTGTTCTTTTTTATGTATTACACATTGTTTTTAATTTAACGTTTATTCATCAATTAGCTACATTATTTAGTTCTGAACAATTACCAAGAACTGTGTATGTAAGAAAGCAAACATAAATACTTAGCTTTTTTTTTTAGTTTTTTAATAGATTTAAAAATAAATTTTTTAAGCGTGGACCTCAGTCTCGCAGGCTGAAAATTCTGTGTATTCAAACCTCCAGCTGACTTTTAGGGAAGAATTTGGAGATATACAGATGAATATACACTAGCAAGATGACAGAATTTCCCAACAGTTGAGGGACAGTGTAAGGTAGAAGCTTTCATTGGTTATGAAGTTGTCTTCACCCCTCTCTCTCTCTCTCTCTCTCTCCCTCTCTGTCTATTCTGTCCAGTAGCTGGGAGATGTTCTTACCTGCTGTAACTTTATATACATCCATCCAAACTGTGCTATAATGAGAAAAATCTTCTTTATTCTATTTATTTTATCTGTGATCACTTCCTACTGTCATCTCATGTTCATATTAGTAGCAGAAATAGTAACAGAAAATAGGGATTTCATTATGGGCACTATCTCTGATCATGTGTCCCATGCCATGGCTTCATTTCTGTTTACCTGCCAGTTGTTAAGTTGCTTATGGTAGAGATTCTTTTTTTTAACTGCCCAGAAGCAATCCTCTCCTCAAGAGAGCCTAGAGTCTGTAGCATGTACTTAATACTGCTGAAAATAAATACCAAAATAACAAATAATAATAATGATCAGTAAGAGGAAGAGAGTATCAATTTTACCCTTAAGTCAAGAGAGTCTCCAATATTTTTCAGATTTCAGTGAGGCTTTCCAGAGTACAATTTACTGGTAAAGTATTTATAAAATGATGTCTATGTTTTCATAGACATGTTCCTGTTACATGTTCCATGTATGTTTCTCTCTAGGTACAATGAAACTGGAATCTTTCTCTTTTACAATTCCAAGGCAGGTGATATGTAAATAATGAGAAGAAGTTGGAGACACTGAGTGTATCAGCAGATATACCTGATTCTGTATATAAAAACCAGGTACCTGCTAGATGAAATGAGCTGTAACTCAAATATCATGCTGTATGTGCTAACCAGTGGGAGCAAACTGGTGTTGCCTTTGAAAGGTGATGGTAAGACATGCTAATCAGCTGGTGCTTTGCCTTAGAAATGCCATTTCCCAATAGATGAATGTTTTCATAAGAGAATCATCACCATTGATGTTAATTAGCAATATCATCACATGCTCTTCTGAGATACAGGAGATTGAATTATTATCCCACAGGGATAGTTACTACAGGTCTATGCACAGTCATGAGAAAATGTATGACACTTTGCTGTGTTATTACTTAGACTGTATTTTTTTGTTCAGTAGACCTCAGTTTTTTGGTGCCCAGACCCTGTACCCTTTCTAAACACTAAATCCATGCAGTATTATTTTATTGTGATACATTATTTTATCATTATTTATTATTTTACTTATTTAAAAATAATTATTTAGTTCATAAGGAGCAGTTAAAAATGCTATGGTGTCCTGTTTATATTTCTACTATATGTGTGATTTCTTGTCTAAATAGCTGCCAGTGTGTATGCTATATTGTACATGTATAATATTCTGTTAAATATTTTACCAAACAGAAAGATTTTTGTATGCTTTTAATAGTGAGTAATGTATATATCTTGTATATATGGCAAGGAACTCTAGAGAGGAAAGTGCACTCATCTCCTTTATTTTCATGTGTTCTCAATCCTCATTTTCTCGAGGACTTGAAAAGGTGCTATGAACTCGAATTGCTGAGTCAACATAAACTCCAGGAGAGGCCAATGACATTTTTGTACCATGTTGGATTTTTTTTAGAAAAGACCAGATCTATATTAAAGGATGTTAAGTACTCTCATTTCTCTTCCCGTGGGGACTGACAGAAAGGAACTGCTGACGACCACAGTGAAGTGGAACTGAATAGGCCATGGTGACACTCTTCCTTTTGAATACTAGAATGGAAATTAATTACTAGCTACTGCTTGTCTGGGTTTTGGCTAGCAAACTGCAGAAACACTTCAGTCTTGGCTAAAACCGGATAAAATTAGGAGTGACATTTATTAGGTGATGGCCTATTCTTACTAATGGTTTGGGAAAGAAATAAAAGCAATAGCTACCCGGCCATTGGGTGAAAGAGGCTACATGCTCCTCAGTTTTTGTTTTCTGCTGCTGGTGTTAGAGCTCAACATCAAATGTCAGCATGGAAGGATTGGCAGAGCTAAGAGCTATGATCAGCCTTAACCTACAAGCTGCAACTCTGACAACTCAGTTTAACAAGAGTGATATATAAAACAAGACTATTCACTGATTAGCAGGTTACTTCTTATCTGCAACATTTCAAAGAGTGTAAGGACATCAATGATGAAAGTGATATGGGCCGAGATAATAATTTTTTTTGTTTGATCACTGCCATCTTTGCCCCTGGGAGCCATAACTGTCTGAACCTCCAGAACTGAAAAAAATTTGAATTGCAGTAGCTAAAGAGCCATTGCTTTCTAACAAATAGTTATTCATATACCTTACGCAACAGGAGATGTTCAGGATTTACTTACCAGAATATTATACTGTCTTTTCAAATTTGGGTACATTTGCTTTCTTACTACATAAACTTTTTCTTGTTTTCTGACACCTCATTTACTTAACAAACAGGATTTCCTTGTTAAAAGTATCCATTTAAAAATATTTACTTTCCAATAATCATCTGTGATCAACTGTTTAAATTATTTTCAAATGCATCCTTTATATGCTTAGCCAATTTCCATCATTTTATAGCAAATAGATTCTATAACCATAAAATGTTATCAAAGTATATTTGTTTTGTTCCCCTGGGCCTTCTGCAATTCCCTATAGCTGTTGAAATCTAGTAATCTGTAATTTCCTTTTAAAGGATTTGGATGGTTAAGACTTTTTACCATGGTCTGTACAGACAGCAAAAAGGGAGACCTGTTTTAAACTGAAAGAGGGTAGGTTAATTTGGACAAGTTGTTCAGAGAAGCTGTGAATTCTCCATCACTGGAAGCATTCAAGGTCAGGCTGGAGGGGACTTTGAGTGACCTGATCTTGTGAAAGATGTCCCCGCTTATGACAGGGGGATGGACTAGATGACCTTTAAATATTCTTCCCAACCAATCCCATTCTATGTTTTTATTATTTTATTTATTGAATGAACAATTCTAAAACTAGGGTCTTTGGGCAACATGATATTCCTGATGGCCTAGGAGTGTAATATACTGAAGGAGGATTTTCACTGAAAAAGTGAAATATATGGGAGGGTTTTCACTGAAAAAGAATTCAGACAAGTCAAATATCAAGATTGGCCACACATTTTTTTACTTCCCCCCCTCCAAATAATATTTCATCCATTTATTCATTAATCAGAAGAATAAAAATAAATTAATATGTGCAGTACATCATAGAATAGGCAGTATTTCCCTATAAGGTTCCCAAAATAAAACTTTGTGTAAAGATAGTACATTAAGTTTGTGGCAGTGTTACAGTGTCTTCTATCTTTAATCAGATGTGTGGGTGGTGGCTGACGAGTCAGAGTAACTAGCTGACACACGAAATGTCACAGTTCAAAGAAAAGCTTTGGCATGACTCTCATTTACTATAATATATCAGCTTTACACTTCTCTGGCAATGAAATGCCATCTTAAAATCAGGATGAATTACAACTGCATTCTCCATTCCTGCTTTGATTCCTTAACACTATTCTTTGGGAAGGCTGCCCAAACGTAAAAAAAGAGTCAGGCCTGTTTGTTTAACATTTTGCATAGAGACTCCCAGTAACAATCTGAGAAGATACATTGTATCATTGTCTAAAAGAAATAGTAGTAACAACTGGGGGTTTTAATCATAGCTATTTAAGTATCCATATTTGAGCCTCTTATTTGCAAGAGGTAAAAAATTAGTGACGAATTTTAAAGAGCACATGCATTAACATTTTGTCTCAAAGCAGTGCAGTTCTGAAGAGAATCTCCTGGTCTTCCCCACTTTCTCTGTGTTGGTTTGGTTTGCAGAGTCATTCTGGTGCATACAAATCAAGATTAATTCTGGAGAAGAATAAACTAGAAGACCATTCTGGGCTCACATGAAACATGCAGAAATACCCAATGGAGACACAAGTCTGAATAATGACTACTTTGCACTACCAGGAAGTTCTCCAAGGCTTCCTGCATATGTCAAGCAGTCCAGCTGACCATCAGCAATAAGGCTTCCCATTCTCCATGTCTGGTTTTTCAACTGAAAGAAAAACCAGTGTCACTGCCCTCAGTGTCCTCTTGGATTTGTTTCTGTGGCTCAAGGCCTTTCTTAGTCTTTTCAATGGGACCTTTGGATGTTGATCAAAGTTAGAGTGGGGGCAGAGATTGGCAATCTGTTCCAGTGTCTCACCACTCTCACAGTAAAGAATTTCTTCCTAATACGTAATCTAAATCTACTTTCTTTCAATTTGAGACCATTTCCCCTTGTCCTTCACTACATTCTCTCATAAAAAGTCCCTTTCCAGCTTTCTTGTAGGATCCCCTCAGGTTCTGGAAGGCAGCAATTAGGGGCCCCCAAAGCTTTCTCTTTTCCAGACCGAACAAACTTAATTCCCTCAGCCTTTCCTACTAAATTACTAGTTTAGCACTGAAGTATTTGCTAATGTAGAGTTAGTCAGGGAGTCTGATGTTTAAAATTGCTTTGATACCCATGCTGTGGAGAACATCTTGGTCTTAGTCAAATGATGTGTCTCACTGACACCAGGGAGGAGTATTTCTTTGTGTGCTCCAGTCAAGTTTGCATTTGTTGATAAAATTCTTTTAAAGAGTCATTCTAATTTATATTATTTTAATTTACTGTTGGCTTCATTATATGCAACAAGAGGTTGAATATGTGGACAAAGATGGCTTACAAACTAGCTATGAAAATTAAGACACCTACCATGGTACATCTTAGAATGAGTTGCTGTGTTAAAAGATCTGAGATATGTCTCCTGAGAAAAGCCTAGTAGCTGCAGAACATTCATGCTAGAAATGAAAAAACTTTTAAATACTTAATCTTTCTTGGAGAAGAAAGCTGTGATAGATGTTAAATAATTGTGAAATATTCAGTGGCATATTGAAATGTAACAGATGCTGTGGAATAATGTTATAGTCAAATATTGTACTAATTTTGTAAGTGTCATATATTTGTTAGCATTCCTATTTCTGGCTAAGGGCAATCTTGAAAGTTAGTAATATGAAATCTAGTGCTAAAAGAGTACAAATAGCAAGTCATTTGAAGTTCTGCTCACCCACTCTGTTGGGAAGGCAGCATACAGACATATGTATCTATCTCGAAAGGCCTCAGAAGCTGAATTACATGACATTCTGACTTTTGACAGTACTGTCGTGGAAGAGGAAAGCCCAATTTCAATACTGACATCTTGTGCCAAAAGAAAGCAGCCCTGAGATAGGACCACAACTATCCTAGATTTTTCAAGTCCTCATTTGGAGAACAGGTAAACCTGACCTAATAAACTAGCATATATATTAGGAACATGTTTTAAGATTTCTTTTTATTTCTGAGAAGGCCGTGGTCTGAATCAATACATTTAATTAAATTATTTGGGAAGGAAGATGTTATTTGTTTTTTGTATAGTTAGCTTTGTGAAATGGACACTTTTTATTGGATATTTTAATAATACCCTGAAGGGGTATTAATAATACCCTGCAAGGAAAATGACAGAACTGTACACATGATGGAGCCCAAAAAACCTTTCTGGACAGAGACAAAATTTCATCATGTGAAAGATCAAAAGCAGAGTCCTGAAATTTAAGATAAATGCAAGAAAATTGTAATTGTACAGACAGATCTAGGATCCACCTCTTCCAAAGTGCAGTCTGACAGTTGGTAGCAGTGGTGACGTAGCAATAGGGGTGTAGAGGAGTGATGCCTCCCTAAAATGCTCTGTGTGTCCAGCAGCCAGAGGTTCACATCTCCCCTCCATCATGTACTGTACTCTAGATGTGATTCTGTTCTCAATCACATTTGCTCCTTTCTATGTGGCTTTTTTTCAGTCCTGCTTTTTTTTCAGTCTTTTTGAGATGATCAGAATTGTGCTCACTATTGAGGTTGTGGAAATAACTGTGGCTTTATATAGCAGCATAATAATGTTTCCCATTTTATATTCTATAGCTTTCATATTAAGAATTTAAGATTCATTTGTGAAATGGATGTAGAGTTAATTCAGAAATCTTAGGAAACAGATTTCTATTTTTGCCATGATCTTCATGCATAGATGATATATAATTGTACTATCATAAAAATACATACATATATATTATATGTATCATAAATAAGAAAAAAAAAATAAAAGTCAGACCATTTATAGTATTTAAGCACCTAAGCAAATAGGAAGGGAAGCTCTTTTAATCTGCAGAATGATTGAGGCAGCTAAGTGCTAGCTTGTACTGAAATCTGGTTGTAGATCACTTTGAAAACCCTGCAGGAATTAGCCTGCAGTTTTAGGGCTATTTTAAAAATTAGATACCTTATATGAATAAATAGGAAAAGGAAGAATTTTGAAAGTCAGACACCTATCATAGAAAGCCTCAGTCATGCAGTTTCCTGAGAACGTGAGGTAGATCCTCAGATTGGTATTTGACCACTGGTGGATTTATAGTCTATAGAGCACTATAATGCAGAATGCTGCCTAGAAACAAGGTTTGAGATCTATGCTCTGCTGTGGTTATACAGCTGTGCTGCTCTGAGTGGGAGGAGTCCTCCCAGCATCTGCTGAGAACCCTCTGCACTGCTGTCCCCTGCTCCATCTGCCCTGTTAGGCAAGGGGTGCTCAGATCTCTATGCCTTGCCACGACCTGTGTGTGTTATGATCAGACAGAGTCAGCTCCATAGAGAGATTTACCCTGTTCACAATGATCCATGAGAACAGCTGCAGATTTCTAAACTTAGCAAATCACCTAAATTTACTGGGCCTTAAGAAAAGTGAGTCATACAGATTTATTAAAAAATTGTTTAATACTGAAACTTATGAAGTGCTTTGACAAAGACTGGTCAGAAACTATGTTAACATTGTTGCTATACTTATAATGTTTTGCTCCTAATTATGAAAACTGTCATGATGTACAAGTTGGATCAGGAAAAGACCAGTTTTTAGACATACAGAATGGAAAGCTGTAAGTCAAGAGTGAGAAATCATGTTGGATCTCTACCTGAGAGCTCGTCATGGCAAAAAGAACAGTAGAATGACAAGAAAAAATACATTTGTAACTCTCTGATTTGTACCAGTTCTCCACTGCAGTGATTCATCATTGCAGTTCTTTGTTCTCTGTGGCAGTTCTCTACCTATAATATGGAACAAAAAAAATTTAGAAATGGTGTACACAGGGCAAGGGACATAAAGAAATTGAGGCACCTTTGTCCTCCTGAAATAATATGAACTTCAGAAATGCCCTATGGGTCAGGTCTGTGGTCCATTAAGTTCAATAGCCTGCCTCCAACATTGCTCAGGGGAAACACTATTTGGAAAGGGCACAGAAGCCAAGGTGTTGCCTGCAGTTCAGTCCCCTCATACTTCTTCAGCACCCACAGACACCAGACTAAGAAAGCTGGAGGGCACTCTGCTAATCTTAAAGACTTATGAGGCAAAACCCCCAAATATTTACTTTTACCAGCACTGGTAAACACAGGCTAAGCTAAACTTGAAATGGCTGGGACCCTTCCAATCATAGTTGAAAAAAGAAAAGATAGACTCTGTCATCAGAAAATGTAAACAGTCAGAGACTTTGAAAGTATATTTATGATCTTTTATATAGATATATTGTTCAGTATTCTTTTACATCATGCTCCTTTCTCCTAGGAAGCATATAAATGAGATTATATTTTAGCTGCTAATTAATAGTGTTCCACAGCCTTCTGACAACAGAGGAAATTCTCCAGTGTCAGCTTTGCTCTCCCTTGTACCTACTTTCTTTGAAATTACTTTTATCATGCTTTCAGCAAGACAATAGCTCTTAACAGGGACCTTGGTATCAAAGATGGAAAGATTCAAAGACGGATTTGCACACAGAAATTCTTCAGTTATATTTTACTTCAAAACTTCTATCTATTTGGGCTAAAAATGAGAAATTATTTTCTCTCGAAGATGTTCCCAATGCTGTTTGTGTATTGCATTAAGTGTGTTCAAATGTGGTAAAAATATTGTGCTATCAATTATTTGCAGGTCTTCAATAATCTTCAAACTAATACAATCATTAAAAAGTGACATAATAATAATTAAAAAATCAAACAAAACAAAAATATCTTCTTTAAAACTGTTCAGGAAAGATTCCTCATAAATTTCTAAATGAAGGTATATTGCATTGCTTTTATACTGTAATTTCAAAATCTGATGCCACTTAGTGAGGGATCAAATCCCTCACAGAGGCAGTCATATCAGACCAACATTAATAGTTGGACTTGGTGATCTTAAGGGTCTTTTCCAAAGTAAATGCTCCTATGATTCTATTATTAATGCAGCAGACTCATACTTCCAAATTTGTTTAACAGGGTCTGATTTTTAAAAATGTGTTGATTGACATAAGGACAGTACCATCCTGTGATTTCTGACTGGGTATAGTATTCTCTCATGCATTATCTTAATTTCTTATTTATATTTGGTCCTTTTTATGTCATTCTTGCACTGTAAAGGGATGTTAGAATGAGTATAAATGTGATTTATATTCCTAAAGTGGTATAAAATAAAAAAAAGAAGAACATAAGCAAGGTTATTTTATGTAACTTTGTATGTGCTTAAAGTTGTGGCCTTCTCTGTGAGATTGTACAGAGTATCTCAGCTTCCAGGAACTATTACATCTTCCCAAGTGAATGGCAATAATTGAAGTACCTATCTTCCATCTCTCACTTTAGAGGCTTTCTTCACTCCCTCTGTTACACAATCGTTATGGATGTGACATCCAGTTATTACATGAAAAAGTAGAGATTTCCAGGAGATAAAATCTCAATTAATATAAGGACCCTTTGAGCGTACATTGCTGGGAAGTCTAGGTAAAAATTCTTCTGAAGGAGAATCTGAAGCCAAGACAAATGTTCAACAGATTGCATTTCAGTGTTTTCCAGAGGTAGCCTGAGTCTTCATACTCTTACATGAATGACTTCAAAATAATTTCCACTTTCTTTTCTATTTATTTTTCAATTGCATGAATTTAGTTTACATTATTTTAAACAAGATTTAGACATCTGTTGATAAAGTTGTTATATAAAAAGAGGAGGTTTAAACATGTCTTTAACAGTCCTGCTGATTGTATAGCAGAAATGCTGATAGAGACTTACTAAGGACAGAAATGCTGACTATTCTTCTACTTTGAAGAACAGAACTGAAAAGGACCCAGAAACAAAAGTAGACCAAGCCTGTCAGTGTCATATCAGGCTGACCAGAGCATCTCAGGACATTTGGAATATGACACTAGAAATGTATTTCAAGTATTGAGAGAGATATACAAACAAATTAATTTGTGGGTTTCATACAAAAGAAATTATAGTAACATAAAACTATTTTGGGTTTAGACATGATTGTAACAATAGTATTATTTGTGTCTGCTGATTTGCATTCCATTTCACCCAATGTAAATCAAACACTGGCAGGATTACATAGGCACTAGTGAAGGTAAATGTGAAATCCTTAAAAGTATGAAACTTAGAGTCATGTCTCACTGAAGTTACATACAACACATTTCTGAAGACCTTAGGGCTTGACTTGGGACAAAAAGATACACATGAGCTAATTTATATCAGTGAAAAGTAGCTGAAACTAAGATGCTTTCAAATATCTGAGCTAATTATTCTCTTGCTTACTGTAGATGTCTCTATGTTGTACTCCACAGCAGAGAAATACCCCTGCACATTTTTCAATGTCCTATCCATAGCCAGTGGAATCAGAGGTGTCAGAGAAGATTTTATTTTATCAGCATAATCTTGAATGCTGATGATATGTATGAAAACAGTAATCTAGTTGCATGTCAACTGTTGGAAGTTTTGTTGGAAGATTTGCAACTACACAAAACATCTTTTTACTTACAACTTACATTTCATTCAAAAACTATTTCTGCCCAATAAACAAGAAATACCATGATGCCATTTTGTAGTCACTTTTCAGAGCATAGCAGTTAATCTAACTCTACAGTTACGTTCTTACTGTATACTAGAAAATATACGTGATGTTCAATTACCTGCAAAATAGGGCTAGGGTTATCTGAAACTTGGCATTTTTATGCCTTTTAAAACTGTCATGCTGTAAACTGCATGCAATCCAGTAAAAAATCTGTTTTCTTTCCTTTAAATACAGTTGATTGCTATTTCAGGAATATTTACCACATCAGCATCTGTCCTTGCACAGTATCCTAGCAGGAAAAGTGCTCTGCAACCATGCCTAAGAGGGTCTCTGCCTCTCAGAATAGGGTACATAGTTCATCTTTCCTGCTGCTGAGATAAAATACTTACTCCACTGTTTTATGACTGATTTTACTTATCTCCAGCTATGCAAATGCCACATTTTTGCATGTTTTGCAAAACCTGTTAACGCCCCTTCCTGAATCAATCAACAGCAAACCTGAATATTTCACCTCTGTGAAATAGTCTCTGTTATTATCATAAAAATCACATGGGCAACAGTAGGCTGGCAATCTATGTTTGATGTTTCTCCTCCCTGCAGCAGATAATATATGTGCATAATTGCTCAAGTGCCATCTGGTTGCAACTTAAGATGTGTTGCTCATTGATAATGAAAGCACTGATTTGGTCCCCACACATAAAATGGAAGTCTATTTAACACAAGTATGCATGAATTAGTAGGACCCTGATATAAAAAAAGAGCAATGCCTTGTCAAAACCTTTTAAGAAGTGTGTATTTAATAATAGTTTTTCTAAATAGACTGAAAAATGTGGCTGAAAGAGACCTGGTTGTTTTAGAATTGAAAAGTTTAATTGTTGCTATGAGCATGGAGCAGCAGTATGAAGCTCTCAGCCCATTTAATCACACTATAGGGCACCTACAGGGCTTCCCTAGCACAGAGGAAAGGAGAGAAAAGAATGAGATTAGAAGTTGGTTGAGGCTCAGGCCAGAGTGCACTGCAGTAAATGGCAAAACTCTCTTTGACACCTGTGTGTATGGCACTGCCCTCATCTGCTTAAAACATGGGGTGGTGTCAGAGCAATTGGGAAAAAACCCAGGAAGTGACAACTGAGCAAAAATATTATTCAAATGCAGGAAAGACTTGCAGATATGAGAAAAACCCCATAATAATCCTTTTTTTCATGTCCATTGATAGTGCAAAAAGTAATGGGATTAAACTGTGGCAAGTGAGATTTACTTTAAAGCAGGGGAGACTCTTTAATGAACAGGGAGTGACTGGCAGGGATCTCTTGCCTGAAGCAGTTGTCAAGTGCCCATTAACAGGGAGGCTCTAGAAGAGGTTGAACACATACCTGCCAAGATAAGCTTAGCCCATTCTGCCATGGGGCAGGGAGATGAAAGAATGACCTCTGAGATCCTTCCAACCCCTGCTGTGGTCCTCTGTATTCTGCATGGAGTCTCCTCATCTCTCACGCCTTTGTAGCAACATTTGTGCATAACTTGTCATTTCAAGGAGCAATGCCCTTAAGTTCTTCCCTTTGACCAGTGTTTGAGATGAGAAAAAGCATTATGTATTTGGTTTTTTTAAATTTGCTTGTCTATCTGATAATGTTCATTTTAAACGCAGATTATTGCCATTTCAAATGTATGCAGAAGTAATAAAGGAGGTGACTAGCAGGTTATTATTAATTTGCTGCTTTTATTTTTGGGAAATTAGCATTCTGGCAAGAAATTTAATTGGACTTTTGTTAATTCTCACTGTGAAGCTTTGGTTTTTCCTGTTGGGACTGGAGAGAAAAGCCAGCAGCTGGTGTTTGAGGATGCTAGGGACTTACACCATATTATGTCTAATATCTTTACTGTAAATAAACAAAATGAATAATTAAGTGAATAATGAGGTGTCCCAAATGAAGACTTCTCTGACGGTATCTGTGGAATGTTTGTACTCCTGTCATTTGTTCTCTGTTGGGCATCTTGGGCAGCACATTGCCCATATGGATATTCACGATGCATTTTTTTCAAGCAGAGCCCAGAAATAATATTAACAAAGGTTGTCATATATGCAGAGATGCTTTTGCCCTTCAGAGCTCTATCTGTCTGTATGAAAGGGGCAAGCATAAGAATAGGGGAATTTGTGTCATGGCCCCAAGGACACTGACCCGCCTGACTGCCCCTGCCTGGCTTCCCTCAGGGCCACCTCCACCCTGCCATGGCTCAGGGCCCCATGTCAGCCCCCCAGGGCCATCAGCCCCTGCCCAGCAATGCCACAGCAGGGCTGGTCTCCAGCTGCTCACAGCCCTGCCCAGCCATGGGCACACCTCTGGACTCACATTCCCAGCTGGTACCCAGCCTAAGCCCAGTCTTATCCCCAGGAACATGCCCCATGCCCAGGGCTAATGCAGCCCCTCATGCCACCAGCTTGCTCTGCCATCCTGGTGCTGTCCCAGTGTCCCCAGCCTGCCCTGCCATTCTGGGGCTGTCCCCAAGGCCTCCAACCTGCCCTGCAGTGAGCTCCCATGGCCCATAGGGAGCCACCAGGGCCTGATGTCTCACAGCTTCTGAGGTGGTTTTAGCTCAGACAAAATGCAGACAAGCTACATTAGAGGTGTTGTATAGTCTGTCCCAATACAAAAAAAATCAGTGAATTGTTGGGATATTTTACTGTTCTTGCTGCAGGGACAGACCTGGGATTTTGTTCACCTCCTGGATGCAGATAGTCTCCCCCACTGGGTCCCCCTGTCCTGCTTGGCCACCTGAGACAACACCAGGCCCCCTCTGGGGTTGAAAGAGGCAAGTCCCCATCTTTGTATTTTCAGCACTCCTTGAGAGAATGCTGCAATTCTCTCATCAGCTCCTCCCAAAACTCCAAGGCTTTGCAGTTTGTTGAAATTGGATGTAATACTAGATGGAACTAAGAGACCACAGTCTTGTAAGGAGCAGCAGAGGGAGCTGGCATTGTTCAGCCTGGAGAAAAGAAGGCTCAGGGGAGACCTTATTCCTCTCTACAACTATCTGAAAGGAATTTATTCAGGTGGCTGTTGGTTTTTTCTCCCTGGTAACAAAAAGCAGGACAATAAGAAATGGCCTCAACTTTTGCCAGGGGAGGTTAGATTGGATATTGGGAAAGCTTTCTTTATGGAAAGGGTGGTCAGGCATTGAAACAGGATGTTCCAGGGAACATCCATGGAAGTGTTCAAAGGGTGTATACATGTGCTTTAATGGTGAAGATGGTCATATGAGGTCAGTGTTGGACTCAGGGATCTTAGAGGTCTTTTCCAGCCTTAATGATTCTGTGATTCATGAGTCTATACTTGTTGGATGCAGATGGTATTTTCCATGCATAACGATTTTGCAATGGATGGAAATGTTCAAATCACTGGTACATCAGTGGCACAAAGGACAACTCTTCTCATGGTCCATGCAGCAGCTAAGGACAGAGCAAGGGGTAGGAGCTGCTGACCTCAGCCACAGATCTGCTTCAGCCATTGCTGAACAATTGCTTATTTTGTCTGTTCATTGCATTTATAAAATATAAATTGGAAGTAATCTGGTTTGTTGATTTAATTTACTTTTACAAAAAAAAAAAAAAAAAAAAGTGACAACACGAGTCTGTAAATGTGTGGTATCAGGCAAAATGAAGGTATGTTTGGGTTTTTTCCCCTTGAATATTTTATTAACATTCCTGTGATTAGCACTGAGCAAGCTGAGACCTGAATTTCTGCTGTTGTACTGAACAGGAGACACCTCTCTCAGCCAAATTTCTAGTGAACTTTCTGAAGACAATGGGGCAAGAGCCACAGGATGCCACAGGGGAACACCAGCATCTCCTGACCATCCTTTAGACAAATTACTGGGGAAGCTTGACACTGAGGCAGCTGGATTCTATGGAATTAGTATTATCTCAACTTAAGCTTTCCACCTTGAATGCAGCTGTGTATAAATACAATGCAAAGTGATTTTTTTTGTATATGTGATATGATAATTAAAGTTAGCATTTTCTCCACACTTGCTATTCTGAACTGTAAAGGAAAGCTAAATGAATTGTCAAGGAGACGTAGTGGAAACTAATGATGGGGATAGAATTCAGAAGGGCTCTGGACATCTGGGCTCAGTGCTCTGCTGAACACCAGTAATTGGTTAAAATCTGTTAATATCACCTTAGGTGAGTGTCCTAAGCTTTCCCTGACAGCTCTGCTGGCTGCTAGCTATGCTTTTGTGCCTTCATTTCCAGCCCAGGGCCAGACATGCTCTTTTCCATCTCCTTGGGCTGAGTGGAATTGGCAGATGACTGCTGCAACTGTATCACCTCTTTGCTCTGTCCCTTGTAGCCTGTGCTCACTGCCTATGGTCAAGTTAGCTGGTCACAGGTATATAGTCCCTCAGCTTCCTATCATCTGCTTAGGGAGGAAGCTTTAACACCTGTGCTGGAAAACATGTAAAATTGTAAGAAATATTGCCCCTGTCAGTGATGGAAAACTACAAAAATCTCACTCTGAACCACAAATGTAGAAAAACAAGTTAAAAGACACCAATGCTCTGCCACAACATCACTAAGATTTGATGAAATGACAGTTCTAAAAAAAAAGCAAAAAGGATTTTTATGTCTGTCTTCAAACACAATCTTGAATAACAATTCATATTCCCAGTATCATAGCATGAAACCCTAGACATTGCAACTACACAAAGTATAGCTTGTCCAATGTTAAACCACCAGCAAGGACAAACTATTTTTAGAATTGTCATATATTATTGCACCTGAGCTTTATTGGTCTTCAGATTAAAAGAGGTCTTTCTTCAGAGAAGTTCACTTGAATTTTATGCTCATTTACTAAGCCTTATGTTACTATTCAATTTATTTTAAAGCAGATTCTTTGGGGAAAATTAGAAAGCTAATTTGAATTGATTCTTTGGAGATTCAGGCTTAAATGAAGTGCCATAAAATTGACAGTCAGAGTGAAAAAATAGAATTGAATTCTATACTTGTACTACTCAATGGACACGGGCACCTTGCTCTTTGCTGCTGCTTCTGAGGGTTTTGATGCAGTATATTTTAGACAATTTAGACACACCTAAGCATGGCACTTCACTGAAGTTTTGGTCGCTAAGGAACTGCAGAGTATTCCTTGTTCAAATGTTTTTTATCAGACAAATTTATGGCTGGCAAGTTCATAAAATTCATCATTCTCTCCAGGTTTTCAAAACTAATTTTATAAATTCCTAGTGGCATTAATTCTAATATTGGGTAAATAATGGTAATTTAGCCTTTAATTGTGGACTTATCAGAGCAATGTTCCTCACCAACTATCTCCCCTTTTTCCAAGTGCACCAGCTCACATTTGGCTAAAAATGTTTTGAGTGTCCAACAGTTTTAATGCCCAGTTTAAAACATTCTGTGACAGGTTTGAGGTTTAGGTAGCAGATGTGTGTTTTGAGTATTTTCAAAAACAACATAACTTTTTAGATTTCACTATCCCATATTACAGGGAATCTAAATTTGTTAACACTTTCAGACAATTTAGGCCACCATGGTAATTTGTTATGAAATGAGTAAACATTCTTACAGGTTTTTGGTCAACAGGTCAAGCCTGTAGACAGAAACATTTTAAACATCCAGAGACATTTTTCTTTAGAAAAATGAGACCATCTGCTTAACAGAATTTATGCTTTTCTCTAACTGTTTGATGCATTTACAGCTTGGGAAATTCACAGAAATAATGGCTGAGGAGATGGTTGTTCAATTTCCTGTCACATAAATTACTGAGTAGATGTTCATTACTCCATCCCAGTGCTGTGCTTCCAACCTAATCAGAAGAAGTGAGGATTTAAAAACACATGCTGGAGAAAACTCCAGTACATGCTATTATTTGCTCTGCACATATGGTCCCTTATTAGAAATGACTGTTATTTTGTATGAGTAAATATGTGAAGAAATATTTAAGCTGGAAAAAATAGATATTGCTTTTTTCTTATAAACTTAATGTGAAAACAATTTTACTGAAAGAAGCGTTCATTCTCAGGATTATTTTCTGATATGCCACGCTTTCCAAACAGTATTAGTCAGGAGCAGACATGCTTATTTGCTTTAGTTCCCATTGTAAGTGGACACCTGAAGTCAGACACCAAAGTTGATATTTAAATGTGAAACTAAAACCCCCCAGTCTTTCACACATGCTAAGTTTTGCTACAACCCTCAGCAATCTCAGTGGGAGCTGTGGCTGCTCAACATTTTGAAAATTTGGCAGTTTTAAGTGAGGTGCTTTGTGGAGGAGAGAGGTGTCTGTCTGCCTTGATCCAACTCAACTGCTCCTTGGAACCAGCTGGAAATGAGGGGGTTGTGATGCTTCCCTTGTTTGCTGCACTGCTGAGCTGATGGAAACCTACAGACTGCTCTCCTCTGTGCCCCTGGCTTTCTGAAAGCAAAGCTTGCTGTTCAGAAACTTTCAAGCACATGCTATTCAGAAACTTTCTTCTACCCCTTTTTGCTTAAGACATTAAGCAGAATTTGCCAACATGCTGGCAGCCACAAGCATGTCAAGCTGTTTGGCTCTGGGAAGTGGCATGTGCTGCATTTTCTCATTTGTAGGGCAGAATTTTGACAGAGCTGATCTCTGGATCCCTGGAAATCCTTTAGCATCTGTCATGCTTACATAAAGAATAACATTTGCTCAAAGCCAGAGACCTGTCCTCAGTGTATCTCAATGGATAAGAATCTGAAATTTCCCTCTATTGAAAATGGAATTGTTTCTGAATGCTGCGTGCAATAATATAACAACATGACGGATAAAGAAAAAATAGGAAAAGTAAGTTTCCTCCAGTTGTCTCTGCTTTGTATTTCTGTTCTTACTCCACCAGAAGCTTGAGTCTTTCCTCTCTGTGTAGAGCAGCATTTTGGCAGCAAGCACTTACCCATGATGCAGCTCTGAGCCAGGCATGTCCCTCTCTTTCTTCCAAGTGCGTGTGTGAAAAGACATTGGCACTGTCCAGTCCTTAGGTCTCTGTCTTATTTATATGTTATAATATTAAAATAAGCCAGGAGAACCTTTTTCCGTAGATAAACATAACTTTCTGACACCAAATGAAGCACAAGGTTTGGAAACCTGCCTCCTTCCTGCTCCCATCTCCCTGCAGGGTGCCTCCTTCCCTCAAGCCTGGCTTTTCCATCCTGTGGTTTTCAGTGGCTTCTTGGGCTGAGTAGGTCCATGAAACTCTTGCCCTTCCTTGAAGAAACCTGTTGCTCCCTGGGTCCCCTGCTCCAGGTCTGCTCCCTCCTGCCAGCCTCCTGGTGTTCCCCAAGGCCTTCCCCATGGCCCCATCCAGTGATCCCAAGTGGAGGAGGCTCCCAGCAAGCTCTTCTACCAACTTGGGTAAGGAAGGCAATGATCTGTTAAGAGTCCTGTTTTGATCCTGTAACTACAAGCTTTGTGTTTTCCCCATTGATCTCATTGGGGATTTTTTCTTGGAGAAGGAAGCTGGTTGGCAGTTTTGGTTGTTACTAATGAAGTTTTGGTTGTTAATAATGATGTAAACTGTACATTATATGATATGTGTTAATTTGCTAAAGGTTAGAAAAGGCCTTTTAAGAACCCCAGCAGATTTTGGGGGGGTTATTAAATCATATGGTGAAAGGAGGATCCATACCTGATTCTAAATAGCAAGTTGATTCCAGGTAAGGACTAAAGAAAGTATGCAAAGAAAATGAAAGACACTTCTTACTTTTTAAGGAAAAAAAGCTGCATGAGAACAGGAAATCATTGCAAGCTATTTAATTTAAACATTTTTTTTCTAATTAGACTTTGATAATTGCAGTTAATTGTCTCTTTTTTTGTAACTGTGTCTGAGTCCCTTTGCTGAGCTGAGTGCTGTCCCTCAGACAGGGAGTCTTGTATTTGTATTAAGATAAAAACTCATTGTTTTCTCAGGTTTACATCAGAGTTTAGTTATAATGATGACTGTCTTCTAATGATAGTTTTAAATAAACCTGATTTTATTTAAGTATTTATTAGGTCTTGTCACTAGAAATAACACAGTAAAACCAGATTTGGTTATTAGCTAAACCTTTGACAATGTAACTCAAACAATAGGTAAGTTTTCTCTTTGAGTTAAGCAACAGAAGATGCAATTTCCATTCTTTTAGCAAGCACAATAATTTTCATTCAAAAACCTTTTGGAAATTCTTGTTCTTTTACAAGATTCTGATCTTTTTTAGTCTTATATCTTTTAGGGGCAATGTGAAAGAAGTAAAGGAGCACATTGAAGTGCAGGAAGCAAAAAAAGAATGAAACTCAGGGTTTTCTTTTAAGAAAAACGAAAATGGAAAACATCTAACAAATCTTTTTATGGGAAACTGAGTAAGTAGACATTGTTTATTTCAAAAGTACCTATAAAAATAATATAAATGAAAATATTTGCCATCATTACAAGCTGCCCATAGGCAGTCTCACTGTAATTATTTTACTCTGTTTCTAATGCTGAAGTGTCACACCATGGAGATAAGTGCTTCAGAGGTGCCAATAGACAGGCTTTTGATATTAAATTACATAGTATTATCACACACTAATCAAAGTGAGAAATAGTACAATGGCAAGGGAATTACCTTTATTTGAGAGCTGGGAGCACATGTCCATAGCAGAGCTGAGGGCAAAGCAGAGCATGTGCTGCACAGTCCATGTGTCCTTTCTGCCTGTGCTGTCCATGAGCAAAGCAGAGAGCCTGGCTGAGGTGCTGCTGGCACCCAGGGTGCTACCCAGCAGCTGCAGTGCCCCACACCTCTGTGGGTGTATCAATAGCTCACATCCTGTGCAGACAGGGCACTTTTGCTCTCTGGTGCTTTCCAGGTATAATTTCAATGGGACATCAATATCCAGTTCCAGTCACAGCTGCCTTTGCTCTGCTTTAATTATCTGATGACCATGGTAACTCCATTTATTTCATAATTTTTTCAAGCTATCGGAAAAGTAAAATCTAAAAGATATGTCCAAGGAACCAGAAAATGTACAACATAGACATCTTTATATAGGTGTATCTGTAAAACAACTACATAAAATTATCTATCACAACATTTACAAAACAAATCTTAAACCAAATAAATTAATACCGAAAGACTTTACAAGCCTCACAGTAAATCTTGTTTTTCATTATACATAGGAAACATAAAAGCATTGTCATGCCAAGTAACAAATTCCCTTTTCCTCATCACATAACAAAACCTCTGACTGGAGCTGTCCCCCAGAATAGCCTGAAGTTATCTTTGTTTGTTGATCACATTAAATCCAGTACACCATTTTTTTACTTTTAACATTAGCTTGATATTTTATTATTAGTGTTAGTAAGCAGAAAATATTATCAGTAGTTTACCTTAACAGTTACTTACATTGTCCCACATGATAATGAAGACATAAATTTTAAAATATCTATGCATAAGTGAAGAAACAGAACATTTGTAGTTCCAGAGTTCTGTTCCCTTTCTTAATGAAATATGTAGATGAACAAACTGATCTCCAAATAAGCCAAATCACTTCAATGGTTTTACAGTAAAGGTAAGTTACAGCTTCTTCTAATCTGATACAACCTCTAAAAGGCTGAGGAGATGAAAGACCACTCACTAGACTGAGGTAAGTGCTGTGAGGAATGCAAAACTCAAAAAAACTTACACATATCTGTGACAAAATGCTACATACTTTGTATTTGCTACATTAATAATAATAACATAATTATTAGATTGATTTTATTAGATATACAACTATTTTTAATCACCATTTTTAATATGCTTCATTCCAGAAGCACACAGAACTAAATGTAAGCTGTGCTTAGGCATGTTTGAAAACCTACTCTATAATTATAATATATGGAGGATGCAGGTGCCATCCCCCTTAAATTGCCTGGCCACTGCACCACGTAATTGAGGGCAGAAATGGACCAGAATCCCTCTGCTCGTGTATGTCAGCAAGGAATTATCTATATGATTCTTTGCCCATTTATCATTTGGTAGAAGATTCTGCAATAATTTCTTCAGCTCTCATGCATGCCCACTCTACAGCCACATTTGCACTGTGTTTCTGTGGCATGTGTTGAAAACAATTATTAGCACGTGCTGAAGACTATCAAATGAGATGTTTGCAGCTGTCATTTCCCAGGATTATCTTTTGCCTCCCATTTGGGCTGATTATGTCTGTTGTCAACAGGCTGTTGGAGGATCATGTAACAGGGGCCAAATGCAAGACTTTTCTCATCAGACAGCACTTAGGGATAGGAAACCCAAGGGAAATAAATGCAGAGGACATAAAAAGAGAAAATAAGCACAAAGAAGGAATAACAGAGTTTTGTTCATAGCTGAGTGATGTTTCATAACTTCAGCATAATTTGGCTTTTTGATGAAGCTAATGCTTCATTCAATGCAATTTTATACTTAAATTACCTACAAATTCAAAATTATCTTCTGACTACATCATCTGGTCAGACTCAGACATGACAAATACAATATAAGCAACTTCATGTCACTAAGGCACTGGAGCCTGCAGCTGGGGAAGCCTGAGGCATTTCCTCAAATTCCCATTGAAGTTGCTAGAAGGTTTTCCTAAATAAAGTGAAGTGCCTGTGATCAGACTATGTTCCTCACAGGATGGGGACATGCTGGGAAAATTTCCCTGTATCTAAAGGCTTGTCAAAAATACAACCCCCAGCACACTCAGCATTTCACAGCTGAGAGCCAGATGGATGGTGGATACTCTTCACCCAGTCCCCTTTCTCTACCTTTTCTTTTTTCATATGTTTAAGGCAGAGAGAAGTAATTAATGATATGTGGGCTGGGAGAAGTGTAGGGTCATTACACTGTAAGAGCTAAAATGCTCACAGGTGCTTGATGCCTTGCTGCACTGAGAACTACTCACAAGCTGCTGCTCCCAAAGTCCAGCCATATGTGTTAGAAAAACTAGTGTGAAGTTTTAATGTACAAGTAGATAGTTAGACAGGCACATTAATATTTCATGGAGAATTGTTAGACTCAGAAAAATATGCAAGACACTTTTATTCAGATCCAAATTTGCCTTTACTCAAGCACTGAATTCAGTAGACAAGGAGTTCAATATTTGACACTTGAGTGTAGGTATCCATATAAATTGATACTTCTCAGTTGGACAGTGGGTGTTTCTCAGTCAAATAAAGGCTGAATAGCACACAGGATGTGCTGCAGGTAGGAGAGCAATAAGACAGGTATGGCTCTGCATAACATGCACTTTTTACATTGTACTCTTCACATTGTGTCTGCAAGAGGAGTTTTATACAATCTGTCACAGCTCTTACAAGAAAACAGAAATTCATTTACACTAATTATCTGCCTTAAGACAGAGCTTTGTCCCATTTCTCCATCATCTCCCCCTCCTTGTCTGGCAAAATGAGAGTGAACATCAGTGCAGGTTCCTGTGGGGAGTTGTTTTGGCTGGAACCTGACAGGCACAGATGGACAACAAGCTGCAGTCCCTGGTCCTACTTGGCTGAACAACCACACTGGGTCATCTAATGGACACTCAGAGCCATGAGAGCACTTGTTTGCTCTGAACTGCAGCTCCACTGTTTTCCTTGGGTTGACAACTGGCACACTGTAGTCCCTCTCAAAAAAATTTCTCTCTGATGCCCATTTTAGGTCTGGTACAAGCCTTGTGGCCTACTTCTTCTCTTCTTTCTCCCACACACAGAGCCATGAGAAAGCCTCTACTCTTTGTACCCACCACCCAGCTTCAGGCACTGGTGCTCTGTACAGAACATGGTCATTAGGCTCGTTCCTGAGCCTCTGGCTGATGATAGAGCCTGGTCCTAAGAAGCCCAAATTGGCAGCACAATTGGCAGGTGACGTGATCAGTGTGGGTGCCCCAGGCACTGCTGATGCTTCCAGCCCACCAGATCTCCCTGTTAACACCTTGTTGGGTGAGGGTGGCTAGAAAGGAAAAGCCATGGGATAAGGGCAACATAGAGAAACACAGGGGTCCTGTAGAATTAGCAGGATCAGAGGAATGTTGGCACTGTGGTGAGGCCTTGAGTATGGGCAGCTGATGACAGGAAGAGGAACAGCTGGAGAGAAGTGCATCAAGGCCATCTGGAGCATGGGACATCTGAGCACAGGGAAGGCCTCTGCTGCAGAGGCTGGATCTGCTCGTGGTGCTCTCTGCTGCTGTCCCAATGGCCACACAAGCCTGCTGGTGTCCTGCAGTTCCAGCTGGGCCCCTTTTCTACCCTTCCTCCAGGTGCTACACCCCTGCCTTCTCCCTTCCTGTAGACAGTCCTTGAACCCTGCTAGGCCAAGCTCTTGTTCTTTTATTTATTCCTGCACTCCCACTCGTTGTATGAACTGTTGTTTCCCTGCTAGCCTCCATGAAACCAGCAAGGCTGCATCCATCTTTCTCTTCCTTGCAATCTCTAGTCCCCTCCAGATTGAGAATGGCTACTGTTTATCTGAATTCCTTCTCTGTATTCTGACACCAGGGTGTTAGATGAGTTTCTGGGAGGACAGGCTTCCCACTCCCAATGCCCTGAAGAAAGCTGCTCCAAGGGTGCACCTTTCTGGGAGTACACCTTTCAAGTATGCAGTGTGGCTCCTCTAAAACCCATGATAGCCATGGGTAAAGCATTCACATCTAGACAGTGGCTAATATTGCAGATGCTTGGGCTCTTTCTTGGTATTCCTTTTTTTCCTTACATTTTTTTCTCCCTCCCTCTGTTTTACACTTATCTCCCCACCATATCTGGCCCTTCAGTCTCCTTGCTCATCCTAGAAAAATGAGGAATCTATTACAATACTACAAGAGTGTCTTGTGACTATGACACAGTGGTAGATGGCTCTGACAGCACAATTATGTTGAAGCCAGTGGAATTGAGCCTTTTCTATCTTACAGCTAAGAATCTGACTCCTATTTTCAATAGATTAATTTTTTTTACATTTACAGAAGTCATCCAATGTCTACTTTTTGCTGCTCCTTCTTCTTGTCTAAGCACTTTACTCTTCTGTTCTCACAACAATCTATTTCTTGAAAACAATGAATTAATTTTATAAGAATAATGGTCTTGTGTGTGAAGCTCAATCAATCCAGTTTTCAAGTCTTTTCCAAGTTGTCCAAGCTCTACAGTTTAAAAATCCACACTTCAGCTTCTCACCACAAGTGTGAGATGCTTCTTAAATTTCTGGGCAGTTGGATTATTTGCTGTCCTCAGGCAACATCAATTTGTACATTACCACAATGAGCCCAAATTGCTCTCCATGGTTTGATTCAGCTCCAGAGGCAAATTATAAGATTTAGGCACAACTGGGAAAATACAGGTGAGAATTTCAAAAGTTCCTTCCAGCACATACAAGCTCAGCTTCCTTAAAACTGTGCTGCAGGTCAGTCAGTATTCAATGTCTGCTCACACAACACTTTATTATAGCTCTGTTAAGGTGTGTTAGGAGAGCCCAGCAGGCATACTTCTTATTTCTGAATTGACTGCCAGCTAGTGAACAGATGTGATTCCCTCCCTCCACCCTCCTGAAGAGCCATGCGGGTAATTTCACCTGCAGACATGCAGATTTACTCAGTGCAGGCAAACAACTTGCATCTGCTACACTGTTTCTTTTGGTTATTTTTCTGACATTGTCAGGAAGGCCTCCACATTTCTTGGTTGAAGCACCCCAAACAATAACTCTGTGAATAAGCTGAGAATGGACAACGAACTCACGTGAGTGATTTGTGACCATGGCCTCAGTCAGACTAATGACAGTGCACATTTCTGTCATTTGGCCATTGCTCATGTATGTGCGTATTCTTCAGAGGTACTCAAAACTTGGGTTTTGCAATAAAAAAAACCCAAATCTTTTGGCATAAAACACATTAAAAGGAACATTTCCTTAAGGTTTATGCAATGAAAATAATAACTAAAAAACCAGAAGGCACTAAACAAAAAATAAGAGTATGTATGAAAAAAAGATAAAAAGGCAGAGGGATGAAGTACTGAGTTTTAAGCTAATGAATTCTAAAATAGAGATTTCTCTGTATTTCTCTGCTATGAGAAATAATCATATCAGACAACACATTTTAGAGTTGCTATTCTCTTTTTCTTGTCACACTGCACCTTAGAAAACTGAGATCAGGTCTTTTGCTTAACCCTTTTTTCAGTTTTTATATTTTTGCATTTAGTAATATTGCACCTCTGTTGTATCTGTTCCTTGTCAACATTACTTCTAGGCTTTGACGTTTAAATGAAATGATGTTTTCATGTTCAATTAGAAAATACTATCAGGACATACTTGTGTTTAAACACATTTCAATGGAAGAAATTATAAAAGAAAGCCCCTAAAAACATGCTTGTTGATCTCTGATTATGTGAAGCATCTTTTATCTCAATTATTTGCTAGATTTGTCTCTTTAGCATTGCTTTTACAGGAACAGTAAAGAATACTATTCAAAACACATTAAAGCATAGAAAAAGAGCTGATATTTTCTCTTATTGTTCAAATGACATCTCAAGCATAAAACAAAACGTGAGGAGTGAGTCAATATCTTGAAAGCACAAAACCACAGAATTGATCTTTTTATTTGAAGTGGTTCCATGTGTTGAGCTGAAGTGGGAGTCCCAGATACTTTCCACTTACAAAAATCAGACCACATCAGTTTAACCTAAACACCCAGAAGTGGATTTAGTAGCTTGACATCTTTGAAAGCTCAGCCATTTCCCCAGAAGGTTCCATGGAGGAGCAGCAGTAATTAAGTTCTTCTTACCCTGTGCTTTTGCTTTTCCTTGTTCTCGTGCATGTCTTTGCCTTAGGAACAAGGCTGAGATTTGGTGCATTGAGCACATTTCATCCCTTGGCCAGCAGTAGTGTGGGTCCCTGCTTGGTGTGGGGAGGAAGCAAAGCAAAGCCATGTTGGGAGTGAATTGCAGGACATGCTGCATGGCCTGGGAGCCCCATAGAAGCACCCGAGAACCCAGGAGAGGTCTTTCTCCTTGCCAAGAAAGGCTTGCCATGAGCTCCTCTTTCTAATCTGACTTGTAGATGTCCACTGTAGGGAAGGGTGCAGGAAAGAGATATCCCAAGACACACCTAACACTGATGGCAGTGATGCTGAGCATGTGAAGCATCACTTGGATGCCCTGCAGAAGCTGTGCCCATGCTTTTAGGGCTGAACAGACTGAAGCAGCTGCCTTGTGATACCCAGAAGCACCAAGCTGGCTTCATCCAACTATCCACACCTTCCAAATACCTTCTAGTGCCTTCAGAGGCAACTAGAAACACCTGCCCTGTTTGTGAGGTGTTGAGTGTTCTTGTTAATGTACTACCTCTTTAGCAGGGCACTTAGGATTGAGCTCCAGTTAAGGTAACTGTGAGCACCTTGTGCACTTTAATTATTAATGCTGTTGATTTTCTTATTTCATTGCTGTTTTAAGTAAATTGTTCTTATCTCAACCTGTGATCTTTGCCTTTTGTAATTCCAATTCTCCTCTCCAGCCCCAATAGGAGAGGGAGAGGGGAAGGAGGGATTGAATGGAGTGGTGCATGGATTGGAGTTTTGATAGGAACACTAAATGGGAGAATACCATTCCTAAACCATGACAACATAGCACTGGATTCCTCTGGGCAGAATATAACAAGCCACTGATAAGTGCATGCCGCTGCTAACAGAGTTTGCAAAGCTGTAATCAGTGTAAACACTTTGTGTCTGGCAATTTCCTACTCTGGGTGGAATGGTGTGTCCCAGACTTTCAAAAGCATCTTTTGCAATTGTGATGGGGCTCTTCTCTCCATGCTGGGTATTGCCAAGTTGAGGGTGGCTGTGTTGTCTAGGGCAATAGAGGAGTCCTGTCCAGAGGAGACACAGGAATGGCTTGTATGCTGAGCCTTGTTCAGGAAAATTGCTCTGAGCTGACCTCAATTGGGCACCTCTGTATAACAGGGTACAGAAAGGGCCATCTGTGTAAGGACAGCCCAGTATGAAGAGGATGCTTGTCAGAGGCTATGCTGGAGATTTGGGGCATACACATGCTGGCTGCATGTCTTCAAAGGCTCCTGCATGCAGAGACAATAGGTATGGGAGATGGGAGCCAGCCTGTCAGAATGCTGAATGCACCAGTTGCCAGAATGGGTGGCTGCCATGAGCTTGGGCCCTGTGATCCAGTGATCCTGAGTCTGAACTTTTATAGCCAGAAGAGATGTAACCTGTGGTGTTTCTAGGCAGAACTATTTGCTGATTAACCTTGATGACCTTGGATTCTAATAATACAGTAATTTTAAGGCTAATGTAGCAAATTGAAGCAGTGAAGACCTTTCAGGTGACACTTGTGTAAAAATTCCACTTTAAAAATAAAGTAGGATTAGAAAGAACATATTAGCTAAAACATTTGCTGGCTATTTCAGACTTGACATCATAATTCTTGTGAATTAATGGGAATTATCTGTAATAGTCTGGCAAACATTTCCTTCTCTGTTCCTTGTTTATCAGCTCTATTATCCCTTGTCATGTTTTTAGTCTAAGCTAAGAGACTAATCAGAAGCCAGATAAAATAGCCTGAAAGATCGCTGCTGATTTCAGACATCTCTGGAGCAGTCTCTAACACTAGTAATCTCTTGGAATATGAACCCAATTTTGAAGGCATTTATACTGATGGAATAACTGCTTGCTTCAGAAAGTTACTCTGCATTTCCATCATTTAAACTCTTCTATTTTTATTCACCTGTGCACCACCAAACAATGCTACTGTGCTTTATAAATAACAGTGAGTAACAGACAGTGATTGTATCCTCATGCCCTCTTTCTATTAAGTTCTGAGCAGATTTGGATGGGTAAAAGCTTTATGCTTCAGATTCTCCTTTTATTTGAGCCACTTAAATTTTTCATCTATATAAAGTTATTTTCCCTCTTCAGTCCTTCCCTGTCCTCTCCTGCCTCTGGCTGCTCCTCAGCATTTTAGTCAATAGGAACTTCAATTGGTGCAAGCACATTAGGAATTAGCCCAAGAGCAAGTGTGTTATGTGAAAGTTTCCTATTATTTCCTCAGAGAAGATGAAAGCAAAGGAAAGAACCAAGTATACTGTGCAAAACAAGGACAACGGGCAAGTACAGGATCAAGGAGGGAAGATCTATTAAACTTGCATTCAACTCGGTGGAAAGAGAAGGGGCCAAGGCATGTAGTGTGTCTGCAATTATCATACAGTGCTTTGGGACAGTGATTTCCAGTATGCTCTTTCCCATTTTGTTTAATTTTTAATTCAAATTGTGTACTAAAAATAGGGAGCATTTTCGAGCTGAAAATATTTGAATGGCATAGGAATAAAAACCAGAAACTGCAAGAGGAATGCTGCTGTAGCTGAAACAGCCCTGCTGGGATTTTTAGCTTTGTGTCTCAGTCAGTTAGAGTTACAAAATGCAGATTTGCCTTATCTGGGTCATTTTGGCTGAGAGAACACATGGTAGTCCCTTTGTGAAATAAACAATTAGCCAGAGCAAGTGGTCATCTGTCTAATTCTCTTTCTGTAGCTACTGCTATTCCCTTCTCTTGTGTGAATTTATTTGTACAGATGATTATTAATAGCAAGAAGATTTTAATTTTTGCAAGCTTTATAAAAAATGCTGCAGCCTCTAGTTTTCAGTTTGTATCACTGCAATATGGCTTGTTTGTCCAGAACCAGAAGGTCAAAAGACTTTTATCTAGATAAAATTATGAAACCTTATGCTTATGTATTAGCCTCCTCTCCAGAGAAGAGTGGAGAATTTTTTGCCTGAAGTCTCAATTCAGCAACTGCTCTGAAGAGATCCCTTTAAAAAGAAGAGCTATTCCTTTTCTAGGCTAAGCATAAAAAAAAAAAAAAAAAAAAAAAACCGCTGAAAAATCAGAAAGCAGTTTCATCTAATTCTTAGGCAGCTGTGCTTTACAAGCCTTACCAGTCCTCTGCCATGACTGTATGCACATGGTGTAGGCACCACTCTCCAGCAGCCACTGGAGGTGGTGCTGCCACCTCTGCTTTTGGGTCTCCATTCCATTGAGACTGGCATTGGTGACTTTTCATGAAACAGCTGATTTGGTGTGGTAAAGACACAAACAGGAAACTTCCACAACTTCAGCTTTGTTTTTTGTCCAAGTTACATGTTTTGTGAATTATAATATTGGTAACATAATCTCATATCTTTCTCTAGATTTCTGTGGACTTCTGTTTGAAGGATTAAATGCATTTGCCTAATTCACATATTAAATCTTATACCCAGGGAGGCTAAGAAGGAATAATTACCCTGAATTTTACAAAATCACATCCTTCTTTCCAGAGCTTTTCTAAGGTTCTCCAACCATGTCCAACTGGAAGGATTGTTACACCCTAATGAACCAGCCTCTCCTTTAGAAAATACTGGTTCATCCAACTAGAGGGTATTTTAGAAAAGAAAAAAAGAGATCCATATGTTTCATTTTCTGCCATTTTAAAATCTAGTAATCAATTATGGTTCAGAGTACCCAAGGCCAGTTAAAGAGCTTTAAATGCTTAAGTCAAGGTGAGATAGGCATTTTCTTTTTGGACTTAAAATGGTATTGGTAGAAATTTGCTATCAAGAGATACCACCAAATACACCACCTGATGCCTGCTTCCAGATCCTGTTTAGCTTTGTAGAATCTGAGCCCCTGAATGTTAAGAATTAGGGGAATACTTGAAAACCCTCCATTGCACTGTCAATGAATTTGCTTGCTTCTCCCAGAAAAACTAGAAAAGTGTTGGGTTTTGTTTTGATTTGATTTCCCCCCCCCCTCATTTTCTTCCATCAAATGTAGTTCCCAGTTTCTAATAAGCTTTGGAGCTGACAGTTGTTCTGGAGTTACAACCAATGTTAAGCATGCAGGGGTGAATGAGGGTTAGTTTAAATTTTAAGAGGAGAATATCAGCTCAGAAGTGAGCCAGGTCATATTCCAAAAGCAGTGAATTGTATCCAGCCCCAGTGTGGTGGACGACGGGCACCTGAGCTGCAGCTTACATGTTACAAATAGTTTGTGGTTATGTCTGTCTAGGAAGGGATACTGCAGATAGGTACCCTTATCATTCTCTGAAGTTTTTCTATGTTTTTATAGATGAGTTGTTTGCCAAACCTGAAATCTCATTTTCTGTTGCTGTTGGAGAAAAGATACTAGAGACAACTGAAAGAAAATTTCTGTTGTGTGGCATATGGCTGGACCTGAGCAGTAAACCACAAACCAACCTCATCCCCCAGAAGCTGCTTCACAGAGTTGTCTGTTTGGACTAATACAACATGTGGTTGCTGTGGAAAAGGAAGACAAGGCTAGATGTCCTGCATCTGCTTTTCTTGACAACCCAGCAGTGTGATTTCTCCTGCAGTAAAGTGTGTTGGAAAGCTTAGATAAATCTTTTAGGGGCATGGCTCATGACACAGGCTTGGGGCAGTGGGGACATGGCCCTTGTAAGTGAGGAGAGCCTGGGGTGAGAAAGAAGACTCTTGCATCTTTCACTGAAATAATTCCCCAAACAAGTTTCAAGTTTAGAACAAGTGGGAAAAAATAGCTTGCGTGGGATCACCTGAGTGACAGTGCCTTGCAGAGCAGGATATCCTTGATTCCCTGATGACACATCAGGACAACAGTTCTTTAACACTTAGAGAGTATATTTTATCTTCAAAGCTTCACTAACATTAGCTAATTGATCCTCATAAAGCCTGAGGGAGTTACATACGTATTGTTACAAGCCATGGACTAACAGAGGACTTCACAGTTATCCCCATGACTCAAGCTGTGGCTACTGCTGACATCATCCAGGGCAGGAATTAAGATGATCTTACTAAAAAGCATTTCCTTTCCCACCCCCAACAGGTGGCAGTTCAATGAAACTGTCAACAGTGATTTAGAAGTTGTGATTCAAAATGAAGCTGGACTGTTTCTATCTACCACAACGTAATATAGCCATTCACAGCTAATAAATGCCTTTAACCAAGCAGGCTGTGGGGTGCAGCCTGGGGAACTGGGCAGAGGGCATCCAGGGGTGTACTCAGTCAAAATCCCAGCAAGCCAGTGCCAGCTCTTGCTCTGCTGGAGCCATGCTATAGCCCTGAATGTTCATCTTCACACCTCAGGGAAATGAAGAAGTAGATCCATCTCTGTGCATCCATGCACAGAGAAAGTGAGCAGCACTGTAACTCTGCACAAACTGTCTGTAGCTGTATGGTGACCAGAAAATATGTGTGTGTATGTGTATATACATATATATTTTTTGTCCTGCTTCTCTTGCTGCTTCTTCTAAGGCCATGATACCAGGGGTGAAGCAACTGTCTTGAAGCATCTTGCTGCTTGGATAAAAAAACGCCTGTTCTTCCTTAGTATAGATAAGGCCATCTGTGCACAGCTGAAGTGAGATAATATTTAGGAGCCTTCCAGGGTACTAAAGACTGCACTTTCTTTGACATCTTATGCTGCTCAAGCTCATGGCAGTGCTCCCTTCGAACTTGCTTACTTGTTATGTAGTTCTCCCCACTTGCATAAATTGAAGTTGAGTGCAATTAATGTAAATGATATGGCCCAGGGAGGGCACACGTGACAGAATCCATGCTGGTAGGAGCCAGCTGATGGTTGGACATCACAGGTCTCTGCACTATGTACCACTAGGTTTGACATCCATCAGTCAATAGAACCCACACTGCCCACCTTTAGAGGGTGAGTTACATGTGAAAAAGTGTTTTTCTCTGTAGTTACTAAAAGAGACCACTGGGATTGTGGGGACCTGCATGAAAACTGCTGTGGTAGATATGCCTTACAGAACAGAGATAGATGTAGCTGCAAGGCAGCAGTTTTCTGCTTGACTGAAAGTCAGACCATGCACCCTGAAGGATGTTTGCTTTTGGCCTGTTGTTAAAGGTCTACTTTAATGGCAATTCCACTGCCATCTCAGTGAATCCCTTCTAGATAGTCTATATCCTCTTTATGTTTTCCTAATATTTAACCTAAATCTTTCAATTGTTGCAATTACATTCTCATCTGTTACTTCTCCACAACTACTTCCTGTCCAGTCCATCGTGGACATGGAAATTATTTACTTTCTTTGTGTGACAGCTTGATTGTATGCATGACAGCTTAAAAGATGCTGTTGTGTCCCAGCTGGGACTTTTCTTTGATTTAAACAACCCTGTTCATTCAGCCTATACTTGCAGACTGTGGTTTCTAGAGAGCTGATCTATTTTGATCCTCCCATCTGGTATGTCCTCCACAGGACATACTGGGATGTGACCTCACCAGTGCTGAACCAACAAGCAATAATTACTTCATATGTTTTTAATGTTACCCAGTGAGAGAACTCTGCTTTTTGGGTGTGTCAGTGTTTACTGGGGGCCCAGGGTAGGCACAGACCCAGGTGTCAAGGAGGGACAGCATTTCCCAGTGGTCCAGAAAACAACTAAATTATATATTTACCTTTTGATTTTCGCTTCTTCCCTTTTTCATTGTACCAAGAGTAGTAGTAAAGGAAACTTACCTCTGTTAAGAAATTTCTTCTCTTGTAACATCCTAATTTAGGATTGCTATAACATAGCAGCACTAGTGACATCACAGCTGTACTAGAAAATTCATTCCAAAATTAACATACCCAAGACTCAACCAAGTGAAGCAAACTAATTGTAATGGGTGAGTCATGATAAACTATAGAAAAGAAGAAGTTCAGAATATTTAGCAGACATATCAAAGGTCACATGAGAAAAACACAAAGGTCAGTATGAGAATTATTATGTTATTAACATCTAAAGTTTTGCTCCTTCAGAAACTAAGTCATATAATCCCAAATGAAAGTGAAATACAACTATTCTTGTGGAGAAAGACAAAACAAGCCAACTAGAAGGACACAGAAATACATAATTTTTACCAAAATACTGAATGTAGCCTAGGGGTGTTGCACAGGCAAGCGGCTGCAACTTGACCAATGTTGATTTCCATGTGAAATGGAAGCACATTTTGACTGGAAAATGTAAAAAGGAAAATAAACATCACTGTAAGAGAGAGGGGATTGTGTTTCATCAAAACTGAACTGGTGTTTCCGTGACCAGAAAATTTTCTACTTTGGAAACAGTAAAGGGGGCCTTAACTGTAGGCGAATGACCTTCATGCTTCAGCTACTTCTTCTACTTCCCCAGTCTTGACAAAGAGGCTGATGAACAGAGGCTCCTCCCTACATTTGTCATTATGTGTTGCAGGAAATGAACGTAACAAAATTTGGTGCAGAACCTTGTGAAAAGGAAAGGTGATTTGCTTTATACAAATCTATTTCCAGTCCTTCAAGTTCATTCTTGCAGATTGTTCATGTATGCACACACATACATTTCTCACGTGTGTTCACACTCACTCAAGAGCCTTGTGCTGTCTGTGCTCAGGGAGGCAGGGACACTTACCACGTCTCAGCTTTTTCTTTTCTGGCAGTGACAAACTCCTCTTTCACTAATCCTTTCATAGGATTTGAGAAATTGAGGAGGATTTGAGAAATTTCTAGGAATTGAGAAATTACTGTAATGTAATAGATTGACCTCAAATCTTGCTCAGTCCTTGCTCCAAGAATGTAAAGCAGGGTTACTCCCCTTCATATTTGTCTGTGTTCTAAGATTATAATCCTATTTCCTGTTGAGACAAACGGAAGACACTGGCAAAACAGCTGAGGTACATGCTTGCTCCCATCTTGCTATTACGAAAGTGCAAGATTTGTGCTGATGAACCATCTCTGATGGTCTTTATTGCAGAGTAGACAGCTGGTCTTCACAGGAATGCACTCCCCAGCATCTACAGCTCAACTTTTGCCATTCATATCCTTGGTAATCAGCATGGGTTATTCTTTTACACCTTGCTCTCATTTCTAATAGTGCTCTGACACACAGGAATTTCTATTGGTAAGTCAGCTAGGTTGATCTTAATATGTCACAAATGTCCACCCAGATGATAGTCTGCAGCCAGGACCTTGTAACTTGAGAAGTATTCCTCCAGACTCCCCGAAGCTTCTAACTCAGCAGAGGCTGCCAGATGGAGTGAGCAGGCTGATGCAGCCCAAACACACCTCTCATCCCAGTGAGGAAGGAGATTATTGCTGCCATAGTGGTCACTGTTAGCCTCTGTGTATGATTGGATAAGAAGGGCATATATTTATTTTATTTAGATAAAGCAAGGGCCAAAATGTGGGCTGGCAACAGTGAAAGCTCTTACTAAAGAAAGGAGCTATAGGAGAAATGAGAATTCTGCGTTATCATTGAAGACCTTCTTAAATTGTTTCATCATTTCCTGGCACAGAAGATTTGCCCCTGCAGCAGCCCACACTGCCCAAGGACAGGTGTATCCTGGGGCTTTCTCAGGGCCACAGCTTTCCCCTCCACTGCTGAGGGTTCCTCACCCCAGGCAAACAGGGGAAGAGGTGTCCCTCTCTTCTCTTCCCCTCCTGCAAGTCAGGCTATTTTGTCTTTCCTCTAGACTTCCAGGCTTCTTGTGTTAAGGATACACTGGCAAAACTTTATAAATTGCAGCCCTTGAAAGAAAAGACATTTTATAATCACTTTATTAGAGTTACACTATCCATCCTACACTGAGCCTTTCTTAAAGATCAAATATGATGTGGCTGTTGGAAAAAGCATCCATCTCTGTATAGTATATATGTATATATATGTATATGTAGTATATATGTAACTATATAGTAGGTTTTAGGGTGACACCCTTAGGTTTGTGAGGAGGAAAAGGATAATATGCTAATAAAGTTACAATTACTGTGATAGGTCCAAAATATAAATCCATCTGCCAGTTGTTACAACCAAGCTAAAGAGGGGGTAGGAATCCATCAAATTATTTTCCTGGAGTTTTATATAGCTACTCATAAGAGTTAAATGAAAATATGTGTGTGTGTGTACTAGCTAGATTTATAGTCTCTCCTTAAAATGTAAGTATTTCAGGTCCTGCGGACAGAGCACAGAAACAGAAGCCAGGATTGTTTCACCCACATAGCTGGTTTCAACTCTCATTTATTTGGATGTATTTGGCAGTACTAGAGGGACTTATGCATGTTTCACACAGCCATTTCTCAGGACACTTGTGAAAATTTGGGAATTTGAGCCTTGAAGCACCATGAAGCAGGAAGGAAGCTAATGCTGCAAAAAGCATTTCCTTTGGCAAGTGCTACCCTTTCCCATGCCAGGACCCCTCAGTGAACCAGAGCCTTCAGGCCACCTCCTAGCTACCACACAAAGCTCTGGTTAATATGTTTCATGTATTTTCTTTCCTCTGTTAGATATTTTTTGCTAGATCTCTAGCCAGGCCAAGAAAATGTAGCTTTGCTGGTTTGGGGTACTTGAGGATGTAACCTTCAGTCAACAGAAATGAAATCCCTTATTCAGCTGCCAGTACATTATTCAAGCAGCAGGACAGTCTATACCTGTAAGTATGCACAACAAGCAAAATAAATTACAAATGCACTGAACTTCATTATCTGGGGTGGCAGAGAGGGAAAGGAGAGATTTTGGCCGGTATCCAGTCCGACCAGGGTCCGCAGCAGGCATTGCAGAAGCATTTCTGTCTCTTTGCAGGAATCCATGATGGGCTCTGCAGAGCTTGCAGCTCTGGCTCAGGTACCACAGCCTCTGTGCCAGGTGCCACCTCCCAGGCTGCACAGACAGCCTGTCTGGGGGCTGCTGCCTGCGATTGTCCTGTGCACCCTCCCTGTGGGACATGAAGTCTGCTTGGGCTCAGCGAGACCGGTGGCAGTGAGCCCCATCCTGAAGGGCTTTTTCTGCCTCCTAGTCATGCAGCCCTGCTGGATCTGGGTGCCATTACCTCCAGCTTTGACCCATGCAGGACTGATTTACTTTAATATGATGAGTTCTTTTAGCACCTTCATATTTCACTTCCTCACCGCGTTCATTCCTCCCAGCCTTGCCTTTCTCTGAGCAAAGCCGTTCCTTCTCCGCTGGACTCCCTGTGCAGGACAGGCAGTCCTTGGAGCCTGGCAGAAATCCTTTCCCATCTGTTCAGGTTTGAATTCCTCTCGTGTGACACCCCCTACCTGAATGGTACAAAGTTCCACAGGGGGCCCTTCTCAGTGGCTGCGATGGTATGGATGTTTCTTCGAGGATGAGAAAAATCATTTCTGAATTCATTTACCACAGTCTAGGAGAGTGTATGATCATCTTTTAGAAGTACTCACCCTGCAGCTGAGTACCCTGTGATTTTATCTTCTTTAATTAATTTTCAGCTCTCCATCTAACTGTAACAGCTTTGTTAACAGCCTTTACTTTTCCAGATAAATTCAGCCTCTTTCTGTTTTTCAAAATAATCTAGGTCTTCCTGAATGACATTCCAATCCTTTGCTGTGCTAGCCTACTTCCTAAATTTGTGACATCAAAACATTTATTGATATAAATATATATTTTAAAAACATAATGATATAACTTTCTTTTTCATAAATTGCTCTGATGAAGTTATTGTACAAGAACAGTCCATGAGCATTAGTCTCAGCATTTGCCTCAGCAGAAACCTCTTTCAGCACAGAATTCTTCATTCAGAAGAATACAAATGCACTGTTATCCAGTAAGATTGGGCTATATTTTATCTCATTTACTTGCATGTCCTCAATTTTTGTTTTATTTAGAAATTGTCCCAACAAATTGCACAGTACTGATCTCAGAAAAAAAAAAAAAAACACTACATAAAATTTTCTGGATTGCTTTTCATTTCCTTTCTAGAGGTGCTACCAGTGCTCTTATCCAGGGAGACAGTGCCCCTAACAGTGTCATTTGGTGTCATGGTTACTCAGAAATGAGGAGGGACATCACCTCCTTTTGTTCCCTCCCTCTGCACTGAACACACCTTCAGGTTTGGAACCACCCTTGAATTACCTTTAATCTTCACATCATTCCCATTTCAGAGCAGTTCTGCTTTTTCATTGTTTTCTTTTTATTTATATGGCTGACGACCTATTTGTTATTTTAATTTTCTTTTCAATTGTATTTATAAACTCTGACCTTCAAGTCAGTTTTCTTTGCTGATCTCTTTTTCCATTTCACCTAAGTGCTTTGATTACTTAGACTTCAGGTGATTAACTTTGCTTTGTTTTAAAAGGGACATGAGGTCTTGTGGCAAGAGACATGTCCTTTGCCTTGGGATGTTTGACCTGGCAAGGGTGAAGCTGTCCCAGTCTTTCTGTTGCAGTGGTATTGTCTCTCTTGCTGCCTGGACTGGGGAGCTCCAGAGCTCCATAGTGTCTCAGGGATTTTTTGGCAGGATATATATAGGATGATCTCTATATTTCAGGATGGCTGTGGTAATCTGGGATGTCTGCTCTCCCTATGAGAGACAGCCATTTTGAAGTTATTATTCATCCTGTTAGATCTGAAGCATTTCATTAGAAGTTGTTTTGTTCCCCAACTTACTAAATTTCAAACTCTCTCCAAAGTCAAATTCCTTAGTTATCTGGTCAGCTTATTTTCACTAGTTTTCTCCTGGTAGCTAGTTCAAGAAATAGTAACAGGTCTATTTTTGTTCATTATTTGATTTAATTTTAACTGAGCCAGCCCATGCCCACTCACTGCAAAATTTTGTCTATGATTAGCTCTTGTGTGATGCATTTCCCTGCTCACCACTGCATCTTGACTCAGTGTCACTTTGAAGAAATCTGGGTCTCCTGATCCACAAGTATTTAAGCTGTAGTAACAATGGGTGTTTGTTCTGCAACTGAGGCATGGGATGTGACATTTCTGTAAGAGCATTACTGGGGCTTAGAACTTTTCCTGATTCTGTTCCTGGGGGCTGTCAGAGATTCAGTAGAACCAATCTTTACTGTCTTTCCTTAGATTTACTTTAGTCCCAGCAGATTGCCTCTCATCCATACTGCCTATTCTCTTTCCTTTATGAACGACCACATCATGTTAATCTTCCATGATAATCTTTATTTCCGTGTTTCCTGAACAGCATGTACCTTCCAAGGACTTCTGAAATTTAAGTGATTAAATCAGTCGTTTTTAGGATAGCTTTTCCTTAGGCTTTTCAAGTCCTTTAATCTGCACTAGTAAAGACTAAGTAGCCCTTTCACTAACTTTTCTTAGCCTTATCTTCTGCCTTAGGCTGACAGAGAATAGAGGCACATACTTTCATCTGTGAATCATGCAGTGTTTCAGTTGTTACACCCTTTCTTTTGCTTCTTGTACCGAAGTTTACTGGGAGAACTCAACAAAAACAACATTAATCATTCCCCCACCCCTGCCTCTCTTTAAAGCTTGTTTTACAGATTAAAAAAAAAAAAAAAAAAAAAAAAAAAAAAACAAAAAAAAAAAAAAAAAAAAAAAAAACCACAAAAAAACCCAACAAAAAAAAAAAAAAAAAAAAAACAAAAAAACAAAAAAAACCCAAACCAGTAAAGTCCTCTCTTGGAAACCTGTTTGCCTTGTGTGAGGAACAGGTATTTCTGGGTCTTTATTGGGAATATCTGAGCTGTACAAGTACTATGCTAATGATCACCACCCCTTTGGAGGAAAGGAGTGCTCTTAGCACCTTTTCCACATATCATCCCTGCCTGAGGCATGCCGGAGACACCAGCCTCCTTGGTTTTTCTTTGTCCTTTATTATGTACTCCACTATCCATCCACTATGAGTCACTCATAAACCTAATCTAATCGTGACAAACGTGAAAAACGTGAACTGAAGTGGATTAAATAATGAAGGCATTGATGCCATTTACTTGTTTTGATTTGTATATGTTTAGATATATTTTGAAGTCAACAGGGAAGTATACACAACTTGTTGAACTCAAATATTTCCTGGTTATTATATTTTCTAATAAACAAATTCATTTGCAAGTAACCACAATCAAGCAACCCAAGAAGAAAATATTCATACTGTGTTGGCAGTTGAAAGAGTTATTTAATTTGTGATGGGTGTCTGTTGTCAAATAGAGCCTCAGCAGTGTTTCTCATTTTCAGATCTACTAATTTATGTAATCTTTATAATCTACTGTGTCATAGAGAAGAATCCATTACAGTTTCTGCAAGTAAGTGAGATGCTACATTAGATAACCAAGTTCCCTGGAACTGTTAGCCATATATACTTCAGATAAATTGTTTTTCTTGTGTTGTGAAGTCAAAATAAACCTGCTAAAGCAATAGCAGTATTTGTCAATATTCTAAATTTCCTATTAAGTTCTCTTTTCCTGTAGCTCCTCCAGCTAGGGGGAGACTGGGTTGAACGGCTCAAGAAAGTAACATTTCTAGCACCCTAGGACCATATTGTGAAAACAAAGCTCATGTGTCATGAAGAAAGTTTTATTGAATCAAGAACTTTATGTCAATTTTGCTTTTCAGTTGTGGAAGCCTGTTGTTTATTGCAGCACCACATTTTGTGTAAGTTCCTTCCCGATTTACAATAAATCATATTGATAGACTTCTAGACTGACACTGCCCCCACAAACGATAATTTACAACAGCTTCAGCTCTGATCTTTCAGTGCTGGTTTTCAAGGACTAGAGCCAAGATCTATTCACCACAATTAAATCTGGGAGGAAGTTTACTTACTATGAATATTAATAAATGTTTATCTACCGTGGGTTAATTTGTTAAGCAGAATTTTGGGGTTTTGATAACAGGCAGTTTACATGACACCAAGCCTGCTGGCAACAGAGGGAGTACACCTGTCTCAAAGGGGCAAAAGTACAAGAAAGATACTGAGTTGTTGGAGTGCATCCAGAGAAAGGCAACAGAGCTCGTGAAGGTTCTGGAGCACATGAGGAGTGGCTGAGGGAACTGGGATTATTTAGCCTGGAGAAAAGGAGACTCAGGGGAGACCTTATCATTCTCTACAACTACCTGGAAGGAGGTTGTAGCCAGGTGGGGGTTGGTCTCTTTTCCCACGTAACAAGTGATAGGACAAGAGAAAATGGCCTCAAATTGTGCCAGGGGATGTTTAGATTGGACATTAGGAAGCATTTCTTCACAGAACGGATGGTTAAGCATTGGAACACATTGTCCAAGGAAGTGTGGAGTCACCATGCCTGGAAGTGTTCAAAAAATGTGTAAATGTGGCATTTGGGGGTTTTGTGGTGAACATAGTAGTGTTCAGTTAATGATTGCACTTGAAAATCTTAAAGGTCTTTTCCAATCTTAAGGATTCTGTGATTCTATTATTTAATTCAGAACATTGAAAATGATGCTATATGGATGAAAAGAAATTGCAGTCGTGCTCAATTAATTTCAGACATAAAGTTGGTTCTTTATGGTGAAACCTGAAAACAGGGAAACATGGCAGAATGGAGAGTGCTTAAGCCAATGACAAGTGGTGCTTCTCTGTTCTCTCTAACAATGCAGTAAGGAGAAGATGTTCAGCTTCACCTTGAAGTCCTTCTCCTGCATTGCTCTTCCTATGCAATGGAGTGAACCTCTTCAATTTGCTATTTTCTTTTTATTCAGACTAATATGGAGATACTAGTGGAAGTGATAGAGACTTCGGGGTGTAGCAGCCTCTTGTCACTGAAGAGCATTCATGGAAGCTGAGTGCATGACTCTCCAGCAGAATGAGAGAATACACAGCAGAATCATATTTTTCTTTGAGTGTAAGAAAAACAGGAACAGCCACGGCATTACAGATTGGTAACATCCTCCAAGTTACAGCATATAAACTTACTCTTTAGTTTTCTGTTTCGTTAATACAGAGCCTGCACTACTCTTGCTTGTGATCCCTGAAAAATATGTGGTTTGTGAGTTTGTCTCTCAAAAGCACTCACATAAATTCATTATATGAGCAGCAACACCATTGGTGTAGTGGTAGCCTCAACAAGTCTCTTTTCTGCCACCAGGTGTGGCAATGCTGCTGGAGAGCCTCCCTCTCTCATGTAACACCAGGTGTGGCTGGCTCTCCCTTTCCTCAGGCTGCTCCACAGTCACGTCCTTGCTGGACCAGCACAAAAATTCTGCGCTCACACAATGCAAACAGGCTTTCAGTCTAGCCCCTGTCCTCCTTCACAAGCCAGCCCCAAGGTCAGGGTCTGTACCAGACAGGTCTCGAGGCAGGCCAGTCAATAGAGCCTGTTGGGCTCAGGCCTTCTGCACAAGAGGGTGAAGTAGTGCCATCCCCAGTAGGTGAGGACTGTTGTGCTGGGATGCCTCTCTTCCCACCAGCCCATGTGCAGAACACAGCCCCTCCTCAGCCAGCCCTTTACAAATGATTTTTCAAAGGGCCTCTTGCTTGCTGCTGCTCTCATGTTGTGGCTGCTCTCACCCAGCAGGCACAGGAGCCTAGTGAGACCCTTCCTTGCAGTTTGCATGCAATGGTATATGCTAGAAAAACCTTAAATAGACCGTACCTACTTCAGTAAGTAGCTCAAAAGTGTAGCATACCACAGAAAAGAAAACCCTTTTTCCCATTAAATTAGATGTTAGGCATAATGCAAGCAGCTTTCTCCTTCATCTACACCCAGATTTCATCACGCAAGTCAATTGGAGCTGCACCTTAACAATTAAGAAAATAATTTGACCCAGTTAGGTGTTACAGAACAGACTTCAGTGGATTGCACAGACTGAAGAGACAGCAGAATGTAACCCATTGAATTTACTATCATGTTTGTTTTGGGAGCTAAATTATTCTTCCTAATTCTGCTAGCAGTGTAATATGCTGTCTCAGTAATGGAAAGCATATGAAAGCAAGCAGATGGTGAAAGCAGAAAAAAATCCCAGCATGTCCTGATAATGTAGTAAGCAAGTTCATTTTTTTGGCATTAAGCTTTCATAACCAAGGCATGGTGATAACAAGTACAGACACATTTTTAGAGCACAGTTCATCAAAAAAATACAGCCAGTTTCATTGCAGGGCAATGGAAGATTACTTTTTGAGACTCCTATATAGATAAAACCTAGATGTGAATGTTGCTGAATTAGACCCATCATCTATTATTGCTAGAAGATGAGTGACAGGACAGATACTGGTCAGAGTGATTCCATCACAGCTCCTGTGTTCTCTCATATCATTGCAAATGTAGAGTCTTTTGTCCATTGATTTGCAAATATGCAGCCATCCTGCATTACAGAAATACCACAGACCCTTCAATATAGGCTGTGATCACTGAAGGCACTATTGGAAATTAAAAATACTTCATGTTCCTTTAAATTTTCAACTTTTCTAGGTTGAAATTTTGAAGTATGAGGATGTTGCTTCTTGGATATTTTGTATATCTGCAGTACATGGAGCACCCAGTCTGACTCCAGCAGCCTCTTGCTTCTCCTACCCACATGTCCCATTCTTTCAGAACAGAAGGCAGAACAGCCTCAATGGGAAAAACACCCATTTGTTTAGCAAGTCTGAGAAAACTGAGACAACCTTGACTCACTGGCTGAGCAAAAGGCCCTGAATGTGCTTTCTGGGAAGGACATTATCCAGCCTGATGACCTTCAGACTACATTTTTAAGTCTCAGGACAAAACATGGACAGAAACAACACCAGATTCACCACTTATCATTTTAAGATTTGCCAAAGAAGGGATAAATTAATCTTTGTTATGATTTTTGTTTAAAGCAATGAGGCCACATCTTCATATAGCTGCAACCTGGACCAACCTTCAGCTTCCAGGAATTTGTTTCAACAAACGAGGAGGAGACATGAAAACTGCTGCAGTGCCGAGTTCAAATGCCAGTGTGCAGTTGTGGGGATCAATCCAGATCTGACCTCACTGATCTCTTCTGTTGGGAAAAGGGGTGAAGAGAGAGAGCCACATTTCTCATTAAAGTATCTAGTTGGTTACAATCCTTTTGCCCCCCCCCCACCTTGCACTAGTACAGCACATTGAGTAATGTGAAGATTTCATTTTTAAAAAATATTTCATATGTACTGCTTCATTCTTGAGTTGAAGAAAAAAAGTCAAGAGTGTGGTTTTGATTGTTTCATCCATCTGAGGACCTTGTGTTTTCTGCTTCCTGAGGAACATTTTCTCCCATTTTAATTTTAGTAATGGCTTGCTGATTTAAACTCCCAGGAGGCTTCTTCCAGATTGCTTTGAGTATCTTTGGGACATGGTGGTGAAAAAATTCAGATTTCTTTGATGTCCCTATGCCTCCTTCATTTCAGTACTTGGGCAGGACATGGATCAGGGAAGAAATGGAATTGACAATCTTGTCCTCAGGTCACAGCTGTTTTCCTGCTCCTTTGCCTGTGGCACCATTTTTCCTGATGTCACCTCCCCTTTCCAGGTCTTGGAGGCATGGTAGAGCAGGCAGGTGACCTTTGCTGCCAGGGTCAAGTGGCTTTGACAGCCTGAGCTGGGGCAAAGCCTGAATATTTCTCCTGGCAGAGCCTTGGACAGGGACTGACCTGGGGATGGGCCCAAAACACCTGCTCAGACCCCCATGGCAGGGCAGGGATGGGCTGGGCACAGTCCCTGGCTGAAATGGCAGCAGGTCATGTCAGAGTATTGCCTTCCTCTGCTGTGCTGCCATTCTGTAATCCCTGCATCTCTTACAGGACAAGAGCCTGAGGTCCCTCCTGCAGAGAATTGAGACCTTGATCCCAAATTGCTTAGGCTGAGCTCAGCAAGCCTGTTTTCAAAGCAAAGCCTGCTCTCTGTGAGTAAATTTCCCTTTCAATTTTTCCTTGAAAATCCTGCAGCAAATGGCTTTAAATGCAGTGTCTGTGTGTAACTGCTCTTTTTGGTGTGTTTCCCGTAATGAGCCGTAACATATGTGTGTGTCTTTACACACCTCGGAACAATGCTATGCAAGCATTAGGAGATTTTTCTAACAACTAGTGAATGTGCTGCTTTTCACAGCTCACCCAAACACTCCTGCCTGATAAGCCTGCCTGCAGAGGGACGTTATCTGTATTTCTAGGATCAGCGGAAAAGAGAAAAAAAAAGTGGGAGGCATATCTGAATATTTTAAACTGCTAATTCTGATGCAAGGAAGTCACATAGAGGACACTTCTTGGATGGGGAAGCCTGAGGAGATGTTTGTGGAGCTGTAACACTATCCAGAGAAGGAAGTTCAGTGAGAAGTACAGAACCTTGATCTCTCTGGTGTTTCCTTTCTCTGTGCATCCTTGAGTGAACTATTCTATTTCTTCCTCTGGCAAGCACAATGCCAGTATATCCTCCAGTATAGCCATCCTCAGACATTCTAATGCAAATAAGTGAACTAAAACCACAGCAGCACCAGATGTACCTTGCACATGAGTATAACAGTGCAGGAGCAGTATTTGCCCCAGTGATGTCCTGTCTTCATTAGCACAGGGAAGTGCAGCATGCAGATGGTCAAGAGCCATCACTCACATGGCATGAGCAGCACCACCAGAACTGTGCAGGTGGGGCGCTTTTCCTCAGCCCCTGAGCCTGACTTCCTTGAGCCCCTGAATCCTGAACTACTCTAGTCAGAAATGTTCTAGCCCCAGGGCTCAGAAAACATCTTTCTGAAGAGTAAGAATTTTGCTGTGTTTCTGATTTTTACCTGAAGCAACCCAGCCTGCACTAGCTAACAGGCATTTTTCAGATGGATCTTTAGGCCAAGTCCTTCACATTTCAGTACAGAGTTGCACTGTTATTCAACACATTGCATTTTCCAGGAAAAGACATTTCCAAGAAAATGTAGCTGGATGTTTTTGCCCTGTGGTGGTTCTTCCATCTTTGATTACTGTCAAAAGCAAAAGATCTTGCTGTAATCCACCTTCCCAGTGAGGATGAGCCTCTGAGACAACAGTGTTCCTGCAAAAGTGAGGCAGGAAGCAACACTTGAGAACAGAGGATTGCATGGCTGGAAGGCATGCTCGCTGAGCAAAATATCATGTGCATCTTTTTTTTTGAAACATATCTAAGCCAAATTCTAGCTTCAGCAGGCACACAGCACCAACCTCCTGTCCATGCCCAATGCTAGCACAAACTCCACAGCCCTGCCCCACTCTCACCCAGACCATGTTACTCTGTGCAGAGATTTTTGTCTGCACTGAAGTCAGGAAATTCAGTTATAGTTCCCACAACAACCATAAATCCAGGTATTCTGAACAAATACTGTAAAACAAGTAGTTAGTTGCACAAGTGTTTCTCAGTAAATGCATGAGAGATCCAATGGTACAGCAGGCTTGGATCTCTACTGCAACTTCCACACCTGCCCCTGCAAAACCTGAGCATAGCTGAAAGAGGGGCTTGGAGGTAAAACCTTTTGACAGTTGATGCCAGGCACCAGATGTTCTGGGGTAGCTGTGAAATTTCTGGTGACTTGAGGCTATAATCCTGGTATTGGAGAAGGTGGCAACCACACTGTATGTCAGAGCCAGTGAGCAGCAGGTGTCTGCTGAACTCCACAGCAGTGCAGGCTAACAATCATCCTCACATAACACAGTGTCTTCTGCTCTATTTACTGGCCTTAAGTGGACTTCATCATTTGGTAGCTGAGGGCTTCACACTTGTTAACATTTATCTCTGCAGAGGCTCTGTGAAGTAAGGAAGAACTGTTATCCCCATTTCACAGGAGAAGACTGAACCAGCAGGAGGCCTACATCCACCCCAGGGTCTCAGAGAGTCTGCAGCAGAGTCTGTGCCTCCCAAGTCTGAGGGTCATAACCTCATTTTCCAGTAGTGACAGAAAAGATACAGAACCAAAATTTCACAAGTTAATAAGTGCCAGGACCTTCTGGCTGGAGTCCACAGGCTGTGGCCTCTTGTCTTCAGCAGCATTCCTATTCTCCTCTGCTATTTCAAATATTTTATTGTAGCATTATCTTGTCTAGTCTAAACAATGGTCCCACTTGCTCTTGAGAGTTGTACTCTGTGAGGGAAAATGTTGAAAATTGTTATTATCCCCAGCGTTTGGGCACAGACACAGAGGGGTGGATGCTCCACAGTCAAGACCTACCATCCCTTTGCTACCCCAGCCTCCACTCTCTCTCTCTGCACTTGCACAGTGCATGAACCACCAGCAGCCCCCCAGTCCTTCCCTACCTGTTCCAAAGCTGTGCTCCTTTCCCAAGCACAGGGACACTCATGTATCTCGAGTGACGAGGATGTGTGTGGCGTCAGTGGCATCAGTCCAGATACATATTAATAGCAGAAGAGAGAAAAAACTGTGTCCCACATTCTGAGATGACCCACCACAGAGAAAGATTCGAGCTGTGATGTTCCTACCTCTGGATATGCTGTCTCTTAAAGCAGGCAGGAGTTCAAATCTCCAGCTCTGTTTCAGTCCTATCCACTAATAAAAACCCCATGTGTTTCTGGAAGTACTATTGATGTCTGCTTTGGCATGTGAAGTGTGCATCACTTGCCTCATTGCCTTAAAAGCAATAAATCTCTGTTTATCTCGATGGTTACTTAGCAATGGAAAGCAGTGGCCAAATCAGTTATCTGAAAGGGGCTAAATGACAACTTGCTCCACACCCTATATAAGTGAGGCAGATATCTTCAAAGCCCTTCTTGGTTCCATGTGACTGGGTCTATCCAGAGTGGTTGAAACAGGCCAGCATACAGCACTCTGTCACCCTGGCATGTCCAAGCAATCCTGCTGCTGACCAGCCAAGGACACATGGGCATTTCTTAAGTTTCCACTGTGATTAGACATCCTGTGACAGTCTATGAACAAACAGCAACTGTATTTAGTCATGCCTTAAAATTTGGTCTATGTCCTACCCAGCTATTTCAAAGCATTTCACAAACCTGGTCCCTCTCTTGACTCAGGAATTCATTGCAGTGGGTAAGATGTCTTCATAGGGATTTGTTTGTATTTTCCATTTTCCACCTGCAAATTGGGAAGAAGGCTATTCAGCCATTTTTGTGAAGGGATTTGGGAACTCTACAAAGAGAGTGCTGTTTAGGTGTCAGATATCAGTAGCAGTCTGTCACATTGAATTCAGCAAGGGAATGGCTGGCTCTGCTGTTGCAGCACTCATAGAGGACTCAACTCCCAGATGAATTAAGACTCTGTGTGACTGAATCTTTTTGCATATTCCTGCCTCACCTGTAAAATGGAGACAATAATGTTTCCCTGATTGCATGAATTTTGAGAGACAATACATTAATGGTACTGAGACCCTCACCATGCAACACCACACAACAAATAATTCTGCAATAGCCACACATACAGCATTCATCTGCATTTGTATTCAGCAGACTATGGAAGGAACTGGACTATTAACACCTCTACTCTAGGGCAAAATGCTTGGAGACCACATCTAGACATCCAGGTGTCTGCTGAACTTCATGGGGTTTGGTGTCCAAGTTTGGCTTGAATGTAGATTGCACAGCTAATTCCTACTTAATTTATAATAGCCTGAACCTCAACATGAACACCAACTTATTAGGAACCTGAATCAGCTGCCCATTTTGTGCCTTGGGTCTATGTCTTGAAATTATTCTATTGTCTGCTGCAATCTACTCTGAAGCTGGAGATTTGTTTCTACAGGAGGCAGGGAAACATTATGTTGCCAAACTACTTCCAGTCTTTTCCAGGATTACAAGTCAGGGAATGGTGGATAGATCTTGTGATTTTCATCCTACAATTTAAACCAGACAGGCTAGCCTTGCAGCATAAGCATTCAAGCAAGAAAAGCAAAAAATTGGCAGAAGATGTTCTGTTTTCCAGAATAACTGTGTTAATATGACTTATATTCTTTAACAAGATGAATATAAAGCTAATTTACAAGATAACTTGATCACTGTCTTTGATTCATCCCAATAAAATGTGGAGGTTTTGTTTTTGCTGTACAATTCTCCAGCCCTGTTACTGCTTGTAACAGGTACAGGGACTAGTATCTGTGAGCTTTCCCTCTTGAGAAAAAGCAATGTGAAGACACAAAATGCAGCAGCTGTTGCATAGCCAGAGCCATTGGGATGCGAGTAGGACAGGAATTATTGCAGGCAATGAGAGGGAGGATTTAACCTGAATCAAACCTCAAGACAAAAATGATGAACGACAAGTCCACACTGTATTTCATTGTTTTCACCATGTTGTTTACTTGCAGTTCCTTCATTTTGATACAGGTATCAATACCTGAAAAGTACTGACTGTGTGGCTGGCATACTGAACTATTAGAATAGTGGTAAAAATCTGTTTCCTGTTCATTTACTCTTTACATAGATGAAAGACAAGACAGTATCAGAAGCAGAGACAAAAAAAGAGACCCAGATAATTAGATGCCACTCATCTCAGAACTTGAAAGCCAGTAAAATAACTAAGGTGCTGTGAAAAAATATCTGCCACAATTAAAATGGCTGATTGGTGAGAGCTGCAGTGAAGGCCGGTGTATGGGGCCATGCTAAAAACATTGCTGGAAGGAGCCAGACCTACATACCTGGGGAAACTCAAAGCCAGATGAAGTCACATGGGCATTTCAAACCACAGGCTTGCAGGATGAATGTTTAGCTTCAATGGCACACAGCAAATTAGCACAACACCAGAGCAGACTTGAAGCTCCTCCTCCACAGGCCTGGGCACCAGCAGAGCTAAAGTTTGCATCATTTACCCAAGCCATGTCTTGGGAAGTTGTCAGGAACAGCCATCATGGCAGGTAAAGCCCCAGGTTTTGACAAATCCCAAAGCAATAGAGATTAAGAGGTTAAGGGTCTGATTTTCACTCTTTTGACTTTAACGCATGTGCTGTTCTACCCAGGTCTGAAGCACTGTGGCGGCCCAAAGCCTCTGAAGCAGATTTGGGGATGGAGTGGCTGAATTTCCTGAGCTGGTGAAGAGCTCTGGGAGATCTGTCAGGACAGTTCCAGAAGCCACTTGGGGCAGCATCATAGCACTTTCTGACTGTTCCTCCGCCACAGCCAGCTGGGATGCTCTGTATTTTTAATTAATCTCTATGTTAAATATTTGCTTGAACAACCTGAGGAAGTAGTCTGTGCTGAGCAGGGTTACCTTTTGCTGAAGGAGACTGGTGCTGTCACACCGGGCATGAAGGTGATTCAGCAGCGTCGCTTCAGAGGCAAAGCAGAGCTACACCAGGGAGCAGAATACTTAACCTGCCCAAGTCAGACGTTGGAAAGTGCAACTGCCTGTGCTCAGCAGCATGGTGGGAGGGCAGCACGGAGGGTGCCAGGCTGAGAAGGATGAGAAGTGGGAGAACCACAGAGACGGGAAAAGGCCTGGGAAGCAGATACTGATGTGAATGAGGAGGGACAATGAGCATCTCTATGTCTCAGGCTAGATCTAGAACAGCCGGAAAAACTGACTGAATTTTTGTGGTTGCAACCAAAGTAACTGCTGAGAAAATTCCAGGATGACTGATCAAAGAATTGAAAAGAAAAACTAATTTTACAAAACATTGAAGACTACCATGCTTCTTAATGATTCCTTCAGAGAGACAGCTAGGACTAATTTTGGAAGTAGCAGAACAACTTTATAAATATTTTCTGGTGGTTTTATATTATTCTAAATTCTGCTTCTCAATACTTATCAGGTTTTGGGGTTTTTTTCCCCACTAACCATAAAGCATATGCTGTCTTGTATCCTGGTTACATGAGATAAACAGATAACCTTATTTTTCACAGTCAGTTTTTTAGCATTTCTGCCATTGAAGATCCTCTTCTACAGCTTCAAGTTGAAAAAATCTTTGTGGCAGATTTGGCATTGCCTGTAATAATTTATGAATGTGATGTGTTGACATGTTTATTGTGTGCATACATTGAGCTACTTCAATAGCTGGATTGTCAAGACGTGTACCCAGGAGAGAGAAGATGGATCCAGGCATACATTTTTGAGGAAACACTTGGGAAACAAAGCAAGCACTCTTCACTGTGATGTTTTGGCTGGGCCCCTGTTAGGCTCACTGGAGAGATTTCCCCAGGAGAAATGTGGGTGCCTGCAAAGCAAGACATGAAAGACCCCAGGGAATTTGCAGGGGACCATTTAAACAGACATTTCTGTGAGCAAGATTCCAAAAGGGGTTGAAAGTGCTCAGATCTGTAGATGTTTAATTTAGTAGACATTGGCAAGACTACTAGAAAAAGTGCATGTGAAATATTTTTTAACCAACATGCTTTATTTCATTGGTTAAGTGGCTCTTCTGTTTTAAAAATGTTTCAGTCATGCAGGAGGCTGAAGGTCTCTCTCCTCATGTATGTGTGTGAGCTTGGAAAATGCATGGGGTACGTAGGCTGAAGCTTGTGTTTAGTATAGTATGGGGGAATCAGATTATCCCATGCATGGAAAGGTAAAAACTCAAGGCCTGCTATAAGCAGAAGGCAAGCCAGAAAGATCACTGGCAACTGGGGATATAGCAGTAACCATAAGAAGATCATCACCTTTCATAAAAGTCCTTACATATAGTTCTACTAATGGCTTTTATTAAACATTTAAGCTTTAGCATTCAAGAGATTCTTATTTGTTACAAAAAAGCTGTCCTATTAACACAAAGTACAAAGTGAAACAAAGCTAATGAGCCTTAATACTTGCAGGATAATTCAAAGTTTAAGGGTGGTATTAACAAAAATAAAATAAGGAAGAGTGGAAAACTCCAGTTTCATTGTCCACTAGAGAACCTGAGTTTTTTCCTTTTGGATCATAAAACTAAATCTATTGCTCAACTCTTAAACTGTTACTAAAGTAGTGCAAAACCACATATATGTGCATAATTAAGTACCCCTATGTGACCATAAAAGGTCTCACTGGCTGTTCAAGGGGAAGGCAAGTGGGACTTGATCCAGCAGCATGAAAGAGGGAATGGCATTACTGTAATCTCCCTGTATTTCTTTACTTTGATGGGCTCACCCTTATGTGGTAGAGTGATGGGGTGTACAGCAGTGGCAGCTGTGTTCCAGTGCAGAGTCTGGGCTGTGTGCCCTGTGCATCTGAGACACAACAGCAAATTGTCCTGGAACTGCACAGGTATTTATCCTATGGAAATCATACCTCAAATCAGACACACAAAAAAACTGAGGCACTGGGTATATTAGATATACCTGAAAAGTTAGGTGAATTTTTTATTTTTTTGCCTTCTGGTTTTGCAATGTCAGATATGAATGGTAAATGGGTAAGTGAAAAAAAAGTCACTGAGTCCTGCCCTTGAAAACGTAATCTAGCTTAAAGTACTGCACTTCAATCTTTGCATTTAAATGAAGAGACCAAACAAGTTCAAGAAACAAACAGGGTAAAGAGCACAGCTATAAAATGACATTTTGGAAGTGACAAGTGAACAGTTGTATGGTGACCAATCTCCTACCACATTAATGCTCAGTTTCATGTGGCCTCCATTAGCCACACCACCTGTCCTAGGAGCTCCCCATATGTCCCAGTCTTGATAAAAATTTTTGGAAATATAAAAAGGGAACGAGTATCAACATAACACAATGGAGTTGTGGGGCAGGGCACACACAGGGGCACTGTTCACATCTCATGCAACACCTAGCTCCACTCCTTGATAAATAATCACATCTTGCTACAACAGCAAGACCTTGAAGAGGCACAAGGGGTTTTATAGGTGGACTTAGAGCTACTCAGTAGATGCAGTCAAGCTCCTTTTGAGCTGCCTCTCCTGTGAGACTGGAGCCTTTCCCAGGAGGGATCCCTGTGCCAAAGGGTCTCTCATCTGTTTGACCGTGGAGCAAGCACCACATTGTGCTGGCAGCAGAGAGGAGGAAGCAGAGAGATTTTTTCCTGAGGTAGTAGAAGAATCACCTGTGCCCTGGGGGCTGCAAACTCGGGCCAAGAGACAGAAATAACCCAGGAGTTGTTAGCTGAAGAGCTTGGATTTACAGACTCTCCAGGAGAACAAGGCTTAATTAAAATCTCCAAGGAAAATTAGATAAAATGGACTGATGTCGACATCAGAAAACTTCTACAGCATAAATCATAAATTCTCCCCAGTTTGGAGAGAGGTAAGAATTTCATCTCCATTAATTTAATCCGGCAGATAGAGATAACAAAGCAGCCTCTACATGGGAGAGTTAACATGGCTTGGATTGATACAGAGAGACAAGATGCACTTGCAGGCATAGGAAAAATGCTTCTCTGAGAAAATTTCCACTATTAATATTTTTCCCTTGCAAATGTGGGTCTTCTAAAACACTCTTTTCTTTTGGAAGGATCTAAATGAGGAGGAGGTGGGAAGTAGAGCTACAAAGCATGTAAGAAAGCCTCAAATACATGAGTGGGAGGAAGGAGGAAGAAATTAAAGAATAATGAAGCTTGCATCACTGAGAGCAAACAACAGAAGAAGGGAAATGCACGCACTTGCGGCTAAATTTTGAAGGAACCTAGGCTGAGGTTTCAAACGGCTGTGGTTAGCATAGATGCAGGCACAGAGTAATTCAGATGATCTGATCAAAGAACAAAGAAATGTTAAAACTGATTTCATTAGGAAAAATACCTGCCTTAGAATTAATGGGTAAGCACGGGACAAGATGCCTTGTTTGTATTGTTGATATGAAGTGGCCCTGAGAGGATTATCATCATCTGTAGTATCCAGATTCATTACAAGACTTGGGCATTGCTTCAGTGGGGCCAGGATTTTACCCTTCATGGAGTCTCTGTTGGCATCTGTGAGATTTCCTTGTGTGATGACGGTGCAAACAGGTACCTATATTTTTAAAAACGATTAATGGAAATCTTGTTATTAACATGGTGCCCAGGGTCCCCAGCTCTAGCTGCATCAATAGTTGAGCCCAAATGTTCAGCTACTCTTGGAATGTTGTCACTCAAACCAAATCAGACATTTCTACTTTGAGAGCTTCTCCGGTGACCATCACTCCAATCTGAACCAGAAAACAAGCCTAGAAGAGGAGCCTGGGTTGGGTTCATCCACACCTTCTGATTTTTGTCAGTGCTTTGCTGTAAGGGCATTCAGCAAGCCAGGCTGATCTATCTCAACAAAGTCTTAAAAAATTTTGCAGAGCTTTTGCAGAGCAGTCAGTAGAAAACTTTCAGCTGAACTGAACGAGGAACCTGTGTATCTTACACAGGAATCCTGTGGGATGAGATTGTCTCTGTCTCTGTGTCTCCAAAACCACCTACAAAATGAAAACTGTAACTTTTCTCAGGAAACCCCAAGGTTTTCTATTCACTTTGGAATAAACTGAGCCCATCCATCCATTGAAGAGGCAAGCATCAGAGAATCAACAGGAGGTTTTGCCATCTGCAGATGAGCAATGCTCAGGGACATAACTAGGACCAAGATGGATGCAGGGAGAAATTTCATGCCAGCAATTTTTACAAATGGAAAGGCTACGCTGCAACTCCAACCTATACTGGCTTTTCAAAATCAGCTTGGAGACAGCAAAAAAAAAGGGCAGAGGAACAAGTTTCCATTTCCTAGTAGAGCTATATTTGATACAGATAGAAAACCCCATTCCTTTTCTTTTTTCACATCTCTTGTCATTAAAATTCAGAGTTGATACCTTTTGTACATCGTTGTGCAATATGCTGGTGCAAAATCTGGGTCTCCTTGGTCATGCCCACAGCAAAGCGTGTTGATCTAAGGTTGGCAGTCCTGTAGAGTAGTGGAGTTTGGGTAGGCAGGAAAAAGAATTTGGGGGTTACAGCTGTCATTCTGTCCAATGTCCAAGCTTTGTGTCCAGGAAAGAATGCATCCCTTAGGGGAAAAGAAAAAATCTCATCCCATCCCAAACCAGCCATTCCCAGCTGTTATGATAAAATAAATCTAAAAGGATAAACTAGGCTTTTCCAGAAGTCACTACAGCAATCACATATGCTTCAAGTTGTCATTCTACAGGGTTGGATAAAGAAAGCTAACTTTAAATTAATAAGTAAATGCCCATTACAGGCTTGACAGTCTCCAGGTGTGTGGCAGTGCTGATGGCACCAGCTCCCTCTGAGATCCTGCTAGCCTTTGCACTTGCAGACTGGCCTCTGTTCAGCCCAAAGCTCCCCCTCACCTGTTTTCATGGCAGCAAGGCAGGACAAGCAGCAGGTGGAGGCTGGGGGGGAGGGCTGCGAAGGGGCAGACGAGTGGGCAGGAGGAGGCAGGTGCACCCCTGGCGTTGCAGGCTCTCACGGCAAGGGGAGGTTTCTCTGTTTTCAGCCGTAAATAGGAGGTGTCAGGCCTCACTGAGGCTCCCGTCGGGTAAGACGGTAAAAAATAACAGTTTCAGTTCTGCATGTCTCGTTTTTCAACGTGTAAAAGACCGGCTCCGGTGGCACGCAGGCCGTTCCCAGTCGCAACGAGACGGCCAAGGAAGGCAGCCGAGGCGTGTGGGCACTCGCCGGGGGCTGTGCCGGACAGGCTCGGCCTCGGTGGGACAGCGGGCCCGAGAGGGCTCCCCTGAAGGAAAAGGGACAGAACGCGTGGAACCGGCATCCTCCGCTCAAGCCTGCTGCATCCCCGCACACCGGCAGGAAAACACCCCCGAGGGAGCAGCACCTCTCAACCCGCCCCCGCCAGCTTCCCGCTCCCGAAGTTTTTCCTTCGGGGAAGCCCGGCGCGGGCACCAGCCGCCAGCTCCGGGGGACGGCTCGGCGGGGCGGGGCGGGCGGGCGGCGCTAGGGCCCGGCGGGGCGCGGCGCCGCCGCCGGGGGCGGGGTGGGGGCGGCAGCGGCGGCGCGGGCTGCGGCTGCCTCCGGCTGCCTCCCGCCGCGGGGCGCGGAGCGGGGCGGCCGCGGGGAGCGCCCACCACCCCGCGGCGGCGCGGGAGCCCAGGACGCGGACAGAGGTAACGGCGGGGGCGTTTCGCGGTGTCATCGGGAGCGGGTGCCCGCCCGCCCGGGCTCGCCACTATCGCCGCGCCCCGTCCCTCCCGGGCCGGGGAGCCGCGGCCAAACTTTTGGGGCCTCTGGGCCGGCGGCTGCCGCGGGCGGGCAGCGGCGCCGCCCCGGGGCGTTTGTGGGGGCTGCCCCGCGCGGCTGCCGCCGTCCCGCCGCCGAGTAGCCCCGCCGGCGAAGGGCCGTGGGGAAGGGGAGAGAAAGGAAGGGAAGGGCGCCCTGGGGCGAGCCGGAGCCGCGTGCGGGGCGGGTGCCGGGTCGCATCCCGGGCGGGCTGTGCCCCCGACAGCGCGGCCCCTGGGCTCCGGCCCCGGCTCGGCGGGCTCTGCTGGGGCAGCGGCGCAGCCGGCGGCGGGCAGCCCCCCCACCGCTCCCTTTTGTTCCTGCGTGCCGCCGGCGCTTGGATTCTCGCCCGGGAAGAAGCAGCTCGGTACTTCCCGGGCTCCGTCTGTGCCTGCACACCCGCCTGAAGGGCATCCTCCTCCGGTAGTGTTGGCCTGTCAGAGACGCCGGGAAAGGGATTTTCCCCTTCTCACAACAGCTCCCATTTGCTTATCGGTCTTCAGTGCCGGCTCTTCACTTAACTGGACTTACCGTGTGTTAATTCCTTCACAATGTATGCGGGTGTCCCTGCGCCCTGGAGAAGGATTTCCTTATTGACTTGCCGACTGTGATGCGGCCAGGTATTATTTACATCATCAAAAATATACCTGTGTAAATCTGCTCGCACGGTTACAGTGCGGCTGCTCTTAGAGCCCAGTTTGCCGAAACTTTAATTGCAGCAGGCGATGTTGTACCGTGAATCCATTTCCGTCAGGGCGGACCGATACTCCGGTGGGATAACGGCCTCGCCGAGGCAATCGCGTGTCACGCAGGGACAGATCCTGCTGTTTCATGGGATGAATCAGAAACAAAAATCAGCCAACAATGAAAATGAGTTTGTGTGGTTTTTAAAACAATGGTAACGTCTGTTAAGGGTACAGTAAATCCGGAGCAACCCCCCAGTTTTCTCTGGCACAGCCCATGAATCAGCCGGTAAACAGCATAAACTGTGATCACTTTGCAGCCGAAAATATAAGGCCTTGCAGCCCTGGCTGCCGGAGCGTTACGTGTCATTAAAGTAGCTCTCTTGGAGGAGAGGGACTGTCCCAGGAGCTACAAAATCTATAAACACTTTTCTGATTGGTTTAAAAATTTAGACACAGGAAGCGGATGGTATCTAATAACAGACAAGTGGAGACACTGTTGTCATGGAAACTGAGAAGACTCCCCCCGCCCCCCCCCTTGTATTTAAAAAAAAAAAAAATAGGCAGAAGAAAAAAGTCTGCATATCATCAGAAATGCCTGCAGACCGCCTTGGCTGCTGTTGCCTTTCCCACAGCATCTGTTGAAACCTGAGAACATGCCTGTCAAATCAAGGTCATTTTACAATAAAACCCTGCGCTGCTGCCTCCCTCTCTCCTCCCTGAACGTTGTCCCACACTTTCCATCCAAGGAGGAGTTGAGGAGATGCAGCCACCTGTCCCATGCCCACTGGTGTCCTGCCCCAGCCTGGCCTGCTGCAGAGGAACCTGAGAAAAGGCTCAAAGCAGTAGGATCATGGGGCTTAAAAGGCAAAAATAACAAGGGTTAACTTTTTTATAATTGGACGATCAGGCCATGTTTCTTTCCATGGGCATCTATGGACCTGGGAGATAAAGTTGGGATTGATTTCACTCTGTTCCTTTGTATTATGAAGTTATATTAAAATGTAATGATTTGGACTTGCATATTAAGTCCATTTCACAGATCTGTATCACCTATTAAAAAAAAAAAGGTAGTGAATGACTCTGGGAAGCCCTTTGCAATGCTTTTAAGAAAAAAAGAAAACACAATTCTGTTATAGCATGCTATGAGGAGAAAAGCAGAGATATGAGAATAAAATATACTTCATTGCTGCTGAATGCAGCATGAGAAAATCAGACTATTATTGTTGTAAATTGAAGTTTTACTTTGCTGGACTATTGAAAGTTTATTGTGTGTGAAAGGAGAGGCTATTTTGAAGCAGGAGAGAGCTATTTCATAGCAAACTCATAAGAAAGGTGTTAATGTTTTTGCTTATTTTCTTGGGCAGCACCCGTTGACTTCAGATGTTTGTGATAGAGAGGTGTCTTTGAGTATTCAGTGCATTTTCTCCAAAATATTTCCTTTTGTTCTTCTCTTTACTCTTCATTTTGTAGTGACCAAGCTGAGAAATAGCACTTTAGTGCTTCACCCACTGTATAAATCATCATAATTTTGAAACCTTAAATGATTGGTTTGCTTGCCTATTGCACTTTTTGTTTTATTATTTCTTAAGAGAACCAGAGACTGGTGATCAGGTCTTGCAGATCAGGAGGTAAATCTTGCAGGGGACTGAGGTGAAGATGATCAGCAACTTCTTTTCCCACACCTTTGGATCTTGCTGTCCAAAAAAACCCAAGGTCTGACTTTAAAACTTGGTTGCAGGCAGAGCAGGCTGAAGGGATGGTAGAGCCAGAGGGAGCAATGCTTGCTTTTGATTGAGGAGTCCCTGTTGGCAGCTGGGCTGGCACCAGTGTGCAAGAGGTGGGACCCCCCCCTCCATGTGGTGGGCAGAGGCTTAGGGAGTCAGGCAGTTGTTTAATCCAGCTCACTTCTGACGAGACAAATGCTGCTTTTAATTTCTGTGGAGTTCAGATGGAGAAAGTTTGGCTTGGTAGCAAAAGCGTGCTTTTGCTTCTAGAGGGGAATTTCCTGTTGTTGGGAGCACCCTTATCGGCAGGAAGGTTCACGGGCAGGAAACGTGTCGGTTACTTGTTTTTACACATTGAAGGAAATGAGCTGGACTGGGTATCTTCTAAGTTGACCCTTCATCACCCTCCATGTCTGTGCTACTTTATTTATCTCTAAATTATTTTAGTTTGTGAAAGTTTTATGATGTCAGGCATTCCCAAGGGAAATGCAAGAAGTTGAATGCTTGTGTTGTTCTGTCATTTTTTTTGCTGTTATATAAAACCACCCCACTAGCCTCTCTGGGCTATGTTTTCAGATGTGTCCAATTTGCAATTTTTACCTTTTGAGCCTCATTGCTGATACTCAGCTAGGCTTTTCTTTTTCTTCCCCCATTAAAATGAAAGATCAAAAAATGCACCAGTTATTTTACTAATAGGAGCAGTTCTTACAGTTCTGAACTGCCTTTCATCATGGATCATAAATCACTTTACAGAAATTAATGTTCTAATAGCCACAGAAGTTGTGGGAGCATAGGAAGCTGAAACTTAGCATTTCACATGGACTGCACAAAGTTACAAGGCAAATTAGGAGCAGAGCTGAGAGTCAAATTAATTGCCCCTTAATTAGCAATTGCTAATGGATTAAAACTTTGAAAATATGTTCTCATTTCCCAAGTGTACTCATGCTAATGCACCAGCGTGGTGTGTATGTGTTTGGGATGTGGGGCTGGGGGTGAGGATATAAGCAGCGGTTCCAGAAAATGCCAGTTGTTTTCTGGTGTCTGCCCAGCATGGCTGGGATGCCAGGTTGGAGGCTTGTAAAATTAGACATGGCTTTGGATGAAGGTCCAGAGCAAAGGTGAGGGTTATGGTTTAGGTCTGTGTGTTCTCATAAGCAGGGAGGCTCAGGGAAATAAACATTTCTCTGATGTCAGCTCACAACAGGGTTTTTATGGTGTTAAGCTTTGCAGAGGATTTTGAGGGGGAGTCATGGAAAAGTTATATAAACTTGTGAGAAGCTGCCTGGCATGCTGAATAGATTCAAGTGGTGGGTTTTTGTTGTAGGAGATGTCTGGGTGTTAGGAGCTGTTCCTGGCAGGAAAAGCTGCCAGAGCTGTCTGGAAGCCTCAGCTGGACTGGAATGGAACTTTCGTGGTTGGTGCTGGAATTTGCCAGTTCATGACTTCAGATGTAGCACAATGCAGTGTGACTTTGGCCACAATTTTGACATATTTGTGATGAAACTGCATTTGCCTTGTTGCCTTCTGTCATGACCAAACCAAAGTAAAATTGTAACAAAATAATAATAAAAAAAGAACTCCAACAGAGCAGTGTTTCAGTTAAGTATAAAATTACAGCTGTGTATTTTCAGAAGTGATCAGCTGATTCTGGGAAACCAGCCTGAAGCTCTGCAAGGCAGGGCAGTTTTTGGGAAGTGATTCTGTCCTAGAGTTTTGGAAATTCTGTTCCATTTAAAATGCCTCAAGTTGAGCTGCCAAGCATGACAGCAACTCAAGCCCTCCCTAAACTCACTATAAGACTTTAGGTGCCTTTGGCATCATTGGAACTTAAAACTGTTCTGAACTGAAGCTGGTTGTCTAGCCAAGAGTCTGTACCTTGGGTGTCAGCGTAGCCCACGAAGGAGTGAGGCTCCCTGTATCCTGTTTGTTCCCCTTGAGGATGGGTGCAGAGCAGTGGGATGGCCCTGCTCTGGAGGTGGCTAGTGAGGGGGGCCTGGGGAATGGCTGAAACTCACCATGGCTGGACACACAACTTTCAGGTGGATTGTGTAGGACCACCTTCATATTAGCCCAGGCTCTGGTGGCCGCTTGCTGGCTGGGGATCAGTTTCTCCCCACCACTCTTAGGGAGGTACATAGGGGACACACTATGCTCTTACAAAGCTCTCCATAAGGTGCATCTATTCCGTAATGTCTGTGAAAATTGGACAGGCCAAGTCTACTGGAGGCAAAGCTTCTACTTATTATGTCGGACAGTATTTTGTTGCTCTTTTATTTCTCTTGTCTGTGGTCTAAGAGTCTCTGCTGGACATGGTTTTCTCTGTGTCCACACTGACTGCAGGACAGACAGATGGCAAGGCTGTGACCTCTGATCAAGCTTGCTAGGTGCCACTGAATGGAAAGATCTGCCTAGATGTTTGATGCTGGGATTTTTTTTTTCAACATTAGCAGGAATTTATATCAATGTTAGCTGATACAATGAAATTCCAACACTGAATGTTTTACATTTTACTGAAAATAGATTAAAGCCAAATAAAGACAGGTATTCCAGGAGTGGGATGCATTTGGCCTATACCAGTTTCTTCCTTTGCCCACCTCCCATGTTCTGAGTTGTGGTGGGACTCTGCACTGAACTGTTTGCTCAGGCAAAGTGTCAGATTCCCTAGTGGAATCCTAATGGCAAACTGCTTACCTGCAACCAGCTTGCTGATAGAGCCTGCTCACCATGTCTGGGCATAGTTACTTTTGTTGCGAGGGGAACACTCCAGATGTCCTAACAGACAGGAATTTATGTACAAGGCAATCCAAGCTAGACTCTAGAAAGCATTTTACAGAATGGCAGCTTCGTTGGAAATTGCTTCTAAATACTATGTGGCAAAGCCCTTGTTCTTTTTAGTGTAGTTCTCTGCCAGGCCTTTGCCTGCCCCACTGAAAGCACTCGTGTCTCCTGTGGCCCTGCCTCCAGTCCCAGGCTCACCAAGGTTGCCCTCTCCACCTCCTGGCACCTCTGCAGGACCCCACTACAGAGCTGCTTTGTGGTTTAGCTCTTGGGCTTCATAGTGAGGCTGAACTTTTCCCTGGACAAAACTTCTGGCATAGCACACAGCTGTGAACATGAACTCCCCAGCCCAACCCATCCATAGAGAGCCCTGCTCACTGGTACTTCCCTCAGTGTGATCTTCCTGTGGACAATTTAATTGCTGGCTGGGCTTGCTGTGGACAGGAGCAGAGGCAGTAGAGGGGTTATGAGAGGTTATTAGAAATGGGAGGAAGCTGTAGGTCTGACCCATCTAGATTTCACTGATTTATGTCTCATTTTATCCCCAACTCGGGTTTGTAAAACTGGAGTTTACAGTAGATCATTTGTAGAAGCTACTCAATTAATATGTTAATTTTACCACCAGATTTTGTAAAGCTTTTATGTTGGAGGTGGTGAAGGGATCCAAATGTTTTGATCCTATTTCTATCATTATCTTTACTGTGTTTTTCTTACTCTGTGCTTTGCAGAGAGGAGTGAAATTTTAATAATTCACTAATATACTTTCACTTCATGAACATTTTATCATTTTGGCATGGTGCATGTGGTGAAGTCCTTAGTACTCTCATTAAAGACCTGATCTTGCCTCCACGTTCTTGCAGCCCTCCAGGTGTGGAAAGCCCTAAATGCAGATGTAATTCTACTTTTTTGGAAAGTGCTTTTCTTTTTTTTTTTAAATAGATACTAATCTGAAAAAAAATATGTAAGGTGTTTTTGGTGGGTTTTTTTTTGATTTTTTTAAAAATAAACTGGAAACATTTATACAAAGGTAGCTACAGTGGCTTACAGATCCACTAAGTGCCAAGTCTCCAGTCATTACAAAACTTCACCATGTGATCTAGAGAGCGTGAAGATGCAGGGTGTTATTGTGGTATCCATTGCATCATTTTATACTGTGGTGTGTTTGGCTTAAGCAGAGATTTATATTGGTATTAAAATGGTTATGAAACTTTCAGCTCACCTGGGATAGCACAGTGCTTGGTGTTAGGGAGCACAAATAACATGTAACACTTCATGTAATCTTGGTGATTCAGTACATGCATTTGCAGATGTTCCCACCTTGTTTTAAACTTGTGCTTTTTAATTGTGTCTGAATTTAATATTAGTATTCAGCTTTCATGGTGGCTCTCCTTCCTTTTTTCAATGATTTTTTTAAATTCTTTTTTTCCTCTATTTTATCATAACATAAATCTGTGAATTAGTGAATGATTTGTTAGTGTTAATTAAATATTATTAGCATACCAGATTATTTCAGGTATATTGAGAAGGCTTAAGAAGCCAAGCACTGGCTTAGGAGTGGGCAGTGAGTAGATACACAAGGCTGGAGAGTGGAAGGGAATGTTCTGGGTTGGGAGCAGTGGAGAGCTAAGGGACATGTAAGAATTTCAGGAGAAGTCATGTTTTGAAAAGTGTGGCTGTTGAGAGTCCAGAGGGCAAGAGATCACAGTAATAAATACGGGAGATGTTTAGGGAACCGGCTGAAGGTTTTTACTTGTCAAATAGAATATATTTGCTTTTAGAGGCACCAGGACCAAAGCTCATCTCTTGTAAATTGGTATAATGCCATTTGAGTTAGTGGAATTGCACTGATGGTGTGTCAGGTGATATTACAAGAAGAGTGAGGCTGTGAAGAATGGTGAAACTGGAAGAGGTTATAGGCCTGGGCAACAGGGAGGGTGGAAGTTTGTTTAGAAGGGATAGAGAGGCTGGGCAAGCAAAGGAAGTTCACAAGGTCCATTACAGCTATATTGGGTTTGATGATGAGATGTCAGCAAGGCAGGCTGAGAGATGGGCTTGGCTGAGAGGAGAGTCAGTGACAGAAAGTACATTTCACATTGGCACAGTAGGAACTGGTGTCAGAGTGAATAAGATCATGCCCAGGTTGTGGAGGGTATACAGAACGGACCAAGACTAAGGCCGCAGCAGGAGCTGGGGGAGAGGATGTGGAGGTACAGAACAATCACCAGACAAGGATGAAGAGGGCCAGAAGACAACATCTCACAAAGCCAAGACTGGACAAATATCTTTCTGTCTGAAAAGAGGAATAGCAGAACCATAAAATATTACTTAGGGTTAAGAATAGAAGGGGAATGACACTGACTTTTTTGAAGACATGAGCCATGAATAATCTGTACTAGTTAGTAAACTTTGAAGAGCTAAACCATAAATAAACTACATCTTCCCTGGTATGTCTAATTTTTTCCCTCCTCACTTCTGTTACTGCAAAGTAGTCTCATGTAATGGTGCAGCAGACCTTAATGTCCTGGGGGTGGTCACAGCAGCGTCACTAATGGGCGCTGCGCTGTGGTGCTGCCGCAGCTGCGCTGTGCCGAGCTCTGCGCCAAGCTCTTCTGGGGTGACGTGGCCCTGTCAGCCCCAGCTTACCCTGGGGACCCCAGCTGGGCACTGTGCCTGCTGCCCCTGGGATCCCGGGGCAGGCTGCCATCATGTTGCTCAGGAAATTCAAAGAGGTGCTGGGAAGTCACAGTGTCCTGATTAAATACACCGGCATTGTAGCTGCCCTTGCTGCACCCCAGCTATTAGACCCCAGGTCAGGGAGTGGTGCAGTGCTGAACCACATGTGGGTATAGGGAAGCAGGGGAGGCAGCAGATGGGTTCCTGCTGATCTGCTGTGTCTGGCAAGAGCAGGGCTGGGTTGTGATGAGGAGGGTCTGAAAGAAACATTGCAGCTCCAGTTTGTGTTGTGGCTGAACAGGAGATCTCACTCAGGATGTAGTAGCTTTGTGCAAGGAGGAAGAAAACACAGACTGGAAGAAATGAGGTAAAATGTGGGGAAAATGAGATTAAAATATAGGAAAAATGTAGAAATTAGGCATATGTATTAGTGTGGTCACCCTTGTTCACGAGCCCATCTCATTACTGGAGCAACTGTATGCCATTCACAGTCCTGGGGCCCAGTGCAACAACTGCAACCAGCCTGACTGGAAATGAGACTCACTTAATTGTACCAAAACAAGAAAAAAATACCATGAATAATCCAGTGTGAATTGTGAAAAGTTAAGTGTGTTTTAAAAATCCTTTGTTTTTGCTAAGCCTGGGTACCATTTCTGACAGGTGAGGAAATCCCCATTTCCTGTTGGTGACTCTGATGATCTCCCACACCAGAAGAGCACCTCAGAAGCAGCCAGCCCAGGTTGAAAAGTCAGTGTCTTTATAAACAGAAAGCATTTTGGCTTTCCAAATGGAATGATTTGTTTCCTAATTGTATGGAAAGGTGCCATTGCAGCAGTTTGAGAAAATAGGCTGAGCATCTTGAAGCCGAAATGGTTGAGAGGTGACTCCTGGGGAAAGCAGGGAAAGATGTGTAGGGCTTGGAGGCACAGTCACAGATGTGGAGCCTTGCACCGTGGCTCACTCGTGGGTTCTCTCCAGAAAGCAGTAGTTCCCCTGTTGCAGTGCTGAGGCTGGGAATCCCAGGGCCTGCTCCCGTTGCAGCGCAGTTGCCAGGAGGTGGAGGACTGGTGTGTGCTCCTGCAGCAGCCTTGCTCTGGTTCCTAGAGGGCTGACAAGGAGGTCATGCGCCCTCAGCTGTCACCCAGGCTGATTAGAGACTGTGGCTGTAGGATCAGGTTGTCTGGTGGCTTGTGCCTGTTCCATTGAAGGAATGGAGCAGATGAGAGGGCCAGGAACACGTATGTAGCCCCTGAGTCCCTTTTTAAGGGTATGATTTTACAATGTTAGTGGCAAAGGCTATTTTTTACCCCAAAAGCAGTGTTATCTTTCCTCAAAGAGCTGCACAAAACAGCCTTTGCTATGCTGATGTTGAGAATAGTTTAGTCTTGCCCACTTGCCCTTTCTCCCTTTGAGGGTTATGTCCCAAGCTGGTGGACTCTACCCATTCCCCATATGGTCTGCACTTGGTTTATTTGATCCAGGCTTCCTCTCTTTTAGCCTTTTTTGCTCTCTGCTCAAATGAGGATGCCCAGTCATGGTGTGATGTGGACAGTTCAGGAAATGCTTTGAAATCTGGTGCAGAATTTTTGGTAGTAATTTTTATTCTGAGTTTGTATTCAGTCTTACTTGCTGCTGTTAGCTACTGCTAGTTCTGTGGGGATACAAGCTGGGACCACAGAGCAGCTGGGATTCCAAGCACCCTGCTCCCTCAAAGACATAGTATGGAAAAACAATTTTCTTTCTGACCCCAAAAACTTACAGTCAATATAAGGTATTTGGAGCAAAAAATCTCTCCAGTATAGAAGTTTCTATACCAATATAATTATTTGTCCTGCTTTCATATTTCACATAATTTATTTAAGCTCCTGTCACCCAATAATAACTTAGGAACATTGGGGAAATTTGGAAGGTATGCACCGTACTATTGGCATTTCTCAAGCAGCTGCTACTGGCCTGCTTATATTCAGTGGATTTCCTACTGTCAAAAACACTTTTAGCACATGAATGAATGGGCAGGGAACCACCTAAACATTGATTAATGTTGACAGAAACTTCCCTCCCACCTTTCACTCATTCAAAACAATGATGATGAAGGCAGCAGAATTCAGCTCTTGGGCTATTGGAAAGAGATGGGTTTATTTCAAAAATAGAGCTATCCTTTGATGGGGTCTCTTGAGTGCTAGTGCTGAGAATCATAGAACATTCTGAGTCAGAAATGACCCACAAGGATCTCTGGAGTCCAGCTCCTGACACTGCACAGAATTAGCCCCAAGAGTCACACCATGTGCTTGAGTGTGTTGTCCAAACACTTTTGTACTCTGTCAGGCTTGGGGTCGTGACCCACTTCCCTGGGGAGCCTGTTCCAGTTCTCAACCACCTCTCAGTGAAGAACCTTTTTTTAATCCAACCTAAACTTCCCCTGATACAACTTTGGACCATTCCCTCAGTCCTGTCACTGTCATCACAGAGCAGAGATCAGTGCCAGCCCCTTCTCTTGCCTGCACAAGGAAGTTGTAACTGCAGTGGGGTCTCCCCTTCTCCCCTTAGTCTCCTCTTCTCCAGGCTGAACAGACCAAGTGACCTCAACTACTCCTCGTATGGCTTCCCCTCAAGTCCCTTCACCATTTTGTGGCCCTCCTTTGAATGCTCTCTTAACAGCTTGATGGCTCTTTTATATTGTCACACAGGACTCAAGGTGAGACTGCCCCAGTGCAGAGCAGAGGGGGACAATCCCCTCCCTTGCCTGGCTGGCGGCGCTGTGTCTGGTGTCCCCCAGGACACTCTTGGCCCTTCTTGCTCCAGGACACTGCAAACTCATGCTCAACTTGCCATTGACCAGGATCCCCAGGTCCCTTTTCACAGCACTGCTCTCCAGCCTCTGATTCCCCAGTCTGTCCATATGTCCAGGGTTGCCCCATCCCAGGTGCAGAATCTGACATGGATTGATTCCAAGTGCAAGGGGTAAGAGGTTCAGCCTAGGTGGGACATCTGTAGGCAAGGAAGTGCCTTGTCTTCTGCAAGTTTTGAAGTAAGCAGCATGGCACTTTGGAGAAGCATCCGTTCTGGTGCCAGGTTGGGCATGAACACTGGCAAAAATTGAAGCTTGTCCCTTTTCATGCCAAAATCTACTGTGATAGTCCTAGCTGATTTCAGTGAAGATTTTGCCTCAGCAAATAGTGTGGCATTTGATCATGTAAATAGTTTATATTTCAACTCCACCTTTGTGTATTCAGGGGGAGCTCCCTAGGGATTCAGTGGCAGTGGTTTTATGGATGCAGAATTTGATGCTCCATTGCTGTTGCTGCTATAGTGATGGTGATAATGGTTATCACTAACTTGTATCCCAGTGGTAGGTAAAGTGTTAGAATTTGGCTGTTCCTCAGAAATTTTTGCTCTGTTAAGTGCATCTTCCATTGATACCAAAGGTGATTTATGTGACTGTTCCCATTCTGTGAGTGATGCACATATGGCTCTTTGGAGCCAGTGGATGAGAAGATCTTGTAATACACAGGTGTGCTGCAACACAGATTTTTGTTGTTGTAACTGTGATATCTTTATTTTGTTCTGAACAATATGCAAACCATTACTTTTTTGCACAAAATTCAGCATTTTTCCGGCCGATGAAGGGAGCAGCAGGGGGCCAGACTCGGGCTCCTGGGAGCATTGTATTTGTCTTTGTTGACTTGCAGTCTCTTAAGCCCATGGACTGATCTCAGAGTCTTGTGACACTACAGGAGCAAGCGAAGATGGGCTGTCTACACATTTGTCTTGGGGTGGGGAACTCTGATGTGTAATGACTGAACCCAGGTAGCAGCCTTTCCCCAAGTTACTGTCATTGAATTTCTGTCTTGGCTACCATGCTGTACAGAACAGCAAGAACACAGCTGTCTTTATATTTGGTTGGCTAAACTTTTTAAGGAGGAAACAGACAGACAGATGTGGACAGCAGGACCACTGAAGACTTTTTTTAACAGTTAGTAAAGCTAACTCCCCTAAAATGCCTAAGTATCAGTCTAAAGAACTGCTTTGTCTATGAGCTTCAGAAGATGGAAACATGGTTAAGCTATAGAAATGCATATAAGGAGTTTATTACAGTATGTTAATTACCACTGCATTTAGTTATCCATTATTAATAAATAATTGATTTACTTCAAGATAATGAAATGTGCATTTTCATGTATCTTTGTCAGTCAGAAGCACAAGAAGATATTCCTGTTCTACTTTTATCTTGCGGTATAAAATAATGCAATTCCATTGAAGTCAGAGGTGGATAACTGGGGAGAAAGCAGCTTTCTTTTTTGCTAGAGAGCTTTAATACAATATTGTTTTATTTCTGTACATTTAAGTTAATAACACAGTAAGTGTATTTTGAAGTTAAGTCTTTCTAGGATCTCTATATGTTAAATATCTGCGAACAAACTTTATAGTTGCTCCATAGGCCCTCACGATATATCATTTTGAGCCGCCTTCTATCTATTACATTTTATCTGCCTGCAAAATCCATTTCTAATTCTGGCCATATCTCCTTTGCGATCACTTGCCAGAAATCTATTCCCAGGATTCTCCTTATTTTAGTGAAATATCTCTGCTTCAGCACCTTTCCCAAGGTGGCTGATCTAATCAGGGCACTATCAGTTATCATTTCTCATTTCCTTTGCTAGCTCTGTCAAATGCAGTGCACAGCCTAACAGAGTGACATTCAAATACTCTCAGTAACCAAGGCTATTTCCCTTTCTTCTCCCCTGCAAAACTTGGTTTGTATTAGGCTTCTTAAGCATATGCCCTTTGCTCTCTGCATGTGACATAAAATACACTCTGGGAAGAGTTAATGTTAAGCAGATGAAATAGCTGCCTCTTTATTCATCACAGTTAAGTTCCATTGATGGTGACCATCTGGATTTAAAATCCCATATCCCACAACTTGGTCTTTTCAGATATAGAAGAGCAGTGCTTCATTCCTGCTAACTGTGTAAGAGAGGCCTGTTTTGCCATCAGAGAAATGAAATTTTTTACCTCCTTGTTGCAGAAATTTGTTACCTTCCTGTTGATGCCAGCCTCTGTTCTCATCTTTTTCCATATACATGTTTCTCTTTTAAATAAGAGTGTGAGTGTATGCAAAGGTCAGCATACAGTAAACAGGGTGCTTGTGTTTCTCAAATAGTCACCTGTGTAGTCAGATCTCTGCTAAGGTTAAATATGGCTTCTATAGACACAGGTCCAGCAGTAGCATCCAGTTTTGGCCTCTAATTTTTTTTTACCTTGGGTGACAAACCTCTTAGTGTTATCTTAGATTGCTGTTCCCAGACTAACACTTGTTTTAATTAGTGTGTGCCTGACTATTCCATCCGCTCTGGAAGATGGAGTTATCCATGTGCGTCCTCACAGCCCTTCCTTCTTTGCACCATCTAATGTTGCTGTCACAAGCCCTGCTTTGCTGCCGACTCATTTGTCCAGTGATTTTTGTGAGGGCCAAAGCTGAAATCCTGCTTTTCAGGAGGAGGAAAACAGGGAGCAGGTATTCACCAGACTGGCTGGGAGTGGGAAGGGAACTCTCCGTGCACGTGTCCTGTCTGCAAAACACCATGCAGTGCAGCACTTACATGATGCTGGGAGCTTACCATGAGCTCAGCTCTTGATTTCTTTTGAAACTCATGGAACCAGTTTTTTTGGGTCTTTTTTTCCCCCCACTGTATGAATGAAACAAACCTGTCTTGAAGTCTGCATCAGACCAACACATGTATTTCCCCTGCAGCCTGTTGCAGGCTACAGAATTAAATTTATTAGTTTCAGATAAGGAGAGGAAAAATTAGGAAAATGGATTTTAAGCTGACAAAAAGAAACAGTGTGATTTGTTATTTATTGCCCAAGATACAACACCAACCAGGTGCTTTGTGTTCCTGCTCTTTGGCACATCTTTTCGTGAGCCTTATCCCAGATTATTGAGCTTCTGGAGTAGGGTATTTGCAGTCCCTCCAGGCTGTCCCTTGGACACTGTCCCTCTGGTTGGCTGTGAAGCTGCAGACTGGGGAGCATCTGCCGTAGCAGAGGATGGCAGAGCGAGGATCTGGGTGTCCTTGAATGGTAATTTCCAGTGTGACTAAATAACGAGGATGGAGTCTTAACAGCTTAAAAAACTGCTCATAGCGGCATTTTTTCTAGCTATTTCTTCACTGTAGGAAGGTAGAGAAATCTGCTTTTAAATAATAATTAAATGCTGACAGTACTAAATTTCTACCCAGCGTGAGTTGGCAGCAGATGCAAACCAAAACATTAGGTCATTAAAGAGAAAAGAAAAACCTGATTAAATACCTCTGAATGTTTTTCTGATTAGACAGTCTTAAACAGAACATGTGGCTGTAAGAGAAGGGTGTACTTGACAGCAGCAATTGCTTTTGAGGGGAAAGGTAAAATACTCAAGTTTTAATGTGTATATATATGTATTTCAAAGGATTTCTTGCTGATCTTAGCTATGAGCCACCACAAAATCTCCCTGCCAGTAAATAGTGAAATGGCATCAATGTTATGTTCCTGGAAAGAACAGTTAACAGTGACTAATGTGCTCAGGGTTTTGTTTTGGTCTCTTTTTCCTCTTCTCTGGCTAGACAGAGTTGATTTCGCACTTGAGAGTCCAACAGCCATGGTGGACCTTGCTGTAGCAATGGTAGTATTGAAGCACTGTGAGGCTGCAGTGTGCATCCTGCAGACACAGGGAGCCCCAAGGAGCTTGCTGCCATCGGGGGTGGCATGTGAAATCAGGTGAGGATTCAGAGGGGAGAAAGAATGATATTGGGTACAGAAACCCCCCTTTACTTCATGGCCACCTTTTGGCCAAAGGTCCACTGCTCTTAGACGTGAGCTGAAGGCTTTTTTGTCAAAAAACCACTTTAATTTAAAGCACTGTTAGCTGAGGAGACTGCAAAGTAAAACTTGTCAAAAGGTGCATTTATAGGCTGCCACTTTTTACCTCCTGTTTCTTCCTTTGATGCTCTCTATCATATATTTGCTCCTGTGTAATCTGTAGTGATGTTTTAGGGGCTGATACCTACAGCACACATCTGGTGCTCCTTTCAGGTCCTCTTTAAGGAATGTTGATGGAGATAGCAAGGAGGGGAGTCATCAGAGTTGCTGGGAAGCTTTGGTCACTGTAGCAGAGTTGTGGCTGCTGGCTCTGTGGAAAGCCCGGGAGCTTGAGAGGAGTGAGTGGGATGCTGAACATCCCCTCTCCAAGTGCCAGGAGCACCTCTGAAAGCTGTATGACCTCTGTGGCCAAAACACAGGCATGTACACAGGCATGAGTGTGAAGGATGTTCTGGCTCTTGTGGCTCCTGCTTCCATTGTATCAGAGCAACTCTTTATCTGGTGTTTGTATTAAGGTGCCAGCCCTGTGAGATACCACAGGGTCATCCTTCCCTCTCCCTGCCTTCTGGCCTTTCTCTGCATACTTCTATTTGAGGAACTGAGGAACACAGGGTAAGAGAGAGGATTTACAGATTATTTCAAACTGTTCAGTTGTTCAAAGATTTAACATAGGGTAATGCAACTTTTTCCTGTATTTTTATATTCTTGCCTGCACCCAGAATATGCATATGAGCAATGGTCTTACAAACATAATTTCTGCTACCTCCAGGAGGCAGGGCAAAGGTTTCTCTGAAGGAGTTTGAAGAAGGCACAGCATTAAGCACAGTGCTTAAAATTTTGCTCAGCACTTCTACTGGACTCTTCTAAGATCAACTGGCATATTCATTTTTCCCTTGGGAGCTGTATACGTTACACACTTTTTATTATCTGTGGTTTATTTTTACTCCTAGATAAAGGGGTTAAATAATCTAACTGTAATTAAGGCAGAGCTGGGGTCTCTGTATGGGCATATGTGGGTCCAGATTTGAGAACTACCACTTTTAGTTGCAGTGTTGCAGCTGTATGGCTTGAGCACATCAGTTATTTGGAGGTGAGCACAGGTGCTCCAGTGAGCCTCGCCTCTGCTCAGGAGTCAGGTCCTGAGCCCCCTGGACATACCCTGGATTTGGAAAGCAGAGCAAAGGGCATATTTCTGCAAATACTAGAGCAGTGATTTTTTGCAGTTAAATGCAGTGACCAAGGACAACAGAAGATTTTGGCTGTATTTCTCTCCTGTATGAAAATATGCCAAGCAAAGAACAGATGGGGTGAGGGGACTGCCTGGGATTGTCTGGGTCTTGGGCTGCCTCCCTCCCAGCCCTGGTGGGAGCAGAGAGACCTGCCCTCGTGTCTGCTGCCTTTGCTGCCCTGAAGTTCCTGCCTCAGTCTGCAGAGTGGCACATGCCAGGATATCCATCTGCAATGTGCTGTGGGGGAATTAAATTCCCCCTGCATGAGGACTCTTCCTCATGAGATTCGGCCACCAATAGACCTTAGTGACAGAAGGTGTCTCTGAGAGCTTGGCCCTCCTATCTCCAAGTTCATGGGTCTTTGTAGTACTAGCACTGGGTTGAGAGAAACTATTTCTCTATTGACATTAATGTACTTGACCCTATAGAGTGCAAGGTAGCCAGACAGTTATAGGCCATTAATCTCCAACTGCTCTTGTCAAGTATTATATTCATTAATCTGGGGCCAAACAGTGGTTTAGTTGTCGGCATGGACCATGATAAGGTATTTTATGTCCTGGTTAGTGCCAAGTTAGTATCTAGTGAGCAGCTTCTGCAACTCTGTATACAGATGCCTGCAAATTTCACCAGTCGCTGCACCAAAGCTAAAGATCAGCACTGGTTCTTCTACAAAATGTGTCTTCAGAACCTGCTCCTTTTCCTGTGCTTGGATGGCTGGCTCAGGGAAAGCCAGCTGATGCACAGGTACCTGTGGACAGGGGCTGCCTGCTTTTAGTTCTACATGGTGCATCACTTAGTCGGAGACACCCAAGAGGCAGCTCCCAGATGGGCTGCTTTTTTACCCTGTGACCTCTTTAGGCACAACTGGAAGGCAGGTGGGTTGTGTTGTTTCTATACGCATTCACACACTGATTTTATTGCTTCACTTAGCGTAGGAGGAACACTCCAGGCATCCCGCAGCAGAAATTCTCCTTATTCTTGGACACTGCCCAAGGGTTACTTGTCAGAACAATAATTGCTTAAAAATAAGGATGCTGAGCAGTAAGACTTGTGGAGTGCTTTGATAAGCCAGGCTGTGATGATTGTGTATAGAGGGGTGTCCTTTTGTTGCTTGAATGGCTATAAAAGGCTTCAATAGCCTTTCTCTGGCAAACTGCTGGTGTGTGTAGTCGGGAGTTCATCTGAACAAGTTTTGCAAGCTCAGTGCCACCATGCACTTACTGATCTGTGCTGCTACTGAGGTAAAAACTGTTTATGTTTTAATGTATTAAGTTCTGCCTGCACCCTTCTGTATAGAAGTCTTGTTTTGAAAGTATAAGAAAAACAAGAAGGAAGAATGTGGAGATGTTTTAACATAGCAAGAAGCATTTTCTTCCTACACAGTGCCATTTTGGAGAGGGAACAGCTTCTCCTGCAGTTCTGTTTTGGTCTAGGTCTCTCTCTTCAGAGATTTAAACATATGCTTATATCAGTTCCTCAGCTGGTGTGTATCTGTTGACATAGTGTATATACTGACATAAAGCGTGGTCTGCATTCACACCTGATGTGTTTGCCATGCATCTTCAAACTTAGCAGAGTCCTCAGGTTTTAAACATGGTCCTTTAACAAAGCTGTAGCATGAAAGCTTTGGGTTTTTTTTGTTTTTGTGAGAAGAACATTGATACTATTCTCAATAGTAAAGGAAAAAGATCGGGAAGTTGCTTATCTTGACATCAGTAGGATTGTTTTGGGTTTCCCAAAGCAATTGCCCTTATGCAGCAGATGGGGATCATTATGCTCCAGGTGGAACAGGCGGTGACACACCTGGGGAAAATCCAGATGTGCTGGGTGTTTGTGAAGAGTTGTCACTGCAAGACTTGTCCTTCCCTCGGGAAGCTGCTTGCAGCTGGAGGCAGGTCTGTGCTGGTGGGGCACATAACATGCTCTGGTTTTGCAGCTAGTGTGGCTTCAGGTCTGGGTCAGAGAGGGGATTTCCATAAATCCATGAGTAAAGCTGGTGCACAAACCCATTGAAAATCCATGTGTGTCCGGTAAGTGGCTGCGATCTCTCACAAGCCATCGCTCTACTCAGAAGAAATGGAATGGAGCATGTTTGTGAACTGTTGGGACTGCTGTGCCTGGCCACGGGAGGTTTTACTTTCAGGTTTTATTTGTCTGTGGATTTTTTTCTAGCTGAAGTACCATTTGAGGAGATAGGCTAACAACTTTAACCTCTGTTCAGGCCATCTGTAAAGAAGATAGTAATTATCAGAGACTGGGATAAAATCCTGATTCTAATGAAGGATGTCAATGACTTTTGAAGATGCTGAGATCATCTGTGGTAGGTTGGCCTCATCAGCTCTGTTAGATAATCTGTAAAAGATGCTGTCAGGCCATGGGAATGCAGTTCTCTAATTTTTGTTAATTCCTAAAAAACAAAAAACAAAAAAAAAAAAAAAAAAAAAAATCTGATTCTCACCTGAGTTCAGTTATTTATTTGGAGGAAAAAAGTTTCCTTAGACATGAGAAGGCTATTTAAAAATCTGTGTTGGACATTTTAATTGCAGTGAGTGATGAATCCTTTGAAGTTTTATTACCTATTATATACTTGATTCAAAAGTTACCTTTTGCAATAGCTTAAAGATTTTTATTTGCCTGAGATTATTAACATTTCTGTTTCAAGCTTTCAAAGAGAAACTTTCTGAGCATGATTATGAACATTAGGTTAATGCATAATCCCCACTCAAAGGTTCTCGTAGATTTTCATGTGCTTGTTTAGAGGCCATTCAGAGGTGCTTAGCTTTAATTGCCATTATGTGAGCACACAGAAATAAAGACCCAAGAGTCTTATCAATTATTCTGTTCACAAATTCGTTTTTAGATTGTTTCACAGCTGTTCCAAGTTAAATTTGCATTGAAGTTACTGGGACTTTTAAAGGTATTTATCCTATTGGGCTGAAGATTCTATTGCCTCCTTATTTAAATGCTCAGTGATTATACCTTTCTTGGTCTTCATGTAATTGCTGAGGATTTATTTTTTGTGACATTATTTTTGGAGGTATTTTCCCTACATGCAAACTTTTAGCTGCTGACGTAGACATAATACAAGCCTGTTTAGAAATGGCACAATTGTTGGAGTTTTTGTGGCTTCCAATGAGCTGCAAGATCTTAAATACTTAAGTTGGAAAGGAAAAAGAAACCTTGTCTTTTAATAACCGTATCAAATATTACTTAGAGGACTATAAATGGGAAATGAAACTGAAAGGTGGCTGGACCTACATCTTCCACCATCCAGGAGAAGCCACTTCTGTACTAACAGCTCCTACTTTTAGTGTCTTATCTAAAGATCTGTGAAGTTCACAGGGGAATTCAGAGTGAGTTATTGTCAAGTAAAAAACTGGAAATGCATTTCTAGAATGCAGGAAAGGACTGGTGTGTGGGGAAGTCTCTTTGGGGCAGCCTGCCCAATACCAGAAGGTCAAAATAAGGCTGAGAGAAAAAAAAGTCATTCATTACACTCCAAAACAGAGTAGAAAAAATATTTTTATGTGTTTATACTGTAAAATCAAGAATAGGCTTGTAGAAATCATACAGAAGTACCCTGTACTTCATGCAGTGTGCTGCCCAAATTATGAACAGCTTTCTAGCACTGAAGATACTAACACCAGTGTCAGTAGCAGTAAAACACAACAAACAGGCTGAATTCTGTCACATCAGAAGATTTTAAGCCATCCCTGACCTTGCTTGTCCCACCCATGTGCATCACTGAGCATGGGGCACTCCAGAAGTTGGGCTCTGTGGGATTGTGGTCTCTGAGCTATCCATCTTCTCATATGTATATTGAAACCAGTAACATGGGCTGGTGAGAAGTACAGAAATGCTGTTTTGAGCCCTGTCTCAGCCAGATGTTAGGAGCACAAGAAATGTCCCAGTTAATTGGAATTAGTTAGTTGAGCTCAACACCCTGCTGTCAGGCAGGCAGTGGGAGATGCCACCCAGCAGCCTCCCTCCCTGTCCCACTGGTGGTCCCAGCCTGGGTGGTTTGTGTCCCCCCAGCACAGTCACTGCAGTGCTGTCCCTGCTGCTGCCTGGGGGGAGCTTGCACTGCAAGTGATGCTGATCTTGGAGAAATAAGTAATGCATGTGTGGAGGGGTATCTTCATCAGCTTCCTTCATTGGCCTTGCAGGTCTTAAAGCTGCCATGTTGTGCCCAGCTCTTTATTTGTACCTACCCAAAACCTTGTGTGTCACTGTATCCTCAGCACGGCATTCACCCAATGGCATGGCCTGACACCTTAACCTCTGATTCCCATTCAGCTCGTCAGTTGTTTTCCATTTTGCCTTTTCATATTTTTTAAAAGAACATTTTTAAACTCAGGGCTTACTAAAACATTTTATGTTTTATCTTTTTAACATCAATATTTTTTTGTTTAGTTAAAATTCTCCTCTTTCTGACCAAACACCCTGTGTGTGTTTGGTGAAAGAAAGTTGATCAGTTTTACAGGAAAAAAATTCTCTTAGAATAAAGCTTCTCATTTGCAAAAAATACTGAGGTATTTTTACCCAATACCCATTTCCAGGTTATTATGGAAAGCAGTCTCCCCCAAATTTTCTCCAGGAAAAGCAAATGCAGTTTGTCATGAATCCCAGCTAATTTATTCCTTGTTCCATAAATGTTATCCCCTACCAGTCCAAAGGCTGTCATTACGCTGCTGTCATTAACCATCTGTTTAGCATGTAAAACTCCTCGGGGCAGGGATCACATCTTTGCTTTGTACTGTGTAAAGCTGAGCCTGTGGCTAACACTTGAGAAACAATTAATGATAATGCAGCTCAGTAGGGTACTGGGATACCAAGCTAATAAGAGTGGTATAAATGCTTGGCTGGATGGGATTAGAGGGAACTTCTGTGTCCCAGTGGTGTGTCTCCAGCAGGTGAAAGGAAATAATCTTAAAACATTGTATGACAAGGAGCAGTGAAAAAATAAACAGCATTTCTGAAGGATGTAAAAGAGAAAAGAATGCAAGAGAATCACAATTTGAGTATGTGTTAGGCTTTATTATTTTAATGAGATTTTTACTAAATAATTATATTTTTTCTACCATAAAATAAGGGATCACTTCAGAACATTGGTATCATTAGTGCCTGTGCGTGTCCTTTGCATGGTCTTCTGCATGCATTTTAAGTCGATGCTTTATTGTATTTTCCTTTGTATCTTAATGAACCCTGTGTGTCGGGGAGAGAGAGAGAGGTTCAGTAGATTTTCATCTTATGTTAATCCATCAAAATCAAGTTAGTTGCAAGAGATGGAGGAGGTGCGTGTGCGCGCAGACGTCAGCGCCCAGCCAAAAGCTTGCCAGTTGCCCAGCAACCTTCCCGGAGGAAGATGGATGTCCTGCCACCCGCTCTGCTTTTAGCTGAGCCACAATGTATTCACCGTGCCGCATCCGCTGCACGCTGAGGGGATGGGCACGGCTCAGCTGCTGGGGGGATGTCGCCTCTCTCAATGACTGGCTCTTGTGCTGGGGCTGGAGAAAACGCATTTCATGCCATCCTCGTTAAAACTGTTAATTCGGTTGACTACATCAGATTGGTTTGGGAGCAGGTGCTGTGAGATCGTTCACATTGATGGTATTGCTCTTCCCCTCCATCAGGCTCTTAAAGCCATATTGCCAGCAGAATCTCTACTTCCTTTCCAGAAAGGTCCTTATCTGTAGTAACAAATAAAACCATGGGCTGTAGGAGCTCAGCAAATGCTGTATGTGTCACTGACCTCTCTCTTTGGTAGTTTCGTTTGTTCCTGAATTGGGCTCAGCTGGCATGGCCAGGTCTGACCTCCACATTGGCTGTGCTTCCCTGTCCTGTGGTTGACCAGCATTAGGACACTTGGGCACACACACAGTGCACCAGATACTGTTGGGTTGCAGCCTAAGAAGCCTTTGGAGGAATCAGAGGGTTCTTGCTGTTGAAGAGTGTTGTGCAAAGTTAATATTTTAGTGCCAAATACACCTTGATGGTGTCTCCTTAATTTTATGGAATATATAATTATTATAGGATACATTTGTTTGCTATTTGGTTTCCTTTAGAAGATGTGTCAATCTTGTTCTCAAGGATGAATTTAAAATCCTTGCACATTTACAATGGTTGGACTAAATCCCGCTGAAAACCTTGCACAAAATCCTACCTGTGTAATCACAGATATCTTTCATGGTCTGCCTCTGGTGCCTTTATTTATGTTGACAAGCTTTTTACTTAGTGTTTGATTCAGGAAAGCAGTTACGAATGTACTTGACTTTAAATCTTTTTATAGGCCTGTTGAAAGTAATGAACTTCTCAACAGATTGAAACTTGAACGTGTGCTCTGCTGGACCTGGACCTGTGTGAGTGATGTTGAGAAAGCAGACCTGGGACCCTGAGGAAGGCAAAAAGGGCTATGCTGGCGTAGGTGCTGTTGTACCAGGTCCTTTGACCGCTGCAAATTAGGGTATAGAAACATAAAAGGGGTATCAGAGAAAGGACAGATTCTCCTAAAGCAAAAACATTTTACAGCCTCTTAAACTGAAAAAAATCTGCCCCAACCCAAGAAACATTGCTCTGTTTCATCTGTGTTGCTCCCTGTGTTGCACTCCTGGAGCAGCTGTTTGTGGGCATGCAGCTGCTGTGAAGCTGTTTCTTGCCCCTGTGTCCTGGGGTGACTTGGTCCATGTGCCCATGATCTTAGGGGAGCAGGAAGTGCCCTGAGAGATGGTGTTTGTATGGGCAGGCAGGGAAAACTCACAGCAGCACTGAGCTGCATGTGGGAGGGCAACGTGGCTCTTGCTTACTCTGGCCTTATATATGTGGCAGTTATGTGTCATTTCAAATGCACTTTCTGGTGGCAAGCTATTTATCAACTGGCTATTGAACTTGTTATTTTCTAAAGCATAGAGTGTGTGGCTCTTGATTGAAAAGCTGCTGTTCTGTCTCTTTGTTCTTCCACCTTGCAAGGATTCTTTCTTATTCATTTTGTTAAAGTCCTTCAACTCTAGATTGATAACTTCCATCATCTGGATGGTGGAGCTTTGTTCAATGACAGCTGTTGGTTTTCTCTGTGCTGTTTCTAAAATGGCTGTGTACAGGGTGGCAGAGGAAAGTACCTGGAAGTGGGGCATTGGATAGCTGAAGTTCAAAAGAACAAACATTTTCTGAATGCTGGTGTGCTTATTTGTTGGGAAATAAATAGGGAGTATGAAAAACTAACATTGTGTTTACCAGACAGAAGCCTGGATAACAGCAAAATGCTACATATTAAGATTTTAATTGAGTGATTCATGGGTTGTTGGGGAGAAACATTTTTGCAGTTGAAAGTGTGATCGGGGAACAAGTGGTTCATGTCCCAGTCTGAGCACAACTCTTGTCATATTCATTCCGAATTATGAGGTTTGTGTCTTTCTACAACATCTTGTCATCTCTTCAGCCAAATTCAGCAGATATGGGTCCCACTCCTTTTGACAGAGATAATGGTTTGCTGCTTATGGGTTCCCATTTCAAGACAGGTCAAAGACTTTCCTTCTCATGGTTGGATCAACTTTCTTTTTCTGCCTTCACTGAGGAGTCAAATGTGAATGTGCTGTAAGCTGCAAACTGAAAAGAATGGCAGCTAGGGTCTGGACAGGGAAGTACCCTTACCAGTGCTGGTCCTAAGGAGCACATCATTAATCTGTGTTGTGAAGACTCCTGGTGAGCCTCACCTGCCTTTACGCCATGTTCTATAAACACAAACAGAAAGGACTGTTTCCAGTCTTAAATGGATTTATATTATAAGAAATTACCTTGTAGTAGGTGCAGGTAAAGTGTTAGTGTAGAGCCTTTATTACAGATGTTGGAAGTGTTGCAGCTGGGCTGTCTGTCCTGTGCAGTGGGACTCACCTGGCTGGTGGCTGTGGGTACACACACCCAGGCAGGCAGGCAGGCAGCACCCCTTCACAGTCCCCAGAAAGAAATGAGCACGCAGAGTACAAACTGTCTCAGCCAAAGAAGTGCTTCTGACAAGATAATTGTCTCTAGGAATGCTGCTCTGCCCCTCCTCTGGAACCCAGGTGACCAGTGCAGTGATAGGCAGAGGTCAGCACTTTGCAGCATCTTGGATGATGTGATGCAGATCACAAGTGTAACACCAAAACAAGCTCACAGTGTCATTTGACTTAGCTTGGATATGTTCAGAGCTCGATTCTGCTTGATGCTGCTATTTCTACTGTCCCTTAGGATGGAAAGAAATTGAGAGCACCCAGTACAATTCATTATGTCCTAGAGAAGTGTGGAAGGGTAGAGAAGCAAAGTAGCCAATCACAAAGAGCCACTAAAGCAGCAACAAGAATATCTTCTCTTTTTTGAGACCATTTAATCTTTTCGAATGAGTAATACAATATTTATAATATTACAGTAGCTCTAATAACTTGCTTAAAAATTAAAAATAGTTAATGGGTGAAGTGGAATAAGCGTGGTTAATGCTTCTCACTGATCTGCTGCTGTACCTCCTGCTAGAACATTTTTTTAAATGCATCATTTTCTCCCATTTTAACAACACTGACTGGAGCAAACACGCTGGCTCTGTATTACCTTGGATGGTATTTATAAAGCTCCCTCTCAGGTGTGTGTCCCAGCTATCTAGAGCACACATCCTTATGTCAGCTGAATTATCCTTTAGCAGAGGAGGGCTTTTCAGCAAAATGCATTGATCTGTAAGGTCCCTTTTCAAGATGCAATACCGAGATCTGTTGTGATAGGTGAGTTTTGTGTATTGTTTTATGTGTTATTAGATAAGATTCCTTTAATTCCTGGAGGTTAGTCCCAGACTCAGTTCAGCTCTCAGGGAAGTGCTGTTTCCTGCACTGCTTTCCCAACTCGATAGAAAACTCTGCTGTGCTTGAAGACTCAAACTGCTGATCACAGTCCTCAGCTGGACACTACTGGAGATATTGTAGACAGCTTGGACCTGTTGTGTGTGGACTTGGTGACTTGAAGACACAGGTCTGGATTTGATACAGTTGGGTGGTACAAACTTACAGGACAGCTGTGTCTTACATTGCTGAAGACGTGCACCAGGGCATTTTGTGGCAGTCTCCATAGCACTGAAGGCTTCATGCTTGGTAGATTGCATGGCTATTGCTAAATGAGTGGTGATAAAAAACAAAAAGTTTCAGCAAGGTCACCATCTGTTAGAACAGGGTGGAGATTCCTACCCAAAGTTGATGGCAATATTTTCTTTCTCAGAAAGAATTCAGAAGGATTTCTGTGGGATAGTTTAGTGTTGGTGTGAAATGTAAGCCTGGCTGCAGACTGGGTTGATGGACAGGGAAGGGTTGGGAGCAAGGCAGAGCATTCCTTAAAATGAAGGGACTTTCTTAGTGTGAGCAGACTCCTTGGAGCACTGTCCATTTTCCACCAAACTCATCTCAGGCTTTGACTGGTCAGTGTCTGTCCGTGGTCTGACCCTGCTGTGCATGGTGAAGTCCAGGGAGAGCTACGTGTTGGGTCACAGCACCTGCAGTTCAGTCTGTACAAAACACTGAAGTGAGGTAATGCTTAAACATTTTCTGGTGAGTGACTATAGATAACTTATGGTCAAAAATTCTAAAAGAAGTTGACACAGAACATCTCTGGTCTGTTTCTGTTAACTTCTTAAACCTCTTGGAAATTCACAATGAGCAAACGTGTGCAAGAGGAAGATCCCGGGTAACTGCCAGCAGCTTAGCCTGACATCAATCCCAGGCAAAAGAATAGAACTGAGAGAGGATTTAGAGAATTAAAGGTAGGGAATATAATTAATGCCATTCAACATTCTTTTTTGGAGAATATGTCTTGTCAAACAAACCTGATTTATCTGATAAGATTGCAAGTTTGGGGGATAAGATAACTGTGTAGATATAATATACTTTAACTTCTGTGAGGCGTTTGATTTTATTCCACATGCCATTATTACTAAAATATTAGTACTATATACTTTTACTGAAGCATATCTTAAATGTATTAAGAACAAGGTAACTGACAGAGCTCAAAAAGTAGTTGTCAATAGGGAATCTTTACTGAATGTGAACATTTTTTAATGTAACTCTGCAGGGATCAGTCAGAACCCTCATGCTATTCATCATTTTTGGCAGTGATATGGAAGTAAATATAAAATTATTTCTGATAAAATTTCTGGGTGACACAAAGATTGATGAAGTGGGAATGAGGGCAGTAGGATACAGTGCTCTTGGTTAATTGTCCCTACTGAAACAAAATTCCAAAATTCCTTTCAGTCTAATTAAATAAGAAAGTTTTTGTGCATCCAGAGGGGAACGTAGCACAGAGCTGTTGCCCAGTCTGGAAAGCAGAAGGTTTATGAGAAACCTTTCCGTGTGCTGGCCTCTGGAAATTGGAGCTTTCCTAGGGAAGAGGCAGTTTGCCTGCAGGATCCCATGGCCTCCATCTGATGATGATGGTGGTCCATGGCTTGGCAGAGGTGCTGTTAGAGGAACCTCTCTGAGGAGGCTGTTGACAGGAAATGATTCTTCATCCTCAGTGCTGTGGAAGGCCTAAGAGAAATGTAGATTGGACACTGGTTACATTTCTGGGTTTGGTTGTGTGTCTGTGAGGTCTCTAGTACGTTTTCTCATTAACCTTTGTCTATTGGGCGTTTTTGAAGGTGCCCTGCATCTGTATCACAGGAACCAGACTTGGCAGTAGAGTTGAGCCTGAATATAGAGCAGGGTCCATACTAGTGAGACTGGCTTGCAATTCCCTGTTAGCATCTCCAGACATAAAGTAGGCTGCAGCAGCAAAGGGCATACAGCACTGAGATGAGAACACAGAGGTGTTGCATACCCATATTATGGCTATATTACTTTAGAGACTCTTCTTGACTGTACAAGCTCCTTGCACTCACATTAGGTGCACATGGGTGCAATCTATGTCATGCCAAGGCTTTTCCTGCTGGCAAGATGAAAAGAGAAGTTGTGCATAACCCAGGTGTTATGCAGTGACCCCATTGGCAACAGGGGCATAAGGTACCCCATTCTCAGGGCCGTACCAGTGCCAAGAACCTTCAGCTGTGGCCAAGTGTAAGTTCACAGGAAAAGATTTTGTAAACATCTTCAGGTTTGTTGCATTTTGAAGAGAGAGATTTTGAAAAGGCAGAGGACGTAACTACTCTTTGGCTACTGCTTTTAGCTTTGACTCAGCCAGATCTGCCTGTGCATGCAGTGTCGAAATTTTCCTTGTTTCCAAAACCTGGCCACAGCATCACAGCTGGAAAGGACTGCTGGTGGTTGTCTGGTCCAACGGCCTGCTAGGGGACAACAAAAGCCAGCTGCTCCCAGATGGAGATTTCACAGCCTCTCTGGTTCATCTGCTCAAACACTTTGCTACTCTCATTGTAGTTTTTGTGCGTTTTTTTGTTCATCATCCAACTGGAACTTTCTATGCTCAGCTTGCATCTCTTGTCTCTTGCCCTGTTCCTGTAGTCCTCCAAAGGAAATCCACTCAGCCTCTTACACCCTCCCATACCGCTGGGGTTGTAAACAACTCTCCCTGGAGCCTTGTCTTATTTTGACTGAAGAAGCCCTGCTCCCTCAGCCCCTCCATACCTGTTCTGTCCTGCAGCTCCCTGACCATAGCAGCCCACCACAGGTCTTGCTCCAGTACTTCACTGTCTCCGCGCCCAGTGCTCTGAGGTTGTCCCACCAGCACTGAGGAGAGGCCATTTCTGTCAGCCTGCTGTCATGCTTTAAAAGGGGAGAAATGAAGGGAAAAAACTGATTTTATTACTGTAAAGCTTAGCTTTTCTCAGCAAGATCCCAGCATGTGACTGTTTTACCACCTATACAGGGCAAGTGGGGGGGCAGTCAGACCAGAAGAAGGTGCCCTTGGGGCAAACAAAGCAGCAGTCTGCTGGAAGTGTCCACCTCAGAGTTAGTTAGCTATGGCTCAGCCAGTCCTCTGGGATCCTCAGCTGCGTGACTGCCTAGTGCCAGAGGTACAGGGAAGATGGAAAACCCTGTGATGAGACTGACAGGAACTTCAGGTCCAAATAGCAAAGTGCAGCAGGTCGTGCTCTGTCCTTCCCTGTGCTGCACTGCTGCTTGATGTCCAGTGCACGCAAACAGCTTCTCCATCACCGTGTGAAGGACCAGGGGCCATTCATAAACAGACCAACTTTCAGCATCGCTTTCCAGCCACAAGTTTGTCTAAGCTAAAGAAAACAGTGCATCTTACTAAATAAATGATTAGACCTCAATGATTTTCTGCCTTCCAGAGCAGAGTTATTTGGAAGCATGAAAGGAAATAGCTGCAGCAGTATAAAACCACTGCCCTTTGCACTTGCATCTTTCCCACAGAGTAATCCTTCATTCATTGTTTACTTAATGAGAAAAGAAAGAGGTTAATTTATAAAACCAAATAAACAGACAGAGGACTTTATTTGTGGAACAAAAAACTGAATTAAATGAACAGTCTGTCCATTAATGCTGCTAATTGTGCCATGCTCCACTGTGGAAAATATACAGGCCTGCTAGGATTCTGCTCTTGCTAGTGGAGCCCACAGTCTGTCTCCAGTGAAGGTTCAAGCCAGCACTCTGTGGCAAGAGTTTCCTAAAAACTTTTCTTACTTGGTGAATTAATGTCATCTCCCAGTCTGTGAAAGGTTCAGCCTCTCAAGGGTTTCTTAAATTTAATAGATAAGTATAGGGATAATTGGCAGAACTGATCTTGTTGGTGAATGCTGCCATCTGAATCATTTGCAGATTCTCATGAACATCTGTAGAGAGCTGTGGCAAGGAAGAGAAAGAGGGGCTGCTTAATTCATTTCCCCTGCTCCAGAGAAGTCTGTAATACCCACGCTAGAATTTAGCAGTTTCTAGGTTATTTCTGTTGGCTGTAGGATGTTGCAGAGGTTGGAATTAAACCCAGCTGGGGGGAAGTTTTGCATTTCATCTGTGTGTTTCCTGGTAGCCGTTCCTGTTTGCTAGTCAGTGCATGTCTGAAATCTCCACCATCCCTGCTGGGGGTGGACACAAGGTAGCTGTGCCCTGATGTAGATGGGAGTGTGTTAGAGCTGCATGGATGAGGGTTACTCAATGCTGAGACTGGCTGGAGGCTGAAGCTTCTCTCTCTCCCTCTCTTTCCTCAGTCAGCCTACAGAGGAGGGAGGGAACAGGGAGAGCTTGACCAGGGTGGGTCGATGATGGAAAGAGGGATGAGTACGTGAAGGCATCTACAGGTAGTTCATGAAGACTCCTAAGAATAACGTTTGATTCTCTTTGGGAAACTGAGGATTACTGTGAAGTGTGGATAGGAAAAACATGTCTGGAAAAAAAAAATTGCTGGAATTCTGGTGATTTAGAAGATTTTGTGTTGGAAAAGACACTTTATCCTGGGCTGTAACTGAAATGAAAGGAAATACATAAAGAAGGGTAATCTATCAACTGAACTATACCAGCTGCCCTGTGAATGTTGAGGCTTCATAGAGCTTTGCAGTCTCCACCGCCACCCTGCTGAAAGAAGCTTGGGACAGTTAGTTCTTCACGAACTTCTCATCACCTTTGTCAGCCAGCTTGATCTTCAAATTGTGATAGCAAGAGTGAAATGCTATTTGTGAAAACATTTAGTGAAAATTTAAACCAAATTGATACCACAGATCATGTGCAAATCTACCATGTGCAGATTTTAATGCAAAAGAAAGGCCTGGAACAGAAGTTTTTCCCATTCTTACATCAGGCAGATTAATGACTTTTAAATTTCATCTGCAGTTTGTTTTATTTCTGACATTATAGAATTTTACTTCTTAATTTTAAGTAAGACTTGTTCTATATATGTGTATTTTATGTGTATATAAAATACATATATAAAGTATATGTGTTTATGAATATAAATTAATATATACTTATTGTAAGTGTACGTATATGGAAAAGTATGTAGTTGTTGCTCCAACATATCTTACTGGCACACAGAATTATATGAAGTCTTTGGAAAATGGGTTATTTGAAATGCCGCCATCTCTTTGTTGAGTATTCAAAGAACATTGTAATTATTGCTGTCAATATATTTTAAATGCTCAGTGGAAAAAGTTGCAAACATTTTTGTTAGAACATGTATTTGTTTGTAACCTGTTCAATACATCACCTATTTGTATGCCAGCTGGCTTCTTTTCAAAAATATACTATTGAGAAGATATATATGGGGGTTTTATCATATTTTTATGCTGTTGTCACACATTAATAGAGATCCAGCCCCTCCATAATGTCTTCTGGAAATATCTGGGAGACATAAGACTATCCCTGTTCTGGATACATTGGCAAAATTGCTCTTGGCTTCAGTTTGGGAATGCAAGTGATTTTTTTCAGTTCAAAGTAAATGTAGTTGTGCTTGCCAATGGTTACATCAACATGGCAGTGTTCATTTTGTCTGGAAGGTGCTAAGCTGTGATGTCTTCATGTCTGAAACTGTGGCTCTGGAACAGATCTGAGTCCTGGGGATGGACAGCCGGGCAGATGGAGTCCGTGGCTGACGGCAGCTCACACAGGGAGCGTTGGGTCGAGGAGGTGCCTCCAGGTGCCACGTGCTTGCTGGCTTCTTGTTGTCTTCAAGTGCAGCAACCTGTGGTCGTGGTTCTTCATCTGATGATGTTGAAAGCTGCTTGTGCCTTGCTTGAAGTTTTGAGCATTTCAGAGTGTTACCTCAATGTTTGTGTTTCAACACAGGGCTGCAAGTTGGGAGGGAAGAGTAATTTTACAGTATAACCAATCTCTGTGTGTGAACATCACCTCAAAGGAAGTCAAGGGTTGTGTTGCTGAAGCTGAGCCTTCCTCCTAGCTGCTGTCAGCTGCAGCTCCTTTAGGCTGCTTTCTGGCTGTGCACAGCCTCTTCCTGCTGGGGCATGAGCTGCCCCATGGGGTGGCTGGGCAAGTCCTTCTGCTGAAGCCCAGATTGAAGTTAGGATCGGTAAGAAATCTCTTCTGATTCCCCAGCCTGTGAGTGCAAGCAATCAGTGAGTTTGTCCACTCAATTTTGTGTTTTTTTTCTGCTTCCTTTCTGAGACCAAAGGTGGTACATTTTTTTAGTGGAAGTGGGGGCAACACAGCACCAGAGGTCATTTGGTTGGTAGATTTTCCCTGCTCTCTTAAAAAGTGAAGCTGGCACCTCTTGGAAAACATCTTTCCTATGTTGAAAATACTTATCTATGTTTTCATGCTTTTGTCCTTCACAGTTCTTCAGAGCCATGTCTGAACAGGGATGAGAAACCCATCTCTATGGTGGGCTCTTTCTCTCCTAAACTCTCCTTGAACTCTGTTGGGGTCTTAAGGGGGAGGCTGTGGTGTTTTATGCACGCATTAAAAAAGGGTAATTTTTTGTTGGCTATTCTGCTTAAATCTGGGAGAAAACTGTTGTAGGTTGAGATAGCTAAAACTGGCTGTCTGTAGTTAGCATGGCAAGGGCTGTGGGCTGGATATCTGTGGCCCCCACTGGCCAGGCTGCGTCATCCTGCCACAGCAAGCAGCCAGAGGGAGAAGAGAAACCTGAGATGCACAACATGTAAATACTCCAGAAATACTAGGAATTTGGCAAGAAGGCCAGCAGTGGCTTCCTCTCTCCCTGAAGATACCGCCATATGCCGAGAGATGAATCCAGTTATTTCAGCAGTGTTGGCAAAACTAGTTTTCGACTCCCCACTGCTCCCAGGCTGGCACGAGCACTGCCCTGTCTTCTTGGGGCCAGGGGGCTGCAGGGTGAGGAGGAGACGTGGGAGACCAGGGAAGAACAGTGCCATGGGAGTAGCAGGACCTGCAGTATGGCAGCCAGGGTATGAGGCAGCTGCCTTGGGCAGAGGGCCTCACTTGGGCAGTGCATCTTCATGCACGCCATCCCCTGATCTGGTTTTGGAGTACAGGATTGAGGCTGGCACGGGGGGGTGAGCGCTGGAGGCAGGACACACCTCCTGCTTGTGCCCTGTGCTGTCTCCTTTGCGTTTTGAGATCTGATGGGATTGTGGCACATATGGAATAGCTGCAGGCAGATCACTTTTTTGATATATTACTGCAATAAAATTATAAATTTATGGCAGTCAGGGATCTAGGCATGTGCCCATAATTTTTCCTTGCTGCTGTGTATTGTCTGGTTAGCTGGCACATGAACTTGGCTGATCTGTGGGAGAAAGAGATGATGCTGGGTGAGCTGCCCCTTCCTGCTTAGTGCCTTGGGCCCTGGCATTCCTCCCTGGAGCCTGGCACCGCCAGGGGTGTGGGGCTGGCAAAACACAGCGGGGCCTTTCGGGTGGGTTTGGACAGTAGGAAACAATGTACCACTGCAGCAGCTCTTCTGAGAGAGCTGCTTTTTCAGCTTGTGACAAGCCTTGGGCTCCTGCTCGTCAGTGGTACCACTTTTCTGGCCTTCTTACTGCTACAAATGGAAGGTGCATGCATGGTGGGTTTAGGGTTTGGGGCTTTTGTGGGTTTGTTTGTTTGTTTAGGTTTTTATGTTTTGGGGTTTTTTTGGTGGGTTGTGTGGTTTGCTTTTGGGTTTGGTTTTTTTTTGGCGTTTTTGTGTTTGTGTTTTTTTTTTTTCTTTTTTTTCTTGTTTTTTTTTTTTTAATTTTGTTTTTTAAAATTGGGGGTGGGGAGGGAGATACTTCACTATATAGGAATGCCAGGGTCAAGAATTCACATCCAGCTTCTCGTTCCACTCTTCTGTACGTAGCCCTTCTCCGTCCATGCCATCTGTCTGTTGAAAAAAATGCTGTAATACCCTCTGCAGGGTAGCATTGCTATTTATTTATTCCAGTGTTTAAGTTTCTTTTCGGCCTTTGGGATTAAGCTGGAGTGGCCAGACATCATTGTGGACTGAAAATCCCAAGATAGCATGTCACAGGCTCTTGAAAAGGGGGGAAATGTGTGAAATGCTGTGTTTTCATTGGCTTGCTTTCCTAGCTGTGCCTCCTGGGGCACGGAGGGGACCAAGGCCCTAGTCCCTGTGATGTGACCCAAAGCAGAGAGCATTTAGTGTGCAATGCCCCAGAGTCCTGATGGATACCACCTTGCTGCTCCTCTGCTCCTGGGAGCCCTTCCCTGCCAGCGGGACCCTGGAATTCAAGCACAGTCTCCTCAGTATAGCCTTGGAACTGCTAGACTTCTGACTTGCATGGCTTTTTTTCCCTTCAGAGGTAGCCAGAGCCTGAGACCATCCCACAACAGTATTTCTTTAACAGAAGAAAGATTAGAAGTATCATAACCTAATTAGCAATCCTGCATTGCTCATCTTTATCTGCCACTAGGAGCATCTCCCAGGGTGGGCTCAGGGTTGTTTGGATCCCACCTGAACCTGCAGCACATTCTGGGAACCCTGTTCCTTTCTACTGCCTTCCTTTGTTATATTATATTTTCTGTCTGTGCTTGGGGGGGTGTTGTTTGGGTTCTATTTGACTCCAGTTTAGTGTGTGACTCAGCATTGCTGTATGTTTTGCTCTTCTGCTGGTTATGGCATTCCCCAAAACCTCCTGGTGCTTTCAGCTGATAACACCAAAGTGTCTTACCCTAAATTTGTGGCTGTGATCTCTCTACCAGCCACCACCCTCCTTTGCCTGCTGAGGTCTTTCCTTGGCCATGCCATCCTATGGTGGAGACCATATTTACCTGGAGATAGCACATACATTAGCCAGTAATTGTCACATTAATTGCTTTGTGATAACTGCATGGTATCAAGCAGGGTCCCGCAGACAGATTCCCCTGCTTGCCCCACTGGCCTGGCTGCCCTGGCCCTCTGTGGGTACCCACTTGGCTGCTGGGGAGCTCACCTCCTGCCATCAGTATCTGGAGATTTCCTGTGTGTCTGGATAGGATATGTCCTTTTTATTTTGCATCCTGGAGCCTTTAATTACTCCCAACAAGTCCCTTTCACACTTCGAAAATCCTGTCGCAATTTCAGTTTGAATTGCTTTCTCTGAAGCTCTGGTTTAGATGAGTGCACCTGCTCTGGGGTTCCAGTGGTAATTGGGCTGTAATAGTTATGGTCCTTTAAATGCACTTAAGGTACCATGAGCTTTAAGAACTGATAACAGTGCAATCTGGCATCTCAGCACTCGTTTTGTCTTGTCTCTGAGCATTTTGGTTTAAATTGTATTGTTTTGCCATTTGTGAAGATTACAAATACAGGTTTTGGAACTTGGATGTATTTAATCAGGTACTACCCTGTGCTCATGCACCCATCCCACAGATCTGAGTCCTGGGCTGCTCCTCATTTCCCACTCTGCCAAGCCCCTGCTGTGCTCAGTGGGAGTTTTGCCAGAACAAGGCCCTAAAAAAGAAGTATGACTCATTTGAGCAGTTATGCTCATTTATGCACCAGTCCAGGCTCACGTTAAAAGGATATTAAACAAAAAAATACTAAAGAACCTACTTGTCTTGTCCTTGCCTAAAGCAAACATTTATCCTGGGACTGGTCTAGCAGGTTAAAGATGGCTTTTCCTCTGGTTTGTGTGTTAGGATTTTTTGGTGTGGATACCATCAGAGCTTTTACAGGTCTCTGCTGCCTTAATTCCCCTCTAAGGTGGCAGAACGAGGGAGATGAAGAAAAGAGAAATACATCTCTCTCAGGCATGTACAGTAGCAAGAGGTGTGCAGCCTGTAGCCTGCTGCTGAAGTCAGAATATAAAATTTCCAAAATAACCAGTTGTGAGTGTGATAATGAACTGAAAGTAAATATGGTTCAGTTTGCTGTGAATCATTCTTGGGGAGTTTAATTGGACTTGGATGAGCTGGCATTGTTGCAGTGCAAGAATAGAGTTGTTTCAGAATTACACAGGCATATCTGCTTGGCAGTGCAGAGCTGCAGCATCCCAGTAGTACTGGGGAAACGTTATCCTCAGAGAGGCTTCCTAGGATGGCTTGAGGAAGTTCTCTGGGTAGGGAAGGAGCCAACTGCTCCCACAAGGCCCTGGGACGTGGGAATCCACCTGCTGGTACCAAACGCTATGTCCTCTCTTTGAATTGCCCTCAGATGAACACTTTGAGTTAAGGTAGTCATTGTGAGAGGGAAGATTTTCCTTCACCAAAAAAGGCCTCTAAGCTCTCCTGGCAGGGAATAGAGGCCATGAAATTATGATAATGGTAACTGCTATTATGAGATGTTACTGTAAACAAAAATAAGCATTTTTGCGCTCTTCCTTCCAGCAGGGATTTAAATTCCCAAAGCAGAACAACCTGGTCAGAATGGCTCAGACAATGTTCTACATCCAGGCAAGGAAAATACTTTCCTTAGGAAAGTGATTGCGGGTTAGCTTGATGAGAGGTACAGGTGTGGGGGGATGCCCTAACTTGGTGTTTGACTGGAGTAGCTTGACTAACCTGTGAAGTACAGAGAACTTGAAAATGGGAACTGCCCTGTCCTGTAGTGGGGAGACACAGAAATTACATATTGCCCTCTTTAAAGCCATGATCTGATCTTTGCCATGGGATGAGGCGAAGAGATTTATATAAGCCATTCTCATTAATGCCAGTGGGAATTACCCAGAGCTATACAAGTACATCACAGTAAGAAATGTGCCTTGGCAGTTCACTATTAATATTTGAAGATAGTGCAAACAAAGTCTCCTTCTCTGAGTCAAGTGGGCAAAAATTAGAGATTTGGTGGGGCGGGAGGGGGGGGAATGGAGGGGAAATTCTGTTATTTTAGTCCTTGTAGAGGTTATAGAAAGGTGAACTATTTGTACATACAGATCCTCACATACAAGGAGTTGCACATGTATGTGGCATGTTAATTGTTCCCATGATTATAACTGCAGGTATTTAGCTCCTGTCTGCTGGTTAGTGACGGGCAAGAGCCCATCTCGCTTTTTAAGAGCTGCTGACCATCTTTGCTGACCCACTCAGTGCTGGTGCTCACCATGGGGCAAGAAAGGTTGCTGCCAATCTGCTTGCAGTTACATGCTGTACTTAAACAAGATGGGGAGACTCTAGGCAGCTGAAGCAATGCATAAGCAAAATCAGAATTTGTGATTTTAGCCTAGTGAAGTGTCTCAAAGAGCTTGATTCGTTTGAAGCAGCCATCGAAACGGGTAGAAAGGACTGTGTATTTATGTGAGGCACAGTGGAAGGCAGACATTGACCTCTACTTGATGTTTCTGGGTTAGTCATTATTCCTCTGTTTGGTTTGTATCAGTAGCAAGCTTTCAAGTTGGTTTCTTCATATTTTGCTTTTTTTTTTTTTTTTTTTTTTGGCTTGAGTTGGTATGTAGTTTGAGTCATAAAACGTGAGTTCCAGTAGTAAGTGTTACTGTATTTATGGGTCCTTTCCTGCAGTTTACCCAGTATAGCCATGCAGCCTTCTTCTCCAATTTACCCTCCTTCCATGGATAGCAGAGCTTGGGGCTGCAGCTGGAAGCAGCGTGGTGCTGTGGTGCTTGTCCAGTCCCTCTAAGAACTGTGGCTAATTGCTGCCATGCTGTTTAAACTAATTTTCTTCATTATTCTTAGCATAATTTACATATTTTTTATGGAAACCCATTCCACTCAAACAAGATAAAATAAAATTTACTATTCCTGACAGATGTTGACAGCTTTGGACCAATGCAGGACACGCTGATTGCATCCATGCGGTGCCACTGGCTTGGAAGAAGGTTCACCAAAGCAGACGAGTCCTGCCTCTCACCCTGCGGATGATAAATGCCAGAGGTAACCTTTATAGCAGCGCGTTTCAGGTGACAGTCCAGCCCAAAGCCCAGGGCTCCCTACTGACAGGTCCTTGCTCACAGCTGCGCAAGTTGAAATTCATCAGTTTTCGCATTCCCAGCAAATGAACCGGGGAGGTAGAAGTGCAAACCACCTTCAGGACTTTTAGTAAAAAGTCCAGGGTCTTGGAGATCATCAGCTGTTACACGTAACACTGAGGATGATTGTGTGTACCCTCAAGCTGAAAGCAGAGGATTTAACTAGAGGACAGACACAGGGAAAGCACATTTCTTTCCTTCAGCTGAGCAGTGGCCAAATGGTGACCCAGTGTCTATACCTCTTGTCACCCCTATATGGCAGGAACTCTGATAGGGTTTAGCAGTACAATGGTATGTGCTGTTTTGATACTTCAACAGAGGTAACAGAATGCCTAAATAAATCCTGTTTGATGCTTAAATAAGGATTTCATCCTGCTATGTATGTAGTCAGATACCAAACAGAATTTATAATTCACTGTCCAAGAATTTGATCCTTTTAAAATTTTTTTTTTTTTGCATTCCAACTTGGAGTACTTGAACTAGGTAGTAATTATGGAAAGGAAATAAACAACATAGTCACATAATACTCATATGGAATAAAGTTAGCAGATAATTAGATGCTGGAAACTGTGGACCTAGGAAGGTCCAGTTACTTCCTTAATACTGATGTTTAATTGGACATTAAAAAGTAGAAATTCTTGAATGTTCACTGCTTTCCTGTCATTAAAAACCAGTCAGACATGTGAGGATGCAGGTCTCCAGTGCCTTGCTATGTGGCAACAGATACAGGGTAAAACTACTTGAACACTCTGCCACTGTTGCCATATCTGGTGCTTAACAACTGTTAGCTGGGCCCAGCCAGGAGGCCACACTTCTAAGGCCAGAGCAGCTTTCAGACTACAGTTAAAACTTATGCTACTTTTACTAATCCTCCTCCTCGTAGTTTGAGTGACTGAAGCTGAGCCTAGCTGCAGGATGGATAAGGCTGCAGGAGGTTGGCTGAAGTGTGGTTCCCTCCTGGGTGCAGGCATGGGCCAGTGGTGGGAGCTGGGGACAGCTGTGAACACCAGGGAGAGAACCCAGGTGAGGGCAGCTCAGTGGTTGTTGGAAAGGGGAAAAGATAATTTTATTCTAGCAGCTAAAACCTTTTGTATTTTGGTTTCTTTTAGCAGCTATTTATCCAAAACATTTGGGAGAAAAGCTGTCTCTTTATTAAATATTTAACACCCTTGCCTTCAGCTGTGGGCTGAGAAAGCTCCCAATCCACATGTGAGTCACCAAGAACTCCTCCGACAGAAGCAGAGGAATTCCAGACTGGAGATTGCTAGAGGAAAAAAAAAAAGCTTGCTGGTTTGGAAAAAGTCCAAAATGGTTCACATCTCTCATATATCATAAAATGAGCACTGCAATCAGTCTGCTGGGTGTGTGGACAAGGAGTCACAGAGTCCCAGATCTGAAGTGAAGACGCTCTCATAATGCTAGGGATCATCACACCCTGTATAAAACACATGAGAAGTACACCCAGTAACTGATCTTTTATTAAAAGCTGTCTGCATTTGGATCCTGACATGTCGGAGGTGACAAGGTGTAGATCCCTGCTTCCTGTACTAGTTTGTTCCATTGGTGAATTAGTGCTAGTTTTAATCCATTCAGCTTTCACCTCCAGCCATCCATTAGCAGGCATCTCTCGGCAAATCCAGGAGATCCATGATTTGGAGGTGCCCTGCTCTCTCAGGATGACAGTCTGGGATTCGTATTCAGAGAGCATGAGTGCAGGCTCCTGCAAAAAGAGCATATGGCAACAAATGGTGCAATAAGAATGAACTGTGATAACAAAAAAGATCACGGCTATCCCTAGCACTGCTGGTGGTGAGCACTGTACTTTCATGTGCTGTGCAGGCACGGAGCATGGGATCAACTCTTTATTTCTATGAAAGTGACAGGAACTGAATGAATAAAATAAGATGAAACTTTTTTGGCATGTTTCTCCCTTTGGCCAAATTATTTCATCAACATCCCAAAGAATTTTTCAGCTGCAGATGTTATGTCAGTCTCTGTCCCATAGCAAATTAGAGGCATCTCCAGCAGTGGTTTTACACCTCTTTCCACTGTGGACCACTTAATAATTTTTACTGGTGATGAGGGTTCCTCATACAGCAAACTTACACCTCCTGACAAGAGGTTTACTCCTCCCATTACTATTTGTAGATACTTAAATGGGGTTCACAGTATATAACAATATTTTTCACTGGTTGAAAACTACTGGTCTGTGACATTGAGACACACCATTTCTGTGCACTCTGAGATCACTCCTACAGGGAAAACATGGCCATTAAACATTTTTTTAGGCCACGTGCTCTGAGTACTTTAAAAGGAATTTCTTGTAGCTAATGTGCCTGATTTTGATTTCAAAGCAGTGTTTCTATATTGCCTTGTTTTGAGCTTATTCCTGATTTAAAATTATGAAAGAAAGATCCTTTTTCTTCTGGCTCTTGAGCTTAGAAGTGCAAACCTTACAGCCTCACCACCTAGTCCTGCATGGTGCCTTATTGGAAGGTGAGGGGTGACACCAGTAGCACGTGTTAATAACATGTCCTCAATTAGGCAGCGCTGACTAGCCAACATGTTCTGGTACAAGTCACTTGGCTACCTTGACCAGGACTTCTGCCTTGTGCCGGTGGGACTTGCACAGCTACCTTTTGTGTGTGCCTGCTTTTTGGGTGGAAAGGGTTAACAAATATGACTCTTTCTGGCCTGTGTTGCGTTGCCCTATCTGGGAGGACTGAATTGGGTTGTCAAAAGTCAGTTTGAACATTAAAGACTGAAAGCGGTCAGATTTGATGTGCATTCTGCAAAAAACTGGAGACAAGATGACCGCGAGATGGTTTGTCCCAGCACTGTGGAAAACGTTAAGACCCTTTTTAAAACTCATTGACCAGATGTGCTGCAATGTGTACCTGGATGAACATGTGTGTGAGGACTCCTTACCAGGAGGAGCTGGTATGGCCACCCACCTGTGCCTGAGCTGGCCAACACAGCTGGCAGCCCCATTCCCTACGCATTGCTCAGATTGCCCAATACTGCAATCGCCAGCTCTTTGATGAAAGGCGGGTTCATGTATCAGATTGTTGAGCATTAGGGATAGGGGATTAGATTTGCAGTGTAATCTTTCTGTAACACGCCTCTTGATCCAAAGGCTGTGCCTTATAAAAGAGCTCTTTTCTCTCTGACATTGGGGAGGCCTGCTCAGGGACAACTCTCTTCTACCTTCATTTGGAGATAGTAAGGCTGCTACTGACCTGATGCTTGTGAAGGTCACAGCTGCACCAGGCAAAATTAGTTCTGTGCAGGACAGTTAAGTAGATTGGATTTTCTCAGTTGTAGCTGATTTGCTTTCATCTGGCTTCCCCTTGCAAAACCATTTAAATTCCATTCCCCTCTGCCCCCCACTGCCTATTTATGGGAAAAGACTGGAAGGGGGATATTCCTGCCTGGGGTCCAATTCTGCTTCAAGCCCTATTATATCTTTCCAGGAGAGTGTCTACAGAGGCGCTGGGGCAGGCTGTATAATCACTCTGGAGCCTCGGGTTATATTTCATCCCATCATGAATGTTGTAAGGCCAGTCGGACTGGTCCTCCCCTGTGCCAGCTGACTGCAGCTTTGCACTGTCTGCTTTGGATCAAAACCCTTCTGGGACCCTTTTGCAGATTCCTGGTGTTGCTGCAATTTTAACTGAGCCTCTTTCCAGCTTTGTTTCTGGAGCCTGATGAAGCCAGTTAATCTGGATGAAAATGCATCAAAGCCCATGTCTTCTAATCAAGGAAAAAAACTTCTGATTTGAGTAGCAGATTTGGCTGGTTATGTTCTGGCCAGTAGGAAACCTGTCAGCTACCTGGCTGTGCTGGCAAAACATGACATATGGTTGTGCGTAGGAAGCCTGTTCCCTGTGAGCACGGTGAGGTACAAGAGGGAGAGTGGTTTTCACCTGGCTGCATTTTACTTCAATGACTTTGCCAACAGAATATAATTATGGTGGATCTTTGCCTGCTTCCTCAGGTTGCAAAGCAACCACCAATGGAAAAGACCTCATGTTTCTAGGCATCTTCCTGTTCTCAATCCCTTTTATTTTAAGGTGTAGTGAAACCTAGAGTCTGCAGAAATTGTTGCCTGGTGCGTTTGTGGCAGACAGCTGACAGAGTGCAGGCTCTGCGACAGTGATGATAGACTGTATGATCCCAGTTCATCTCCATGGTGTGAATGGGGAAAATTCATGGGTAGATTTGCTTTAGGGCCTGGCAGGGGCAATGTGGTGTGTAAAGGGGATATTTCCTTCTTTGCAAAGTCACCTTCAGCCTATCAAAAATATTTGCTACCTGGGACTGTATAGAAAAAGGTAGTATGGAGATAATTGAAGGAAAGGGGAGCTATTCTGTGGTATGTTCCCACCTCCCCAAAACTGTAGCTGATCAGAGTTTAAAAGGGATGAGCTTTAATTTTTCCCAGAGCTTCATGGCTCTCCTCTCTGGATACCAGAACAGGGCTGGCAGCACTTCTAGGTCCTGAGGAGTAGGACCTCAGCTGGCCTGAGGGAACCGAGAGGACCGGGTCTGTCCCCCAGTCCATGTGTGCCAAGCAGGTCCCCTTGACCTGGTTGCTCTGATCAGCTGTATTAAAACAGAGCCTGTGTAACTCTGGGACTGTGGCATTCTGCAGACTGGCCTGGAACTGATGCTGGAATGTCCTAGTGTAGAAACTGTTGGAAAAGAGAAGAACTAAAACAAGATTTTTGTATTTAATTTTCTTTTCTAAAAGCTTTGCCAACTACCCTTGTCCTGTACTGCACTGAAAACATATAATAATTCCCATTTGTCTCTGGCATTTTCTCTTGCTTTTTATTGGTTTCTCCTCTGATGATGTGACAATATGTCCTGTGCTGGATTACAGGTATAAATACTGCTTTGGGGTTGGGCTTTTTAGTCAACATGCATTTGGGAAAGGTGTAAGCAGCTGTCAAGGGGACAATGTGCAGCCTGTGAGCATGCAGTAGTTGGAAACATCAGCATCCTTTGTGTCTATGTTTCAGAATAAGTCTGAGGCATGAGGATTTTAGGTTTTCTATTCAGACAGGAATATGAAGTAATAACATTAGGAATATGAAGTATTTGACAGTTCTCTTACATTTACTCTTTTAATGTCAAAATGTGTCACATCTGGTATTAATTGGTGGAAAATTATGGCTCTAATTTACCAATTTGATTGTCTGGGAAAACTGAAGAGAGTGTAACATAATAAATGAATGCTTATTAATCTTTAAAATTTGTCTGTTTACTGTCTGCTAAAACGCCCTGTTACGTGGTGCTGTGAGCGGCTTTCTGGAAATGCTGTTATTCGTGGAGAGGAATTACTGCCTGGGAGGGCCATGGCCAAAGTGGTTCAGAGTCACTGAGGGGAGGCTGTGGCCTGCAAAAGTCCTGGGCCACTGATGGCTTAGACACCTATGTGAAGGAGGGTTTCCTCCAGGGAGGAAGGAGGCTGCCATTTCCTTAATAACCCTGTGGGGGTGTAGGCACAGTGTCCCCATTCCCTTGTGCCTGCCAGCCTGTTCCATGCTGTCCTGGCTGCGGGGCAGGAGGAGCAGCACGTGGACATGGCCTTTGCTCTTCTCTTTCCCTTCACCTGCGGCTGTTACCTCGCTGTGGGTTTCTTAGTCCAGGGTACAGGCTACTGCTTCATTGAGGCCCAACACAAATAAACATATTTGTCTGCAGTAATTGTTTTAATCATTGTTAATGATCATTAATTTCCAACCAGAGCTCTCCAAGAGCCTGGATTTTTTCACACTTGCTGACACAGGAGCATAAGCAAAAGAAGTCGGGTTGTTCTTCCTGGGGTTGCAGAGGAGCAGTTTGTCTCGCCTGCAGTGTGTGCATCATGCCCAGAGCGTGGATACACTTTGGCAAGGCACTGTCACTCTGTCCTGACAAGCCCAGCTCTGAGGAGACAGGCCTCCACTGCCTCTGCAACCGACAGGTAGGCAAGGTAGAGGAAGCTGATGGCAGCACACTGTTACTTGGGTCCTGTGTGTGGATGGTGACAGGCTCAATAGCTTTTCTATCAAAAGACACCCATGTGTTTGCGAAAATACATTTTTGGAGGATCAAATACCAGGTGCTTATTTTAGTAGCAGAAAGCCTGAAACATGCCAACTCTGGAATAAGCTGATTCTGAAAGCTGACATATTCTGTATGGTTATTCCAGTATACGCCATCTGTCACTAGCATATCCAAATATTTATGTATTTTGATTATTATAACTGTTACGAGCGTACTGAAGCTCATAAATAATTTCATTTTCAGCAATCATTTTATTACTCTTCCATGGTTTGGTAATTACATTTTACATGTGCCTGCTCAGACTCTGACACAAGGAAAAGTAACAGTGTGGCTATGCAATGGACAGCCTTCTCACAGAAAGCCTGTGGCCGGGGCATGCCTGAGTCCGTGTCCTGCCTGGCTCTGTGCCAGTTGCACTCCCTTCATCTCCTTGGGCTTCAGACTGCGCTGCGCTTTCATTCAGCTCCATCCTGCCTCGTCAAGTGACTGCGCTTAGACTGGCAAATGATATAATATGACTAATTATGTTTAATGCAGATAATATCTTATAATCAAAATAAAGAGTGGATTGCAAACAGATCCTTAAAGGGCACCAGGCGTAGAATTGACGCTGTATTTATTACCAATAACATCGCTGAAGTGCTAACAGCTGCTCGGCTCCAGCAAGTGCGGCCCCTTTGTGGAGTTTTCCAGAAGAAGAGCTAAGTGTATCAGAAGCACATTACTGCTGATAATAGTAATTAGTTCAGTAGAGCTCAAAATGTTTTGTAAAATATTATTATCTTGATTTTGCTACTCTGCAAACCGTGGCAGAGAAACAGCCTCCTTGGCTCAGAGGAGTCACTGCTGTCTGTGGGGATGGCCTTGGCTCTAGTGCAGGGCTGCTGCCCTCTCCTTGGACAATATTGCTGTCTCCAGCTGAGTCTAGAAATCTAAGGGATGTGCCTTCCCAATCTCTGCCTTCATTTTCACCAGCGTTAGCAAAGAGACTTCTGTAGATGGAGGAGTACGCTGATGGGGAAGCAGATTTGGGTGTTAGATTTTTGAAAAGCCATTGTTAAGCTGAAAAAGGAAACCACAAGCTATAAAGGTTGACAGAACTCCTCTGTAAGGGACTCTTATTTTGCTGTGTACATTTTTTCTCTTGCTTACTAAAGGGATAAAGTGCAATCTAGGTTTCAGAGAGAGATGGCTGATTAATCTGTCTGCCAGGTACATATGGAAATAAATTAGCAAACAGTGCATCTGGGATTAGACTACAGCAGAGATGATAAATTATTGCCATCTTCCATGGCTGTATTACTGAAGCTTCACTGGGCTCCTAGTACTCAGTTATTTGCTATTCACACGGTATTACCGTGGCTGTGGGATGGAAAGCCTCTGTATTTGATGCAATTTTACATGATATGCTAGTTTGAGAGCTAATCTGGCCAGACCTGTAAGGATATGCTGTATACTTAGATTTAAGTAAAAGCAAAGAGATTTGATTTGGTTCTTCTGCTCTGCATGAAATTCTGCTGTTTTCTGAGTACAGGAATGCTCAGGAAGGAGAAAGGCAAGGAACTGAAAGAGGTTTTTCTACTATCTGCAGTCACCCTCCACCCTTTATCCCAAATAGCAGAGTTATTTATCTATGCTAACACGAAGTTATGCTCTCTGAAGGAGAGCATTCTCTGGCCTAAACCTCTCCCACGCTCCTGGCTTGACCCAGATGTAGTTCTACAACAACTTGCACAACTCCATCTTATCTCTGAGATCAAGAGTGAAACACCACGAGGGCAGGTGGTATTTGCATTGAATGCTGATACAGACTTCTCAGCTGTGTCTCTGCTTCTGCTGCATTTTTCACGTCTGTTGAAATTGATGTGTAGCTGATGGGCTGGCAGCTGAGACGTACCAGCAATGCCTACAACAGGACATGCAAGTGGAGTAAATGTGACAGCAGACACGTGGTGTACTGCCTTTCTGGAGGAAGAAAGGGTCATGCAGAAGTTCTCATCAAGTCTGTGGCACACAGCTGTGGTGCAGAGGTGTCAGATCCTGTGCCACACTAGGGAGCTGTGGGAGTGGTGGCAATGTTGCTGGAAAAGCTGCAGCTGGGCTTTTAACAGGAGTTTGCAGCCTGGTGTGGAGACCTGGTGTCTCCAGGTTGACCTGCATGGGCCTTCCAGGTCTCTCAAAACCAGTGCTCGTGTAGGGAGCTGTGCTGGGGACTGCTCCTGCAGGCTGACTCTGGGGCACAGGGAGGACACGAGCAGGACAGGATTCTTGTAGAGCTGCTGGGTGCTGGTTGCTATTCAGCTCCCACCTGTGGCACTGGTGAGTGGACGTGAGCCTGGGGCACAGGGCACAGACAGCCTGTGCTGCACGTGTCTGCTGCACCTTCAGGCTGGGCAAGGTGCAGTGCTGGGCTTGAGGGGCAGCTACTGGGTGACTGTGGCCACTGGATTTCTTCTCCAGCCACTTCTTGCAGTTTGTGAGTCAAGCACAATTAGGATGTGTGTGTTTGTAATTGAGTAAGGCTAACGAGAACAGTGCCTTTCATTACAAGATGCATGGGTGGGTGCTGAGCTGTAAATCTGAGCTAGCGAGGACTCTGAGAGCTCTGTTCAATTAATCCAAACACTGAAATGTTTACTAGAAATAGATTTATTTTCCAGTGACTTCATTTGCAAATTTTGGTTAACAACAACAGTTTACTCCTAATACGATCATGTCAAGCAGCAAGTGGGACTTACTGTTGTTCCTGGCCTTTCCCACAAAGTGTTTTGAGCAGAATGTGGAGTGAGTCAAAGGAAGCACTGGCTGATGGATGAACAGATTGCAACACAGCCATCTATTCTATTGCGCACTTCCAGGGAAACCTCAGCAAATTAGATGTGTGGTTTTTAACTATATGGAGAAAACTAAAGAAATTACATTATGAATGAAAAATTAGGTGGAAATGTCTACTGTCTCATAAGCAATTCAGGAATAACTCCCTCTAAAATATTCTGGTTTATGCATGCATTTAATTTGTGCTCTGAAAGCAAAATAAAGTTCCAAAGATAAAACAGTCTAATAATGATTTATGTAAATTTATTTGAACAGAACAATGATGTAGTTGCCTATAGTAAATAGTTTGGAATGTGAAATGATATTTACCAACTGCTTCTCTCTATATGAATACAATAGATGATAGGGGAAGCTACATGAAGAAAACATAATTTTACATTTAAAAGGGACTCTGATGCCATGTTTAGTGAGCAGGACAGCCAGCCGAACAGATTGCTGAGTGTCTGATAAAATAATCTCTAGCTTGATTCTTCCTAGGCTATTTATAGCACATATTTAATTTAAAATTTAGGTATGTGCTGCAGATGACCCTAACAATCATACCCGGGCCATGTATGATAATACAAATAGTTTGCCTCATATTGCACATTTGCCAAAATCTCAATTTGCTTTGCATGCAGAAAATCAGACTCCGTATCCCCAAAATATGGCTGGAAATAGGAAAACAATTGTAGTCCCCAGCTGCTACGGGCATATGGGGCCAAATTTATCCCATCTGTTGAAGGTTATGGAGTTCTGCCAGGGATGACTTTGATCCTGCATGTCTAGCAAAGTGGAACCAATATGTCAATATAAGACGTCTTGCTACTTCTGATGTTCTCCCAATAAAACATCATCATTCAAAGTGGCATGAATTTCCCAAGTGCCTAAGTCACAAACACTGTCATGGGGGATATTTCAGAAGTGCTCTGATTCTTGCTGTGTTGATGTTAAAGCAGTGAACAGCAAATTGGCTTTTTCCTCAATGAGGGCTCGAGCCTAGGGGCTGCTGGTGGAAGTGAGTGTGTATCTGCCCCAGGCACAGAAACCAAGGGCTGTTTGAAACATTTTTAGCAAAACACTGCAGAACAGAAAGCTGTTTCTGCATTCAGGTATTGCAAAGCACGTTTCACTTGAAAAGCTTTTTTCGAACCAGCAATGATAGTGCCATGTAGAAATAGTAGGGTTACTTACTGTGTTTGTTTTGGTTTATCAGGGCATCTCTAGATGCCTGGTGATGGGCAGACCCACAAAGTCTGCATTTGGCTTCAGCCATTTACAAGTGTAAGAGGCATTTGAATCCCTTGATTTGAACAGGCTAATTTCCTAGTCCCCAGCAGGACTTACTCTCTTGGGGGGCTAGAAAGATTAAAGTAAAACAATGCTTGTCATCTGATTAGGGTTCTGGTGACATATTTTTGCAGTTAAGTTCCTTCCTGGCTTATTCTGGACAGGTTCTAAGAGTCATGTGTAGGAAAGCTATGTCTTCTGCTCAGGACCTCACTGGTGGCAACAGAACGGTTTTTCCAGCATGAAGCTCATTTATTAAAGGCAGTAATGAACAGAAAGTGACTCTCTTTGGTCTCATGCTTACAATAAGGCTGTTCTTTTGGGCCCTCCATGCATATCTGAGCAAGACTGGGAAAATCATATAAGTGCTGGCATAAGATGCCTGCAAATTAGAATCTCAGACCGAGCTGGTGTTTATTTCAGTAATGCTACATTGGACTCTGTGAAAGGCAGATCTTGATAAACACTGTTCCTTAGCATAGCTGACAAAATTTTACATAAAGTTATCCTGGAAGATGATTGTAGAGTTTAAAATGTGACTGCAGACATTTATAATCAAATTACTTTGCCCCCATTCGGTATATAGTACCTTACAAAGAGGACTTTGAATGGCTGTGGACAGAGCCACTTCAGTCTCTGTTCAGAAAGCACATAGGCACTGTTATCCTGGAGTGAAGAGGTATGAAAGTACAGTGGACTTGCCCCACAAGCAGCAAATGGAAGATCATCTATTTTGCTCTATTTATTACTTTGTGATCACTCTCTTCTCCCTGGGGCTTTCTCATCTACACACTCTGCATTACTTATGGACTGCTAAGCCAAATCTCCAAAGTCGTCTGAGAAAACCTGACAGGTTCAGTTTCGAATCTCGATCAATGCTGCACTTCCCTTCCAAGAATTAGCCCCTGGAAACTGGGGTGAAGGCATATATGCCTTTTGTTTGGCTCTTTGGGAAGCCATTCCTTTGCTGCAGCAGATGAAAATCAGGGAGATCACCAGATCATTTGCTGAGATGGCACATCTTCCTCCAGAAATATGTGGTTAATTTTAATAGCTCAACTATTTAATGTGCCAGGTTATAGCTAACACTGTCTATTACTTGTAATGAGCTAAACTGGGACATCTCTGTCACTTGAGGGTGCTACAGCTGAAAGGAGGGTTTCATAAGAAGCTCTTGATCTGTCAGTGGCGACCACAGCTCTCGCATCTTCAGCTGAGATAAAAGCACTGTTTGCTTAACAGGATTGAATTTTCCTCAAAGAAATAATTGAAACAATAGAAGAATCATCCAAACCTGTGCTGAGCATTAGCAGATGAGCTGGTTTAAAATCGATCCATTTGGAAAGGAAGTAATGTGCAGATTGGTCAAGGTAATGATGGTATCAGATGAGAAAATGGACACAAGGGTGGAGAAAGCTTGTGAGGGATATAGTGTCACCTAAAAGCTTTGCAGAAGTGCTTTTATTACCCTGAATCAGCTTGGTTTTGCACTGACACTTAGCTGTTTGCAAAGAATTATACCTGCTTCTGAGATAAATACATCTGACTGTGAACTCTTAACCCCTCTTTTTCAGGCCCCTTTTGGGCAGTGGCCGTAGAGAACGATGATGCTTTCAATTTTTCCAAATGCAGAGTTAGAGAAAACGGGGTGCAAAACTATGGTACATAATTTACTAGTGAGAAGAACACTTGAGGAAAATTAGAGTCATTATTGAATGTAATGAAACCTGACAAATTAGAGTTTCATAGGCCCTCCCTGAGATTAGCGTGATCCATTAAACATGCTCTCTGACTGTTAAATGGCGTTGTCCCATTTCTCCATAAGAAGTTGAGAAATTCTGAGGTAACTCTGGCTAACAGCTGATTGAAAGCACCCAATCAAGAGCTCCTTAAAGTAAGAGGAGAAATTATCCTGATTAACATTATTTCCAAGAAGGTAGTCTCTAAGTAGGCTGTAAATTGTGTTAGAAGCATTTGGGTATTGCAAGGAAGGCTGAATTTGACACTGAAGTGGCCACAAAGTAATGTACGAAGTGGAGTGATCAAGGGAAGAACATTTTGTTGATTGTGGTGGGAAAATGGAATTACTCTCCGTTGCATTGCTATTCAGAATATGTACATTAAAGTGAGTGATACACAGTTTAAAAGAAGAGCAAGCAAATACAAAGAGCAGAAAAAGCCTCTTTCACAAATCCTTCTTGCCTCATTATTTATATCTTAAGATTGTTTTCACAGGGCTGGTCATGAATGCCTTATCCATTATGCAAAGACATCCCAGTGATGCAAACTAAATCAATACAATAGTATTCCGTAAAATAATTGCTTTTTCCTTGACTGATTCTACATTAAAAGCAACCTTTAAGTGACAGCCATTAACATGAGACCTGGTCACTGGTACTGACTGAGCTTCATGAGATAAATGGTGAAGTGTCTGTGTGATAGAGTTGGTACTGGATTTCACAACAAAGCCTTGAAACTGGGAGTTAGTGAGAGAGTGCATAGGTGCCAGTTTGGGATAAAGGGTCTTTATCTTGTGGAAGAGGTAGCACATGGATGTCCTCGAGTGCCTGGTGCTTCAGGGACCACATTAAGCTTTCTTTAGCAGAGGAGAGGCTGTGGTTGATGTAGTAGAACACAGTAACATTCCAGCCTAGATTGGCCTCTCCATTGGTAAATTGTCCCGAAATCCAAATCTCACATCTAAAAATGCTGTATAGCATATATGTACTGGAGTGATGAATCTTGTGGTTTAGTTTTGCTTGTTCCATGTCTTGGTCAAACCCATCTCCCATCCCACATCCCAGTTTGGGAGGTGCTGCACACTGCCAGGCACAGTCCATAGTGTCTTTCAGAAGCTTCCAGTGCAGTGATGCATGACACTGAAATGTAGTAGAAATTAAAGTCTGGAATAATGGCAGGCATTAATAGATATTTCTGATATTTCTGCACCAAATATTTAAGTGAAATGCTAAATGGCAAGTTAAAAGAGACACATGACTAAAATTTAATGCTAAGGGCTGGCTACTATGATAATGTCATCTTATTTCATAACATCCTCAAAACTGACCAAAACTGATCTAGAAGACTGATTTGTGGGTTTTTTTTCCAGGATCATGTATTAAAAATGGCTCAGCTAGTGGTGCTTTGGGTGTTTCAGCCAGACCAATGGGTACTCGTATAATGTTAAAGTTCCACCATAGCATGTGAAGAAGAATTGTAGGAAGAAACTTTGAAAGGTTGGAAAGAAAAACAATCACTTGAAATACAAATAAGATTCCTGTAATCTTACCTCAGCCTAGAAGGAGTCTATCAGCATGGCTCGTGTGGTGCAGAGGAAAACATGATGAATGTGAACATAGTCCTTGAGAAGTTAAATGTATTCCCCCCTAATCTAACTGCTTATAAACATTTCTAATGCCCATCCCTCTAATATCTGAGCTCTGTTTGACATTGTGTTTCAGGAGTGGCAGCTCATGCCTGCTGTCAAGAGGAGATCTTTAAAGAAGATCTCTTTTGGTTATGATGTAGCTTATACATAAAACTATTTATGGTAACTGCTTACATGCATCCTCTTCCAAAAGATAAAGCACTCGAGGGCAGGCTGAATGCCTGCTACCTTCTCATCTACCTGATGTTCATTATAAACCAAGAAGACAAGTTTTTTAAAAGCCATTCAGATGTTTTGTGCCGTAACTTTCTCTAGTAGATATATTCTTATTGATTGGAATGAAACACACAGGGTACAAGAGAACAGATCAATTGAAAAGTAAAGTTAAGACAGCAAGCACACTTCTTTTCCACTTACAGTAATGGAGGCAGTTAGGGCTGGATCTATCCCAGGTGTAATGCTGCCGAAGTCAATGAAGTAGTACCAGCGATGAATTTGGCTCCCAGTGTTCTGTTTTGACCTTTTCAGAAGGTTGCTCTGCAGGAGTGAAACTATTAAATACAGCCAGCAATACCTTAAGTTGAAATATAGAAAAGGCAAAGCTAGTGTGCATAGCACCTTTTTCATTAAGGAAGAGGCCTGGCTTTTATAGAGTAAGGGGAAAAGAATTGATTCCAGATAAGTGCTGAAGTTAGTCTCAGGTTTCCCTGGTGAATAACAATCCCAAGTTGGCCTGACACTTGAATATCTCTGCATTTGTGCATGGCTGTCTGGAAGGGGCTGCATTGTCTTTCTGTACACCTGGGCATCAGAATGGGTTTGAGTTGGATATCAGAGCCTGCAGAGACACTATTAATCTACTCACCAATGATCCATGTAAACCAGCTGAACATACCTCTTCATTCAAGTTCAAAGGTCCTGAAATTGCCTGGCAGTGCTCAGTGTGACAATCTTTATTAGCTGGTATGCTTGGATTTCAGTAGACACCACAGCTTCTTCACACACTGCAATCGTCTCAGGAAGGCAGGGACTAGCACTGTGAGTTTGGAGTACTTGCAGTTTCAAACCATTGTTTTACATCTTTGGGTGCACTAATCTTGGCTAAGGGAGAGCAGCATGTTCTGTGGCAGCTGACAGACAGCAGTGCAGTTGAGAATGGTCCCTCCTACTGCACTGCCCTCCACTGAAATTCCCAGCGGACTCTGAGAGCAACAACAGTGAGCACTGTCCACAGGGACAGCGGCTTTGCTAACAAGGATGGAGATGGAAAAGCTGTGGCTCCTCTTCAGATAGCTGAATTAGCAAGGATGGCAGAAGCCCACAAAGGGGTATTAGAGGTGTGCTGTAGGAGGTCCCTTTGCCTGCAGTGGGATCAGGGCAGCTGAAGCAAACACTGGTGCTGTTGCTGTGGAAGGGAGAGCCCAGAGACATGTCACACTGTCACACTGCCTTGGCCCAGAGGTGATGCTCAACAGGCACTCCTGGGGTGGCTGGCTATGTGCTCCTACCCCTCTTCTCATAGCTCCTTCTCTTTCTCTTTTCTCATGTCCAGACCTCCTGTGCCCTTTCCTTTTATGGCCCCTTCCCTCCTCATATCCTTCCCAACAAAGCTCCTCCCCAGCTGAGCTGAGTGATGGCCCTAAACTGACATGTACAGCATGTCAATCTGCTGATGTCTGCAGCTCTGCAGCCCTAACATGGGCTGTGAGCTTTTTGGGGGCAGGGTCTGATCCCACATTGCCTGGCTCAAATGGACCCAGGAGGCTTCAAAGGAGGCTTCCCCTTCCCCTTAGCTACTTGTACAGTAAATGCACTGATTTGCAACAAGTTCTGATTTTGCTAGTGGGACAGGGAGGAAGAGTAAGTAGGTCTAAAGATTCCTTGAGCCACTTGGACCTACCCATCCTGCAGGTGCATATGAGGTGAGAGGATTTCAACACAGACAACTCTGAATAAGACCATTCATGTCGATGGAAAGTTTTTGGTCAAATACAATCTCAGTATTCTCATTTGCTCTATTTCTTGCACCTTGTAATTCCTCTGCTAGATGAGGTTTGAGTCCCTGTCCCAGCAGAGGTTCCCAAGCAGGAGACCATGAAGTAGTCTCCTACAGCAAGGGCTTTCTTACTTTTACAGAGTCTACAGCACTATGTTTACTAGTTTCTTCTAAAGTGTTATCATAAATAATTAAAGCTAAACTGTGCTTGTTAAATAAATGAGGAATGCACATGTTCAGACACATTATCTATGTTTTAATTGCACTCATTTGTTGATGCTGTCCTTGGGTAAGGAGGCAGGAGACTTCTGCCTGAATGAAGGACTTGAGAGCTGCAGAATCTGGGCTGAAGGACTGGACCCTCATTTGTTTGCCCAGGAATTTTTAATATTAACATAGTGGTGAGCATCATCCAGTACATGAGATGATGTTCCTGGAGACAGGTGCCATCCTTCTGCTATGGGCTTTAAAAGTGTGGAGAAACTACTTCCTGGGGTGAAATCTTTAAGAGATGTGGTTTCTTACATCCAGGTTGCTGTTCAGGATGTGCAGGACATCCTGGTGAGTCCCAGTGTCTGTCGTGTTCGCAACCATGTGTGTTCATGCTGAGGACTCAGCAGTGGGCACTGGCCACGCCTGCCCCCCACAGCCTGCTAGGGCTGGGCTGGCCCCAGGGCTCCCCGAGGAGTTCCCTGTGCTGCTTCCTGCACCGGGGGCTCTGGTTGTTTTATTTCCTCCTATGATCTTCTCACGTGCTCTTCATCCTGTGTGTGAGCCAGCAGGCCCCAGTCTGCAGACACTGAGCCCCGCAGGGTTCACTCATCTGTGGGCTTGTAGCATCCCTCCCTTTCAGAAAGACATCCAACTTCATCTTAGAACTGGCTTTAAAACTAATTGCTGCACAGAGGCTCACAGCTGTCCTGATTAGTGATTTGAAACTTCTGGACTTAGTAACTCCATCTTCATTAGGAAGATCTGTTTTTATAATAATTGTCTCTAAAGAGGGCCTGGGGGATTATTAAGAGATGGCATTAATTATCAGTAAAAATACCATGAAGAAATTTCATAGACAAATGTTGATGTTCTGGATGATGTAGATTTTCTTCCGCAAGGAAACAATTTTATCTAAAAAGCATAATTATCTTGATAATTATCTTGAAAACTAAATGGGATTTTGAGGCTTGGTCAGGGTTGTCTAGGTGGTTGACACCTGCAGTGCTGAGCAGCTGGGAAAGGTAAGGCTGGTTATTTGGGGAAAAAGCCTGAACACAAACCAACAGAAAAAAGGGTGTGCAGGAAGAGTAGTAGTAGTGTCATTAGTAAGGGAGGGCTTTGGTAGAATCTGACATTTAAAAAGCAGGCTGAGTTGGAGAGAAGTGAACTCAGGCTGCAGACACCAACTTTGGAGCTTGAGGGCTTAAATGCTAATAGAAATGACAGGTGGAGAACAAAGGATTTTTGTTTTATTTATTTATTTTTCAAATTTATTTAACTAGGAGGTTACAAAAAGGGCTAGTAGCTACAAGATCTGCTGGACAGTGTGATGGATCAGTAACCAGCAAGAGGGCTTGCTGGGAGGAGGTGAAAGTGCAGCAAGGCTGCCCCGGATTAGGAAGAGATGGACAGAGCAAGGTGATGAGCGAAAGGAGTGGGTTGCTTGCTGAATTTCTGGAGGTTTTTAACTACAGAAACTAAAGTGAACATCAAAAGCATTTGCTGCATATCAGAAGCAAGAACAATATACTGATAAAAGGCAGCTGTAGGATCAGTCAGATGTCTGTATCTATGGTCACTGAAGGAATTAGGTATCCTTAAGATACTTCCCCACAGCATCTCTACAGTGTTTTATTAAAAGACTTTTGTCTTTAGAGAGTGATAATAGAGCAAGAGGGAACAAATTGATTTGCTTTTTTTTTCTGTACCTCAGCTTTGCCTTCTTGATGTTTATTTTGGGTATTGTGGCTTCTGAGGCATTTTTAATTAGTATTTCTTTCTTAAACAGAGTGGCTGTGAATGGTTCAGAATCTCATGTCTGAGGCTGCAGAAAACATTATTTTACTGAAAAGGAATGGGAAAGTGAATTTTCTCTGAGGAGATATGTTTTTGAATGATTGTTTGTATCTGCATCTAGAAGAAAGGAAATTAATATTTCGTATGGCAGCTGAGAGATGGTCATGAGGAAAAGGAAGCTATTATTAATTAATCATCAATTATTATTTTAATATTTATGTAGCACTGTGTGACTGGTGCCCCACAGGGATGGCGGATCATCTCTCTGCCTGAGGAGCCTACATTCTAAATTTAGCCATGGTGATGGCTGCTCATGGCAGATGATGTGTTTTCATCATTCCCTACTCTGCCTCAGCTTTGCAGTTGAATCTCATTTTAATTCACCATCCCCAACAGAGGGGAGCCTGCACTAAGCAGGAATGGCAAGATCAGAGTCTAAAAGAGTACAATCAATGCAGTAAACAGAGAGGCAGGATTAGAGGTCTGATCTGAGAGTTACAGCTTGCAATCCTTACCCAGAATTGCAATAATGTAAACAAAATTTTTCCAAGAATAAGGAGTGCAGGATTTGGTGCCAATTTGGAAAGACCTGCCCTTTCTGGGCCCTCAGACTGATGTCCAAGTAAAGTTTTGGGTTTTTTTTTCAAAGTCCTTAAATTGACACACTTAATGGTGAGACCTGGCCTCCATGGAACTGGTGGCAGCCATACTGGGATGTTTCTCTTACTGATGTTTTCCCTGACCTTACCTCTTGCTGAACTCCCATTCCTATTTCTGTGCTTTGAAGCAGGTGTTTCTGGATGCTGTGCCTCTGCCTGATACTGCACTCCGCTGGCAGCAGTCAGTAGGGTAATAAACTCTGATAGATGTATTCCAAAATACATCTAGATAAAACCCATATATAGATAAAACCCATATATTTAGACCCTAAGAATTAGATACATGACAAGGGTTGTATTGTGTAAGGTGGCAGTTCTGCAAAGTGTCAAATTGGACTCTGTGGTTCAAAGAATACATTTATGTGGCAGCCACTTAAAGTGGAGTGGATTTGAAAAAGCAACTGAAAATGTGTAGTACTGAGAGAAACCAGTGTTTATGTAAAATACCTATTGTCAAAGTGTGGTGTAGTGGCTAGAAGAGAAAATGGGAGTCAGTCTAGGGTTTATTTTTGGCTCAAGCATATCTGTAGTGAAGTCAAATTAATTGGAGCTAAATTCAGAAGTCTCTCCTTATATAGGATTTTTGATCCACTTTCAGAACTCTGCTAGAAGTATGCGCTGTTTTCTTTTTCTAGAGGATGATCTAAAAGCATTGAAGGAAGTTGCTACATTTTCTATTAATGTATGCAAGGTTTTTTCTATGAGCATGTGAGCTAGCATGAGATGTATGACTTCTATGCTGGGAGGGATAAATGTGTGGAAATCCATAGCTATTGCCAGGTGCCAGTCTTAATCAGAAATCTGTTGGCTTCACTGAAATTTTGCATAGATATTTTCCCCTGTCAGGTGACCTACTTAAATAGAAGAATACTGTGTAACAGTCTTACAGACGTTTCTTGGCAGAGAGTCCCTGTTCTGCAGAGTAGAAGTCCAGGACAAAAAGACAAGTTTTCATTTACTGGTACATTTTCATTCATTTAAATTAAAAAAAAAAAAAAACAAAACTTGAATAAAATAAAAGAAGTTTAAATATTTTGAATGTGACTTTTGCTTGTCAAAAAGACTCTTTAAAGAACCAAACCAAAACAATCTGATGTCTCCAGGGGAATGCTTGCATAGTGCTCTGCCAAAGGTAGTGAACTCCAGGGGAGTTCTCTTGAAGAAGTTCAGCCTCCTGGACAGTGAGTTTATGTTTGGGATGTTGTTTCAGGATGTGTCATGGTTTGGCTGTCCCTACACTGTACTGTGCAGGGGGTAGCAGATATATCCTTAGAGATTACTACACGAGAGGATGTTGTTGTTCTCTTTTGTTTCAGCTTGCTTCCAAGTCAAGGCACTTGCTCAAATGTACTCCCGAGAGTGAGGAAAGAGACAGTCTAAGCCTATGGGCAGTGGATTCTGCAGAGACATGATTTGACAGTGGTTTCATCCCTCTGGGCTGGCTCAGGCCTCTGTTGCACCCAGCGTGCTCTCTGTCTACACAGAGCTGGGCATGTTCCCTTTGGGGATCATTACCTCATAGAAGTAGGAGCTAATCACCTAACCCCGTACTTGCAATGCACAGTCCTGAAATAATTCACAGAAAAAAGTGTCTAAGAGAATGTCTTACAGTCTTGTTCATCTGATTGGAAATAAAAAGCAGAGCTATCAGAGGAGAGGGAGACACCAGTTTGGCTGCCTGTGTTGCCACCTCCTGCTGGCAGCAGAGCAGGATGGGCACAGCACGGAGAGCAGGCACAGCTGGTTTGGCCATTCTGGTTAGTGTAATGGCCGAGGGCCAGATACACTCAGGACCACGTTCATTTCTGTGCAGGACGGTGCCCCTAGGCAAGACAAGCATCTCGTAGGATGAACATTCTGCTGTAACTGCCCTCCCTTCTCACAAGCATTGTGTCAGCGGGGAGAGAAGCAAACCTGCAGGCAGGGCGATAAGATGGCACTTTTGAAAGTACCTGAAGGCTGAAGCAATACTAACTTCACTGAAAGTCATTTAAAAGTCAGTGAGACTTGGGCTTTTAAATCTTTCCAGTGCTTTTCTTACAAGTTACCATCAGTATTTGAAAATCTAATCTATTAGCTGTGCCTCCATTGCACCATCCATCTGAGGATCTCTAATCAAAGTAAATATCTATAAATCTGTAATACCTTATGAATTCTCTATATTGACTTGAATTTTGGGATGTTTACTGTATGAGTGTATTGATTAAGGTTAATAGGAAAAATAACCCAGTCAGTAATAATAGCTGATGGTAGATCAGCCCAGTTCAGGTGGCTGACAGGCCAGGATGGAGAGATCCAGCAGGTAAAGGCCAGCAAGTCAGCATGAGTGGCTTGTGTGGCCTGTCCATCTTTTCCTCACTGGGACAAGGGAGAGTCCAAGGGAGACCTGCTGAGGGGAGAGCAGTGTCTCCTGATACATGAATCAGCTGTGAACATGTTACCATCAGGTGACACACGGTACACCTGTCTGCCTTTCTTTAAGTCACTGTTAAGCAACACCTTGGATTTAAAGGCACTGACAGAAGTCCAGCAGTCCTCACAGTTCGTTAGGTAAATAGGGTTCATTCTCAGGGTCCTGCTTCTCATCTCAGGGCTGCCTGTCCTGGTAGGAGCAGCTGCAGGATTGTGCCCTGGGAAACAGAATGATGCCTCACACCCCTGGGAGGTGCAGTCAGAGCAGCAGAGGTGTCACTCACCACAGCACACTTCTGGGGGAAACAACCATAGGTTATCCAGTTCAACAGCTAATATGGACCTGTACTGTTTTGCCTGAAGCCATTCTGTAGACTGCAGGCAAAAATATTAGTGATCTGCAGGAAAAGCCAGACTCCCTGACATGGATATAACATTAGGCTTAGCTGCAAGACCAGAAGCAGTAGAATTTGTATCCTGAGTATCTTCTTTTCTGGTTCAAGCTCCTTGGAATATTAACTCGGGTTGTTCTCAGTCTTTTATCCTTGTGGTTTATAAAGCAAAAGAGCTCTGTTAATTTCCAGTGCATTGCTTTCTTGTTTTAAATAAAGCTCCTGCTCTATTTTTGAATAACATAATGAGTGAAAAATGACTTTATTCATCCTGGTGGCAGGACAGCAATTTGTTACACTGCCAGCTAGAGGACCTGGATCTGAAACAAATTTGGGTTCCCAGGCTCTATGCCAGAAGAGCTGAGACATATTTTTGAGGTGATGTACTTGGACTCTAGGGGGAGATTGTTGACCGAACTGAGCTGCTTTCACAAACATCCTGCCAGCTGAGCCTTGACATGCTGCTGGTGTTTGCCTCAAATGGGCAGGTCCCCTGCCCCGCACTGTGCACGGTGGCTGGGAGCTGCTCCCAGGAGCTGGAAGCACAGGTGGAGAATTGAGGATGCTTGCAGTGGAAATGAAGTTCATATGTTCACACTTATCACCTACTATTCCATTGATCCAAGCACAAGGATCATGTATAATGATGACTGTGGGTTGTTGGAGGCGGGGTTGTTGCCCTTTTTACGTGGGGCCAGAGCTGAAACTTGAGCAGAAGATGACGCAAGGCCATTGCTTCCCATGTGACCACCCCGGACCTGACCTAGTTCCACATCACCCTTTGAGAGCGCTCTCCCTCTCTCTGTTGCTACCCTGTAGCCCTTCCCACCATGCTCCGTGACACTTCCTCATCTCCCAGACCATTTGCACCTTGGCCATGCTCCTGCTGTCTTAGGCAGATGCAAGATGGAAGCTGGGGGCACGGACTTCTAGTGGAGCAGCCCTGAGAAGTTTGGTAGCTCTGAAGCTGCAGCTTTTCTAAAGGAGTGAACCTACATAGGGCCTGATCTGTAACAGTTATTGTTTGTGTGAGGCAGCGTCTTCCAGCTGCTCTTCTCTTCATGGATAAAGATATCGTCAGCTGGAATGATCTGCTTCCATATTTTGTATAGACATATTAAGTGCTTGGAAAAGCTCCAGGTACTTCAAGTGAGTCTGTAAAGGGAAAAGCTACAGGCTGAGACAACAAGGGAGAACATGTTGTTAGGACTATTTTATCAAAAAATAACTCCCTTTTCTTTTATCTGGGTAGATGCAATATTGATAATTATGACTGTAAGATTAGATGGTCATGGATAGGTATGTTTATATATTATTTTCTGATGTTTATGTATACCTGTAGTTCTTTCAGAGGGTGAAATACAGGTTCATACATAGTAGCACTGTTGAAGCAGGAGGAAGGGACTATAAAATCAAGAGAAGTCTGCACAGACCTGAGTCATGTGTCCTAGATATATATAATTATGATAATAGACAAGAAATAGGGTTTTCAAGCAAAGCTATGAGGTGACACGTTTAAAGCAAAGGAAGAATTTTTTTCACACAGTCAATAGTTAATGTGTGGAACTTCTTGTTACAGGCTGTTATTGATGCTGAAGCTTACAGGAACCTTTTTGAAAGTTGATAGGAAAAAAATATCTTTGTGTTTACAGCATACCACAACATCTGATTGCGTCTTTAGCTTCAGCTTTTAAGCAGCAGGTCTCTGGAAGTACAGGAGAATGCTGCAGAGTATCACTGTGCATTTGCCCTGTTCTTCTTTAGGACTTGGCTGGAATGAGGACGTGGGCAGGAGGAGCTTTGCTCTGACTGGCGTTTTCAACCCTTACAGTAAACATTAAATGGAGTTATGTGACAGGGAGGTAAGAAGAAATAAAGGTAGAGGGTTGGATGCTGATTACCACTGGCATAAATCCAAGGATGCAATCAAATAGCTCACAGAGCCACAGAGCACTGGGGTACCTGAGGACAGCTTCAGCCCAACTCCCTAAGGACTCTGCAGGCGCCAGCATCACACTTCCCGCTCAGTGAGACAAGCATAGGCATAAATTTCCACCTGGCCAATTTCAAGATCTTATTCCATCTGCCCAATGTATGAGAGAAGAAACGGCTCAAGGGGAACCCATTAACTTCAGTAAGGATCCCCCTTTGGGTTCTTGATGACTAAAATCCTACTCTTGAACAGAGTTGAGCACACACTTACCATGGTGTGTATTCACACACACAAATTCATGTATCACCAAGGGCCCAGCTGCAGACCCACACTTCACACACGAGTGCAGCAAATCTGATATGTGTGTATGGGAATTCTGAGTCAACCCTGGCTGTTACAAGAAGTGTACAGGACCAGAGCTGTAGCAGGAGAACAGGTAGGAACTTATTGATGGCAGTGCTTGTTTTGGCAGCCCATTTGTTTTGCCTTTTCCATTTTTGTAGAGGTTGTGACAATGGACAGAAATACATAAAAGTAAGGGAGATGTGTATATTCCCTGGCCTCATCTGGTCAGCATGTACAGATTTCTCACTTGGCAAAGTGACTACCCTGTAATCACTGGAGCATATAAATCTTGGCTTTTTTTTATTGGGATCTGTGTGTGGTAATGGATGAGCAGAGAGGCAATTTCTTTCATAAGGAAGTGAGTATTATGCAATTTAAAGGGGCCACATTTTTTCCTATTTGTTGAATTTATTACTTTTTTGCTTTGTGAATATCTGAATTTTCTACGTGCAGGTAAGACATACCTAGAGTTTGTTGCAATGATATGACCAAAGCACAGAGTAGCCCAGCGTTTCCCACTGATTGGCATCCACTGGGATCTTGAGAGCTGTGAGATTATGTTGTTTGGAGAGCCAAGGGGAAGGAGGAGTAGCAGGACAATTTCCAGTAGAGGTGACAGCCACAAAGTGGCTTTGGATTGAGCTGCATTTGCCCTGGTACCCAGCATAATCCAGCTGGCCCCAAAGTGGTGTCAGCAGTACCTGGTGCTGGCTGTGTGCCCTACCCGTGGCATGGCAGACTTGCAGGAGTTTGCAGAGACCGGTATCTCATGAACCCTCCCAGGTGACCTCTTAGGTCAAAGCCATCCAGGGCACTCTCAGCAACTGACTGGCATTGACCAGTCAAGAGATTTACTGACATGTGTAGCCAAGTTTAGACTTGGTTGCACACAGTGAAAAGCTGTCCCACCAGTTTGTTTGCTGATACTCCCCCAGATCTGGCATTCCTCTGATTACATAGCCAACCGTAGTTTGTTGTTATTTAGACCAAATCATGCCTCGGGCAAAACTGACATCACTGCTGGGCCTCATTAGGGAAATGAGGAGCAGGGTGTGGGGAGCGGGCTGCAGGAGGTGCCTCTGTTTCCCACCGCTGAACTGGGAGGTGAACGCCCCTTGCCAGGCAGGTTAGTGGGGCTGGTGGTTTCAATGTAGCCCTTTGCCAACGCCCTTCCGTTACAGGAGGGGTCGGAATCTCGCTAGATGGAGAGCTTTTGTCCTGGTTTCAGCTGGGAGGGAGTTAATTTCTTCCTAGCAGCTGCTAGAGATCTGTCTTTTGGATTTAATATGAGAGTAATATTGCTAACACACTGATGTTTTAGGTATTGCAGAGCAGTGCTTACCTTAAGTCAAGGACTTTTCAGTTTCTTGCGCTCTGACAGTGAGCAGGTCTGGAAATAGGAAGGGAGCACAGCCGGGACAGGTGGCACAAACTGGCCCAAGGGATATTCCATGCCATTGAACATCATGCTCAGTGTGGGGGGAGATGGCTGCCGGGGCTGATCACTGCAGGGGTGCGGGCTGGGCATCAGTCAGCAGGTGGTGAGCAATTGCACTGTGCATCACTTGTTCATCTATTATTATTACTGTTGTTGATATTAATATTATGATTACTATTATTATTATTACCTTTATTTCAGTCATTAAATTATTCTAAACTATTGAGCTTTACCTTTTCCCAGTTTTCCTTCCCATTCTAACTGGGGTTGGGGAGGCAGTAAGCAAGGGACTTAGCTGCTGGCTGGGGTTAAAACACAACAGCTTTTGGAAAGTTGACATGCATGCTATGTGATATAGGCTGCTCCATTGCTGTCTTGGGTTTGCTTTATTCTAGTCACTGTTTTAAAGAGCAGTACTAACAGGGCAACATGGTTTCTGTGCATCTCTGGTAATTTCAGAATCATGGATTTAAATAAATGAAGACTAATCACATAGTTGTTGGAAGGTGGTAAAGTCTTTGTCTTCAAGTAGTGCAGAATTTCTTAGTCTGCTTAGTTACATTGACAGTTTGGAAGAAAGAGAGTGATTAGTGAAATCTGGAATAATTATTTCATTTTCAAACTTCTTTTGCTAGTCATTTATCTTTTCTTGTGTTTAAATATCACCTTGATGTTGCCTTATGTCTCCCTTACTTTACCTTTCTTTATACCCTACTGGACTTTAGCTATGTAATTCCTGTCTTTCCCTTTGATCTAGTTGTTCCCGACCTTTGGAGTTGATTGTGTAACCAGAGGTGCAAGTAATGTTTTCCCACTGAAGATCAGACATGTCATATAAGACATTGTCTTTAATGTCACTCTGTAGTTCACTTTGTTTTGCTAGTTCAACCTGCAACAAGTTACTAAAGTTAACTTATAAGTGGTGTGAGTAATTTATCTTATGAAGAAAAGTACTGTTTGAAGAGAGTAAATGCCTGTTCCAACCACCACAGCAGCAAACTCCACGCCTTGTGCTGCTAACAGCCAACCCTTATCTGCTTCTTATTTCACACTAAACAGAATAACAAAAGCATTCTTACAAATGGACTGTTTCTAAATGTATCAGAAGATTTTTTGGACCAGCACCTAAGAAATGAAACTGTGTTTTTTAAAGATCTCGGTTTTTATTTTGGCACAAATTATAGATGTTCACAGAAGTATCAGTAAGTGCAGGCTATGGTGATGGGCTGCTTCTCATTAAACATGCATGTGCTATTGTCTTCTTACTTCTTTAGACCTGGCCTTCATTTTGAGGTCAGACTTTAATTTCTAAAAGATATAATTTAAAGCTATGTATAGTGCTTTATGATTACCTGGAACTACTAAAGAAAACGACTTTGCAGTGGCAAAATAAATATGTAGGAGTTGTAGCTGCCTTAACTCTGCTAGAGGTAGTAAAAAAGATGGTCTAAACATTTGAGTGATTTTAACAAGGGGGCAGAAGCAAGTGAAGTGTCTGTTGCATTGCAAAAAGTTTTACAGGCAGAAGTTGACAACACAGGAGGCTCCTGCTCCATGTATTTAAAGTTTACTTTGCCATTTGTCTTCAGTGGGCTCAGTGTTGTAGTGAATAATTTATAGGCAGTATGAATGAGCTCATTAGTCACCTTTTCAGAGCTTAAGTGAGTTTTGTGGTTGTCATTACATGGGTCTTCTGTTCGCAGGCATGCCAAAAGGAAGCTCGGTGGCTGCCTGGCACAGCCCCGACTGGCCTGTCTGCTGCTGAAACCCCAACTCTGCTGCCCAGCAGTGGTCCAATAACCTGCAGGGCTTTTTCCAGGGATAGCTTATTTCTTTTTTCTTACATGTGGTATTTGGTTTGATATCACGTTGTTTTCATGTTGGGGGTGTTTTTCGTTGTGAAAAAGAATATTGAAGATTATGTGACAGGTGATGTGGCATAAGTAAAACCCTCTACTTGCATACAAGCAATAAAAGTGACTTTTCTCCTCAAATGTTCTTACAAATTTTGTTAACAGCATGTCTTGATTTTGGCTGTGATGGAGTTAATTTTCTTCCTAGTAGCTGATACAATGCTGTGGGTTGGATTTATTATGAGAATGACATTGGTAACATGCTGCTGGTTTACTTGTTGCTGTGAGTGCTCAGCCTAAGTCAAGGGCTTTTCAGTTTCCCATGCTCTGCCAGCAAGCAGGTGCACAAGAAGCTGGGAGAGAGCACAGCCAGGACAGCTGAGTGCAACTGGCCAAAGGGATATTCCATATCAAAGAGCATCATGGCCCGTAGATAAACAGGGGGAGTTGGCTGGGAAGGGCTGATCACTGTAAGGGTATGGGCTGGCCATCGCTCAGCAGGTGGTGAGCAATTGTACTGCGTTTCATTTTTGTGTCCATCTTGGGATCTATTTCTCTCTCTCTCTCATATCTTCCTTTCCACTACTACTATTAATGTAATATTATACTTTATTTTATTTATTAAGCTGCTCTTAACTCACAGGTTTTACCTTTTTGCTATTCTCGTTCCCATCCCACCAGGGGTGGGAGGAGTGAGTAAGCACATGCATAGTACTTAGTTGCTGGCTGAGATTAAACCACAACATAGCCATAACATTTTTTGTCCTTGAAATGCTTATGGAAGTGCTAAACTGTGCTGGAACTAGCTGAACCTAAGAAAAGCGCTTAACTATAAATGTTTACAAGACTGCAGATTTAAAGAGAAAAACATTCCCAAGATTATTTCATAGTGCTTCAGCAGCTGAGGCCCACCCCATCCTTGTGACATGCCTGTGGGAAACCTGTCGAATGTGAAATTTGCCTGCAAAAATCTGTGAGGTGCCAGATGCACCATACCTCCCAGATCACTGCAGCTGCTCACTGAAGTTACCTGTTTCCAGAAGGACTGGGGCAGTGCCAAAAGGCCTGGCAGAAATTAATGTCCCAGTGAATAAGTTAGTCCATTATAATAATGCACTCTTGTCACCGTAGAAAAGCCAAAAGCTGCTCCCAGGGAAACCCACCTCACAGGACATGAATGCAGCAGCCAGGGGGTGGTTCTCTGGCCACAGAGGTTGTTTCTGGGATGTGGGTACTTGAGCTGTGCTTTTTTGCTATGCCAGGTTTCCCCCTTCTTCCCAAAATCTTGCTTATCTGCCCTGCCTGATGGCTGCTCTCTGCTTCACCCTTGGTGGCCACCTCACTTGTGGCTGTGGAGGAGAGCACAGGACAAGCCAGAACCTTTCTGCAGATGGTACTGGCTCTTTTTAGTCCTTCCACTGCAGTTTTTCATTACTTTCCATTCCTTGCTCTCTGGCACTTTTGGTGAGCTGGTCTGTAGCACTAAAAACACACCAAGGCTAGAAGTCTGCTGGTCCATCTCCTGGCACTTTGTGTGTTCCCCACAAACTGCACCCTTTCAGCATCTCTTTGCAGACAACTGTAGGTTAGCACAGCCATGCTTGTGCTTCATCCCTCCACCACCTCATACAGGCTCTCATAGTTGTCTCTGGTTGTTGCAATATGGGAATCTGTTTCACAGGATTTCCTCCAGGAACAGTGTTGAAGAATCGTACAGGAAGACTAGAGCCAAGTAATGAGTAGAGGAAAGGACCCTGAAATATCCTGTGCTACAAAAAGCTGGAAATCAAGCTGGGACTCACACAAGTATAGTTGTGGCTAGGAAATGCACCTGGCACAAGCAAATGGTCAGAGGAGAATAACTGCCTTCTGGCTTATAGCAGTGGTGATAGTAAACTGTGTTTAGTGTCAGTTGCTGAGAACTTCAGTTCATGAGATGTGAACACAATCTTCACTACCTGTGAGGTCTTGTTGCAAATTTTAATTTTGGATGCATATATACACAAATAAAGGACAAATTCATAAAATAACTGAAGAAGTGAACAGTTTGTATTCAGGAAAGCTGAGGCAGAATTTGAGAAGTTGACTTGAAATAATTTTGTCTTAGTTTTAGAAATTCCACTTGGCAATACAGTTTGGGAGTTTTATAAAAAGAACATGGTTTTGCACTGTAGCTTTCCCCAAAACTTCTGATCTTTACTTGTCTACAGTGTTGGCTGTTGCTTTTCCTCCACACTGCTTTTGAGAACAAAATACAGTTGATCTCTGGTTCTGCTGATTACTTGTAAGTTTGACTTCAGCTGCCAAGTGGTGAATACTGATGTTGAGGCAATGCTAGGCCACATCTTGTGACATTACATCTTTACAACAGATAGCAGAGTTTGAGCACCAAACTCCAGAACATAGTTCCTTCATTTTTCAGCCTCTTTAAACACTGCACCTGTACTAGAAATACTGGCTTGTATTACAGTTACCATACCAACTGAGTTAGTTAGGTGAGTTCAGACCTTTATAGCAGAAGACTCCAGTAAAGATAGGTTTATCCCAGCAAGATTTTGCTTTCCACTGACTAGGCTACTAAAATAAGCTGCACTTGCAGAAGCTTCCCTTTCCCAGTATAAGCTAGGTTTGTGCTTGGGGTCCTTGTATGTTGGGTAATTACACTGTGAAAGTGTCTCTCATATGGACTCATTTTAACAAATATATGTAGGACAAACAAGCATGCATGATGCTGTCCTCCCTCCACACTCATGCACAGAAACACAATTGCTGGTAGCTTCTCAGCTGTATGTAATTTTAGCACTAAGTATACTCATTTTCCTAGAAACTGCAAGCAAGTGTTACTACAATAACATCGTAAATGTGCATACATTAATTTATAAAGGGGCTATTTAATAAAAATTGTGGATCTTATTGGAAGAAATTCATTTTATTTTAGCCCGTGAAACAGAAATACCGTAGATAGTTTTGTTTCCTCGGACTTCTGACAAAGGTTTGTATTGGTGCTCCTTTGCTCCTTTTCTCACAGATTCAGTTCTGTTTCTCTTGGGTTTTGCCTGCTGGGGAAAATGAGAACTTGAAGACTAATTAAATGCAAAGTTGGGAAAATGTTTTGTAAATCTGATTCCATGTTCTTGAGTGAATGAGCAAAAGATAGATCTATTGGTAAGCTGGAGTAAGCTGGGCCTTCCCTGCATATGCAGCTTATAGCTTAGTGCTTGCTGTGGGTGAAGAAATGGGAAGGCATGCTTGCAAAAGCCATGGGACGGGCAGGCAGGGTACAATTGCACTCAGAGCAGCTGTGAAGCCAGAGTTGCTCTCTTTCAGGGCAGCAGGGCACTGTTTGTCAGCCCATTAGGTGTGTTACCTCTGTACAGGGCAGAGACTCTGGCTGTTCTGGTACTGTTCCAGGAATTCAGACACGGCTGTTTCTCTGTCCCAAAAGCAAGCATAGTGCAAAAACCAAAACCAGGCTGGTCTGCTGTGGTTAAAAATAAAGAAGTGTTGATACTGCAGGAGGAGAATGCTGAGAACAGGAGTTGTGAAAGCGGAAATGAATAAATACTGTATTCATGATTTAGTTTTTATAAGTTCCCGAAGGTGTCCAATGTGCTTGTGCTGTGTATGAGATTAAATCCATTGCCTCAGAGAAAACAGAAGATTAGAAATATCAAGACTGATGAGGACACACCAGTCATTCTGCATGGGGTAAGAACTGACAAAAAACGAGATGGTCAGTGTACAGGTGTCAGGTGTCAGGGCCTGAGCTGTGTCCCACACTGAGGGTCTGATTGCAAGACTCAGCAGCCCTGTCCACATCACTTTTTGAAAAGTACATCAGGACCCTTAAGAATTAGGAGGGTTTTTTTGGACAGCTGTGTAATTCTAAATCCTAATGAGCAAGCTTTGCTGGCAAACTTGCAGCAGACTTCAGGGAAGAAATCTGACTCTGATGTAGAGAGAATAAACATTGACAAGGACACCAGTCATTAAAGACATGGTAATTGGAGACCAAGTTAGGAAGAGGGGCTTAAAGGTGAGGATAAATACTGCAGGACTGTTGAAGTGTGGCAGGTGAGGCCAGAAGGCAGAAAGTAGAAGTATTTAACAAGGTTATGTGACATGGTGTCCTGCTTTTGGCTGAGACAGTGGTGTTGTATTTTTGGATTCAGTATGAGTATCATGTTGGTAACACACTGATGTTTTAGTTGTTGCTGTGCAGTGCTTGCCCTAAGTCAAGGACTTTTCAGTTTTCTGTGTTCTGACAGTGAGCAGTGCACAAGAAGCCAGGAGGGAGCATGGCCAGGACAGGGGACCTGAACTGGCCAAAGGAATTTTCCATACCATACAGCATCATGCCCAGTATATAAACTGTGAGGGAATTGACCAGGAGGGGCCAATTACTTCTTTACTTCTTAGGGATGAACAGGACATCTGGCAGCAGGTGGTGAGCAAATGTATTGTGCATTATTTGTTCCTCTTGGGTGTTATTCCTCTTTCTGTCTCTTACTATAATCATAATTTTTTTTTTTAATTATGAAACTATTCCTATCTCAACCAAGAGTTAAGGGTTTTTTTGTTTTGTTTTGGTTTTTTTTTTTTTTTTATTCTGATTCCTCTCCTCACTGTGTGTGTGTGGCAGGGGGAGCAAGCAACTATGTGGTATTTAGTTGCTATCTGGGGTTAAACCACGACACATGGTCATAATACTAGCAAAGAAAGATGTTCCCAGCAGGGATGGAGATTGAGGGGGGAAGATGAGCCTCTGAGCCCATGACCCTTGCTGTGCTTGTGTGCTCGATGGCTTGTGGGAAATTTTCAGGGATTCCAATCTAGAGGAGGATAAGAGATAAAGGAGTATAGAGAGATGGCTGGAAATCCTCATTAAATAAGATACTGCAACATCTGCAGTTGGTATTCTGAAATCTGAGTGGAAAGATTAGACTGTTGTATATTAGCCCACAAGGCTAAAGTGCAGCTCTGCACTGTTGGAACTTCTAATCAGCCTTCAGTGCGGCAAGTACTTTGGTCTTGATGTATAAACAGTTTCATCTGTCAGTGTTGCAAATCTTATGCTAAATGAATTAGTATTATTGCTGTCTCAGAAATGGGGAAATCAACACCTTAATAAATTTGGGGGATTACCTGAGATTACAATGAGTATTTAGTTACTTGAGGACCATACATTAGTTGTTCTGCTGCTCCTGTAGTCTCTAAGCCGGCGGTTAATGCTCTTTCAATGGAGCTGCATGAGACTGTGTGCTCCTTTCTTAAATTAGTTGTAGTAGGTATTCCAGCAAAGCGTCAGAAGTTGGGGAACAGTCTTCCCAAGAGGCAAGATAGTAGTGTTTACACTGTTGCTGATATTTTAGTGCTCTGCAAGTCACCAGCTGTTGCTGTTGAGCTCAGGGGTAAGTGGGAGCCAGCAAGAGGCTGCCCTGTACTGCTGCCTCTCATGGGACACCTCAGCAGGGAGCGTCTGGCAGCCCTCTGACCCAGCGGGCAGCCAGTCCCCCTGCTCTCCTAACCTTCTCCGCCACCTGCTGCTGGCCCTTGTGCTTGATCATGCCGGCTTTTCTGTCTACACAGCAAATGTCTCACTGTGGCCCTTCAATGCAATCTCTAGTGTGCACTCTGGGGAAATTCCTACCTGCCATGGAAAAGCCAGAAAATTCTGAAACTGATCATATTCCACCAATATTCATGGGGAATTTGGCCACTAATTCTGAACTGAGTTGAAGAGGATGCATACATAATGTATTCAGGGTATCATTTTCTTTACTTACTACCCTGCATCTCATGAGGCTTCCCCCTTCTCACTTCAGAAATACTTCTCATTAGCTGAATTCTTCTTGGTAGTCTTTCAAGACACTTGACTTTTACAAGTGATAATAAATGCAATAAATCTCCTTGCTTGCCAATAAAGAGGCAAGTTGATTCACTCAGAAAAATGTCTGAAGCATTTGGAGTAAATTCAGGTGGGGGGAGTTACGACTTGATAATTTATTTTGGGTTTGAAACCAAACGGCCATTAGATAAGAGCTGCGTAAACTAATGGTCTTGCTGACTGTTGGAGTGTTAGGGCTGGTGGAGTCACAGGGCAGGATTGCCAGTGGGTAATGATGATACTCTGGTGCCTGATAGGTATTCTTCCCATTCTGCAATTCAGCTGCTGGTGTGTCTTCTTGAAAATATGCAAGAATGTGAAATAGCAGTTCACTGGGTAGGGGAGGGAAAGCTATCGGCAAAAGAAGTCTTAGCTAGTTATGACAGGAATTTCCAGTTACAGAGAATCAATGAAATGCTTCTTATCCCTGCACTTTGAGAATGAGGTGCTTGCCACTCTTATCTAAAATTGGGAATTTTGTGAGTGTTAAACAGATTAAAGGAAGTAACCCATCCATTGGGAAATAATGCAAAATTCCCTAAAGGTCTTGAGGCAGCTGTTCTAACTTTTCTAAATAAAACAGCTAAAATGTTTTCCTTCCTAGCTTAGTGACAATTTATGTGTCCAGGGAGGACTGCACTGGGAAGGATACTTGTGTTTCTGACTTAAGTGATATTGTTTATACGTTTCTGCAGCAGGCATTTTCTATAGTGGAAGGAGACTTTATTTTATAGTACGCTAAATCTGTGAGCGTTGTTTACCCAGAGCGGAAATGTTTGATATTTGTGGACCAGCTACAAAACAGTTTCACGTACTTGTTTTGTGAATAGACAGCCATAGTTTAATTTTGTGCTGCAAATCACTGAAGCTACTTGAGATCTGGCATGTAACATAAAGGAGACTGTATGTTCAGCTAGTGCTGTCTAGACTGGACAACTTCTTTATTTTTAAATCAAGTTAGTTCCCTTCAATTAATTCAACTAATGGCAAGGGTTTTTTACTCAAGTTAATACTAGTTATGTCAGAGTATGATAGCAGAGGAGAAAACGCACCATATTTCCTAATTGAGTCAAGCCTTCTTTTAAAGCAGATTTCCTTCAGGAAATATCTCCCCCCCCGCCCCGTCGGCAGTTACTGCAGATTTCTGCAACACGGTTCTTCACTGTGCGCCGCACACACAGCAGTGGCCGTAGTTTCCCGATGCCCGGAGCCAGCAGCAGAGCCGCCGGGCGGGATCCCGCGCCTGCCGCTGCCCGCACACCCCCGCAGGGCCCGGCTCCCGCCCACACTGCGGGGCAGGTGCCTGGCTCCGGCCGGCGGACTCGTGTGCGCCGCCGGGCCGGCAGGTTCGCCCGTTTTCGGCAGGAATTACCTGCCACTGGGAGGGTGTTCAGAGATGCTTCCCCCGCTCCTCTCGCGGGAGAGGTAGAAGCAGGGCTCCGCTATGCTAAGCCGTGGGCTCCCGGGGCTCGTCAGTGCCTTCGGTGTACACCGCGGTTCAGCCGGGGTCGGCCTGGCCGGGCGGGGGGAAAGGAGACTCGCACAAGTGGGAGCGCCGCGGCTGCCGGTTCTCTGCGCATCGGGACTTCCCGAGCGCCTCCCGCCCGACCTCGGACACCGGCCCGGCACGACCCGGGCGCCGGGCGGGGGCCGGGGTGGTCGAGCGCCCTGCGGGGGGGCACGGCCGGGACCCCGCCGCCGGCCGGCAGGAACCACCGCCCTCCCCCACCGCCGGCGGCCCTCCCTTCCGCGGCTTCTCCCGTCGCGGCTGGCCCAGCCCACGTTTTCCCTCTCTCCCCTCCCTCCGTGGTCATGTGTCGCCTTTTTTGTTTGCAGTGGAAACAATTTCTCGCTCTCGGGCTCGCACCGAGGCGGACCGCTGCCCGTCGGGAGCGCGGGGCGGGCGTGGGGCAGTCGGGCCCCATGCAGGCGGCGGAGCCCCGTGCGCCGGGACCCCCGCGGCACCCCCGGGGCTCGGGCTGAGGCGGGGGCGCGCCATGCCTGGCTCCGTCAGATGAAACTTTGTGCCACTGCCATGAAGGGACCGCGGTGAAACCGCCGCCCCCCCGCCAGGTAAGTTGCCGCCGTTGTTGTTGTTGTTGTTGTTGTTGTTGTTGTTGGCGGGGGTTGCGCGGGGCGGTGCGGGCCGGCCGCGGGGAGCGGCGCGGCGCAGTCCCGCCCGGCTCGGCCCGGCCCCGCGCCACAACTTGGTCGGGAGTTGGTGCGCGGCCCGGCGTGCGCGCCGCCGCGACCCCGCCGAGCCCGGCCGTGCCCGCGCCGCGGGGCCGCGCCCGGCCCGAGCTCGTCCCGCCGGGGGGGGTCCCGGCGGCGCCCGGGCCGGCACCTCGGGGCACGCGCGCGCACGTGCGGCGGGGCGCGCGGGGCCGCGCGGCCGGTGACACCTGGCCGGCATTGGCGGGGCGCGCGGCGCGCGCCGCCCGGCCCGAGCAGCCCCGGTCGCCTGGCAACGCCATTGATTGGCTGCGGCCGCGGCCAATGGGCGCCCGCCCCCCCTCGCGGCGGGTGCGGTGGGAGCGCGGGCGGGGGGCCCGCCCCGGTGCGCCCCCCTCCGGCCGCGGCGGGCGCGTGTGCGGGGCGCGTCTGCCGGGGCTCCCGCGGGTTAAACGCGTCCGTTCGGGTTAAACGTGGGCTCGCCGTGACCGGCGCTCTTTTGTCTGCCGGTGGGGCGGCGCTGCAGCTGCCACGGGCCTCGCTGGCAGCCCCCCCCCCCCCCCCGCCCTTACCCCCCCGTTGTGGCCCCGGTCGGGCTCCGCCACCGCGGGGACTGCCCCGGGCACCGCGTCCGCCCGCGGCGGCCCCGCTGGGAGCCGCTCTTCGGCCGGGCGCCGCCGGACTTCCGTGCCGGCTGTCCGTGCCGGCCCGAGGGGGCTCCGCGGGGCCGCGGCCGCCCGGTAACCCTCGCTGCCTGCAGCGGGGGGAGAGAGACAGACAGGGGAAAAAAAATCATGAAGTGATACGGCCCTTTGGGAGGATACTGGCAAATAAGGAAATTAAACAGAAAGAGAGCAGCGTGTTGTCATAGCAACAGTGCAATTAAATTACTTTACTGTCAGCCATCATATAATTTTCCTGTTTAGAAGCTCATGGGACGGAACTTCCATTTGGAGTCCAAGTTAAGTGTGCCGCTTAGGTAGGCAGTGCCAGTGCCCCTGGACGCTGGCGATTCCCTTGTTTACTTTGTGCTTGCGCTGGATGCAATTTTGAAAACTAGGAAGTGGGGCCGATTCAAGTTTGGCCTCCTGGTGTTTACATCTGCCTCGGTATTTTTTCCTTTTCCAGATACTTACTCATGTAAAAATGCACATTTTCACTGAAGATGTTGAGTGTATTGATGTGCTTCCATGCAGAAAAGTTCTGTGTGTTTCATTTTTAGTAAATATCTGCTTTGGTATAACTTTGTTTTAGAAAGACCCAAAGAACTTAAAAGTTTTTGGTTTTGACCATTTATGACAGCTAAATTGAAGTCCATTATTTCTCTTTCCCATAATGGCTGTGTTGCTCTATTTGTCCTTGCAGACAGATAGTTCATTCTGTTGTTACCTGTAGCTTTTTTTGCCTTTAATTTATGGTATCGACTCTGTGACTGCATGACTTCAGGTAACTGCTGGGGTTACGTTTTAGGTACAGGGAATCATTTCGATCTTGTTAAGTGTTTGTGCAGAACGTTTCGTCCATTTAAATTCTGTTATTAACTCCATCCAGTTTTTGTTCCGCATCTGTTCACGTCTTCAGAGCTAATTCCTGGCAGTTTGACTGTTTGTAGAAGCTAAAGGAGCCTGTCTCCTGCTTCTGAAGCAGAATTGTTGGGCTCATCTGCTTCTCTGGAATTGGGCAGGGGCCCAGCTTCACTTTGCTTCAGAAGTGCTCGGGTCATGCCAAGTATCAGTGCTCACAGGTGTCCCCCCAGGGCCTGCTGGTGCAGTACCCTCTGCAGCTCGCCCCACCTCTCACAGGCCATTGTTGAGCATCACAGAGGTCTGGTGTTTCTGACTCTTGTTTTCTACTGCATTTGAAATAAGTTCAGCTTATGTTAAAATCTTCCCTGTTTACATACATTTTTAAAGTGCTCTATTGCTCTGGCACTTGCTTCCCCATGTTTTGGCCCTGGGCCCAAAACTACCACATGTTGCTTTCCTTCCTACTTTCTCCTGACCTTGCTGGTTTTGAAGTTCTGCTCTCATTTCTGAGTTTTGGTGCAGCCAAGTCAGTATGGATGTTTGTCTGCCTGTGCCTTTAGCCGGCGTGATTTTAATCATGGTGCTGTTGTATTGTCCTCAAATGTGAAACAGCTGAAATTAATCTGAATCAATTGGCCATAAGTCACTCTTACTATTTTTTAAATTCACATCCTTATTAAAGTGATACAATTGGGGTATTCAATGGTTTGAGAACACTGCTTCCTCTTTAAAGAGACATGGTTTAGAATTTCCTATGTGGGGCTTCATGTGCATGCAGAACTGAGGTTTGTCTGGATTATCATCTTATTCCATCAAGTGAAATTTCTTTCCTTGTACTTACTTTAGATAATTTTATTCAACAGTTGTGGATGCATGTTATGTGAAACTGTCATGTTTAATGCAGATGGCAAAAGGCCAAGTGACCAGTTAGGGAAAAGCTGTCAAATTGTTATACAGGAACTTTTTATGAGCTAACTTTTCTCTTTCTTCCTTTTCTTTGGATTCACTCTGCCAGGAGCTGCTGTCTAAATGGGTCCAGTCATGCCTCCCAGTAAGAAGCCAGAGGGCTCAGGAATTAGTGTTCCCAGTGGATTGAGCCAGCGTTATCAAGATAGTGATTTATCAAAGGCACTTCATGATGATGAGGACCTAGATTTCTCTTTGCCTGCCATCAGATTAGATAAAGGGGCCATGGAAGATGAAGAACTAACTAATTTGAACTGGTTACATGAGAGCAAGAACTTGCTGAAAAGCTTTGGGGACTCAGTGTTAAGGAGCGTTAGCCCTGTTCAGGACATCGGTGATGACACGCCGCCGTCTCCTGCCCACTCTGACATGCCCTACGATGCCAAGCAGAACCCCAACTGCAAACCTCCTTATTCCTTTAGCTGCCTCATATTTATGGCCATTGAGGATTCGCCAACCAAAAGACTGCCTGTAAAGGATATATACAACTGGATTTTGGAACACTTTCCGTATTTTGCAAATGCACCCACTGGATGGAAAAATTCTGTGAGACATAATCTGTCCTTGAATAAGTGTTTTAAGAAAGTGGACAAAGACCGAAGTCAGGTGAGTTTGGAACTGTGGGAGCCTCTCTGGCTCTGAAAATATTCACCTGCTAATCCCAGAATATGTCCTTAACAGTGGAGTATAGAATGTGCAACCCTGTGCCTGGTAGTGTAGTTGATTAAGTTCAGAGAGCCAACGTTTCTTTAGCATTGCTCATTCTGATTTTATTAAATTCATTGTCTAGACATCTGTAAGAAAGTGTTCGGGATGTGTGTGTGTGTTTTCTCCCCCCAGCTGGTGTCTTCATGCATAGTGGTTAAATACTGTTTTTCGTTATCATGCTGTGGTAATGGTTTCCAGCTATACTAGATGAATGTAATCATGTTATAAATAGGCTGCTTGCTGTTCTTGGCTTATACAAATGTATAGTCAAAGGGTATGCCTTATGTAATAGTCCATCACTATTGCCCTGGTCTGTGTTGTAATCCAAAAAAACCTTTTCTTTCTTTTATACAAGGAGGGTAATGGTGATGAAGCTTTGTTCCAGTTCAAGTGAGTTTTAGAGAAACTCTTCAAAGAGCAGAGACAGGTCTGGGATCAAAGGTGAAGGTTACCATTCACCAAAATTTCTGGCATTCTTTGAGCTCATATAACTTCTGCAGCTGGGGCAGAGCAGAAGCCCTGGAAGCACATCTTTGCTTTCTGATCTCGGTTGTTGCCTCCTCACTTCACTGCTGATTCCTCAGCAATGTCTGCAGGAAGAGGCTGTGTGCAAGGAATGGGAAAGTGAGTGGAGCAGTGGGGGCAGTCCCTTGCATAGCCTTCTACTCTGTCAGTCTGCCTGGGAGCAGGAATCAATTCCCAAAGGGGACCTTCTGAAGAAGCAGTGGACTGGATGAATCTTTGGCAAAGTATGAGTATACTGATAAAAATACCAGCTTGCAGATTAATTTCAGAGGCCTTCTCACCGGTTAGGGAAATAAATAGCAGGTAAAATCACATCACTCATGGTCTGTCTCTAAAATTGGCTGAAGATCAGAAAGTGAACACTTTCCCCTGGCAGAACTCAGCTTTTGTATTTCAATGAGTTAAATGCTTTGATTGTCTTGTAACTTGTTACCCTGAAACTAGACTTCTCTTGGTGGTGCTGTTCTCCCTATTTTGTGTGCAATTTAACTTCAAAAGCTCTGGAATAGAAGCTCAAGTAACTCTTGAGGAAGAGTCATATACTATTGTAAACTAGCAACTTTTCATTTTAGATGAGTTAACTTTATTTTCTACAGAGCTTTAATTTTTAAAGGATTGACATGTCTATCTTTCTTTTCTTTCTTTTTAAAAAGTATTATTACGTAGAATCCACTGTTCCTATATTGCTGATCACACACTGTATATTTGTATTTTTATAAATTAATTGCTGTGAAAACTCATGTGTGAGATGAAAAAAAATCTCTTCCCGAACTGGATCTTGTTTTGTGTAAGCAGAGTCTTAAATTCTGGTTTGGAAGTGAGACTATAATGACAATGCCACAACAGGCTTTTATGACCCTGTTCCAGACTCTAAGAAATCTTCATACAATGCATTTAAAAAACCACCAAAATATGGTAACTGGCAAGGCATGTGTTTAACTCAGCTATTTGTGTTTTGTTCTGACCCTCTTCCTCTGTTTACAAGTTGACTATTTAGAGTTCAGCTTCCTTCTGTGAGAAGCTTGTCTTCGAGTCTGTCTGTCAAATATCCGGCCATCCACTGAGCTCATCTGAACAATGCCACACTGCACTGCTGCTCCATGGGGATGTGGCGCAGCACGATGCATGACTGGTCACCCACGTCTCAAATTCGTGATTATGGCCATGGTTACATAGCTAGACAACAAGGTGTGGTGGGAGGCCTTGCCTGTATGAATCACAAGGTGGAGTTTTATTAATTCCAGGAAAATCACAGATTTTTAGAAAGAATTTCTTCTGCTTCCTGAAGATGCTAATAACTGCAGGTAGCTAGCTTTAAGGTGAATGAAAAGGGAATCTCAAATGTAAAATGCACCACAGCAGGTCATTCAAATCCCCTGCTGGGTTTTTTGTCGTGTCCTGGCCAAGGGATGTGGTAGACAGAGTTCTGAGTGCAGAATTGGCCCTGGGTCAGAGTTGCTGAATCAGGTGCTTGACAGCTAATTGCGGACTTGGAAAGCAGTAAATGTCAACTGATGGCTTTGAAAATACCTTCATGTGTGCACACACACTTGGGCTTGATTCGGTACCTTGCAGCAAATATCTCTGCTGTTAAGAAGGAAGGTATCCATCTAAAGGGTTCTCTGGTTTTGGTATGGGGCTTGGGGCAGGGGAAAGGAGGGCTTTCATCTCTAAGGAATCATTTTATACTACTTCTCCTTTGCAGACAGTTTTTGCAAATTGCAGGGTTGGGGTCTGCCTGTTTTACTGGTTTTACATGGAAAAAAGAAAAAAACAGCATTTAGCAAATGGCATGTTATGAAATGCTAACAAAATGGGCTCTGAAACGTGTACAGTATGGAGGGAAGGAATTAGTCAGTGCTGGGAATTGCAGGCATTTGCCGGTTGATGTGCGTTGACACATTGTGAGAAGCTAGAAGCTTTTCCTCTCATAGTTGTGCTTTCCAGTGTTTGTTTATGTAGCCTTTCAGTAATCATTTTTCTAAAAAAAGTTCTGCTGAACACTTAATTCTTTTTTGAACTCCCTCTGCATAGTAGTTTTCATAGTCTTGAGTTCCACTAGTTTATATTCATGGGGCTAAATATGAATCTAGTAGTCTGCAGCTTTTTCTGCCTGCATATGAATTCTTGAATTTCCTGATGCGAGATCATTGTAATGGAGAGGGAAAGAAAAAAAAAAAAAGGACAGGATTCATCACTTTTTTTTGACTTGCCCTGTCCTGGTGCTTTTAGGTCTGGTGTGGAATGTGGAAGAGAGGATTTGATTTTACATTGCTGCTATTCCACATCAGCTGCAGTGCCATCAGGCTTACCTGGCAAACCAAAAGCCTGGCTGTTCATGGAACTGCAGTGGGGCTGATGTGGACCGAGACAGAGCACTGGGCTGAAGAAGGGAAAATGCTGAGCCCTTGATTGTACAAACCTCTTTGCATTGAGCTCAGCAGTTTAATAATAGTTGGCCAGAGTATGAAGTTATCACATGATGGGGAGTAGATGTGGAGTTCCCTGGCTTTGTTTATACTGCCAGACCTGTGAATTCACTTGTTCAGATTAATCCTATTGTGAACGTACAGATCTAAATGTCCTGTAGTTTGTGCCCCACTTAGTACAGCCCGTTAGTCCATGACTTCCCTACCATCTGGTCCTTGGCTGTAGAGAGGAATTTTTCTTGTATATGTGTCTCCATAGCAACGAGTTTGCAGTTGATATGGAAAGTAAGCAGTTGCCCTAGCAACGGAGTTACTGATGTGGCAGCTTCTCTGCTTGCAGGGAAAGGGCTAAGCTAGTTCAGACCCATTATGTAGGTTTGCTGTGATTATAGCTATGCCCACTAGTGCTGCTCGAGCTAAGGGGCAGCTGAAAAATTTTGTTACAAGCCCTATTTCTGCCTCCCTTGAAAATCTGATTTATTCGTATAGGGATTCCTGCTTTGAACAAAGGCTGATAGGATTGTCTTTCCAGGGTGTGTGATGTGCTTGTGCCTTTTATGAATTTAAACTTCCTCAGTCATCGTTATCAGATGAGGGGAAATGATGTTTGACCTTGCTGGTTTAGCTGCAGTATTTTTGTCTCCGTGAACAGCCCATGGTTATAAAGGTTGGAGCTTTTGTCCTCATGCTTCTCTCTGCTATTTTTTCCCTGGTCTCTGCATCCATCCTATCAAGAAGGCTTCTCTTTGTGTCTGCTCTGCATTGTCTGAGATAGGGAAACACACACATGCTGTGTGCATGCTGAAGAAATTCAAGTATCTGAAAGGTTTATTTGGCACTTATGCTGAGGGATGTCTCAATAAAAGTGTAATGAGGGTAAAGGATATGTTTATGGGGATGAGAGACAAAAATTCTCCTCGCTTGATGTGGAAGTTATTCTTAGAAGTACGTGGTCCATAACTGGGTCACGGAGATCCAGCCAGGCTCCTCCTCTGTCTGGAGCAGGCTCTAAGATCTGAGGACTCCTGAGTGGTCCTTGAGCTTTGCAAGAGCTGATGTCCAACCTGTCCTCCTCTAATGTGCTGTCTCTCATAAGCACTCTGCCAGGGCATCTTGACAGGAGCTGTGGGAAACCCTTTGGGCATGGGAGACTTTTCAGGAGTGCCTCCTGCAAATGTCTTTCCTCTGATGTGATAATATCTAGGCTTTTGACAGTTAAAATCCTGTGGGAAGATCAGTGCTAGCTGGAGTGAGAGGAAAAGGACCCTGCTTGTTCTTTGTTAGAATCTCCTGATCCAATCTGCATATGCACAAAAGCGAGGGAGACAGGACCCTGTCCTCCCTTTCTTAATGTCAATGAGGTTTCCTGTGAAAGTTCAGTTTCGGACTGGAGATAGGAAATAATCTCCTCTGTTTTTAATGTTATCACCTAGACTGATCCAAATAACACAATTGTCAGAATTTCACTGCATTTATAACATCTGGGGAAGCTGAAGTGAAAAAATACCAAAAATCAAGCCCAAGAAAACAACCCCTCAGATTCATGTTAAAGGCTTCATGTGACATGGACTCCATTAAAAAATTAATTTCCTAAATAAGCTGGTGCAACTGTTAATTTAATTATTAAAAGGATATTTTGTGGTTTTGAACTGGAATTTGCCTAGTTTAACTTGAAATGCATTTTTTTATACTTTCGTCTGTCATACAAAAAAGCTGTCTAATATCAGAAATTTTCTCCTCAAATTTGTGTGTAGAGAAACAAAGGTCATCTCTTTCTACAAAAATCATAAAAGTTTCTAGAACCATACTGTAAATTGAGTTGCAAGATATTAGACAATTTATGGAGAACTTTTCTTGAACCCTTTGGTTTTATTTTTGAATTGCAAACCCGAGAATTATACAGAATATTTAAATAATAGATTTCCTAAAGCTGTGCATGGAAATAACACTGTTCATTTCACTGGCTTCCAGCTGCTTGACTTAACATCAGAGCTAACTCTTTGTACAGGAATCTGCCTGCATTAACTCTTTTAGAGCTGTTCAAAGCACAAGCAGTTCTTTTCAAGTAAAGACAGGAGAGCTGGCAATATCCAGGGAGTCCTCTGAACTTTATATCTAAGGTATTTGTGTTATCTTGCTCTCAGTTAAGATAGCTTGCATGCAGGTGCCCTGCTGCGTAACTGAGGTGTTGGTTGCACAGTGACAGGCCATTGACCTACCAGGGGAGATTGGCCACTTAGGTTAAATAAACTGGAGTAATGGGCCCTGTCTGTCCTCCTCACCCATAGCAAAGATGATGCAAAGTGTGTTAAGCAGCACTGAAAGAGTGTACAAAATCAGGAGCAAGCTGTTCTTTACCCATTGGGCTTGGGCTGTGGTGAGGTTGGTGAATCCATTTCCCAGCTGTGTTTGCACTCCATTGCTTCTGACTGTTCGCTCCATCACCTTCCTGACACATGAACTTTTGTGTTTCTGTGACACACAACTGATCTAGCTGGATTTATCTTTCACTCTTCTTTTAATTCTTGAGTTGCTTTTCAGCTTAAGTCCCCAATTACAGCGCAGTCCAGGTGACAGTTGTGCCAACATGACAAGGGGAATAGAGGTGATGAGGAGGCTGGGCATTGCCAGTTGGGGTTGCTGAGACAAGCCATTCCTTACAGAAGAAGGGTTAGCAGCTGCATGATGCTTAGTTGGGTAATGGATGTAGTCCCTTCCCCGAGGTAAAGATAAAATGCAAACAGAAGTTTAAATGCAATGAGACACTTCCTTCTGCTGGAGTTGTTTGTTTTGGTTTCCCCTTAGGAGCAGGACTGTGCTGTTTGCTGTTCAAGTGGCCTGTGTTAGTGATTCTTCTTGGTGTTTTACACCAGATTTGAAGTGATCAGAGTCTGGGCTGCCATTCTCATGCATGAACCTGCTGAACCTGGCTGCCTGTTCCATTTCCTGGGAGGTGAAATTGATCTGGGGCTGTATTGCAAGCCCCTCTTCAGCTCAGACTTGGCACATCTATCACTATAAAATGAGCAGGCTGAAAACTCTTTGTATGTTTTTTGTTTAGGTTATTTTTCATTGGGCTAATTTAGCTGGATTCATTTTCAGCTCTCTGTTTAGTTCATGGTTACTGTGGTCAGAGGAACACCAGTGTCAGCACAGGCCGTAGGCTCAGCTCTGTTTAATCTGGCATGAAGCTGTGCCTGCAGCTTCCAGCCAGCTCAGAGCTGACCTGGTGACAGCAGAAGATGGCGAAGCGAAGGGGTGAAGGATGCTCTCACCTTTGAGAGCACAGGCTGCATGTAAACCACTGGGGCTGCTTGTATGTTCAGTCAGATACATGCTTGGTGCTGGATTGGATCCCTAAGACATGGGTGAAATGGTCGAACAAAAACTGCACCAGGATGTGTGCAAGTGTGTGTTTTTTCAAGATTTGTTTCTGTTGCCCAAGGTTCTTAATTTTGGCAGTAGAGATGGCTCTGTGTGGACGGACCTGTGCTGTGCATCCTCTGAAATGCTATTATGGAAGAGGAGAGGATGTCTATAAAATCAATTGTCAGGCTTTTCCCATGCTGCTGTCATTACATCCTCATCACCTCCTGTGTTTCTTTCCAATTGTCAGAGAGATAATGAAGTGCCCTTGTCACTGCCAGCAAAGGAAGCACAGATCTTGGAGCTTCACTCTGCTTTGAGCACAGTAGACCTGATGATGGGCTGAAGGATGTGGGCACACAGGAGCACTTTTACATGTCCATTAGTGAATATGGCAAGGCATGCCCCCAAGCAGCACGCCCACGATGGTGACTGTACTAATTCCAGCTGTAGCTGAGCATCAGAGATGAACTGGGCTTGTTGGTGTGGCTGAGTGTATGCACTTATGTCTTGTACTTCAGTTCTTCAGCAAAACATCAAAGTATCCATTTTAATTACTAAATATGTGTCCCTTAGACCTCCCCTTTCCTTTTCTAAAAGGGAAGTGTTTTACATTGCCTGAAAGTGCCCAGCAAATTGTGCTGTGTGGCTGGGTTTTTCCTGGGTGAAGACCTTGAGAAAAAAACATTTGAAAGTCTTGGAGAGAAAGTCTTGTCTCTCAAATGAACAGCTGAAGCAGTTGAAAATAATTGAGGAGTTGAGGATACTCTTCAGGCAGCCTGAAGTAGCCTTTGAGTTGCTGGAGAAGCTACCTATCTTTGTTCTGGATTCAGGCAGTTCCAGTGTCCCCACTTAATTCAGTCCTGCAGCATGACCATATTTCTGCCAGAGTCATTCACACGACTGGCACAGTGGGGTCTGGGCAGCAGTCTGCAAGTTGCTTATACCTGCACCTTCTGTGTTATTTTCAGCTAATTGTTGTATCTTAAATCTAATTAATAAATCTAATTAATACAAATGAATGGTATAGAATAACATAAGCCAAAATCCTTATGAAGAAGGGACTGTGTGTGACTGTTTTTAATTTAGCTGGTTGTCATTTGTATGTTGAGCACTGGTGGGTTAGCATATAAAAGTTAGTTGACTTCTGTCATTGCAAGACTGGGCAGACTTGCTGGATGAGGTCATGGTGCAAGCACTGCATGTAGCTATAACAAAGCAGTGTGTCATGAAGCTCAAAAAGTCCAAGTGCAAGGTGCTCCATCTGGGTCAGGGCAGTCCCAGTTATGAGCACAGACTGGGAGATGAGGTCATTGAGAGCAGCCCTGCGGAGAAAGACTTGGAGGTTCTCATGGCTGAAGAGCTGGACATGCACCAGCAATGAGCTCTAGCAGGCCAGAAAGCCAACTCTCTGCTGGGCTGCATCCAAAGCAGCATGGGCAGCAGGGCAAGGGAGGGGATTCTGCCCCTCTGCTCTGCTTTTGTGGAACCTACCTGCAGTGCTGCATCAGCTCTGGGGTCCCCAACATAAGAAGGACATGGACCTGTTGAGGAGGGCCAAAGATGATCAGAGGGCAGAAGCATGTCTCATGAAGACAGGCTCAGAGAACTGTGGTTGTTCAGCCTGGAGAAGAGAAGGCTACAGGAATATCTCATTGCAGCCTTCCATTACTTAAAGGGGACTTAAAAAAAGAGGGAGAGGGATTTTTTATACAAGCAGATATGACAGGACAAGGGGAAACAGTTTTAAATGAAGAGAAGAGATTTAGATGAGATGTTTGGAAGAAATTCTTTACTGTGAAGATGTTGAGGTACTGGCACAGGTTGCCCAGAGAAGCTGTGGGTACCACATCCCTGGAAGCGGTCAAGGCCAGGCTGGATGCAGCGTGAAGCAACCTGGTCTGGTGGATGGCATCACTGCATATGCTGGCTGAGTTGGAACTAGATGATCTGTGAAGTCTCTTCCAAACCTAACTCTTCTATGATTCTATTCAGTTACTCTTGTGAACACAGATTTGTTTAAGAAAAAGCCCCATGTGGCTTCCTCTGGTTAAGTTTTGCTTAGCAATCATTTAGGGAAAGGCGTGGCCCATGCTTATATGTATTTTTAAGCTAATAAAGCTTTTTATCTCTTAAGTAATTTACTTTTGTCTTTTGATACGTAGTTTGGTATTTTTAATCAGTACAAGTCTGGTAAAGGTCTTCTGGAAGATACTGAGGAAAGTCCATTTTTATGAGGTATGTAAGACTCTTGCTTGTTTCGTGATACTTTTAGTTTGTCAGTATTTAAGTAGTTTAGAAACTACTAATGTAGTTTAAGTAGTTTAGAAACTACAAAATGAGATTTTGATTTCTTTAGTAGCAACAACTGGCTTGTTATGATTCAGTAGTTAAATTTTGGTCTCAAGGAAAAAGCTATTTAGCTTCCTAACATCTGTCATTCAACCTAACTCCTTAAAGTCTCTTCCCCAACCATTCCTCACCTGCTCCAGTATCTCAGAGCTGGCTTAAAGCAAGGTACCCTCCCAGCTCGAGAGATGAGAAATTATTATGAGTGGGCTGGGGAAGAGAGGAATTGCCAAAATTGATTGTCTGACAGTGCTTCAGTGACAAGCAGCAGAGAAACATGGGTGATTGGTTCAGGTGCAATTATGAGTCTCTGTCCTTGACACTTGAGCTCTGATGTCCTTAAAGTGGATCCCAAATATGTGCTTGGATGATTATTTCAGTCTTGTAGCTTAGTTTTTTGGACTTAATTCCTGTGTGTCTTTTCTTTGGCTTGGAAGAAGTCAGGCACAGAAGTAATACCATATGCTTTCTCTAGTGGTGGGGGAAAAGACATATTCTGCAGGACCAGGTATGTTGCTGTTGGAGAGTGGCCCTGTGGATGGTTTCAGCAGTCTGGCTGCCCTGGGACTAGCTGGCCTCATAGATGGGGGCAAGAAAGACCTTCCTCAGGAGTGCTGCTTTTAGTGAGAGCTTCCTGACATGTTTTCACGTGGGGCAAGGTCAGCGTCCAGGACTGAAGCTCAAAGCAATTCTTAACCTTTAATTACACAAGAGAGCATAGAATACTTGGGCTCTGCCATGCCATTGTATCCATGATTCCTCTTAGCCTGCAGCCTTTGGATCTCGGTGATCAGGTGGCTGGAGCTGCTGAGTTCTTTGGTAGCTGGGATAGAGCACCCACACATGCTCGTCATCACTGCTGTGTCTGGCCATTTATTGCAATGGCAATAAAACAGTGGTTGTCCTTTCTGGAGAGTAAGCACATTTATAAGAGTCTTGATCCTGGCAAAGTTTATCTACATGTTGGCAACAAAACTGGCTTTTAAAGACTCCTAAATTTCTTGTAGCTGTAAGTGGTGTCAAACTCATCAGTGATAGAGGTCATGTAAGATAAGCAACAGGGGAGGGAAAGAAATGGAGTGACCTTCCTGCTTTGGCATACAGCTTTTTTTTTGTCCTGAATTTTTTTGGGTCATTGTTAGCCGTTCTTAGCCTGAAACATTACTTGGTTGTTTTGTTTTTGTTTTTTTTTTTTTTCTGTTCTCCTACCAGTTTGGACTTCTGAGTTCAGAAAAGCTGCTTTTGATTTACTCTTTTGAGTATCAACGACAGAATTGGGACTGAGAGCTGTGGAAAGTAGCTGTTGTGGCCATAAATTATGCCTCTGGATCCTGCTTTGTTATCCATAATAATAATTTTGGAGACAGTATGTTTTAATGAATTTTGTTAAATTAATTTATTTCTGTTCAGTTGTTCACATTCCATTTGGGCCATTATGGAAAAAATGGGAAGTAGTGTAGGAATTTTTAGGAGGACTCATTCTAACGACCTTAATTGTGAGTGGGTTTTTCCTTGTTGCAGTAGAAGAGAAGCCAAATTGCTGCCCTTAGCCAGTGACTTAAGATACCAAAACACTATCTACGGCATGCTGAATTGCTATATTTCATTGCAGCAGTGAAGAGTAGCAATTTACCACTAGCTGAGAGCTCTCAGGATTTTGAAGCACTAGTGTAACTTGCTGAAAGACGACTGTTGGTAAGCAGAGGAATGAACAGGCTTCTGTACAGGGAGGTCTCAATGGCATGGAGAATTGTCTGTGGCAGTACGTGGAGCAGAAACTTACTGATGGAATTTTGCATAAGAGAATCCAGTTGAATGGTGAATTCACACTCATTCAGGCTTTGAGCAGAAAATTAGCCTGTGTTCCAGAGCTATGTTTTTAAGATCCCACAGCTGCCTACTTGTGGGAAGGTACTCACTGAGATGAAGCAACTATTATGAATATATTTGTGAGTTTACAGTTGAAAAAAAAGTGTCTACAGTGCAACTTGCAGGGGCTGTGGGGGTTAATGCAAGACTCTAGGGTTAGTTGTTGGCATACCTTATCTCAAGCTTTCATTTACATATTTTTATCTCTTTTCCTCACCCTTTAGTGTGGAGAGTGGGAACACACGTCTCGAAGGTTCTGCATGCTTCAGTAAAAATAGGGCAGTCATTCATGAAATGTTTTGGTTTTGCATTAGCGGAAGGGATGTTAAACATCACTGTTAGGGTTTAGTGGTTCAGAATGTAATAAATGTAGCACTTTTGCAATTAGTTCTCTTTAAATAGTTGAGAAGAAATAAATAGACCTTGCAAGGACCAGATCTTCATCTTTAGGACTAAAGTCCTTGCCATGCAGGAAAAGCTGTATTTGAAGGATTCTCCTGAGTACTACTGCTTTGCAGTGCCTGGTTGCAGCCTTCTCAAGCCCCAGAAAAACACTGAATCACTGCACTTCCAGAGATCATCACTGCTCCTGGGAGCACTTTGAAGGCTTTTGGAGAGAATTTTTGACAGGTTTAAGAACTGCCTGCTGCTGGTGTGTATGGAGCTACAATTATACTTAGGCTTTGGGAGAATACTGTGGGTCAAAAGATAATCAGTTCTGTAGGAAATCCATTCAGACATAATACTTATAAATAAATTAACTGGAAATAATGATACAATTTTTATGTAATTCCACCCTTCCTGAAGTACTTGAGGACTAAGGGGCTGCACATTAATAGAATCATAGAATCCTGGAACATCCTGAGTTAGAAGGGATCATTGAGTCCTGCTCATGGCCCTGCACAGGGTACCCCAAGAATCACACTGTGTGCCTGAGAGCATTGTCCACACACTTCCTGAACTCTTCAGGCTGGTGCTCTGACCACTTCCATGGGGAGTCTGTTCCAGTGCCCAGCCATCCTCTGGGTGAAAAACCTTTTTCTGATATAATGGTGTAAGTAGTTTGCTGGCTTTCCTGCATAGCCGAAGTAAGAAGGAATGCATGGTGTGCGTGGAAATTGCATGTTTTCTGTCTTCAGTTAGAAGAGATGGGAAGTTGGAGAGTCAGAATGTGGCTGAGATGGCTGAGAATTAGACAAATGCTGGCATTTTTACTGTTGCATGGTTTGCTTGGAAGGAGTAGGATGAACTTGTCCAGAATGTTTTTTCCTGTTTTGGCAATTAATGTAATTGCTCATTACACTAATTTATTTGTGTGTTCTCTCTCTTAGCCTTCTTCTATGCAGATTAAGGTTTTCCCCTTCAATGCTCAGGGTTAAATATACAGACCTTGCTTTTGTAAAAGAGTGTAGGTTTGGTTTACAGTTTTATATTGATATATAATACTTTCTAGATTTGTGGCTGCGTGGCAGAGAAAGAGGAAAGGCACTATCACAGAGACAGATTGCACGGAAGATTTAGTCCGGTGCTAGCTCCCAGCTCTTGAGGCAAATGCAATTTTATTGTTCATGACGTACCTCCCTCTCCCTTTTCTGCTTAATTTTTTTTTTTATCTATCTGTATATGCGTGTATAAATATTTTTTATACATAAAAAACATTACAGAGTCACACTGTTTTTTATATCATCTGAACAATTTTAAGGTAAAATGGGAGCAAAAATTGGGTTGTCAGATAGAGCTTTCTGTCTGTTTGTGTCTCTGTGCCAGGAAAATAAGATGCTGTCATAGTGGCACATCTTAAATAACAGAATATTCTGTGTTGGAAGGGGTGCACAAGTACCTTCAAGCCCAGCTCTTAAGTGGATGGCCCAGACAGGGATCAAACCTGCAATGCTAGCATTATTAGTAGTACCATGTTCTGACCATCCCTGCAACCTTTCTTTGGGAAAGACGTGTTGCCACAATTGCTTACCAGTTAGTTTAATCAGATGATTCTAAATTAAGAGTTTTAACTAACCTGAATGATCTCTCTTGTTTTTTCCAAAACAAATCAGCATTTAAAATTTAGTAAAACACCTCCACTTCGTCTAATTTTTTGTTGTTTCATGTTTTGCTAAAACACCTGTAATATTTCACTGCCTCTTGGGCAGTGCTGCATTTCTTTGGAGGAATAAAGTTCCTTGTTCTTGGCTTAGCAGGTGTTCTTTGATGTGTCATTTGCTGTTAGGTTTTAGGCCTGACTAATTTTGGATTTGGGAAAGCAGAAATGTAATTATGACCCTTTCCATTAAGAGGCAAGGTTTTCAGTCATTCTTGTTTGAAAAAAAAATAGTTTTCATTTAGAAAGCTTTGATTTTAATTTGTAGCAATGAAATTGTAGGAAAGGTTTTGCTTTTTCATCCTTTTCTTCGGTGACTAGGTAAATGTCTTCCTCCCGCCAGCTAAAATACTTGCATTATTTTAGTTTCAAAGTAAATATGCTTATGATCTAACCACTTTTTCTTATTACCTTCTGCTCTTTCACCAGCACTCAAGTTGCACTCACCCTCCAGTAGTATTTAGTGTGCCAAAAATGTATTTGGCTGGGTTGGGCTGATGGGACAAGAGTCTGTGCCTTAATTATGGTATAGTTATCCACTTGTGTGCCACATCATCTTATATTTATTCCCCTTGCTATTTATAAAACAGGGTTTGCAAATTTGTTGGATTGGCACTTTGAATCTTTAATTTTGACATGCATTTAAAAGGGGAAGAATTTGCTTCTTCAGTGAACTTTTTTTTTTTGTGTGTTTTGACTATATATTGATTCCTCTTGAATCAGGTGAAAAATTGAAACCATTTTAGAGTGGTTTAAACAGCTTTTCAGTCCATGCCATGTGTAGCTTCAGACTTCTTGCACTGTGTACCAAGACATGCTTTTGTTTGGAAAAGGAGGGAATTCTGCAATTGCTCAAATAAACTTTGTGTTGCATGGCTTTTAAGTTAAACCAAGTAATGTTATCATCTAAAGGTGTGTTTGTAATAATATGAATAGATATAAGAGTGGTGTGGGAGGCTATTTATACAGAGATTTGTATCTTAAAAGTTATGAAATTGGCTTAAAAATCACGTTGTCATTTAAAAACAATGAAGGGAGGAGCTGTGTGCTTTATTTTAGAGCCTATAAGAACTTTAATAAGCTCTTTTCTAGAAGCAAATACAGCTGGAAATGTTTTTTCATTTGCGCCCCTTCCCCCTCCATGACTTTGCACCATCTCATGACTTTCTAATGGAAACATCTAGAATACCAACATGCTAAAAATGCGATGAATCAGCAACATTAAAGCCAGATTCTGGAGGCTGCAATAAAGCTATAATCTGTCAAGTTTCCTTCAAACTCTTCTGTTAGTGGTGTGTTTAGTATTGCCTGAGAGAGTCTTTTGCAAGAAAATCACAGTAATTACAGAAGTCCTTCACCATGCATGCAGATGTCAGCATTTATGGTCATTGGGTGCAACTATGAAGAGAGAAGGACTCTTTGGAGCAGACAGCCCTTTTTATGGGCCAGTGCTTTGGAGCTGGTATAACAGGCTTCCTCTTGCGGGGTCAAGCCGTGGTGAGTTTTTACAGCACCAGCGTCCTCAAAGGCTGGTTACTGGTTTTCAGCAGGGTTTGGTACATGATGCAGCTCTGAAAGGTAAGATGACTGCTTTTTAAGTGTTTCAGTATTGGTAGGGTGAATGGAATCAATATAAGGCATCCATTCCTTTTTGTTCAACCTTTGAGTATGGCCTTCAGCAGTTTGGACTTAATTTTCTAGCTATGCATTTTTCTCTGTAGGGGTATTTGTATCTTATTTTTCGTTGCTTTTCACCTTCAGCTATTCAATTCCAATTGCTGTTTTTGTGGTTTCCCCCCTGACACACACACCTTAGTTCTCTTTTTTTTCATACCTGCATCGTCTCTAAATGTAACTGGTCTTAAGCATCTGTCTGAGGAATGCGGGGACCAGTGCTTTCAGACATCTTTGCACTATACTGAAAGTACATTTGCATTTTGAAAAAGAAAAGAGTTGCAGCCCTTCTCTGAAGGATTTTCGTTTTTAAACCGTATGCTATTTTTGGTGTGTCAGATATGAAGGCTTCCTGTGTGAAACTGATCAAGAAAAAGATCACAGGAGACCTGGAGCAGTGACTCAGGTCACAGCAGGCCTGGTTGCATGACACCTGTGTCATCAAAATAGTCTTGCTTTGGCATCCCTAAATGAGATTTTCTTTTCCCTTAGATGGTAGATCTGTTCAAAGGCTTATTTGATCATGAATAATTGGGAGGAAAACAGCTTTTTAAAAACCTTCTGAGAATATCGTAAGTCTTCTCTTCCTTGTTACTTCTGAGCTCCTCACATGATCATCTGATGTTGGGCAAATTGTTGATTTTCATCACTGGAGTCTGCTCAGAAATTGTTTCTCCCTGTTTCCTTCCACTCCAGGCATGTTAAGTCAGATAAATTCATACACTGATGTTTAATCACTGATCACTCTTGTGCAATATTGATCAGCAGCCTTTTTGTATGCAATGATCAGAATGAGTAAAAGCTTCCTAGTAAACACCGAGGAGTCAGAGGTTGAAGATGGTGACTTAGCCCCATGTAGAAGTTGCATAGCTTTTTTTCCAGAAGTTTCTAGACTCTCTCCAATTTCTTTTCCCCTCCCCTACTCCAAACTCTGTTTCTTTCCTTGTTCTGTTCAAGCCAAGCATCAGTCCTTCTTTCTGTAGGTGGTGTGTCTTTCAGCAAGTGCCCCAGTCTTCTTCTTAGAGTTGCTGGTGCTGCTGAGGTTGTCCAGTGTCTCATTTTTCTGAGGAGCCTGTCATTTCTTCTTTCAGTACACTACAAACACACACAGGCTTCCTGTTTTGTGGGGGCGTCCTGTGAACGTCGTACCTGAAAATGAAAAATGACGGCTTGTGAGATAATTCAGTTAAAAAGAAGCCAGGGAAAACCCAAATAGGCTGGGCTGTGGTGTGTAGGTTGAAAGCTGTTTTTTACCACCTTCTTCCTCCCACTCTTTCCTTACTGAGTAAAAGGCCCAGTCTGTGCCTGAACTTGCTATTCTGAATAACCTCTTAACTGCACACAGTGACTGATGCTCACATCCTGTTTGCTACCAGCTTAGAACGCCCTGAAGAGGAACATTTCTATTTCTGCTGGGACTGTTTCAGTGAGTTTGTACGCTGGCTCTCTGCTGCTGCCTCTGTCATTGGCCTTTCGATTCTCTTCTGTGAATTTGAGGAAGCTCACTTTTTCTTTACTGTTTCTATGAAATAGCAAAATTATTGTGGGATTTGGAGTGGCATCTGGAAAAATGAGGTAGACTTTTAAACAGAGGAATAATTTATATTGAGTCAGGATTTGGTTAAGTATTTAGACTTTGATGAATGCTCTACTAATGTAGAGCTAGCCTGCCCAGGAAATAACATGAATAAACCTGTGAATTCTATTCTTGCCAAGATGTAGGTTTTGATTAGGGACTTGCTAGCTTCCTTGGAAAAATTATAGATTTTAATACTCCTTTTTTGCACACCAATGAGTTCAGATATTATTTCTCTAATGTAATCACTTTGCTGTGTTTAATAATAAACTATCTACACAAGTTCAAAGCTGTTTTACTGATGGAGGTGCTCAGGGAAGCTGATTATCCACTCTAAAATACACTTGATTCAGTGGCTCATGCTGCAGAAGTTTTCCATGACAAGCTTTGTTGTGTCTGCTACTTTGAGTATTTTACCAGTTGCAACCTCTGTGTAGCCATGCTTGCAAAAATGCAGTCACCTAAAAAACCCAAGACAAAAAAATCCTATAGTTGTCAAGTCTATTGGCTGTGTGGAGATAAATATTAAAGGGAGTCTTCTTACAGTTTTAATGAAGCTTACTGTGAATTAAACTTTGAAGACTAAGCAAGTTCATCTTCTTGCTCTTTTTACAAGCCTTTGCCTCTGCAGTAGACTTAAAGTGGGAGAAAATATGTCTGAATGGCTCCAACAACAGAAAATTCCTGCTTTGTTCTTTTTAGCTTACTTTGCCTTGAGGATGATTTGGATGAGACCTGACAATGTAGCTTTCTTTCTCACCTGTTTCTCTCTCCCTGACTTTGTGGTAGGCTGCTCATCTCCTGGGGCTGGGTGCAGGTTCCCCAGCTGTGGCACAGTGGGGGCTGGTGCCCTGCTGTGAGGGTGAGGGGACTGTGCTTGCTGCCAGGATGGAAATGCTATGTTTAACCCACATGCCACAGGGATGTCTCCTGTTTCTGCTTGTGGTGATGCCATGGCCCTGGCTATCTCCAGCCATCCATGGGCTGGAGCTGGTGTGGGAAGAAGCTTTGCGCACTCTCGCACTGCTGCCAGAGGGGACCAAAGGTACAGCCAGGACTGGGAGAGGGTGCTCGTAGTGACCTGTGACATGGCAGGCAGTGAAGACAGGTAGGTGGCTTAGCAGCCCGCTCCCTGTCTCTGCTTGCATATGTAATTTCCTTGCCATCTTGAGATTGGAGCCTCCCTATGCTGGAAGGCTCCAGTGTAATTGAGGTGTGTTTTTGACTCTCCCCGGAAGACTTTTATGGCCAGCTCTCTAGAAGATGCAGGAAAAGGTTATTGCCATAGGTGGTAGTGCTCTGACTCTGCAGATGGTCCCAATAAGGGCTTGCTGCTCTCTGGCCATGTGTAGGTTTCAATGGTGTGCCTCTCAGGTGAGATTTCTTGCTCAATTTGTGTTACAGTAAAAATGAGATGCTAAATCCCACTAGGTGAGGAAAGCCCTTTCCCACAGGCACTGCAGTTCTAGTCCCACCAGGGTGCCCAGTGTCTAAGAGGGAGTGTGTGTACTGTAGCTGCTGGGTTTTGACCTCCCCACAGGAGGCTACTTTGCTCTTGGAGTCAAACTGGTCCTTCCCTGGTTTGTCTTCATCGCAGAGCCATTGATCTTACTGTTTAATTTAGGAGGTATTTCTCCAGAGGCTTGTGGTGGTACCTGGTGTTTGGGTGGAAGGAGGATTTGTGTAGGCTGCTTGCAAAAATGACAAGTCATGGTGAAGTCCCAGATTTTTTTGAGTCCATGAGGTTTTGGGTTATAGCATTTGGGCTGTTGAGGCTTCTGAAGCCAGGCCCTGCCCTGACTAATTTATTCTGATTTGGACTGTGTGAACGAGATGAAAACTTCACTGCACTCATGAGTTGCTTCATTTTGGAGGATGTTTGCAGTATGGGGAGGTGTTTTGTTTTGCTTTCTGGGGTTTCATTCAGCCATGAGAAAGAGGAGGAGGAAAGAGGAAGATAGTAAAAAATAGATATCTTTGAATCTAGCGTAGAAATGTGACACGAGCAGACTAGAATGTGTATGTAAGTAGCCAAAGTAATGTGTGTGTTGTTGATGGATGTGGGTAGCTCTGAGGTCTCTGTTGCAGGAGGATGGTTATTCTTCAGCGTGTGCCTGCTGGAGGTGACAGGGATCTGTTGAGGCAGCTGAGTGAGGCTTGGGATGGAGCACAGCTTTGTTTCTGTAAGTAACCCAGGAACACTTGGAAACCCCACATCCAGGGAACCTCTCAAATGATTTATCAAAGTGCCTGGTTTTTCTCCTCCATACATTGTGCAAACCAATATTAAAAACTAAGCAAGGAAAAATCGTACATTAAATAAACAGTTATGAGCAAAATGGTGCAAATCCATTAGCTTTTGTCAGGTCTTTCTTACTTCTATTTTTATTTGTCACGGATAATGGATTTAGTACAACCTACTCCCTCTCACCCATTTCTGCTAGTTGTTAACCCCTTCCCCTGGAAATTCACTCACTGGCTTATTTTGTCATTAATACAGCAGTAGGCAAAAAGTGACCTATAGACCTTTAGCACAGATATAAGTGTTGAATAATTTTTTAATATCTCTTCTTTGAAGGGTTGTGTTTTTAAATTGTCCCTAGGTTTTCATATATGATGTAACTATGCATTTGTAAGAAAAGGCAATTTATGTCTTTTCCAATTGTAGATAATATGAAGGGCATGGATAACCAGTGGGTATTTAAGTGAGTGCGCCTCTGATACGAAATTAGCACACCCCACTAAATGGAGTATTGGTCTGGAGTCTGGGGAGTTTTTTTTCCTTTCTGCCTTCTTTCCTTTTTTATAGGTGAACTTGAGAACTTCTTTTTTTATTCTTTTGTTTCTGCATCTTCTCAATTTTCTTTTCAATAGTGTAGGGATAATTGCACTTTCCATGTATACACAGAAATTCTATAGGCTGAAACACCATTATTAATGCTACTTGATGCCCAGTTTCCCTCAAGTATGCCTGTGATTGCCAGTCATGATGACAGGCTTCTCTTCTGGGCTCTCCTGCTTTCCCAGCCCAGTCTCCCTGCATCTGTTTGATCTTGCACTTCATTCCTCCCTTGCAGTGTCTCAGCCCGTCTTCTTCAGCATCTGGACTTTGCCTAGCCTGGGGAGACTTTGGGCAGCGTCTGGTAGGGTTGCTAGGTACTGACATGGAACAACATCAACTTTATGTAGGAGGCTGGCATTGTTTAAGGGCGGTTAATGACACTGCTTTCTTCAGCTGCTTGCAGGGTTACCAGGTGGCAGCCTAATAGCTTTATAGGGTGGTTTGCATATAAACTCAACAAGGAGATACCTAACAAGCTAAATATGACTCTTAGAGCTGTGTAACGTAGTGCAACACCTCCTGAACCTGTTGGAGGAATCATTTTATGATGAGAGCAGTGGGAAGCTGATGTGGTGTAGGAGGTCCACTGCTGGCTGTTAGCAGTCATTTTGTGCAAGCTTACCTGTACTAATGGACACATGCTGGTGTGCTGGAGGAGCAGTGGATCAGTTGTGCCCATGGGCAGTGGGTCACCGTGACTGAAATAATGGTAGAGAATCATTCCGGACCTGGTGTTGAAGTGCCCTTGCAGGATCAGGAACCTGGACTCTGGAGACACGCTTTGGGTTGGCAGTCTTGGCTGCAGCTCAGACTTGCTGGGTGTCTAGGTCATGCACTAGAAGACATTCCTAACTTCTCTGTACACATGAGGGGGAGTGCTGAGGAAAAAAATTGCTTAAAATCCCATGAATGCCTTCATTTGTGTAAAACCCAAAAGCAATCAGTCCCGCACCCACTGTTTCTTTGCTCTACCTGTGGCAGATAGACAAGGCCATAGGCTCGGTGCCTGTGACGCTACTAATGGGGCTCTCTGCAGGTTTGGGGAGGAGTGGGCAGCCTCAGAAGGCACTGCTGCAGAGGGCAGGGCCTTTTACTCTGATAACACATACAAGCCCAGAGGTACAGAAAAAACTTCTGATGGGTCTTGTGCTGGTGAGACTTGAACTCCTTTAATATTGGAAGACCACTGGACAGTGTGCATTTTGGTAGCACTTTCTTGTGTTGCAGGATGTTGTGCTACATCTTGCCTCTGAAACAGGTTGAGTTTTTTTGACTGTGGAATACCACAGCCTTCCCATTTCTCAGCTGTTACTTCTCCATGCTGATTTGGCCTCTTTATTTCTGTATCATTGTTTATTTGTGTGCTTGGCTTCCTTTTTGTTTTATTTAATTTTGAGACAAAGTAGCCCTTTTCCTCTCTAACCATACTTCCATTCTAAGGGAAGTAATACACCCACTCAGCCTCTCCAGTCAGAAAGACAGTGTCCATTTTGTGACTGGAAGTACAGCAGAGACATGGAGGTGGTTCATGTGGCTGCATCACTTGGAGAAGAACCAGGCCACTTTCATATCAGGGGAATGAAAGGTTGATGGCTGGGTTGGTGTCTGGGGTAGCTCACTGAGCAAGTGAGCTAAAATACCAAGACTTGGGTGTGGAAAAAAAAAAAAGACTTGGACTTGCATGATTTGAAGTAATGGATGTTTTTACTTGGAGCAAAATAAGATTTAAAAAGCCCCAACCTTTTGTTTTCTTGAGAAATGCTGATGATTTTTTGATGCAGCTGGCTTACTTGTGTTGAACACTGTACTCCAGAAAGCTTCTGCATCAAAACTTTAATTTCATGCATTAGATGAGCATATGTTTATGGTCATGTAATTGTGTTTTAGCTAGTCTCTTCTTGTCACGCTTCTTCACCTTTGTGCTAGAGCTGAGCTGTGACTGCTGCTTTACTGAGGAAAGGCTGAAAACATGCAGAAGTGTTTGTGAGGGTTTTGTTATGCTGCATGCAGATACTACTTCAGATTTACTTCAGCTTGGTGTCAAGCTCTCGCCTAACATTGCCAAACTTTCCTTGGAAGAGCAGGGAAAATTTCTACTTCTTGTAAGTTTGTAGGTCAGGGGATTTTTATGAAAATGAAAAGCTTAGTAAGCAGTTGTCACTGTCATTAAAATGCAGTCAAGGTCTAGAGTGCATTTCTTTAAAGCTGGACATAGAGAATTTCACTGGTCTGTGCTAGAACTGTTAAAAGAGAATGAAGAAAATCTGCCCTTAAACTGCATGAATAGTTATTTGTAATTTTTGTGTAAGATTGCAGTGAATCTGAGGAATGCGTTTTGTAATAATAGGAATCGCTGGCAGTGGCTTTGTTTTTCTTTCTTTCAGAATTCTTTAGCTGTTATACTTCTTAATTTAAAACAAAACAAAAAAAAAAAAAAAACCCAACAAAACCCAAACAAACAAACAAAAAAACCCCCAAAAAACAAACCAAACAAAAACCCAAACAAAACAAAAAAAATCCCAGAAAAAACATAGCTGACCTCAGATGATTCAATGCTTTGTTTGTGTGTTTCTGTAAATAAATTAAATTGTTTATAAAAAGGAGTAATAGGCAACCCCCAGACTCATATGCAAGGTATAGGCAAGCTGTTATAGATTATAAAGTTTTAGTATTGTCTGTGACCACCCATAAAAAACTACTTAAAATGGGAGAATCTGAGTATATCAGAGCAAGCAACATTATTACTTTCTTGACAACTTGAAATACCAGTGAGTAAAGATAAGCAATAAAGTTTTAAGCAGACCAGCAGACCAACTCTGGCATCTAATCTTAAATCTTCCTGAGTGCTTGCAAGGCAAATAGTTTAAAATTTGTTATGCAATATATTTTCCAAGTTTTGATGCTAGTATGCAAATTCTGCCTCATCTAAATGAAGGAACTAGTTTCTGAGTTGGTTCTGTTTTAGGAGTGATATCCTTAATTTGAAGGAGCGTATTAACATGAGGATGGGTAGTTTTACTAAAAATGTAAAGCGTGTTCTTGTCACCACTGTCTGCAAGTGAACGGCATAGAGCTGGCCTTTGATAGTGTTCTGGTTGCACAGGTTCTCTCTCCTTGGATGTTGAAAAACATCTCTGCCCTTGCTGTCATAGAGCTGATTCAACACAGCATCAGTGGTCACAACAGGCTTGCATTTTCTAGTCTTGGTGAATTCTGCAGTCATGAACCACTTCTTTCCCATAGTGGCAGCACAACGTTTGCAAACCTTCAAGGGTAGAGGTATATTTAGTGAAATATGTGTAATCGGTGTTGTATTGTGGGATGGCTTTGAAGCCACTTGGCAGGTTTCTTTGCGCAGTACAAGAAAGTTATTTAAGCAAGTAATTTTCTCCTGAGGTGGATATTGGAGTGATTATTGTGTTCCTCTTGGTGCACTTCAGAGCGGAAGACAGGGTGTCATAAGGTGCAACTCAGAAAGTATTTTACTTGCCTTCTTTCTGCTTCTCAATTTCCTCATGAAAATACCTGACTTTTCTTGTTAAATATATTTTTTCATAGGATGAGAAAAGGGGAATTTGTGTTTAGGAGTAATTCCTGATGATAGTTTGCTGTTCCCGGGAACCAACCAGAAACTTGTTTTAGTCATGGTTTCCAGAATTGCTCTGTCTTCTGTATGACTGCAGTGTCAGGTGGAGAGTGAAGTACCCTGCTCTTTCTGTGGATAGACTCTTCCATCATGCCTTGTTCTCTTGGGTGCTTTTGCAAGTCCTTGCTGCTTGACAGCCTTGGGTGTGCTCTCACCACCCCCAGAGGCTTCCTGCACAGGTGTGAGCAGTCAACAGTGACAACAGTGTCAGCAAGATGGCTGATGGCTTTGTGCTGCTACATTAGATGTGGTGCAGTCACAGAGAAATGTGCTTCTGGTCTAAAACAATTATCTTTTTCAGATTCTGGTCCTGGATGTAGTTACTCAAACAGTTGTTTTAAATTCTGTGGTGACATGCATAGTTCTATCATACAATTCTTTTTGCTCCTGTAGAAACCCTTTTGTGGTCATATTGAACAGTTGGATCTGTAGAAGCTGTTGGGCATTCCCATGGATAAGCATAGTGGCAAATCTGTGTGAAAGGTTTGCTTCTAGCCTGCTGTTGCAGCATAACCAGACACAGTGAGCTCAGGATAAATATTTCCTTAAAGTAAGAACCTTTAATACCCAGTAATCTCTCCACTATTACTTGCAAAGAGATCACCTGTTGTAACAACAGTAGGTTTCATCCACCAGAGAAAACCTTTTGATGGTGAATTACTGACAACAAAAGGTTTCTAATCGCTGAAGAAGATGTTAGTGAAATTCACAGGTCCTCTGTTAACGACTGCAGCAACCTCCACTGAGTTAGACAGGGACAGATGTCACAGTGATGTGATTTCAGTATTTGATAGCTTGGGGCTGCAGATGTTAGTTGGTAATGCCCTTTTTTGAGTAATAGGAAATTTCTGCTTTTTCTCTTTGCTTTTATGGTTAGTGAAGCCAATGTGACATACTTTTCAGGTAGTGTACATCTTCACCTCTTCAGTCTGTGTAGTTGCCTGATTAATATTGCTGATCATTTTCGTTCAAGAAGGCCTAGCCATGGCCACTCATCCCTTCCTGATCTGATAGTGGAGAAGTAAAGTACAGATCGACTCAGTGGGCAGCTGTTGTTTAGGAGTAGCAAGGTCCTTAACTCAGAGCTGTGTTAAAATTCTCAGCCTGCCGACATGGCTTAGATGCATGAGTGGAGCTGTGGAGTCACTCCTGGGTGTCTTGTTTTGGTTTCTCTCCTCCCAGCCGCCAGGTACCTGTGTTGGTGCTCAGCCTCTCGGTGTGTCTGATTTCCCACGCACAGCCTGGCCTTTCCCTCAGGGCTGTTTGCCAGCCTTGATGCCCAGCTCATCCCAGCCCCTGCACCCCTGCTCTGTGTCATAATGGTTTTGCCATTTGTCTTAAAAGCTGCTTTCTGTCCAGCCAGAGTCCTGGTTTTCCTTTTTCAGTGTGCTGTTTCACGAGGTGCATCAGGATGCCACCAGGGCTCCTGCTACAGAAGGGAACAGCTCCCATTCCTTCCCTGTGTCCCCACATCCCTCCTCTGCTTTGCCACAGCTCTCTGAATGCTTGTCACACCCTTCATGTGAGCCAGCTTAATGAATGTAAATTACATCAAACTGTGTGAGAAAACCAGTTTTCTTTGAGGAAAATAACTGAAATGGGCTTATGGAAGAAGGCACAGGCACATGCAAGGCATCACAGAGGAAAAAAAAATCTCCCTTTTGGCAGATTTCCTTTAGGGTTCTGTTCCCTTGGGGACCATCTTGGTGGTGATGCTGCTGCAAGAGATTTGGGTACCTGGAGGTGCTCCTCCAGTTGAAAAGTGAACATGTTACGAGAGCTTCCAAAGGGAAAAATTGGAAAGGCCAACGTCTCCCTGAGCCTGTGTGTTGTGGTTTCTGTATCTGTTCTCTTCCCAAAGCTTTGTTTTGGCCAGACTTGTTTTTATGGCAATGAAAACTCTGTGAAAAAGGTGGTGTTCCTAACACTTTTCAAGTCTGTGCTAAAATAACCAGGGAACAAAATTCTTCAAATAAACGCTATCTGGAATTTTTATATAGATGTAGCCCCTGAAGTACCAAAATGTGACCATGCAAACCCAATACAATGGGTTGTGTGTACTTTTTCCCAGCCACTGGCCTCAGAAGGAGCTCAACATACAATTCTTTTAGTTGAGCTTTGGGCAGACAGTAGCTGATATGTGAGGCCAGGCAGTTAGTTACGAGGTATATGCAGGCAAAATCTTTATAATGAGAAGTTTTACTAGTGGATAATGCTATTAATTCCCAACTATAACAACTGAAAGAGCTCACAAGCAGAATTTTAATTATTTTAAATCTTCAGTCTTTTTTCAATTCTACTAAAAAATGACCAAACATAATACTAATACGTTGTGTAAAGTAATATTTAAAAACTTCCATATGTAGTCCATTGGAAGAAAAAATCAAGTGAACATTGAATGTATCATGTACCTTTTCATGGCAATTCACTGATTTTAGTGGCTGGGAGGGAATCAGATATTTGAGATATGAGAGAGCAAATTTTTTAATAAATTGGGAGTTAGTACACAATATTGTGCACAATCTACATATATATTAAGTGAGGTAAAAAGGAGTAGCAATTTCTCCATATAAAAGATAATCAGGATTTTATTTTTTTTTAATAAAGTATTCAGTCAACCTTTCATGGGGTAACTCTGTATGTTTCTCTCCGTCCACATTAGGACCTCTGAAGTAGTTTACCCTCAACTATAGTTTACTCTTGGACCACATGAAGAGGACTTGTAATAACATTCCCCAATTTTTAATCACCTTAACCAGGACTCAGTGCAGAAGATGTACCTTTGTTTGGCAGGAAGGAGGTGGTGTGTGAGGAGGTCTGAAAGCACTCCAAGTGCTGAGGAGATCAGGGGGCTGTTATCCACTCTTCAGTCACTTGTTGCCTGGGAGACAAATGTAATCCAGAGATTTCTTTTTTTGACCCTTCCTTGCTGGTTTTTGATTGCAGTCACTATTGACTTTTGGCTTGAAGGAGGTAGTGAAGCAGCACGCCAAGTGTCATAAGATGGAAATTAATCACTAACCGATGGGTCTGAGCTTCAGTGATTCCCTTTCCCGTGATTGCTCTGTATATGGGAAGACTAATGACACATCTGAACAGACAGTTAACAAACCTCTTCACACCTCCCAACAGTCAAGAAGGTTTCTTAACCAGATGTCACTTCAGTTTTCCTTTTTATTCATGTTCTGTTACGTGATTGTGGAAAAACAAAAATAACTATCTTAAAAGAGAACATTGCAAAGTTGGCAAGCTTTGCCTTAAATTACATTTGTTTTTGCTGGTAAATTATAAGTCAGTTCAGTTGCAGTGAAAATATAGCAAATCTGCCTTCCCAGTGTTTTTTTTTTTTTAACAAGGAGTGTACTTCTCAATATTTTTTATGAGAGTTCCTGTTTTTCAGTGAGATTATTTTTGGCTTTTGCAAGAATATGGGCAAGCCACACAAATTTATCTTAACAGTAATTAAAGGTTTTGAAGTCACTCTTCAGTAGTGTCTTCATATTGTAAGGCCCTCAGCTTAAACTTAACTGATAGGTTTTGAGGAGTTATCTCTTCCAGGTAATGAAAAGGCTGTCTTGGAAGTAAATGAAAAAACAGAGAAGTTTGAAAACAATATGTTGTGTTCCAGTAAGTACAAATAAGGTAGATGGTATTTAAGTGTAGCTTTTTTTATAAGCTTATCCCATGCCGTAAGAAGTAAGGAATCCAGCAAAGGTTTTCTTCTAAAAATTTTTCCAAGTTTTGCTCATTGCTTGCTTAAAAGGAAATTTTATGTTCTTAGTCTGGGTCTTGGATAGAGCATGGAAGTGGAATTTGGGATGCTTGGATTCTATTTTTGACTCTGTCCTTTGCCTAAAAATCACTTACTGGGCTTGTCATGTGTCTGGCTCGTTGTCCCATATTTTAAGAAGGCTAAGCGTAACAACCTCCTTACTGCGGACTGGTGAGAGAAGTGTGGTGCACAGCTTCCACAGCTGACAGCAGCACTGGCTCTCTCAGTAGTGCTTTACTGAGATGAGAGCCAAAGATGCTTGCTTGCTGTCTCTCTAGCCCCTTTAGTCTTGGGCTTTTTTTGCCATATTAAGGCCTTGCTTTATTTCAAGAACTGGAAGATGTCTCCCCTTAGACTCTTCTGTTGCCTCCTGGTAGGGCACCTTTGGGCAGTAAAAGGATGGATGGGCTTGAACCCTGGAAGCCATCGTGAAGAGTCTTGACCCCATGCTCCTGTTCCACCAGAGCAGCATGCAGCCCTGCTTCTTTATGAAAGAAGACTGTCACAGCTCCTGTGGGTTGTGCTGCCTGCTCTCCTTTTCTTTCAAGCCAAGTCTCACATGGTGCTGGAAACTTTCTACGTGCACACACAGCCATCCAGGGACATTGGGGAAGACTTTACTTTTTCATTTCTTTTTCATTTATTTTTGGGGAGGAGAATTTAGTGCAGATTTGCTCTCTGTAAGTATGTTGCATGTTGCAGTGTGTATCCTAAAGCTGTCCATGGGGCAGAGGAGCATTTAGGAGGTGGTAGGGCAAAGATACCAGTCTTCAAATGGAAACAGGTGTCTAGTTTTGGTCTTCTATATGGTTTAAGAAAATAATGTCCTTCTTCTGACGTGATTCTGTGTATGTGTGTGTGTGTGCTTCTTCTTTAACACATTAACTGAGAGCTTTGTTTCACTGATAGAAGTTGAAGCAGAGAAAAGGGATGGACCTGGGTTGAAAAGTAGCTAGAGGCAGTAACACAGCTTCCCCCACCTGTTCCAGAAAGTATCAACATTTACCAAAAAATTTTAGCATAATGCCTTCTTGAAAGCCTGCCAGTTGTGTTCAGACAACAGTTAGGATTGGTGTTTGTTTTTATGTATGATCAAGCAGAGCAAGACTGCTCCTGAACTGTCATTCCATATGCTTTCATAGTGAAGCTGAGGCAAAGTTTTCATATTTGTTTGAGAACTCACACAAAACAATCCAAAATATCCTCAGCCTGACCTCTGATGGGATTGAGACAAGAAATGAAATTGCACTGCTTGTAACTGCAAAATAAACACTGAATTTTAGTGTAATCTTTGTCTTACAGATTAACTGCTTGTGTTGTTTCTTGTATGAAAGGGTAATTACAATAACTGTTGTTCTAGCTGATCACAATTTCTCAACACCCTTAAATGGTTATACTCTGATTATACATTGGGCTTTTTTTTTTGTTTGTTTGTTTGTTTTGGTTAGTTGGTTTGTTTTGGGGGTTTTTGGGTTTTTTTTTCCCTTCTGGGGAGAAGAGATGATTAATTTCCTCTTGTAGTATAATGGCATTGATGTCATGTGGGTTGGAGGATTAAGTACTTATATTTTTAAAACAGTTGCTAGGGTGTTTAACCCTCTCCTTTTTAGCCCTCTTTCTGTTTGTATAACAGCAAAAGGAAAAGAAAACCACTTCCAAAACCAAGATACTTCTCTTCAAAGTTTCTGTTTAACAGTTAACTGTAGCTTCTTATTTTTCTAATATGAGGTGATTGGAAAATTGCCAGATATTATTAAATCATATTAACTAGTAACAAGAGAGGGGGGGGGACAGAGCAACCAAGCATTCATTCTTTTTTTCCCTCAGAATTGTGATTTAAATCATACAGTCATAATACATTATTAATGGAGCAATAATCTCTGGCAAGCAAGTTATATTTGCTTCTGTCAGACAAAAAACCCAAACCCACTGCTTTTCCTGACAAAAACTGCTAAATAAATACGGCTGTGCCATTAGATCAAATATTTGATTTTTTTTTTTTTATTCTTTTCTCTTTGCAGAGTATTGGAAAGGGGTCCTTGTGGTGTATAGACCCAGAATATAGACAAAATCTTATTCAGGCTTTGAAAAAGACACCCTATCACCCATATTCGCATGTGTTCAATACACCTCCCACATCTCCTCAGGCATATCAAAGGTAAGAACTAGATGCATTTTACAACTGTAAATGTTTTCCTGCGGTGTTTGGTATGGTTCTTGGGTAAGACACTAAATGTAATCAAGCAACGCAATTTGGAATGTGCTAGTGTGGAAAGCCCTAGCGGAAGTGCCAGTGGTGACGTGGCCTTGTTCGGGTGTCCAGGACACTTTTTACCTGCTCATGCTCCTGCTGGCATCATGCAGGCTTCCTGCAACAGCCGTTTTGCAGAGGAGCGCCTGAAATAAAAATGCAGATAAGCAAATGGAGAGCTCTGAAGTGCCCACTTACCCCATTTGGTGAAGGCACAATTCCCTCGCTCACTCAGAGGAAATGGGCCCATTCTTTTCCTGGGAGAGCTGAGGGCCGATGTTGCCTGTGCAGCCACAGGATGTCCACCAGGTTGAGTTGGTGCCCAGGTGGCTTGACCAGCCCTTGGTGGTGGATGGATGCCTGTGGTGGCCCTTAGGATTAGCCTGGATTTTCTCCTTTGCTTCAGTGAAACAGACATGGGGTGGAGTTTTTCTGTTCGTTTTGTGTTTTTTGATCTGGCATTCATTTACGACCAGTGTTAGCAGAGAGGCATAATCTATGGCTGCCATCCACGAAGCAGTAAAGCAGGGCGCTGAGGTTTAGCAGAGCTGCTTTCTCCTCGATGCTCGTAAGGGCCGGGAATGCGGTTCATGGCCCGTGCTGGCCCACCCCCCCTCATGGCGAAGGTGTGATGAGCCAGCTGCAGCAGGGCCCGCAGCAGCACCGGCACTGAGCGGTGACGCTGACGGCTCTCGTGGCAGCTGAGGCGGTTCTTACTATTTTTCCTCGTTAGCCGGGGAGGGCAGCGTGATGGTCGCCGTGGCGACGGGGCGTCTCCCCGGCAACGCGCGGGCCGGGCCGGCGCTGCCGCGTCACGGGGCCGCGGGGCTCGGCCGCGCCGTTGCCGCGGTAACGGCGATCCCGGCACGGCGCTGGGAATGGGCACCCTGGGCCCGCTCTTGTGTCGGGGGATCGCCCCGGTGGCCGGGGATGCCCCTGGCCCCCTGGATTTTTCTCTGGAAACCAGGGCGTGACCAGGGCTGCAGGGTCCCGAGGCGGTGCAGCTCGGCTGTCCCGGTGTTCCGTGGGATGCTGGGGATATACTGTCCCTAGTACCACCTATGGAAGTACCCCCTACTGCTGTGCTCTGCAGAAGGACAGATAAATAATTTAGATAATGGATTAAAACTGTAATTTGTGCATTTGAACAAAGTATGTTTCCTGGCCTTTATTGTTACTGCTGCCTTTTTAAGAGTGTTTTAATTATGCTCATACAGATTTATTGATAAATTCTCATACTGAGTAGACATGTAATGGACATCTGACATAGAAATGGAGAGATTTTGATCCTTACTAACCCCCAGAAACAAAAAAAATTCAACATACACATGCAGTTGAAAGCCAGAGCATCTCCCATTTTTTTATGGCTGAAGTGACTGTTGACTCAATGGGCTGGGTTTGCCAGAACCGCTGTGTAATTTGGTGGCAGATGTTGGCAGCAACGACATGGGCAGCTCTTTGAGGCTAGGTTGAAAGAAGCAATGCAGCAGCACTGCTGTGGGCAGTCCTTGCAGGGATGAATCCTTAGAGACACTCTGTCTGGGTATCAGGGAGCGCACAGGGGCATAGCTACCCTGTGTCCTACACAGCCGTGTGCCGCTGCTCCCTGTCCTCATCCTGCACAGCCGTGTGCCCGCTGCTCCCCCATCTTCATCCTGCACAGCCGTGTGCCCACTGCTCCCCCATCTTCATCCTGCACAGCCGTGTGCCCACTGCTCCCCCATCCTCATCCTGCATAGCCGTGTGCCCACTGCTCCCCATCCTCATCCTGAACAGCTGTGTGCCTGCTGCTCCCCTGTCCTCATCCTGCACTGATGTGTGCCCGCTGCTCCCCTGTCCTCATCCTGCACTGATGTGTGCCCGCTGCTCCCCCATCCTCATCCTGCACAACCGTGTGCCCACTGCTACTCCGTGCTCATCCTGCACAGCCGTGTGCCCGCTGCTCCCCCGTCCTCATCCTGCACTGCTGTGTGCCCGCTGCTCCCCCATCCTCATCCTGCTCAGCCGTGTGCCTGCTGCTGCTCTGTGCTTGCTGTGTGTGGCAAAGGATGCCTGCAGAGTCACAGACCTTGGACAGAGGTTGTGCTGCCCTCTTCCAATGGGGTGTGTGTCCAGAACCTCATAGCCTGTTTTCATCAGTGGGAGAAGAGAGGAGTACTGGCAGGTGCCAGACAGTATGGGATTTAAGAAGTGGGTTTCAATCACTACCTCCTTTCACCACTGCCCAGTGTAGCTGAGCAAGGGAGAAGGAGGGGTTTAGCAAAAACACTGACAGGCGAGTCCCAAAACTAAAAGGGAAGGTTTTTCTCCTTGGAGCCCATGAGATGTCTGAGCTGCTGCTACACTTCTTGTGCTACCAAGTACTTTGGAGTCTTCCTTGCAATGACTGCATCATAAAACAAAGAGCTTGTGTGGTTGAAGGAGCAAAGACCTTGCAAATACAGCGAAGGCCAGGTTTTATATGAAGAAATTGTGGTCTCACTGTTACTCTTAGTTGGCTATCTTTCAGCATTTCCTCTGTTAAATAAAACTTAATATCCCCATAGTATTCTTAAATATTTATTCATTCTGCTGCTAATGACTGGTGAAACGTCAACATGAAGCTGGTCTAGGCTATCAGTGACTTTTGAATTAATTCTGGATTGGCAGTTACATGGTAATTTTCTGAATATATTTCCAATATATTCTCAACGAGTTGAACATTCCCTGTGCATTTGGAAAAAAACAGTAATCCCATGTGTAAGTGATTGCTTTCTCATGTGTACAAAGATTTCAGTAGGGGTAGAAAATGTAAATCCACTCCTCCAGAGCAATACATTGTCATAGTAACAAATTCCAAGGGGAATTTTTCTTATGGTGAATACAGTACTTCTAGAAAAAATCCTTAGGTGGCAGAGGTTTTGCTGTCTGTCCATCTTACGTAATGGAAGTCCACAACTAAGAGAGAAGCTATGTCACTTAGTATTAATTAAATATATCTGGAATGAGATAATTTGCCAATATTATTCCTGCCTCTAGGAAGAAGGTTTGTAAGGGTCAGTTGGTGAAATTCCACAGAGGTAAATTAACCTATTCCTTGTCTTTATCAGATGTTTTAAAATAATAAAGATGCACAAGTGAATCACGTGTTCTGTTTAGTATCTGCATAAGCAGCTTAGGGTTGAATTGAGCACAGAGTGGAGGAATGCATTGTAAAAATATCCCAAGCACGATGATTACTGAATACACAAATTCTCCTTTTCCTGAACAGAGTTAATTGTGTCAGATAATTCAGTTTCATTACTTCAGTAGAGCATCCTGCATAAATGTGACAGGGGTGGACCTTTTATGAAGGAGTTTTATGATGCAAACCCATACATTTGGATGGCTGAGTGAGTGTTATACCAGTATCATTCAAGATCTAAATTACTCAAGCTATGACATTTGGACTACATTGGTTTCCATGTATAGAAGACATTTTGGGGGAAAAGGCAACCTTGCTGTGTTTGTACATAAGAAGGAACTTCAGACTGCAGTTGTCTGAATTGCTGCTTCAATTCAGGGCAAAGATTACCTGTAAACTGTAAGAAGAGAAGAAGTAGAATATCACAAGGTGAATTATTTAATTTTAATTGGCTTGGATGTGTGTTCTTAAAAAACAATACTCACAACAAACAAAACCCCTTGGGTTTTTATCTGGTTCTTCTAATTGAAGCATGTGTCATAAAGTATGTAATTTATGATGAATTTCAAGAGCGAACTAACACTGATACACTTCATTACAAAGGAAAAGCCCTCCTTGGTGTTGAAAAATAGGTATGTTAGACTAATGTGTTTCTTCTTAAATTTTACAATTATTTTGGCAATAGCAACTTTGAAATATATTTATAGACGCACACTTGGTTAAGTAACTGTACAAGTCTGTGCCCTGATATTTCATCTGTGTTTTAGTTCAGATTTCTGACTCTAACTGAAATGTAGGTGGATTTTCTCTTCTAGTAGTGCTTGGAGGAGGTCTTGAAATGTTTTTTCCCTGTGTATATTACATGGGGCTATTTCTCAATTGTATTTCTCTTTGTACTGCTGAAAACTATCAGGGAATGTAATCTAAAATAACAAGAAATTATTATTTTCACAGACTAATAAAATATTTGAAAATTTGGGTGATTATCCAGGAATATTGGTTTTATAGATTTGTGGATAATTATTTCATGGCTTTTCATTTTTTTCAGTGTGTTTTCCTAATTGTACTTTGTTAGAGCAGTGTCAAATGTTGACAGATCTGTCCAGTAGCTGATGAAATTGCTAACATGCCCAAGATAGAAACTAAAGAGGTATTTCTTTATTGAGCTACCCCAGACTGCCTTTTCATAAAGGCTTTGTTTGGTTCCTTGTTAGTTTGCTCCTTCCCATAGGAACAGCTCCTTGGGTGAGCTTGGTTCTGCTTCAGGAAGGATTGAGACCCCGGACAGACTTGAACTAGATTTGTGCTTGGCTTTGGACATGGAGTCCACCTGTGCACATCATAGTATTTCTGTCAGAAAAATACATCTGGCATCCATCACTGCATTTCAGCCAGGTTGCCCTCTGTAGAGAGGATTTGAGCCTTGCAGGGCTGGAGCCAACAGGAAACTGTGTAACAAAAACTAACCTGCAGCACAGTTTTGGTGGTTGTAGGGCATTAGGTGTACGTGGCATCTGCTGGTGGTTGTGGAGCCGATGCTGCAGAGCCACCCTGCTGTGCCCTGGGCTCCCAGACAGTGCTGCAGCTTTGGTGATGGAGAAGAAATAGGCCCTGCAAGGAGTCAGCAGAAAACCACCTCTGCTGCTTACGTGGAGTCACTTCCCAGAACATTTCGTTTGAGTGTGCATGGTTTCCTTTTGCTACTGTTAGATTTCAAAAAAAAGCTATGAGCTCCTTAAACGTTTGTCACTTCTCCATTGTCTTGTCTTTCGATACCTCTTTCTGATAGAAATATTATTTATCCCAAGGTTGAGATTAAAAAAAGGGACTTTGTGGTTATGAACCCTTGTCTGACTTCTGAAATTTATTCGTAGAGACACAGAAAAAGATTTGTGAAACATGGTGGCTAAAGCTTTGTTCCTGAAAATCCAAGTTTCACAAATCACTGTGAGAAAGTGATGGCCATCACTGTGAGCTCTGTGGTAAATGGCAGGAGAGGTGGCCTGGGCATGCTTACATTTGCATTTGTCTATTTTAAGACTGAAACACACAGTCTTATGACTGAGTCCTGGCTTTCTGCTTTCATCTCCCCAGTGGGAGCCCTCCCACGTGCGGTGCAGCCCTGCTGTGGGAGCTCCCAGGCAGTGCCTGTTGGGGCCTCGCTGGACCCGCACCCCAGGACCCTGCGCGCTGCACGTGCTGTTGGGATGCAGTTTGCATGCAGTCCCCTTAGCATGGGGAACTTGGAAGCTGTTCCAGGGGTGTGAAATGGACATTGTTCCCAAGAGGGCAGCTGGTATTGATCAGCTGCTGAGGAAAGTGCTGGAACAACTCCTTCAAATATTTGCAGGTTTTGATTTTACTATCACAGCTTCCACCTTTTGCAGTTGTTTACTGAAGCTAAACCTGCATCAAAGTTGTAGGTTATCACATCAGACAAATTAGAAGCACCCTTCCTATCTGTACATTTAATAAGTTGAGATCAGAAATGATCTGTGACCATTTGGGGAAGCTTGTGAGACAATCTTTTCCCACTCACTAAAAGACTTTACAGGGTGTCTCTTGTAGAGAAGACATGATTTGGTTGTCCTTCGCAATCTGGAAACATGGATTTAATTCTGTGTTACTGTTTATACTTTTGATAGGAAATGAAGCTGATCATAGGGAAGTCTAATGTTAATTTCTGTGCATGTTACAACCACTTTATCAAGAATGATCTAACTATTTTACTTCCTATGCAGAGTCAGAATGAGTTTTCTCCTCTTGGTGTGGTGCTAAGGTGGAATCTTTGGGGGAATTTTTGTTTTGCTGTTTTCATAGTTTCGTAGTTTGTGAGATCACAGAGAATATATGTTCTTCTAAACTGTGCCCTCTGCCAGCATCACATGCCTTAATTTGAAGAACATCTATACCTCGGGATTATGTTGCTTTATTTCTATTTTCTGGCAAGTTAGATAATATTGGTTTAATTTGGTGTCAGGTATGAACAGCAAAGAGAACTTTTGCTTGACTGTTAAGTGCATAAATATTTGAGAATTTGTCAATCCAGGACTTGGATTCTAACATATTCTTATCAGTTCGTTAACCATTACACTTCTGTGATTCCACTGAATGTAGTTTCATTAAACAAAACAAATCAACTCTTCTTACCTTTTAAAAGACTTTTTTTTTTTTTTTTTACACCTTACAGCATAAAGGATGTGTAGGGAGGAAAGATGAATTTGGAAAGGTGAATGCAGATCCTGGAGAGAAAAAGAAGAGTAGAAAGTCTGAATCTGATCTCTCTAACACAATAGTTTCATGCAGGAATGGCTGGTAGAAATACAAATAACCCTCTAATCACATCTTCATTCCTCTCAAAATTAGTGACATGCCTTCTCAGCTGAAATGTTTTTAATTCTTTTTCATTCATACCCCTAAAAAGAAGAAATATCATGTTTTCCATTTGCCAAATACATGAAGATTTGGCTGAGTCTTTGTTTTGTTTGCACGTGTTTAGACTTTTGGTAATGTATTGTAAAGCAGGGTCCTTAGTCTGTCATCTTTCTCTAGATGCCAGGCAAACACCAGCTCCTTCCTTTATGATGTTATTTTTCGTGGTTCCATTTGTTGAACAGTCTTTCCAGTTATCTGGCTTCTTAGGCTCTTTTTCCCTTCTGTGCCTTCTGTAGATAAATATAGCCTTATTCCAAAGATAACTTGGAGTGGTACCATAGATATTTCCACTAAGTTCATGGGAAAAAGAAAGTGTAGGGATGTGTTTTGAAATTTTTTATTACTTTGTTTGTAAAACCCTCTGTAGGCCTGGGTGTTTCCCTATGAAAAATTCTAGAGTGGCCTCACTGACAGAGCTGTGAGTTGCTGACTGTAGGAACTTGAAGCATGTGGGTGCTGTGCTTCTGAGACTCTTTGTGTGCAGCTCCTCATCCCTCTTCCTTGCTGCCCCCAGAGTGTGCAGGTGCAGGTAGGGCAGGGCTGCACAGTGCATGAGCTGTGTGGTGTAGCAAACAGCAGAGGGTGTGAGGGACATCTCACCTCTGGTCCCTGGGCAGTGTGGGTGGATGTGACACCCTTCATCCCATTAGCAGCCATCCCATTAACACAACATCACTGTGACAACTGCAGCAGTGGTGTGGATGGGGAAGCCAGTGCAGTGTTCAGGAACAGTTCAGTGTCGTTTTAGTAGTTGGAAATTAAGACTCAGGAAGGAGTGTTTGTGCAATGAACAGTGGTCACACATTTGTTAATCATATAATATTACAGCTCTGTAAATCATCTGACTTCTGAATTTGAAAACAGACTTGTGAAGCTTGGGAAGCCACAAATGGTATCATAGTGTGTCACGTCTTGCTGCTCTTGGATTATGAAAAGGTTTTTTTGTATTTCTGTAACTCAAGTTAAATTTTTAAATTTAGTTTTAATCATGCTCTTGTATTTTCTTTTAGATTTTATTCACTTCTCTATTAGTTATTGGACTTTCCTTCGGTGCTTGTATAAAGAAAAATTGTCAGGGAAAGTCATGTTATTTGTAATTCTGTTGTAAGACTGATGTTCATAGAACAATTTTTAATGTTACCCTAATAGTAATAAACTACTAGTAAAAATATTAAGATAAATTGAATCTTTCAAACAGTGGTTAAGGGATGACTTTACTTGTAATGGTTATGATTTTAAGACATTCTACAATTTAACTCTTTATTGTTTATTTAATATTTGTTTAAACTCAAAGTTAAGGGGCATTGACTATTTCCAAGAATTGCAGCTCTGTCTTAAACAAAAGCCTGTGTGGACCTTTCATCATTTCACCTAGCATTTTAATATATTTTAGAGAATAGAGAACATGTTTAAAATGTGAGGCAGCTGTTGTCGTTTATGCAAAACTCTGAATATTTGTGTAACCAATTTGTTCCATATGTGATCTTTCTTTGATAATGTCAGTTTTGCACAAGTTCAAAGGCCTTGGCAGACTTAGAATAGTCCACTTGAGTCCAAGAGCGGGAGGAACTGATTGCAGGTGACCCATCTTCTCCCAGGTCATAATAGAAGGTGACAGATGTACTGAAAATCCTGGTTATCCATAGAGAAATGTCCTGGGAGGTGAGCATGGCCAGTGAGAACCATTTCTTCTTTTCTCTGCATGGTGTTAGTGGGAAGCAGAGCATAAGAGGACACATTTCATTGCTGCTTGCAGTATGACTATGGAGAATGCTAGAAAGGTGGCATCCATGTGATCAAGGTGGCCCATCAGGCCAGCAGCTAAACTGAGCTACATGGTGCTCTTGGGCTCTGGGCCAGCTGGGAAGACCTTTAACTTCAGGGGGAGGTAGATTTACATTTGGACCATGCAGACCAGCTGGTCCTTGTCCTGAACAAAATCCTCTGATTCCCTCATCTCCCCTTTATAAGGGTCACCCATGTACTAAGCCAGGTTTGCTCCAGTGTTTCCAGTTATCTTAACATACAGCTAAAAGTGCAGTTTCATTCCATACCTGTGTTGGGTATATCCATAATCCCTGCTTGTGTATTAGACCCAGTATTTCTCGATGTATCAATCAGTCTTTCTGTGAATTATTTCTTTTAAAGCACAGATGTCCTATTTCTTCAGTATCTATATAGTTTTTTAGATAAAAAGCTCGAAAGAAGTTTTAGTGGGTTAGTCCTTGTGAATCTTTATTGACTAATTCACTTTTTCTGGGATGTGTGTTGTAACCATATGTTTATATATGGGGTGCTGTATGGTGGTGGTGTAGTATCTGTATCATTTGATATCCTTTTTGGAGAAGGCAGGTTTATTAATTTGTTTAAAGAAAGTACACGTTGGCATAATTTCTTTTTTTAGTATTTGAATGCTTGAATCGTGATTTTTGTCATCATCAGGTATGACTTAACTTCTGATATCAGAAAGCCTCAGCTCAAGACTGGAGCTGTCTCATGCACGTTGTGATTGCTGACCATGTTTTTCCTGCTTATAAAAAATAGTTATAAAAGCTCTGTCACCTGGGTTCCTGTTGTATCCAGTTTTCAGTGTGTGTGAATCTGCCCTCTGTATGATCCTAAGTAAAAGTGATATCCCTCCTATTTTGATGGAACTGGCTTTTGTAGCAATAAAACCTGCAGGTTTTGCTAGAGTTTCGTTTTTCAAGAATGTCCAGGGTTCAGATGAGTAAAACCAGAAAGGGCTTAAATGGTATTGGAATTGTCTATTTCTGAACTTTTGGAACAAAAAGCATAGAGTCTTTCTTAAAACAAAAACTTCTTTACACTTGGGTTTTGAGTTTTGACTTGGAAAAATCAAACTGGTTGTTTCATCAGAATAAAGTACTTACATAAAAACTGGTTTTTGGAGGTGTTGGAGGGTCCTTAGCAGAGAAATTTCTCTTATCCTGAAAGTTTTCTGTGCCTGGGAACACAGATTGTTTTCATCACCACCTCATTGTCCTGGAGTAAAAGAACAGAGGGTGAGAGGTATGTGTCTTTGCCTGTCCAGGGAGTCCAGTGATACAGTGGCTTGATAAAATGGTTGTTCCTCTTTCCCCTTGCTAAACAGAAGTACTCAGCACTTGTACTTCTTGTTCTTTTTCAGTAAAGCTCTGATGAAACTCCAGGGGTTATATATGATTTTCTTCAGTGTATTTTTTCACAAATGTTTTGACTTTATTATGGAAACCCCATAGTTCTGTCAGGCAGTTTTGTTACAGAAAAAAACAAGTGAGAATTCAGGGGCCATGTTTTAGATAGATTTCAAGAAATTGAATACTTTTGGTGATATTTGTGCTGTTTCTGAATTGTGAACATGTTTGTAAAATGCAGCATTTTCCTCTTTGGTTCTTGGGGGTTTTTGTTTGTTTTGTTTGTTTTGTTTGTTTTGCTACTGGTTTAAAGAGTGGGGATGGGAGGCTTAGGGGCAGGTTGTAAATTACTTAGTGGAACCTTAGTGGCTACCACAGGAGAATGTTGAGTCTAATGATTAAGTGATAATCCCACAAAAGGTGGAATTTTGTTTAATTACTGTGTCCACAGCTAATACAAGTGCATCTGGAAGAAGATTCTAGTCCTTGTGGGATTTTTACATTTAAATCTATCTCTCCAGTACTTAAGTCCACATGGGCTGTAGAAGCAAGCATAAATTTACTGTGCTGTGTTATGTTGCTCTTCCACTTTCTGTGAAAAATTCATCTTTGGCATTAGGTCATAGAAACCCTGGACTAAACAGGCTGTGAGTTTCATCCAGTTTGGTGGGTTTCATGTTCTACTTTTGATAAGATTCCCCATGTTGTGTCTGAGGGAGGCTTTTTTCCCTGTGACTGCATATGGTTTTAGTAATAAATGTGCAGATCTCTGGGGGTTTCAGAGCACAGATATGTGTATATACTGCAGTGTACTTTTTATGTCAAAAGACAGCCTGGCTGCCAGGGAAGCTGTTCTCTCTTGCACTTAGAAACAAAAATGTACTGTTTTAGGGCAGGTGACCTATTTTCATTACAAAAGAGCAGATACTCAGCAGTGATAGGAGAATTGTTTGAGACAACTAGTCTGAAGTGGGTTTGTGCCAGCGGCTTGAGTAGCAAACACGTTAGGGAACTTCATGTTGTTGATGAGTAACCTGGGGATACCAGCAGAGGAGCGTGGGTAGGGCTGCAGCCCAGCTCTCTCTGTGGGGTGAAGTTGTTTGGATTGTCACATCCACCTGTGTATCTGTTTACAGGGGAGCATGGTTTCCACCTCCATGTGTTAAGATCCTTTATTCCTTTGTGAAAGGCAAATGACTGAAGAGGTTGGCCAGCCCAGATATGAGTGTGGATCAGAGCTTTATAAAAGATCTTTCCTTTCTTTTCATCCTCATTCCCGATTTGTTGACAATCTCCTCCTGTTAATTGCCAGTACTCACTCTGTCAGCTCATATGAATGGTGCAGTTATGTATGGTAATTTTTTATTGCTCTGCTCTTAAAGCATCCAAGATAGCACAGCCAGTGGGTCTTGCTAATACAATTGTAAATGTATTTCTTTCTTGGCTTGCTGCAGCATTGTGCACTTGTTCAATTTTTCTTTCATTATCTTGTATGACATATTTTTGGTATTAGAATCAGGACTACATGGACTTTATTTGTCAAAGTAGAATAACTGTAATTTATTATTCTGCCCACTTTTAAAGGTAGTAGTCAGTGTCCAATTTTATGCAGCTGGTGGGGTTTTGCATTTGTTCTTATGGCCCCTTATACCTGACTGCTGTTGTCAGTTGTTATCTGTGCTGCAGTTTTTAACCTCACTGATAGGTTCTCTGTGTTGTCTGCCTGGGTGATATAAATATTGCAGAGCTCTACGCCTCTCACTGCTTTTTTTCCTGTAACAATTTTTATCACAATTCCATTATATATCCTTCCAAAAGAAATTCTGTTGAAACAGTGGTTACAGGCTTGGTGGAGACTTTCCTAAGGTTAGTTTGAAAAGCTAAGATGCTCAGAACAGACTCTCTTTTTTGCACTTCCACTTCAGTGTTTAGAAGTGTGTAGAATTCTGTGGTTTAGTCTATTGTGATGGTGTTGAGAGTGGTGTTTATTTAAGGCAGAATACAGGGAATTAGGAAAAATGAATTGCAGAGTAATGCAGATACTTAAGGTTGGGTTATTAAAAATGTAACAGTGCTTTCAAATGTCCATGGAACATTGGGAATTCATGACTGATGGAAGTGCAGGATGCAGGTCCAGTAAAGGTCTATGAAAGAGAAATGTAAATTTAGCAAATTTGACATCATTTGGGTTTCATTAATTTTTATGTTTAATCTGGATAAGCAGATGGAGGAAAGAAATGCAAACAAAAAGGAATTGGGTTACTTTTAATTATGTAACTTTCCTGAAAAGGAGCTTTTTTTTCAGGCTGCTGTCTGATAATGGCAAAATTCATAACAGCTCCCCACGTATTTAAGATCTCTATTAATTGGAGTTCCTCTATATAAAAAAATTATTCTCTCTTCAGCTGTTTTGCATATGAAAGATGAGGAAGACCATTTTTCTCATGAGATTAAAAAAATAAAACAATTAATTAGAATGAAATAATTTTTTAAACTTAAGGGAATTAATAACAAACAAAGCTTCTGGAGTAGCCAGTTTTTATTTTGTGACTTGCAAGTATAATATAATGGAAAAGGAAGGCTTTATACAAACACATTTATTCCATGATAGTTTAAGAGCTACAGTCAATTATATTGCTAAAGCAATGTAGATCTTTTGATTATTAAGTACATTTTGCTGCTTTTGCCTTCATATGTAGAAGTAGACTTGGTCAGATTTGGGGGGAAAAAGAAACTGGAAATTTCTCCTGAAAGTGTTAGAGCTTGTCTTTTTCTGTCACCCTGGGGATAGCACTGTCAAAATTCTGCTTTGAAAATAGGGCAGTTTGTATTGATGGGCCCTATATTCTGTAATTACATGGAACAAGAGCTTTAGGAGTTTGGTTTGTGTTAAGCTTTGAAGACCCTTGGAGCATTATCACCTGATTGTTCAGTAGAGGGTTTTTGGGCTTTGATTTGGAGGTTTGTTGGGGTATTTTTGGTGTGTTTCCTTTGTAAAGTCATTTTAAGATGCTTTTGCTGCCCTTGTAGAATAGCAAATTATCCTCGTAGTTGTGCTGGTGAAGACACTTGTGTAGTTGTGCTGTAAGTGTGATCCTGGCGATTTGTTGTGGGGTTTTTTTAAGGTTTTGGGGCTTGTTGAGGACAAGGGCTTTCTTAAAGCATTCCTACCAGTGAAAACCTGTCATTGAGCCATAATCTTACTGGCACAGTGATGGCACAGTGCTGTGCTCATAAATTTATGGTACTTGGCTCCCAGAGGAGATTCTCTCCAGAAGAGCATGGAGGCATCATTGTGCTTAATATTGACTCTGTTATAATCTGGTGAGTGTGTGCTACAAACCTGCCTTAAAGGTTTCTTGACTTGCAAACCTGATTTTTCAAGTCACTTCAATGCTATAGAAGAATCTTCCAGTGCCAGGTAAAGCAGGGGAAAAAAATGCTTTAGCTCAGCTTCATGATTCCTCAGTGCTCACAAGCTTGGTGAAAAAGGGTAATTTGCAAGGCATAGCTTGGCATTCTGCTGCATCCTTCAGCCTGGTGTTCTAATGCAGTAGCAGTGCAGCAGCCTGGGCTGGCACAGGCATTTGGAGTGCTTTGAAGCAGGCAAACACTACCCAGGGACTCTGACCTGAGGAGAGGGGACTGGCAACAGGAACTGGTCTTCACTTGCTCTCTTCTGATTACCAGGTTTCAAACTTAAGTGTAGAAAAGGGAGGTTGCTTTCATGCCATAATTGAGTTAATATCTCTCTGTAGACACAATTGCTTGATTTTTATGGAGATGTCTCTCTGCTGCTGTTGTATTGCTGCTGTGAACAAATTTTGACACTAGGATGGAAAACTTCCTATTTTAATAGCGTATGAGAAGGAGACAAGTACACAGACCCTGAATTATCTTTCCTTGGTCATTGACCAGGTATGTTACACTACGACATGAAATAACTCACGGATGACAGATGCAAAAGAGGGAAGAAAATAACTAAAAGAGAGGATTTTATTTTCTGACTCCACTCTATATATCTATATATATGTCCACTGCAAAAGTGACAGTGGATTGGAGGGTGAAATTACCACCTCTCCAACCACACTGGTCAAATGAACAGTCTATCAATTCTCTCCACAAAGAAGAATATAAAACAATCATTATTTACATGAACAGTGTGAGAAAATTCAGTAGAAATATGTAAATATCAGAAGGCATGGAAAACTTTTAGAAGAACTTTAAAACTCAAAAGAACAGGGTGACACAGGTACAAATAATGAACTTACTAGACTGAATTAGTTCCTTAAAGGAGATTGTCTGAAATCCGTCTGGTGGAGTGCTGAAAAGCAGACTCAATAAAATTCTAGAAAATTGACTGTAGGAAAGAGTTTTCTGCTGGCAGGAAGCTGAATTGGATGACCTGAGGAGAGCCCTTAGTCTGAAATTTGTGACATGAAGGCAAACAGAAAAAATGGATGGATCCTGAGCACATTTGCAAACTGCATTTTCAAGACATGGAAAATTTAAATGCCTTTATTCCAGCTGATCTATAATATAAATTCCTCAGCAAAGTGTTGTATTGTGGATGGCTTTAGTGTGGTGGGAGAATCTAGCATTCCGAGGATGGTAATATGTGCAGAATTTACTTACTGCCCTTAACTTACTACCTATCTTAACTGAGACACCACCTGACCTCAAGCTATGGTACAAATGAAGAAAATTCATCAGTAAGTTTAGCTCTGTGTTCATACTTGCTGTCAATTTCTATGACAGGAGATAAATGATGTGTTCTTATTGTGTAGAAGTTACATACCCACACCATTCCAGAAGGTTCTTGCAGTGAAAAACTGCTTTCTTCTCCAGTGGTAGTGAGATGCTGGCTGAGCATTCCTTTCTACACACGTGTATTTGTTGCTGTCTCTTTGCAGTAATGGTAGATTCCCTAAATCTAGTGAGACTGGAATGTTTTGTGTGTTGACTTCTGCAGGAGTCTCAACATCTGACAGCTTGTCTCTCCCTGATGCTCCACAAGAAGTGTTTATCTTCCAGGAGAGTGAAGCAGGTTATATCATTTTCCTTTTTTGATGCTAATCCGTTCTTCATAACATACCTCCTCGTAGATGTAGTGAATAGGAGTGTAGATTTAATCCCAGCTGTGGTTTAACTCCAGAGCACTGCTGGGGGCATGATGGAAGCAGTGTGTATCTCGGATGGAGTTTCTTGTGTTGACCTTCAGCTTCAGGATGGTAGAAGGCATTATACAATATCAAAATGTCAAAACTTAGTGTGTGCACTTGGTGATGTAAAAACCAAAGAAAGCTTCTGAAGCTTTGAAAACATCAGAAGCTTTTGGCTTATTTTGTCTGAATCAAAACTCAAGGTTAGCCTTAGGTTTGCTGGAAATGAACATCCATTGGAAACAGCTTTTTTATGGTTTTGTTTTAATGCACTTCCTAGATTGAAGTTTCCAAATACAGAAAAACTAATTTTGCTTCCAAGTCTGCTGCATGTCTGAGAAAATTTCAGAAAATGGAAAATGGTCAACGCTGCTATTCCCTTGGTAAGAAGAGTAATTGTTCCTTTTTGGCACTACCTGCAAATACAGTCATGAGCTGAAAAGTAGCAGGCTTTCTTAAATCTCGTCTTTACTTGTAATTCTTCAGGGAATTGTATTCTGGAATATTTCTTAAACACAGGCTGTCCATTCACCTCACCAACTCAGTCCCATCACGCTGATGCTTTCCTTGGCAGCTGCTGTAGGAGATGTGTGCAGGGTGCTCCTCGTTTCCCTCCTTCCTGCCACGGGTAGCTCTGGAGGGGCTGGCGCTGCCTGTGCCACCCTGTGTGCCCAGCTGGGAGGCTTGGCCCCCTGCACACTGCCCTCCAGCCTGCACATCACCCACAAACTTGGGGAGCTTCATGAGCAACAGTGAAGCAATTCTCTGGCTCTGTGAAATTGTGCTGCTAATGCTGTGCAATTTAAAGACGAAAAGCTTCCTGCTAATTATTAAGTTAGTCTGTAGGAACGGACTCATTACAGGGGCACTGAACCCTGGCCTGCTGTCCTTTTCGGCACCTGAACAATGCAGTAGGGAGGGGACAAAATGGCAAGAGAAACTGGAGTGCTGGCACCAATTAGTCCTGAGATTAGTCCTGAAAGAGGATTGCAATTTCAAGGCCAAAAAGAGAAGGGAGTGGGTAAAAGGATTTGAAATGAGATTATAGGACCTAAAAGCGCCTTTCTTTTGTTAGGGAAATAATTCAGCAGTTTTGCTCAAGCCAGTGAGACAATCCAGTTTAGTGGCTGAAGCAAGAGATGTGTGTCCTGTTGATTTTTAAGGTTCTTTAAGGAAGTTGATCCCCAGTTATGTTTGTTACTGCTTCCTGTGAAATCCAAGTGTTTTCAACAAACAAACAAAAACATGGAGGAAAGCTATTACCTCATCAAAAGGCCTGTTGTTTTTCAGGAAGCTTATTTGTATTCTTTAAAAGGGAAGCCAAGAAAAGGAGGCAGATTGAGCTCCCTCTTTTCCTTTGGGGAAACTTTTTTCCCTGGTGGTTACTATGAAACTGGCACTGAAGTCACCCTTTCATGACCCATCCTACAGATGAATTTCAGTGCTGGTTTTTGTTTGTTGGCTACTCAAAGATGCAGATCAGGCCGTTCCTACTTCAATTAAAAGCATCGTCTCCGGTCAGTGCCATAGTGGTGAACATGGTTCTCTTCCTTGGAGAGGGAAGCAGGCACTAAGCCTTGCTGCCCTGTTGAAGAGAGCACAATACGCACTCATGTAACACCATAATGGTCTGGGACTGAAGGCTGGAGCTTGCTTGGAGACAGCAGAAAGAGAGGTCTTCCCTCTTCCTCTCCCTCAGATGGAGAATTACAAAAGGGGGAATTACCAAAAAGAATTACAGATGTTGTGAACTTTATAGGAAATGTTTTGATGCAGTCTATTCATGCAAGACTGTGTGAAATAGTGACACTTCTGCCTTTGCCAAGAAGCTGTTTCTCTTGGGGTGGCTTAGATTCAACAGTTGTGTACAGATCACACAGCTGTTATGTATTACCAGCTTTTTTCTTTCTTTACTTTTTCAGTGGAACTTAGTGTGAAATACCTATGCAGGCAGGCTTGAAACCTTTGCTTTCAGTTCACTGTGCCTGCAAGTACAGGGAAATTTCTCATCATGAAGGCGTAATGTGTTCTGCCATGTTCTTGATTTCCCTTCTGCATTTCACATAAGCCTTTGTTAAAACTACTTTCACAGGCAAGTAATAGAATCATTGAGGTTTGAAAAGACCTCTAAGTTCAATGCTTAAAGCTGTTTTCCAGTGTGGCACTGAGAGGTTAGCAAGCATCATCTTGCCACTCAGGCTGCTGTAGCCTGAATAATGGGCAAGACTGGGTTGTATGGGGAGCAGCGAGAGTAACCTTTCCTTCAGAAGAAGGGACCCTTTATCTCTAGACAAAGCCATTAAAATAGTGCATTCTGCATATCTTTCTTTGAGCTGAGTTGTCGTCTTTGGACTTGTTTATAACCAAGCTCCCATCCAGAGTCCTTGTTAAATGCTAAATTTTTGTCCATTTTGTTTTTATTCTATTATACTTCTTGCATAACCTAGTGAATCTCAGTTGCTGCTTTCTAGTCTTCACAAGCTAGAGTCCCTCCAATAAAAGAGGAAGAGACTTGAGGGACAAACCTATCAGCTGAGTTTCCACACAAGTTAATGAAGAAACACAGGCCCTTGTCCTGTCCATAGGAATTATGTGAATAGCTTTTATAAGATTTAGTTGTGAAGTTATTCCATGCTGAGATGCTAAGGGCTGTACAGATGAGCTGTAAAATTTCTGAAATAGAATGAAGACAATAAAAAAAAACCCAAAAACATATTCAGCAGAGGAGCTAATGTGGAGGAGGAGATGTTTTATAAACAGGGATTGGTAATGACAACAGAGTGGCAGGTCCTCTTAGGTATAGGACAGAAAAATGGTTTCAAAAGGGTTAAGAATGGAATGAGATGACAGCAATTTCTGCTGAAGCTATCCAAGGCTACTTTGCTTTGAGTTCATGTTTGTGATCTGAAATTTAGGTGCAGGGATTTCCAAAAAGGAGTTGTTGTTTGAGCATGTTCCAGTTGAACTGAGAACTGCAGGTGTATTGGCCACATCTAGCAGAGGCAGCTGTCTGGGTCGTTCAGCCCTGCAAATGGCTGAGCTTGCTGCTTTCCAGTTCATGAGTATTTACTATTAGCCCTTTGTGTGTTGGCTGGAAAATTCAGTTATGTTCTGTACATAACATTATAAAAAAGATTTAACTATCAATGAAACCACCAACATGAGAATTAACTGGAGTGGTTTGGCAAAGTAATTTGTTCCATTTTTTCTTTCCCCGATTTGTCAGAATTTACAAGTGACACATTAAGAAAATATTTCTGCTTAATTGGTCATAGTAAACAGATACTTTTATAAATTATTGTCTCTTAAATGTTTAAGAGATTGTGTCTGATTCATTTTATGACTGATTAGTATAATCTCACTAGAATGAACAAGCTTGCATCATCTGATGTTTGAAAAGCATAGTTTGATACTTTCTTTGATCTGCAGCTTTAGAGGGCTCAAATGCTGTCTGGGGATGTCAGAGTGTCACTGTCTCTTTCTAAACACCAGTGTACCATAAGTAATTGTTTCCTGTAATCTAGCTCACTGATTTTCTGTACTTGAGGTGATCCAAGGAACAGCTTTACTCCAGGGATTAATTACACAGAGGGAGAGTGCATATACATTCTTGAACATATTTTTTCTAGTTAAAATTAATAAGGGTATTTTGCAACTGTATGGCAGATACCAATTCAACTGAAGGGAGAATTATGCAGTATCTGATAGGTAACCATGCCCATCTTAGCAGCTTCTTTTAGTGCCTCCAAAGATTGTGCTCTTCATTAGTGAAATACCTCTGGTTTTGGGGTGCCCACCAGCTGATGGATCTCCCAGAACCTCTTGGTTTGTTGAAAATTTATGGTCTCCACCACTGGCTGCTAAACCAGAGCTGTTCAGGGAGGGGCACTGAGGATTGCTGAATTGCCATATTTGGGTTTATTCTGTAACTTTCTTGGGCTTTGTCAAGAAAGAGGAGATGGCCTAGACTCTCCCTCTACGATGTTGTGTTTTGGCACAAGGTTGCTAACAAACTGCTGTAGAGATACACTATGCAGAAAAAAGAAACTCTGATATTTGTGACTTTCTGTGATTTTTTTTTTTTCACGTTTGTAATGATTTTTTTCAACCTTCACCACATGGAGTCGGAGCAGATAAAACAAAAATGTAGAAACAAGTATCTCATTGCAAAAGCAATTGTAAAACTTCACCTTCTTCATATATCCTTTATTCCTACACCTCTGCTTTCTACTGCAAATCCCCACGTGAAGAGCAGTGTTAAAGTCTTGTCTTACTGAGTCCATTCAACTTCTGTACAAACAGCTGAGGGGAAGAAGCAGAGGGAAACAGACCACATCATGGATTTCACTGGGGAAGATGAGATTTGTTGAAATGACAAATGTTTTAAGACAATTTTGGGAAAAGTAGTCTTCTCTTTAGCAATACAGCTTCTTCAGTCATATGAGAAATCACTGGCCTAAAGGTAGAAGAGAGACTTCTCACTATAAATTCTGTGAAGGTCAGCTTTTTTTTTCCTCACTGAGTTCCTTCATTCATGTAGATAATATTGTAACTTGAGAGAATTATTAGAATATTATTAAGTACAATGTTAGTATTCTCAACAGGCTGAATAGCTGTTCATAGAGGTAAGGATTAGGGATAAAGATGCACACTGAGTTTTATTTCCCATTACAGGTGGGAGGTTTATTTTGCTGTTAAATGAAAGTGGCTAAAATGAGTCAAAATTAAGTCCTCTGAGTATTTGTCTACGGTTAGGTGTGCAGAACGTATGAAATTCTTTATTTCATACCTCTGCTTTGAAATTCTGTATTTCATACCTCTGCTTTGAAGTTGGGTGCTGTGGTTATTGCTCCTGTAAAATTAGCTAGGAGTGCTCTTGTTTCAGAGACCAGGGAAGTCCAAATCACACACACTTCCCAGCCACAGTTCAGTGGAGTTCTTTGTTTTGGCAGAGGCTGTAGAGGGGGAAGGGACTTCTGTAGTGTAGATATCCATGAAGTCTCATCTCTTCAGCAACTTGAATTTGAGGCCTTGTTGAGTTGAAGAGTTCTCAAGAATAAGTGGAAAAATTTCACCTTCTCCTGACTGGACTGAGCTGATAGGATAGAATTTGGTCAAACTTGTGCCATTTGCTTTAAATTTATTGTAAAGTGAAGGGCATATTGGAATTTGACTTTTAATTTCCTCTGCAGCGAACCTGAAATATTTGGGATAACTTCAGGAGAAAAGCTGAGCTGTTGTTAGGTGCAGCTGATGTCAGTCAGTGATGAGGAGCCCTGGCAACAGCAGTGTGGGTTGTAGGTTGTCAGGAGTGCCCCAGACCTGAGGGGAGTGTCTGGGGGCTGGTCCTGCTTTGCCACTGTTTATTGGGTGTTTTTGGAGGTACCTTTTAACCTCTGTGTTTATGTTTTCCTTTCTCTGAATGGAAATTATTTCTCTATAGCTCTGTGGGTGGGAGAATTGATATAGATGGTGTCTCTACACTGCTTCTGAGTACAAAAAATGCTATCTTTTGTTGAGTCTGTAGAGCCAGACCCCAAGGCGAGACAGCCCGTTGTTGGATGCTGTAGGATTTTTTGTGTATGTATTGGGATGTCTCTCCCCATCCCTAAAATACAGCTCTCAGTTCTTCAAAAGGAATAATCTTGGGAGTATGAATGAGAGCAAACTGACACATTTTGATACTAAATTTTTTATGCCCTAGCAGTTTATTTCTAAAAATGTATCTCTAAGGATAACACATTATTTATGCATTAAACCTTTGTGTTGGTCATAGCATCCACAAACTATCTGTCATTTATCTTTTGAGTATCTTGCATGCTGTGCAGTATGGTCCTCAGCTCAGGTCTTCTAGGGGATAAGGGTACTACCATGAATGCTGGACTCATGTAGTAGATACACATGAAGAGGTAGAATTGAGATGATGAAATATGTAATTGGGGCTTTTCAAATATGGGAGTACTTCTGTTTTGATGCTCTTGTTGTTGTCATCATCTTCATCATCATCATCATCATCATCATCATCATTGTATTTTCTGCTTTTACATAACTTTCTGACATGTGCATCAAACACTTTTGTGTATGGCCCAGTGAGTACAAATCTTTGCAACCTCCTCTGCTGCAGTATTGCAGATCCTATAAGCACTTTAAGGCTTCCCAGGAAAAAGTACCCTTAGCATCTGGGAGAGGTTAAATGTTCCAGGGGAGAGGTTAAACATTCGTTTGTTCTCTGCTGCTCTAATTCCAGAAGCCAGATTAGTTCTGAATCATCTGAACCACATTCATTCAAGATTAATGAGAAAGACCAAGTATGGAAAATTTCAGCTGGTAAGCGCCTTGGCTTTGAGCAAGTGGTGGAGGGGGAGTTCATACTGGCAGCAGCCTGTGGGTCATGCTTCGTTTTAAGTTCCCCTTAGTTCTTAAATTGGTGAAATGGGGAATCCCACCATTCCAGATAAACAAGAATTTTAGCAAGCAACATGGAGCAGTTGGCAGAGCACACACACACACAACTTTAAGGCCTCGTCTCCCTTTTCCCATCTATTTCTGTTTCATTTGACAGCAGATTTCCCCTTTTGCATATGCACGTTTACAACTTTGCCCATGTTCAAGGTACATTGGTGTCTTTAAAACGGACAGGTGGGGTGTGCTCAGAACGGGTGATGAGCATTCAGCGGAGGTGTGCCTATTGTCACTCTCAAGCCCAATTGACTGACAGGCCATGGTTAAGCCATGGTTAGGGATGTGACTGGGAGCCTCATGTAGGAAATATTTCTGAAATCCAGGCAGGTCAATCAGCAAAGCTGTTGGAAATTCTGCAAGATAATAAATGGAAGATTCAGGACTAGAGTAACAGAAGTCAATTGTGTGACCCTGGGCTTTTAAAAAACTTAATCAGTTTTGATTTGGGGGAGTCCTTCTTTTAGAAGAACATTGCTGTTGTGCCTGGTTAATAGCTCTGCAGTTTCACTGCAGTTCAGTTGTTCAGGTGGTCAGTGTGGAGTCTAGAGCCTTGTCTGTACTGTGGCATTAACTATCTGAGCAGACTCTTACACATAAAGTGTAGGTGGGCCTTAGGTATAGACATGTCTAGAACTCATTTGTTTTCCAGAACCTGAGATTCAGGAATTTTTTCCAGTGCAATTTTAAGCAAGTGAAACCAAACCAGAAATGAATCTCTTCTTTCCCACTTGTTTTGTAGCAAATGGAAGCAGAAAACTGAAATGCTCCATTTCTGATTTTGTTGAATAGAGGAGACTCGAACTTCTCCCTGTTGGCCAGGTCAGCATTTGATGCTGACCCAAAAGAGGTGACAGTCCTCTGTAGTCTCAGAGGCCAGTGGCTGTCTGTAAAAAGAATATTCTGTTCATCTGGGCTTCAGGGCACTGACTTGTAGTTCCTGCTTGAGCTGGCACAGGCACGCTCTGTAGCACAGGTGCAAGTTTAGGTAACTCCAAAGTTTGCCCTGCATGACAACTACCAGTTATTCATCCAGTGGTAGTCTAGGAACCATTTAATAGCAGTTGTGAGAAAAACAGCACTTCAGCAAGTGAAGTAACCTTGTATTTTTCCTTACTTTGAAATAAGGGAAATAAGTGGGAACAAATAACTGTGCTCTAGAAGCGAACTGTGTTGGTCCTTCCTTAACTACATGCACTTGAAAAGACTATTCCCTCACCTATTGTGTTGTTAACAATTCTTTATTCCTTCCAGAGATATACAGTCTTGTGTCAGTAAGCCTGTTTTTAGTACAAAAGAAGAAAAATAAAACTCTGACAGAAAGGATGAAATTACTTGCCTGGAGTCACTGTGTGATTTCAGTGGTAGAGGCAGAATTAGAACTGGAGGCTGATAGGCAGCCTCTCACAATTCCCAATGGAGACAAATCTTTTTTAATTAAAAGTAACATGGGACAGTTGCCTCACCATGAATTTTCAAATATATCTGGACTTTCTCCTGTTTCAGCAATCAGCCTAGAATTATATTTTGTTCACAAAATACATCTTAAAATATTTAAACAGAGATTAAGGAAAGATTCTAATTTTGCACTATGAGGCTGGTGTACCTTAAATAGCCATCTCTCTTTGAACAACTACTCTGTAGAAATTACAATACTTTTATTTATTTAAACAAATCCTTTGTTGTTGTCCATAAATATATAATATTCAGTTCTCAGCAAAGACCAACATTCTGGCCAACGGCTAGAGATAGTCTCACACAGGGGAGAAGAAGGCTTCATATATCACACCAACAGTGAGAGGGGCCTTTTGAGCACCACAGTAGAGTCGTTGATGGGCTCCAAAGGACACTTGACCGTATTTTTCTTGAAATTAAGAATTACATTTTTATCCCTGATTTTGGAAATTTGAGAAGTTTTCTTTTAACTTTTTTTAATCTGCCACCCCCCCTGGCATGTTCTTGCTTAATTACTAAAGTGAAGACTGTGGCAGGAGAATGGCTTTGGCTATTTGGAGAACGTAAAGAATTTGAGCAACTTTTCACTTCATCCTTCAAAAAACATTCAATTTTATTTTCAGGCATTTTGTTCGTGAGTGGTTTTCATGAGCAACTTTTCTTCAGTCTTTAATGAAATTTAGATGTAATCCTTCTGGTAGTTGTGTCATATAGAAAACTCATTTAGAGTTCACAAGGGATCAAAATGTTATTGTTCACTTGAAAATGTGTTAGACACCCTAGAGAAACCAGGAAAGACTCCATCTAAGAGCTTAAAGTCTCGATCTCACATGTTGCAGTAAGTGAGAGATACTGAGAGACAGTGAAAGAGGGAATTGCAGAGAAAAGAGAAGCATTGCCAGAATATTAGATTAGCAGTCATAAATTAAAAATCTGTACTGTGAATTCATAGATCTCTTTAACAGTAATGTTTTGTCAGTTATGGAAAATTTGAGAAGATGGAATAATGGGTTTGTATATTTAAAATCTCTAAAGTATTAATCAGTTTTTGTTGAAGTCAGGAAATACCTTATCACCACTCTTCAAGGTTATTTTTATGTATTGGCCCAGGTTAGTAGAGGGTTTTTTGCTTTGCTTGGAGAGGAAGCTTACTTGTTTTGTTGCTGAGTGATGGCTAGTTGTGGTATTAACTGCCAGCAAGCTGCTGGCAAGGATTAGACTTTCTCTTTTCCTCATTAGCAAAACACAAGTATTACAGGTCCAGCAGTATGTGAATACTTCTGTATTGCTCAACAGGTAAAATGTCAGTGATCAGTTCATTAAAACAACTATGGTTATATACCCAGATGGAGTACTCTCTTCGGAGTGCAGTAGTGTTCTTCGCCCCCATGCAGTAATGGCATTAAAATAGAGTGTAGAAAAGGAAGCTGATACAAAAGTGGAAGAGTGTGAGGTCTCCAGTACAAGCAGTAAAGAGCTGACAAGTGTTACAAGAGTCATCAATGAGAAGGAGCTACTGTCTGTCTTGTGTTCACTCTACAAGTTCATGGCAGTGTGGTTTGGACCAAGTGACCTCCTCCTGTGCCATTCAACACCGCTCTGCAGATCACCTTTGTTCAGCACAGGAGCCAAGAAGGCTTCTCACCACTGTAGTTGGGACCGTTTCCTATGCCTTACACAGGGTGATCGCCATAAGGAAGTACTATCCATCTTCCAGCATGAAGGAATGCTGTATTCCCACAAAAACATATTTAACCTTTTTTCCTCAGTTACAGCAGCATCCTAAATTTACTTCTCAAGGAATGGTAAAAACTGAAGTCTTCCAGCTTAGTTGGACAACCATTTGTACACCTTATAGTAGCAGTCTGCACCCTGCTGGCATTGGGAGCTGAATGTTCTTGTCAAGAACATCATTCCCTGCTGCCTCCAGATACAGGGTTTACTGGGCTTTATCCAGATAAGGCATCTACAACTATTGTTATCAGCAACTTGAACATAAGACTGACTAACTGTGATTTAGTTGCTTCTCAGAAACTTTTGGACGTGGGTTTCTAAGCCTGCATGATGCCTCATTCATTGCTCTTTGACAAAATGATTTATTGCTTCTAGGTTTGGTTTTCTTGGCATTTCCTTCAGTTCACTCTTTGTCAGAGGTGTTGGTGAGACTTGGAAGAGAAGCATTTTGCACTGTGGATGGTTGGTAATGGAATACTTAGAGCTTGGGTACAGCAATGCCTTCTTTCCCTTCACCTGGTAATGGCAGCTTCTGTTCCCAGAAATTTTCAATTATGTAGCTGTCCTCAGAGCTGGTATTGCCCCCAGGGCAAAGGGGGGTAGTTGCAGTTTATTGGGTCGAGCTGTAGAGGCAGTTCAGTCAATCATCTTTTCTTGTTCCCATCATTTTTGCTGATGGTAAGGGCTGGAGAGGACATCCTCTGTTTCATTGCTGCGTGATCGTGGTCTAGCAGCTGTTTGTTTACTGCAGACAGAGTTGGGTATTTTGTTTGCCACAGCTTGTTAGCTTACAGCTGACACTGCTCATATTTCTGTCCTTTACTGAGCTGTCCTGCCCTGTAGTCCAGGCTTTTCTGAAAGGCAGGATGTACTTTGGTACTAGGCAGCAGCTAATTCCACCTCCTCTTGGCCATGGTGGGCTAAGGTGTGTGAGGAGCAGTTTCCCTTCCTCTCCACTGAGCTGTCCTTCATTAGGCTAAATAAGTATCAGCTTTGAACACCTTTGAAATGTGTGTTCAGGGGCTAGTGTTGGCCTTTTATGTTTGCTTTCCCCTCTTTCTGTGTCTTCCTGCTTTACCATCACTCTGTGGACATATTTGGTAACATAGTCATTGGCCTGTATTTATTGCCTGGCGTCTGTGTTTTCATAATCCCTTAATTGTGGTGTGTAGTGCCACACAATTGAATTTGGTTTGAATTTTTAGTTGTTTGGGTTTTTAAAATCTATTAATCAAGCCTCTCTGACAAAGAGGCCTGTGAGAGCTTTTGGCATAGTTGTGAAATACTGCAACTGTGCAAGAGAATTCTTACTCTTGCTTTTTTTAGTGCTTGGCTTCAAGACTGTAGTCTCCTTGCTCTAATGTGAATTCCAGAAGACAAAGGATTTGTGTTTCCTTTTTAAAGTTTCTTCAAGCCTGTGCACCTTTTGAAGATTTTTATAAACATCCGCCATACATTTTGATAGAAATAATTAATTGGGGGCTCACACACATTATTGCTTCTGTATGCCCTGGGAGCTCCTGGTTGGGCTGGCCAGCTGCCATGAACCCTCACTGGCTGGGCAGTCTTCATATTGGCCTGATTTCCAGCAGAAGCAGTATTCAAATCAACACATTCCTGTAGAATGTTTTAGATTTCAGCAAAGCAACATTTTCCTATGGAAAGCCTTTCCTCAGAAAAATCCCTGAAGTCAAGAAGCTTCCCATGCCTGGGGCTCAGTGGCACAACAAAGTTTCCTGCTGTTTGTGTCTTCAGAGAAAGAACGGTTCATTGCTTGCCTTGATTGGAAATCAAGTCCCATTTACCATTAAAAATTGCTAGCACATCCATGGGAATGGTGGGCTTTGATCAGAGGTGGCTCCCAGTTCTTCAGGGGTTAAACACCAACCTCCATCAGTTCTCTCAGATACAGGTTCAGCAGGCTGTGAATACTTCATTTGCTCCCTGTGGTGGTGCATAGATGCCACAGTGCCACTGACTCTGCTTTGGAGAGAGGTGGATCGTGCACTGGATGCCTCTGGGCTTGTACCCCTGGATCCTGTGTTATGCATTCACTGCAAATACTGTTGCAGCCTGGATATCCTGTTGTCTGAGTGTATGTTTCAAGCTATAGTATTTTCTGAAAATCAAACCTGTGATCCTTGGCAGGTAGCTGTTGATGTTTCCACATGTTGTCTGAATTGTTCTTTCAAAATGTTTGCTTGAAATCTCAGCTTACTATGGTTGATCAAGGTCCATCTTCCACCCACTCATGCAAGTGCCCTGTGCTCATCTGCTTCTCAGAGTTAGGCCAGTTCAAACATGTCTAAAGCAAAAATGTATTAGGCCTTAAGTTTCTTCATAGTGAGTTAAGAGTTCAAACCAACTGCTTTTTTTCCAAGAGATATTGCTTTAGTCAGTGTGTTTAGTTGGTAAGTTTGGGGAAAAACTCTTCCATCAATACTGCTAATGACATAAATATTAATTTTATATCAGGTATTGATTACAAAAGAAAATCATAGACCCAGATTTTGCATTTTTATTTTGCCTAAATGCAGAATATGCTGTTACTTCTGTAGGAGAACCAGACATTCTTCTGTTGTAGCTTACAGGCTACGCTGAAGAAACAACTTGTTGGAAAAAATGCCTGAGATGGACCAAATGATTTGGGTTTTTATTGATGGTCTTTAGAAGAATTAACTTATTGAAATGGTTTCTTAATCTGGAACAGAGAGGAAGCAGCTTTTGAACACTTTAAAGTGAGAGATAGTTCAACTCTATCATTTGTCAACTTGAAATATGTTTTAATAATTATTAGCATCTGAGACTTCATATACAAAAGTTTGGGAACAGAAAAAAAAATTACCTAGTGCAGATCAGACATAGATAAACTTCTGCAAAGCCAAACACAAAAGCCAAACACAAAAATTTGTTGTTTCAAAAGGCTTGATGGTTGCTGCAGTACATTATTTACATGTTTTAATTCTTTAGCTTCCTTCCCTGGGAGGACACAGTTAATTTTCTCAGCTCATGTGGGTTTGTGCTGAATCAGATGGAGATTTTTATGAGAACCCTGGGCCTTTTTTCAAATTGGAAAAAAAAAGAAATCACTATGGCTTTGTTTCTCTAGTGGAGACATTTTGTCTATTCAAATATATAAGCTTTTCCCACTCCTTTCTTTAACCCTCTTCCACCCACTTACAAAAGCCTGAGAGTGAATTTCTTTTGCAGTGTCATTTCAGAATTTCACTCTTTTTTTTTTTTCTCTTGGGCTTTTGAAAGGCATATAGTTGCCATACTGTGATTTCTGATTGGTAAATCTCTACGGTATCAAGACAATGCTATGGCTTTCTATTTGTAGCCTGATGGATCCTGTTCCAGAGATTATGCAGGACTCTGATACACCGTAACATATGTTACAGGAGTGAATCCTACAGGAGTGTGAATGCCCTGGACAGCTCTTGACCTTCCTTTGAGCTGAGGAGCTACACTGAAGAGCGGGTGCTTACTATAAGGAATGCAAACAATTGGTTGCTTAAGCACTGTGAAGTGAGCGTGTGTTCAGACAAGTGTGTGCCCCATGCTCTCCAGCACTTAGAATGTAGACCTACTTAACTTCTTTTTGGTCATTTTGTTTTCTCTCTCTCTCTCTCTCTCTCTCTCTCTCTCAATCCCCCTTTTTGTTAAGGAGTATTGAAGGTTTTTATTACTCACATAATTGGTTTAGATTTATATACAGTCCTTATTTTAACATGGTGAATTTTTACATTTTTGCATAAGACTATCTGCAGAATAATTGTGGAAGAAGTGGTTTTCCGCTACATGGCATTTTAACAGAACTTTGCTAATGCTGTCAGTGACAGCACCTGTTTTCATTTCATTGCATTTTTTGTAGCAGTTGTCAATTCAAGAGGAGACAAAAGTGACTTTGAGTAGAAATGGATTGTAGGGCTTGGTTCACACTTTGTATCCATAGAGGAAGGATTGCCTCCTTAAAAATGCAGAGTGCCTTACAGCAATCTTACTGAAGGATATTTAGTCTCTTCTTTATAAATGGTGCCTGGATTTGGGCATAGGGCAGTTATTTATATATTGGTAGCACAGTTTCATTATGCTAATTTCAGTAAAAGCGTAGCATATTGAAACACCTATGACTGATTGTCTTCAAGCTGTAGAGGATTTTGAAACCTGTTCCCTGACTACAGGAAAGATTCTGTGGCAGCCTGTCTGTACCACCTGCCTTGACAATTCTGCAACAAATAGTTACTTCCCCCAGGTACCATGGTTTTTAAATACTTGTTGTGCCGGAGCCCTTGGATTCCATCAGCAAAATCCTACAGGCAGTGTCTCCTGCTGAGAATTGCCCACAGAGCAGGAGTGAGAGTATTGGTGACATTTCTGCTCTGGGCAGCACAACCTGCAGACGGCCATGGAGAGGATGAGCTGTGCCATAGGGAAGGGAGGAGTGCACCTGGACTGCAGTCAGCAGTGTTGTTAGGAAAAGAGTGTCATGGTTTGTAGCACCAGCAACAAATTAGACTCCAAATAAGCCACTCTCCCTTCCTTCACCCTGTCTGGTAAGGGAGGGACAAGAGTGGAGACCATGGGTTGAGATAACAATTTACTGAAAGCAAAAATCAATAGAATAAGAAATGTACAATAACAATATTAATACCAGAGGTATACAAAGAGAGAAATTATTTTATCCACAATAAAGGTATTCGCTACAAGAAACAAAAACAAGATGGTGGATGCACCCTGTAGATTGTATCCATGTGGCTTCCCCAAAGACCATATGGTGATCGTTCCTGTGGTAGTTGAGAACACAGGCAAGATGGTGAGGGGGCTCCTGTGGGTAGTGTTTTCTGCCACCCAGCCCAAAACAACTAAAAACAGTGGCAAGCAAGCCTCCCAAAAGCTAGATTACCCAAGTTGGGTTGTGCTGCCGCTCCACTGGGTTCAGTTCCTCGCTGGTGCCTGTGCTGCCATTTCTATGGCTCTGATGTGCTGGAGGTCAGCCCCAGGGTTGCTGCCGCTTTCCAGCCATTCCGCTGTGCTCCTTTGCACTTGGTTTGGCTGGGCTCCTTTCAGCTTCCCTCAATGGGGCACAGCTGGGTTGGGGTCACCCCCCCACCACTCCTTTCCCCCTGGCAGCCTCCATGCTAGCACCGTCTGCTCAGCACCACCATGGATTCACATTTTCGCCACTTTTTCATCACTATGTCTCGTAACTGTATTCCACTGAAAACAGGAGGCAGACCAATGGTGGTGGTAGGGATTGATTCCTCAGAGGCTGATCCCAACAAGTTCCCACTGTGGAGGCAAAATGGTGCCCTTCCAGTGGGGTGCCTGGCTTTTCCTCCCAGCCCATGCCTGCAGTGGTGGTGCGGAGGATGCAGAATAACAACTTGGCCTCGTCACCTCCTGCAGCCAGGGCAGGAGCAGGGTCGCCTCGCCTCAGTCCTCTCCCTGGGAGAGGTGGTGGTGGGTGGCTGCTGCAGGGAAGCTTCTCACAGCCTCCCCTCCCCTCTCGCCAGCACTGCAGGTTGTTGAAGCAGATACTCCACACTCCATTTCCCACAGCTCTGTGGAGCTACTCCAAGGCATCAGAGGAAACAAGGTTTAGATGATCCTACCAGTGTTCCCTCCTCTTCCCCCTCTTGTGTTTGAAATGTTGTTGCCTTCAGCTGCTCTTGTCATAGGAGTGGCCTCTCGGAGGCCATCACCTTTGGGCAGCCTCTGCGTGAGCAGGAGGCGAAGCAGAAGTGGGGCCTGGCCCTGTCTGAGTTCAGGGCAGGGCCTTGGTTCAGGCAGGCAGTGACACCTGCCAGGCACTCGGTGGCCCCTGTGGCCACTGCCCTGACAGGGTCTCACGGGAGCCGCCATGGTCACCAAGCGCACGGCAAAGGCCGAGATTTGTCAGAGGTGCTGGTGGACGATGTCGAGCTGTGTTTTCTGGGGCGGTGAGGGGCCTCGGTGGGTGAAGCACGGGAGCTGCCCCGTGTCTGGCCAGGGCTGTCCTGGGCTGACACATTAGCTGGGGCAGCATATTGTCCCAGCTGAGTGAAAGCCGTAAAACATTGGCGTTTTTAGCAGGTATCTTTGGAAAAGGGCATGTATTTTTCTGTACTTAGAATTCAGTAAATAATTTTGACATTGATTTGAGGTTTTTTATTATTTATCCAAAATTGCTTTTTTCTCTCTTCCTCCAAGAGGGTGTGGGTGTGTGCTCTGCTGAGGACGTTTTTCTTTGTGAAGAAAATGTCGATCTTGAATCAAATTAACCTATTTTTAACATGAAATATTAGACCCTTGCTTGAAGGCAAAAGTGTCATGATGTTACATTAGCTTTAAGAACAAAACCGAATTCATGTAAATAGTAACTCATAATTGCAACTTCTAATGCAAATGTGATTTTCTTTACACTTGTTTCTTATTCTCTTTAGCACATCAGGTCCACCCATTTGGCCGGGAAGCACCTTTTTCAAGAGAAATGGAGCCCTTCTACAAGGTAGGTAATAGATACTGCATCTTGGAGTAATTGTTCTACTTGAGAAATAACTTCTGCAAATTGCTCAGCTTTTTTGATACTCACCTGGCAAGAAATAACCAAATGTTTTTTTGTTTCCTTTACCCTTTCTCCTTTATTGCGCATCTGGTGCCTTGAAAATGACGGTTTACCACGTACAGTGAGTGTAGTCCGTGAAAGTTGCTGCTTTTTTTCTTTCCTCAGATCATTAAATTGCTTGCTGTAATATATGGTGAAGGGTGGCTTTTTGGTTTTTTCCTTTTGTGTGGATAAAGAGTGCCCAGAAGGAAATGTTCCAGGAACATCACTTTTTAGCTCTGTGGATGAAACAAGGTTGTTCTTTGGGAGAGATCATTTTTTTTTGCTCCTTAATTGTGCTGATAGCAAAAGGTACCAGAAGGTAGGTAGCTATAATGTAGTGGGGAAAACAGTGTCAGAGTGTTTGTCTCAAGAAAGCTACCATGGTTAATAGTGCTTATATTCATAGAACAGTGTTAAATACAATTTCCATTGTATGGATAATATATACAGAAGCTATATGACTGCAGTTTTGATAGCTGAACATTTTCAGTCTACCAGACTTCTTAAAATAGTTTTTCACTGCTGTGTCTGTTTATATTTCTGCCATTGAGTACATCACTCTTAAAGGAGGTGTCTTAGGAGCACAGAAGGCTGTGTCCCCAGACTGCGAGTGTTTCTCTGTGGTGCAAAGTAACTTACACCATTGAGGATCATTTCATGGTCTTTGCAAGGATTTATCCGTGAGTTGTCTCAGTTTCCTTTTCATTCTTCCGGTGACAAGACTTTTCTGGTCTTTCTTCTGACAGAAAATGCTATATATATGTTATATATATATATATGTTATATATTCACAAATATATATATATATATATATATATGTTCTCAGGAGCATTTATCCAAATCACCTATGATGGAGCTTTGCTCACGATGAGACACACAAGCAAATAATTCATTGTCAGGCAGTATTACCTTCTACACACCAAAGGAATCCCGCATCTGAGGTTTACCTGAGACTATTTTTCAAGTTAATTCCTTGCACATATCTATGAATTTGTATAATTCTACTTAATATCTATGCTGAGATTTGTTCAAGTGAATTTTAAATACATTAAAACATTCAGATTATTTCTTAGCACTAGGAGATGGTATAAATTGTAGAGTTTAGCTGCTTTTGGCTTTAGTCTGATCAGATAGATCTGCTACCTTTACAGTCCTTCCTAATGAGATGAACTAAATTTTAATTTATTTTTTTTGTAAGGAAAAATAACTATTGTGAAATAGCTTGATTTGTTTCACTTTTTCAACAGTTCTGATTTTAAATGAGTATCTACATATATGTAGTCTTCGTAATTTGAGTTGATAAAATGTAAACTTGCTCTGTCAAGTCTGTATGGCAGAAATGTTTTACCTTTTCTTAAGATGCAAGATACCAGGAATTAATAACAGCTGTTTTTGTAGTCCTCCCTATCTCAGTTGTTGCTTAAAGCCTTCTCACAACAAAGAAGAATACACTGTTCTCTACTCTTTTCTCTTCTGCTTTCCATATTGGGGTGGAAAATCTAAAAGCCCAAAATTTTTCAACATATTAAAGAAATAGAGAAAAGGGATGACTGCCTTTTCAAGCAACTGACAAAGCCTAACAGACCTTTAACTGAGTTGGCATTCTGCATGGCCATTTCAAGTGGAAAATGCAGCCAAGTTGGACTGTAATGTGCATGATACAACTGAGGTTGGAAGGATGAGAGAGTATGAAGAAAAACCTCATTAAAGTAACATTTTAACACTCCCTGGTTATAATTTTAAAGCAAGACGATAAATCAGTGAAGCCTTCCTTTCTTTGTTCTTTCATTTCTTTCTTTGGATTTTTCCCTACAATAGGCTCTTTAATATATAGGCTTTAGCAGGTTGCTCAGCAATAGTGCATCCACCTCTTTGCTGCTTCTCTGAGCGTCCTTTTCCAGGAGACCCGTGTAAGAAATGGTGGCAGTGCAGGGAGGTGTGACATGAGGTGTAGGTATTTGTCATGATGCCTTGAGAGGCTACTTGGAACAGAGGCTAGACAGTGTTAAAGTAATAAAGTAGGTATTTATTAAAAAGGCCTTCAGAGGATGCACCTTGGGCAGTCCAAGAGCCCAGCCAAGGCTCTACCCAAGATGGACCCCAAATCACGAGTTTTCACACTTTGAGATGTTTTGGTCCATTTATGTATTGGGATTAATTGTCTGACTACAGCTTCAGGTTATGAAGTCCCATCCTCCCAGACTGCTCTCCTCCATTTCCCATTGTTTACAGTTTTTGGACCTGAAGTTGCAATGGTATCCTTGGTTCTTGGGCTGGAAAAGGATTGTTTTGTCTGACTGAACTGTGAGAACTTGCTAACATTTTGTAAGAAGTTCAGAGTTATATGCTAATGTAATATAGAATCTGGAAAATACGAAAGCTAAAACTTAAGGCATCAGTCAGTACCTATGTTACACGAACATCTGAAGTATTTTTCCAGTGCTTACAGTCAGCTTAATGCAATCAGGAGAATGAAAAATTGACTCAGTTATTGGTTTCAAGTTATAGTACTGCCTTTGGATTGGCAAAAGTTGAGGTAACAAAGGTATTTTAAACTATTTTTACTTGATAATTGTTCTACTATGTTTGAAAAGAATGTTCACTGTGTTATAGACAATCATACAGAATACTTCTGTTATTATAGTAAATGTGATATTCACGTGCACTTGTCACACCTCATTTCTTCTGAGTTCTTAAGAAAAATGTTCTTTTTCTGGTCTGAGGAATGAAGAGAGAAAATTCCACAATGTAAGTAGTGCTTTCTTTAGCCAAGAAGACGTGTAGATGCTCCTGGTTTCCATTCATTTTATATCAGAACTATTTGGCAAAATAATCTAAACCATTGTAAAGAGTTTAACATATTTCTTCTGAGAAAGTGGCTGAGAAAACATGTATCTTTGTACCTCAGAATAGCAAAGGAAGAGAAAGAGAGGCTAAAATTCATTTTAGCTATTCTCTGTCCTTAATATTTTTGACATGAGTGGGATTAATTCTCTGTTACTTTCTGGCTTTGTATTTTTTGAAGAATTTTGAAATATTTTTATACCGTTCTCTTTTCGCCTATGATTTTATTAGATATGAGATGGTTGCCTTAGGTGGTTTTTTTGTTTTTTTTGGTTTTTTTTTTTTTTTTTTTTTTTTTTTTTTTTTTTGTTGTTTTGTTTTTTGGGTTTTTTGGTGGTTTGTTTTTTTTTTGTTTTGTTGGTTTTTTTTTTTTTTTGTTTTTTGTTTTTTTTTTTGTAAGGATCATGGTACTGTTGTTCTTAGCATTAACTCTCTAACCACTTACTCTGTATTGAATAAATCACCTGCCTAGGTAGTCTTGAGCTCCTTCTGCTAGGTGAAAATTGCTCCCTATATCCTTGTGCTGCTTGGTCTTCTTGAGAAAAGTCCCATGCAGAGGTTAATTTAGGTAGGGCCTTCAGTCTTACCAGACTCTTAATGTCTTCTTTCAAAACTTACCTGTGTGTCCATGGAAATTGCTGTGTTCTAGCCTTCGGGATTTCCATATAAAATAAGTTTTTGCTCTTGCTGCTTTTATTTTTCTGGTTTTTGTTTGTTTGTTTGTTTGTTTGTTTTTTTTGTAGCTTGTTACTGTACATATTGTGTGTTTGTTTCAAATAATGGATTTTTTTTTTTTAAATCTGCTCTATGGAGAGCCTTTGTTCCCACTGTTTTTTCTGTTCTGATCTGTCATAACACATTCATTTTTATATAATAAAATATATGTGAGGAAGAAGTCCTTGTGGAGGAAAATATCTAGACATATTCTAAACTCTTAAGGAACTTATGTGGAAGATTTGTGGGGCCACAGTCACATTAAGTTCAAGACCTTAAAACTAATATATGGTGTTCTGAAAAGGGCAGTTTCGTTGCCTCTGCTCTGATCTTGGGTGTTAAGCTTGTGTTACAGACTTGAGCATGCAGTTGTTCACAGATCAGCAGTAATAATAAAACTATTTTGCAGTTAATATGTCTGACATTGTTCTTGAACAAACTAAAAATAGGTCTTCAAATTACCGTTTAGCAGCAGTCATATAAATTCCAGTGGCTGAGTGCCACCTGTAAGATGTAACTGGACTGTAGAGAGGTTTGGTTTGTTTTCCTAAAGATGTAACTTACTTTTCGAGGGAAAAAAAAACCCAAAACAACAAAGTTACTACTCTTTTTTAATCTTATTTGTCCTCACACTTTAATAAATTAAATGCATCATATTACAACGCCTTTTTGTATCATATTTGTTCTGTCTTGATTTGTCTTCGTTGTCTGGGGAAGGAAAGTGAGCCTGGGTCATCCAGTCCCTATTGCTGTTGAAAAAAAAATGGAGATGGGCCTCCTCACTGAAACTTGATGGTCCACCTTCCAGTTGTGCCTGACCTACTCTAAGTAGTAGAGCTGCAATCCTTGCCAAGTTGTCTGTGTTCTGGTGTGAGCAAGGTCCTCCACTTCCTCTTCTGACAGTGCAATTTAAATCTGCTGCCTGTGGATGTTACATCAAAGATATGAACTCTTTCCTCAGAGATCCTGCCAACCTGGATTCACACCTGTGAACTGGATTGCAGCAGTCAGTGAAGTGAATTCAGACAGCCTGGCTTTCATTGGAAGCCATGATTCTCTTTTAATGAGCATGGAAAGAAAGATTGGAAAAATCCATCTCCTTGAGAATGCAGAAGGGGAGCAGTGAGGAGTTGCATATGGCCTCTGGTCCCTCTTGGCTGAGGGAGCCTGAGAAAGGAGGGATTACCCTCCCCAGATCTCATGGTCTGCTTAGTTCTTTCTCTACTAGCAACTGCAAGAGAATAAGCATCCTCATGCTTCAGAACAGAGCAAGGGATAGGATGCTTACCTGGTGATGACTTGCCCTCTTCTCCTCTGGGAAAGCACTGTATGTGAGACACACTTTATTCTCTGATACTTGAAGCAGTCTGTGTGCAATCTGCCTTGGTCCTGCTGCCATGGCTTTAGCTGGCACCACCTGTGAGAAGCTTTGATGGGAAAGAATTGGAAGACACTGTCTTCAGAGGGTCAGATGTCACCAAAACCAGCATGAGATGGAGACTCCGTCGTTTGTGGCAGAGTAGAAATGGAAACTCTGGGTACTGCTACTCCACTGACCCTTACTGCCCTCAGTCCAGGTTGGTGGCTTTCGTGTTTTATTGTGCTGACATTTGACACCTGACCATAATGTGAGACTTTAAGGAAGGTACCAAAGCACATGGATCACTTTATTCTTAGTTGAGAATGGTGAGTTATTTGAGCTAGAAAATGGCATTCCTAATAAGAAAGTTTATTTTGTTTGAACAGACCAGAAATGTGATGTCCTACATAAAAACATGAGGAATCACTTTATTTTGAACATGTGCATACAATTTTATAGAGATCTTTTTCTTCCCTAATAAACTTGAGAATCCTTGAAATGTCTAAACAAGTCATTTAATCTCTTTCCCATAAAGTATTTGTAAGAAATAAGAGAGGAGATTTGGGAATTCACCTTTCCAAGTATTAGCTATTAGTAAAAGCAGTTGCTGAGGTGTAAATAAACCAGCAGGGAAGAGGCAAAAAGGGGGCATTTATTGCTTATTTCCCTTGAAAATGCTAAATTAGAAAGTTTCACTCTTACAAATGAAGACATCCAACCTATGTTTTTATGTTAATAGTGGCATTAGGATAAGAATGTAACAATACTAGGGCCTGGTTTCTTTGGACAAGTATTGCCCACACCAACTACTCAGCCTTTACTATGGAGAAGCTGGGAGGAGTTGCTTTTTTACTTTCAAGAGTAAAGCCTTTCAAAAGGGAGCTTGATAACAAAATCACTAAGAGAAGATGCATGTGTGCATGCAGCCACATGTATTTTCTGTCTAATAATGGGAAAATTTGGAATGTTTTTGTCAACATCGCCAACAAATACCCAGGAGCCCTTGCAAGCACAATGGGCTTCTTCCTCCTGGTGGAAATTCAGTTCATCTGCTCTTTCCACTGGGCAAGCACAACAGGTGCAAGTCCTGGGCATGTGGGGGAGAGGTACAGCCCATCCTGGAACACCTGGAAGGTGCCTCTACCTTCTGGTGCTAACAGGGCTGAGGAGAAGGAGGGACAGGGGAGAGCTGAAAGACAAGAAACTTCAGCAAGTCTCACGCACGTTTAACCTTCAGAATTGCATGTCACTCCTCAAAAGAAAACTAACCTTGGAGAGAAAAGCTCTCATTTCTTCCACTGCCTAGAGGTGCAAACAAAAAGAACGTGGCAAGGTACTGTATGTATTACAGATAATTTAATATTATATAACACTTAAATGTCATGGTGACCATAAGAAAAAGGCCAAAAGCAATGCAAAATAATCCAGCCTTAGGATTGGTAGATTTAGGTGCCGTGATCTATAACAAAGTCTTGGGCAAAACTCTTAAGGCCCAAATCCAAATAAACCTTTATTTCTTAATTCATATTTGGGCATCTTCTGTTCCCAAGAATCTAAATACATTTTCTTGCTTTGGGGTTATAATTTCTTGATTTTGTGCTCTTTGAGCTAAGGATAATAATGGTGCTTTTCACTGCCCAGAGCTGTCAGTCTAGAAAATACTGGCTTTGCATCACATTCTGATGCTTCACTAATGGAAGAACTTTAAACAGGGGGAACATAACTGTGAAAAAGCAACAGAGCTCTCCATTAGCTTTTGCAGGGAAGTTAATTTTGGTTTGTTTTTCTTTCCCCCCCAGTTGAACCCTTTACTCTGAGAGATACAAAGTATTTCTTTAGAGACCTGCGGGGGTTGAGAGTCTAGTTCCAATGTAGTTACTTTTCATCAGCAGAGCATTAAACCTTTTGACTTCATCGTGTTTTCTCTTCAACTTCTGCTTCTCTGAGCTGCCATTCCACTGTCTTTGAAAAAATGGTGACAGTCGTGCTCTGTTTGCTGGTGAGTTGGTTTGGGTGAACATACTGAATTAACAGCAAAGCTGCTATCTGTCCTTGTTAAAATAAATCACTTATAAATCACTTTTCATTCACATAGCATAATTATTTAAATCAGCTTTTTTTTCCTGTTTTTTTTCCTCTTCTTTTTTTCTTTCTGTTTTTTTCTTTTTCCCCCACACACATGAAGGATACCTTACAATCTCTTCAGGAGTTTCTTTTCAGGAAGATGATTCACATGGTACTTCCGCAGAGACTGAATATTTGAATAATTTATTTATTATTAGCATTCAGTGTGTTTGCAGTGGTATTATTGAAGAAGTAAAATTAAGTCAGAGGAGTTGTGCAGTGTGTCCCTAAGGGAGTAATTTGAACAGCAGAGCTCTCCTTTGTTTGGGAAAGTGGGTAAACTCCTAGAGGGGCTTCTGGAGTCCTGAGGGTGCTGGTAAGGGCTCCTGTTTGTGAGAGGATTTTGTAATGGCCTTAGCACTGTACAGACAATTAAAAAAATCCCAATGAATTTTGCAGTGATTCTTACAGAAATAGTGACATTGGGGTGACATTTTAAGCTCTGCATTCTGTATAGGGTGTGTGTGTGTATCTGTGCAGTTTGTGTGTAGTCTTTTTATTCCTATTTTTCTAGTTGAGTGTGTAAAATATGGCAAAAGGTGTTATTTTTTAAGTGCCTGAAGTGTGGTCCTGCTAACATTGATGTTAGAGCCATTAGTATGGAAATGGGACCTCTAGCTGTTTATATTCCCTGTGACCAAAAGGTCTGAGCTACCTTTGGTCTCTGAAGTTGAGAAGGAAGAAAACTGAACTCCATCAGACAGGTCTCAGTAATGCTAGATCACATTTCAGAGTACACAAAGATGAGTTGAATTCCTAATGTGTTTAAACTCAGTAACTTGGGTTTCATATCTGCATGGGTGTCTTTACTATCTTTACAGATAACTCTGCTTATTTTGTAACAGTCCTGTGTAGTGACTTTTGAAATTATTACATCTGAGTGACTCAAGATGAAGTTTACTGACTTTGTTTACTTCCCTTGACAACCGGAGGGTGTGGATGAGTGCTGCAAGGCAAGTCCTACCACAGTATTGAGCTTGGGCAGAGGTTCTGGCCACAGGTCTACTCACCTCTTCTGCCTTCAGTCATCTTCTGTGTGAGTGGTGGCAGTAAAACAGCACTTTGCAGACCACACCAGAGAGATGCTGCAAGTTCCTGCAGTACTGGCCTGGCTGCCTCAGTAACTGCTGTAGTGTAGGAAAGAAAAGATACAGAAGGTTACCCCCAAAGCATGAAGAAGGTAAGGAGCTGAATGGTCCTTGCTTGGCAGGTCAGTGCTGAGGTAACCTACAGGTACTGTTTTTCCAAGGATGCTGTTAAATGGCTTCATATCTGTTCTTAGTTTATTTTCAGGTTGCTCCTGCGGGTGATGTGGCTATGACTTTGCAATCTGAACACTAGAATCTACTTCCTTTAAATTGGCAGTAGCTGATCTCAGCTTTTTTAGGAAAAGTATTTTCTGTGACTGACCCTTCTGTAGGCATCATCACAGATGCTTTTGTCTAGAGACATGTTCCAATGTTCTTTCCACAAACACACATACAAGGACTGACTTAAAAATGGAAAACTGACTCTGGTGCTCATGGGTTTCAGTTGGGTAAAGGAAAATGGAGACTAGATAGAGCGAAGGAAACTGCAAGTTCCTGTTCAGTGACTTTTTCCTTTACTAGGACTGCCAAACTTCCTCCAGTGTTCTCCTTTCCGTGCCAGGAGTTGTAGTCTGCTCAAAGAGTGAGGGCTGTTTGCCTGTTGTGATTGCTTGCATCCAGGATTAGTGGATACCTGGTGGCACACTGAGAGCATCTCCTAAGGGGCTGTCACACAGCTGGGCAGTGTACTGGCTGTGATCACTGCAGATAAGGAGACAGGTCTGGCAGCAGCTGGTGCCAAGCCTTTCCTCTAAGTGAAGTTTGGGGCTAGGCCACTTCTGCCTAGGCTGGGGCTTAAGAGTAGTAAATTTCAGTGGCCTGTAACAGGAATATAGCATATTGCCAGTTAGATCCCATATTACAGGAGGCATTCTCTGAAAAAGTCCCAGCTGAAAATTAGTGGTGAAATTTGTATAGTATCTTGGAAAATGGTAGAGTGTGGAAAGATTTATTTTCTGTAACTGTGAAATTATTGTGACTATTGCCATCAAAATCTCTGGGCTGATGAGCTGGAGCATATGCTCCATGCTGAGAGCCTGTGAATGTTTGGCATTCCTAAAATGTGAAGGTGGCTGGTATTAGAAGCAATCTTGGCTTTCATAATTCTAGAGTCTGAGAGCACAGCTAGAAGAGAGGCATATGCCTGTGCTTTACATGGAGATTACTAAAATAAGAATATTATTGCAGTTGTGTTGCTATGAGCAGTTCTGGTGATGTGCAGATTGCTATCAGCAAGGGAACGCTGTTGTCAAGTCAGGCTGTTCCTTGACTATGTCAGATTTCTTGAGCCAGACCTATATTAAGAAAATCATAACAGAAGGTCTAGGAATTTTTAAGATGCTCTCTAGCTATGACCTGCGTGTTTGATGGGCAGTCATCTTTTTTTGGATCTCTGGGGAAGCCAAAACTTCCGAACTAGTAAAAAGAGGAAAATTATTGGACAGACAGTGATGGTGTTCAAATCTTAGCAAAGTTTGTGTCTTGTGAGTTTTCTTGTATGCTGTCTGTGTTAATGATGGTCGTGGTTAACACTGGCAATAATTTTTCCCCTCTAACATGGCAGAAATTTATTCCTGTCTATCAGAGCAGATCTTTGTTTTGCTGTTAAGTTCTTGATTGTATACAAGGCATTTCTTAAACATCAAAAAAAAAGGCAAATTAACAGAAATGGAATATTACTAGGACAGCTTAATTTTGCTTGAAATGTTGAAAAAAGTAGAAGCTATCTTAAATTGATTGGGTGGTCAGTGGCTTGCACATTTCACTGCTATGCCTTATTTAAGCTAAATGTGAAAAAATCCATTGGTTTCAGATACTGGAATAAATCTTGCCGCTAGAAATTTTTGAGTTGCACACATGAGATTGTGCAGAGCTCTGGGATGGCACAGTTTTTTCTTACAACTATGAATTCATAATTTGATTTTCCTGAAATTGATAACATACTAGAAAATTAATTGGGACTGCAAGAGGAAAGGAGGCAGGATTTTTTTTTCTTTTTCAGGAGAAGTACAGTGTATTCAGAAACCCGAAAATCAAAGCCAGGGCATCTTTTGGGGTAAGTAGTGCTTTACACTACAGGTTTACAACTACTAGAAGTACACCTGCCAAGATAGCAGGCTGTGAACCTGAACCTACTATACACAGCACTTCTTCCTCACATCCTTTGTAAAAGAAGGCAAATTTGCACCTGGATCTTGACAGACAAGCTTTAACAAAACAGTTCTCTCCAATCAGCAGAGTGGGATAAACTCATTTTCTTACAAGTGTAAGAGTCTGTAAGACTTTTAGACTACAAAAAAATTTATCCTCTGTTGAATGCATTTAATACTGATCACAAGTTAACAGAGAAAATGTAACTTTTCTTTAAATTGTTTTAGGACAACCTTTGTCAATTTGGGAATAAGATTATATGATCTTTGGCTTCATATACAGTTTATTCCTCTTAGTTTCTTTTTTTTTTTTTTCAGGTCAGAATGTCTTAGTGCTTGGGATTGGATACAATAAAAATAATAAATTATGTTTGTCTCTGATAATATTTATTTATGTGTCTAGCCCATCATTTTGCTCTCTAGTGCACAAGAAGGATAAGGTGAAATTGAAATTAAAATTACACATACAGTGATGGGTAATTCCAGCCCTGATTTTTACATACACTCATATTTTGAATCAAGATACTAACAACACTTCCTGCATATCTTTCATTTTTATATTTCAACATCCATGCTTTGCATCTTTTAAACACAGTTTATTTACTTTGTGTGAATACATTTGTTGTTTTCTGTCATAATCAAATAGGAAATCTGTTTTGGGAACCAGAAGTTGAGTTTCAACACTCAGTTTCTGATATTAATACATTAAGTAACTTGTTTCTCCTGAGAAACAAGAACAATATGTAATTTTTCTTGGAGATGAAAAAGTAGCTAAGGCTAGACCCACTCGATCAGCTGTGTGTGTACAAATACTTCTGTGCCTGTGTGTATATTTAACTGCATTTAAATATCAATATAGGTAGTTATCTAACGGATTGAACATGTGCAGAGAAGTACACAGTTATGTAGAAAACATTCCCTTTTTGTGCTAAAGATTTGGTGCATCTGCCCCATTCTGATTATCATAAATTAATGGTTTGGCTGCTTAAAGAAACATCATCAAAGGTATTGGCAAAAGTAGGGTTTAACATGAATTTGTGAAAATACAGCTTTACAGAGCTGGATGCCAACATTCACTCCATTACCTACTACACAGGTTAAAGCAAACAAAGGAGGATCAAATTAGAAGCAACTTAGAATGATTTACATGGCAGCCACAAATGCAAAAGGGGGTAAGGGTGCAAAGGATACAGATGCAAAGATAAAGTTGCAAAGGGGTTTGGCAACATTTAATCATTGATTGAGAACTTTAACATGAACAAAGTGATTCAATAGGGTTCACTGTAATTATTAATAACAATGACTTAACTGTAGGTTTGGGTTAGTAACGTTCATGCCATAATCGATTCACACACACATAGATAAAATGATTGGTACACCTATTTCTGTGTGTGTAAAGGTGCCTATCAAAGATTCCTCTCAAATACATAAATCCCTTTGAGTTTCCTAGCAGACAAGGATTGCACCTTGAGGAGCACTGACATGTCCATGGGTGGTGACTTTCAGCCTAGGCCTCATCATCCATAATGGTGCTTCAAGTATCTCAAACATAAGGTTTGCGAGCTCTATAAACATTTTCTTCTCTTTATTATTTTGTGTTTCTGTCAGTACTTCCTTTCAGTCCTGTGGAGAAAAACAAAGTTGTTCCCCTCATGATTTTTCTTCCCCACTCCCCTTCAAACAGTTCAACTTTTGATTATTGCAGTTGACATTGCTAATGCTTGAGGCAGTTTGGCATTAAATAAGCAAGGTATATTATAAAAGTGCTTTGTTTTTTAAAAAAACTGTTTAGTCTTATATGACCATGAATTTGTGTTTACATGCTTTACATAAAAACTTACTCTATTACCAAAGATAGGTTTCTATCTGTGTCTTAGGTAGCAGACACCATATTTGCTGCATTCAGTCTCTATAGGGAGGTCAAGGATCTGTCTCTTGTAAATTTTGCTGATGAGAGAGTTATTTTGCTTTGGGTTTTTTTTAATAATTATGTCACAACTTGCCTTGGTCACTGAAAAACCACAAGCTAGATCTGCATTTTCAAACTTCTTGTAGAAATGATTTAGTGGCTTAGAAATATAAATTAAGCGAATGTTGGCCAAGATGCATGATTGATTAAGAAATTAAAGAATTTCATATATTTATTTTATTGGGTTGTAGTCAGTCTGTGAGATGTTCTGGCTGTTTGGTTTTGCTTTTTGGCTTTCCTTTTACTGTGTCTGTACTTAGCTGCTGCTTTTAAATGGTTTACAGTGTCTTGCACAAATACAGCTCTTTCTACTCTTTCTGTGCAAATGAAGCTGCTGTATTATTAGTAAAAAGATGAGGCTTTAAACATGTGGGTTGTTGTCTGAGTAAAGGCTTGGATACAACTGGTGCAGAATACAGCACTGACACTTGTTCTTAGTACTTGGGACAGTTTGAATCACCGACAAGGCAACCTGTGTACAGCACGGGTGCTCAGCAGACAGCTGCATACAGAAAGGCACTTCTACTCAAATTGATTCTCAAAATACCCAGCAAACCTTTTAATTTCCCCATACCATCTGTTGAACAGCTTAATGCTTGGAGGCAGAAATGAGACAGGGCAGAACTGCATGGGGACAGAACTGAGTGAACACACAGTAAGTACTGCAAGGTCATGACTCCCTGGCTTTTCGGGTCAGTCACGATGGGTCTAGCAGGGCTCCAATTACTTCTAAAGGATAGGATCCAAATTTACTGGAAGATTTCTGAAACTAATCCTTCTGAAATTTTGGTCCTAGGATCAGCAGTTACTCTTTTGCCAGACATGCAAGTGCATATAGGTCCATGGCATCGTGATTTATTTTGTAAACATTCCATGATTTGATTGCTATCTTTAGAGATGCCCCTCTGTCTACATGGAGATGTTTTTCTTGAAGAGTGATACACATTAAACTCTTCCAGGTAGCTCTTAGTTTTCACTCTTAGGAGGATGACCAGCAAAGATTATAAAACAAACATTCCTGAATTTTTTGCTGATATTTTACTTTCTCTGTGATTAACTGGAGCAAGACATCTTTTTATTTAGCAGAGGAGGAAAATTAAATATAGAGGTCCAGAATGAGATGTGCTAGTACACAGGACCACTGAACAGCTGTGTTCAGCAATCTAGAGATTGAGTAAAATAGCTTAAGATGATGCTAGTGAACTACTAGTCTACTGAAGGCATCTCTTATTTGGGGTTTTTGGAGGGTTGTGTTGTTTTGTTTTTTTTTTTTTTTTTTTTTTTTTTTTTTGTTGTTTTTTTTTTTTTTTTTTGTGGTTTTTTTGGGTTTTTTTTTTTTGGTAGTTTATCTGAACAAATAAGTACTTTGAGTGGAATAATAATCTTTACCACTGAAAATGAGGTAAAAATAATAATAAGGAAAAATGTGTAACTTAGAAACAGATCTTCACAGTTACATAAAAACAGTTTACAGTTCCTGTAGAAGTTTTATTCAGCTGGTAACCCTGTTTTATAAGCTGAAATTCTTTTCCACATAATATCCTATGGGAGTGTACTCTGTAAGCCTGACAGGAGGGACAACTTTATAGACACAAGACAATACGCAAAGAATCTTAAAACTGCTTTTTTTTTTTTGCCATAACTTGCAGTTCAGGCCACACCCAAGCATTGTAGCCCATGGTCAAGGGTCCTGAGAGTGGAGCTTTGGCAGTGCTGCCTGCCTGCTGCCTTAGAAAACTTGTGTTTGAAACAACTAGCTCTGCTTTCATTTTGTACTCTGAACTCACGTGAGCACCCGTGTCTGTAAATGTGTAACTCCTCCACCATGCTTTTCACATGTATTTATTATACATTTATTATTTCACAAGTAACTTAATGAAGGTTGGACTATTGTTAATGAAGGATATGAAGGGCTTGAATCACTCACTGTGGCTGCTATAGTTGGCATTGTGAGCCTCCACTTGTATGTGTGTGCTGGTTAAAACAGCCATCTACACTGCTTTTAGGGACTACCTGATGTGCTCACATGCAGCACCCTACAGACTTGAGGCATTGTCGCATTACAGGTATCTCTTTCAACCTCAGCTCGCCTGGATTCTTCATTTAGGTTGTTTCTCCAGTATTCATTAACAAAAAATCAGGAAGGGAAATGCTGTTGACTTTACATAGGAAGCCTGCAAGCTGAAGCCTGTAGTTCTTCCCTGCAGGCGTGACATTTAGTCATTCAGAAGCAAAAAAAGTCTGTATCTAAGTACCTTCAGGTATGCAGACCGCATGCAAAATAATAAACAAGAGTTTCCTGCTGACCTTGCTTGCTGGAAGGCAGCAGTTGCCTTTGGCCAGGAGACTGTCTGCTTAGGGAAGTCAGTCCTTGGGGAAGGTGGTGATCCTCAGCTGGCCAGTGCCAGGAGGCCCCTTTGAGGGGCAGAGCGAGGTGGCCTCTCTGAAAGGAAACTGTCAGTATGATCCCACAGTTCCTGTGAGCAGCTACTGTTTTGAAAAGAGGCAATTTAAAAAGCAATGTTGGAGACCTGTGAAAGGAGAAATTAGGCTGATTGCTAGTTGGAGTAAACCATGGATGTCTTTACAAATGCATCTGAGACACCTTTCTGAGAATTTGGATGTACTTTTTCTTCTGTGCTTGGATTCCCTGAACTGACTGGCAGGGAACAGTTTTACATCGAGTGCTAAGTTTCTTAAATGACTCAAGATTTAGCTAATTCTCATGAATCCAGAGCAAATGCTGAAGTTTGTGAAGATTTTGACATGCTGTTCTTGTTACACCAACACAAAGATTCATCCCAGCTTTCACTGCAACTGCTTTGTGATGGTGGTTTCACAAGTCATAATTCTTCTACACTTGCTGAACCCTGCCAGGCTGCTGTTCTGCCATAATGCATTCTACTGACAAAGCTGACTGTCAGTTACATTAATTGGCTATTGGTAGTGATTTGTCTCCTACGAGTCAAATATAGGCTGGAAAAAAATAAGCTTAAATCTTTCCATACAATTTTAATTCAGCTCTCCTGTTATGTGTACTTTAGGATACAGATCCTCTTATTATATAATTGCTTAACCTGTGGGGGGTTTTTCCATTAGTCTCTTGCTTCTTTCAGTGCATTAACTGTGGAAATGGTGATTTGAAGGACTACTTCAATCTACTGAAATGCAGCATTTTCTAGCTTTCAAGTGCATCACCTTTTGGTGGGTAGAGTTGGTTTGGGGATTCTTGGTTCTGCCACCTTCATGAGTTCCATTTAGGTCTGTAACTTGTATATGGAAGGAAATCTAGACCCAATTCTATCGCACTTCTGTATCCTGCTTGTCAGTTCTGTATGAGATGGAATGAGTTCATGTACTGGATTATCTCAGGGGCTCGAAAATAATAAAAATTGAAATCTTGAGCAGCCATTCTGAAAGTTTAAAGCTACTCAAATTGTACTGAGGTATTCATTTAACAAAAAAGAATTCTTAGTTGTTTATTTGGGTGTTGTTCCCTTAGCCTTTGACCATGCAAGTGTTACTACTCAGTATTTCATTCACTAAAATTGAAGCTCTGGGTCAGTTATCAAGTAAAACCATTTCCATTTTTAGGACTTCATAAGCTTATTACTGTAATACAAATATATGATATCTTAAGTTTATTCAGACAGGGCTTTTCTGTGTTTGGTACGGCATATGACAAAATTAGGATGAAGAACTGTGGCCCTGTGATACCCAGTGTCTAAATTCAACATGTCTAAACAGGACACCTTAGATTATTTTCTTTTTTTTTTTAATTTTCAAACACTGTGAAATATTTTCAAGAATGATAAATTACTTGGATTGTGATAATAACTCAAAGCCACATACAGCACCTCTCACTCTCAAAATACTTTCAAGTGTTGTCTAATGCCTAAGTAAATCACAAAGCATCCCTTCTGGTGGGTTTGGGTGAGCACCAGTACCCCTGGCTTGAATGGAGAGTTTGAGCAACTTCTTCAGAGTGAGCCTATGCCTGTCAGATGTGGCAGGAGCCACAGGATTGCAGAGCCCTCCTTGGTTCCTGCATACTTTTTTAAAATTCACCTTGAGAAAGATTCCTATCATAGTCTAGAAATGTGCCTCAAAATTGTTAATTGTTAATTATCTGCTTATACATTTTGGACATGGAGTCTCCAATGAATGATGAAGAATTGCATGGTCTCTCAGTTGGGTAGGAAACTTGCCATAGGTTTTCTTTGTTTGTAATGGACATTTACTGCAGGACTGCTTTACAGAAGGCCAGAAATAGGCTGGTGTTAGAGGGAGTGAGGGACCTTCTGCACTTGTCCAAATGAGAAGATGCATATCATGGCCAAGGAGCAGAGAAGGGAACTGGGGAATAACAGGTTATCTGTGAGAAGTGGTTGTAAATCTCATTAGCACTTCCATGACTAGAGAGTGTATCTTTTTTTTCCAACAATCTGTATGAGTTTTTACTGCAGGCATGGCTGCTGTGTCAGAGCAGCCCATGTGTTTCAAACCCCAGTGACACCTTCTGCCGTGGGTTCCCAAACTTTGGCATGTGAACTCTGAAATTTCTGCCAGGACACTATGAATATGTCAGGTGTTGTCCCTTGGGTGTCTGTACTGGCAGCTGGGGCTGCACATACGTGTGCAGGTCCCTCTGTCTGTACAGCTGTTGGAGCAGTCACGTAAGCAAGTATGAGGTCTGTAATTTCCTGCAGTATTTTCTCTATTTAAAGTACTTGAATCACAGAGCACTCAAATTAAGTAGTTCATGCACTTTGGAATTGAAGAGACTGCCTTGGAGAAACTCTCCAACTGCAGCTGAATTAATGCTAACCAGGCCTGAGGACTGCTAGAAATAAATAATGAGTGGATGAGGGGCTGAGAAACCTGGCAGAGTTTCAGAATGCAAAGGTGGGGTGGCTGGGGAGCATTATCTTATCTAAATGGTAATTTCTATTCTGTACGTTAATTAAAACACATAGTGTACAAACTAGCATTTAGGAAGTCTTTTGGAGGATCTTTTCCTAAGGGGATGTTTTGCAAGTAAATTGTGAGTTGTACATGCCTGCTCAGTGCAGCCTGTAAGAACTGCACTGAAGCAAAAAGTCCAAATTATACACCCTCTTTAAGCAATGGCATCTTATTTATGTTGATAGTTTGGGAGAATTGTTTTTATTTTGTTCATAATAATACATTCTGATATCATTATGTTAGAGAAAGAACAAAGCCATGTTCATGAATCAGTAGAGATTAACAGTGTGATATTGAGGAATCTGGTTCAAGAATACAGAAAGGAGTCATCAGTTTCAAAAGAAAATTTTCTGTAGGAATTAAGACATTTTACATATTTATTTATATCTTAATTATTTTTTTTCATGAAGACTTCTTAAACAAACTGATTCATGGACCACTTTGGATAAATTAAACCTTAAATATTACTATCTATTTTTTGTAGGTGTAGAAACAAGGTTCCCATCTAGTAATCAGAAATTATTTACATGACAGACATGTTTTTTGTTATCTTGTCAGTTGTGTTTTCTTTGCTGTTTTACTGTACATTCATGACTGATTTGTATTTGTTCTTACTTCTGCGTAACATTCCTTTTTCTGCATCTTCTGTGGAATGATCTCCTGCCCTGGAAGAGATAGCTACTACTGATATTTTGTTGGTTGCTATGCCTTATTATGGAACATAGGCACATACCACCTCAAAAAAACCTGCAAAAAAGCAACTGAACAAATGCAACAAATCCCCCTACAAAATGTTTCTCACTTGAAAAACAGTAGAATTTCTCAGCTTTCTAGTAATTGTGATAACCTCATGTGCAGCAAATGAATAACAGAACCAAAGAACAGTCTTCCACTAGGTTTAGAGGCAAGGATTTTGGTTTTTAAACTTTTGCAAAAGGACAAATATTTCCTGTCATGGGAAGAAGTTACAAATGTCTGTGTGGAATTAAAAGGGATTTGGAAATGAAATGCAACCCTGTGCCCCAAATATGAAATTGCGTGTGGCTTGCCTGGGCATTTCAGGAAAATCCACTGATCCACTGTACTAATCTAATCCAAATAATTAGATTTTGGATTAAGGTAGGCTATAGTCATCAAAACCAGAACAGGTAGAGATAATTTTTGTCCAGTCTGAGCCCTCTCTTATTATGCGTAGGGTTTTTTCCTATTTATAAACCTCTATATCTTTCACTTCAATGATTAATCTACAGGCAGAGAGCAAAAGTTATTAAGGCTAGAAACAGACAAAAAGATAAATGCTGACCTTTCTAATTGGCTCTTGAAACCTGAAATATTTACTGCTCAAAGGATTTATAATGTTTGTTGAATGATTTGTCATCCAAACTAAGTATTTCTTGCTTCTTCATGAGGCTGTGCTGACCTCAGATGAATAAATATCTGTTGGTGCCTCCACATAATGGATTTTTTTGGCATCATAGTAGAAAGAAATCTAACTTCCAACTGATTGACAATAAACTTCGGTAGCCAAGTATACTTTACTGTTGGTTCCCTCACTTGCTTTGCTAAGTGCAGTTGTGGCTGGAAATGAATGGTTTGCTTCTTTATCTGAAGTCTTTGACACCAGGAGTCAAGACTTATTCATTCTCTGCATTGATGGGTAGCAGAGCATAATGGATCTCTCAAAGCTGACAGGGTGGTATTTTTGTTGTTTGCATGTGTTCTCTGGAGTTACTGGAGAGGGTTATAAAACCTGTGATTCTTTGCTCTGCTGTGGATTTGGGATTTTCAGGTCTGCCTCCGGGGTGGATGGAGGTTGTTCCCTGCTGGTGCCGAAGCTGAGATGTCCAACAGTACACTAGAAAGCACCATTGAGAACATGCTTGTTTTAACTGTGTTGTGCAGAGTAGCTAGGATTAACTATATGCATTGGACTGTATTACAGCACATTTTATTAACAGAGAATAGTAACTTCAGCATTTCACTGACAAATCTGTAGTCTCTCCTCACAATAAGGACTCAGTAAATGTGATGGAATGGATTGCCTTTGTTGGAGTGTTGGTCTGTGAAAAGAATGCCAGAAAGTACTGTACTTTTACAAAGAGGAGGAAAATAGACAAGCATAAAAAAACAAAAAAGACCCTTTCCCGTGGCTTTGTTGCTGTGATAAATGGAGTGCATTTCAGGGACTTAGGAAAGTGAGTCTTTAAAACTGGCCTAACACACAAAAGTGCAAATGCACTGAGCTAATCTTGAAAAGTAAGTAAAATCACTTTGACTTTAATAGAGAGTGGTAAGCTATCCTACTGAGCCCCTGATGGATAAATGAACATTGATGTTTCAGGATCAAAGTATCCCATGTAAACTCATTCTTAAGTATTATGTAACAGCCAAGGATTTTAGGAGAATTATGACGTAAAAGCCTGATGCCTATTTAATAAACTGATCATTAATTACACTTAAACAATTTACTTCTGGGGTGAAATGAAGAGTAGCTTTGCAACTCTTTTCATTTTAATTGCAGCATCTGTTGCAAGCCTGGGTTTCTCCTCCCTGCTGCATTGATGCTGTATGTATATTTTTGGCAGTGCTTTGGCATGGTTTGATTGTATTTTGGAGGGGTGATATATGCCTATGCCACGTGGCACTAACTGGTTTGCTTAGGAGGAAGACCAGGAGCAAATTCTTGAGCCACTCTAGCTATTTGGGTCATTGTTTCCTAGATATGCTTTCCCTTTTTCCCCCCTATCTCTTCTACCACTTCCAATTAAATCATATAGAGGAAGGCACCAGTCATGTACCAGCCTTATGAAAAGATGTGTTTCTAGGTAAATTATGATTAAATTTGCTCAGAACCTCTGCTGTGGCTCATGAAGGAATACATCAGTACCTAGCAAGGTCTGCAAAAGCTTCAAATAAGGTGCCAGCTACTTAAAGTTTGGGACCAGCTATCAGCTGTGTATTTGAATCCACCATGTTCTGTAACAGCAAATTCAACTTTGAACTTGTTGCTCTGAAGTGAGAAGTAGGCTCACACTCAAAATATTTGAACTTCAGCATTGCTTCAATTTCTGTAACAACTGATGTCTGAATCAGAAGAAGAATGGGCATTTTATAGTTACACTTTCCAAGGCATGAATGTCCTGACCTAGAAGGACAATAGGTGCAAGTGTTCGTAGAGAAGGAAGAGTTAGTACCTTACCTGCTGTCAGGTCAGCAATGACCCAAAACACTATATGGACATTCAATTAAAAAGGAAAGAAAGTCAGTATTATCTTGTTGAACTAAAACCAGAAAATCTTACAGCTTCATTTCTTCAGAAAAATCTGGTTTTTTCCAAGAAAAATTAACCCCAAACTTTGCAGTGAAGACCCGAGTTTTTTGTTATTCAGAGGTAAGTATAAAATTTTCATTTCCTGAGAGAGTAAACAATTTCAAGATAATGGTACTCCAGGTTTGATCGTAATTCCTGCAGTTTTTTCTCCTGTGGCCATTAGAGGAACAAAACCAAATATGCTGTTCTTACTTGAGCCAGTGGTGTGAGGCAGCGTGCTCAGCAAACATTGCTGGATGTTGGTAAAAGCAGCTTGGGGTAAATTTTGACCAGTTCTTTTTAGGTGGAAAACATTCTATTTCCTCCCCCACCATGCCTTTGAATAGTGTTGGTTTGCTTAGTTTTTTGAGAAGTCCTGATTTCACCCAAGGACATTAATTAAGGAAAACCGCATGCACAAGTTTTGCACTGTGTCTGTTTGATACAGAGAATAGTGTTAGGTGTTGCCTTGTCCAAATACAAGTTGTAATTGTTTTCTTTCTTAAATAATGGTCCTTCAGGATGTGATACATCAGCTGACAGAGCAGAATGAAAGCTTCACATACACAGCGTGTGAATCCTGGTATTGAAGCCACTTCTTTGTTACCCATGGGCTGAGTCCTCATCCCAACCTGCATGTCTGGTACACACAGTGCAGTGAGCACCTGTGGGCTAATCCATGGCTGCTGGAAACACCTGCAGTGATGCTGCTCTGTGTCACATGATGGACTAGCTGTTCAGCCCCTGGAAGTCTGTAGAGTTGTAGGAGCTTTCACCAAAGGATTTAAGACTGCATGTGTTCTCAGTGAAAGAAATTTTAAGAAAACTTTTCCATAAGGACTGAGAGTTTGCTGTGATAGTGCTGACACGTCCTTCATGTAGCTGTAGTTTCAACAGGCAAAAACGAGCTTGTTTCATAATACTGGCATTACCTGGGGGCTTTAAGTTTAATTAGGGCATGTATGTTGTAGCATTGTCATGGTTTGACATGGAAGTAAATTTTCTCAGGAAGTGGGTGGTCAAACCAATCAGTGGTTGGGGTTGGATACTGGCATTTGGACTGACCACTGAAGGGATGGACATGCCTCTGAGAACACAGGGGGTTGAAAGCAAGAACTCCCAGGGGAACTGTCTCTTTAGTTCCAGTCCTCGGAGAGTGTAGTGCAGACCTCCCCCGCCCAGCCACAGGCTGCGTGGGGGAGACGAAGCCATGTGGCCTGGTCCAGGTAGGCCCAGGGGGCTGAAGGTCTGGAACCGGGCCAGCTCCTGCGGACAGAAGGGTGGAGAGAAACGGAGGTGCCTTTGTTCCCCCCCCCCCCACGCCTTGCCCAGAGGAAAAGAGACAGAGAGCCTGATGGTACCTGGAATTTGCTGCAGAGAAGAAGGAGAAGAGGGGGGAAGGTGCCCAGCCATGGGAGGTGGAGTTCTGGGCAGGGATTTCAGCCGTCCTGGGAGTCAGAGACTTTTAACCCTTTCCTGTGAAATGAAGGCTTTGTAAAATATTACTCCTCCTTGATTTGAAGTAGAAGAGAGACAGTCTGGGATTTGAGATGTTAGAAGAAGGAATTTTTTTGGTGGGAGGAGATGATGGAGTGGCTTGTGGCTGGACTGTTCTTGTTAGCCGTAGACTGAACCAAATTCTGCTGCAACAGAGACTGCATTTTTAGGGGGATGCAATGGTGAGCCAAGAGACCTGCTTCAGCAACTACCAGCACAGGAATGGAGAGAACAGAGAAAAGCTGAGGAGGGTGTGGTGATGCCCTCTGTCTTCAGGAAGAAGAGGGTGTGGTGATGCCCTCTTGTCCTCAGGAAGATGATCTCTGTTCTTGAGACCCTCGGCCCCAGGGGAGGAAGAAAATGGGGGGGACTGTGGTCCCAAGATGAGAAGCTGAACTGTTGTTTCTTTTGGTCCGTGGCAAAGCATCCTTAAAGGAGCCCTATGGGCAGTCTGTCCATGCACGGTGGTGAGAGCACTGTGACATGGAAAGGAGAGTGTCACACTGACAGATTTTCTCCAGGCGGTTGCCATGTGTGACATGGAAACACAGGAGGTGGCAACTGTGTTTCCTGGGGGTTCTAATGGTGCAAGAGAGACTCCTCTCTCCCTTGATGGACTGAGTATTGATTATCTGAAGGGTGGCAACTTGATCAGGAATCCTGGGTGGTGTCTCACTGTGGTTTGTTGGAAATTGGGTGGGGGGGGAGGAGGAGGGTCTTCATCCTGGATTTAGTGTGTGTGTCTTTTATAGTAGTAGTAGTTTAATAAAGTTTTTTCCCTTTGTTATTAAGCTTGGGCCTGCTCTGCTCTGTTCCTGATCGCATCCCACAGCATTTATATTTGGGAAGGTGCATTTTCATGGGGGTGCTGGCATTGCGCCAGTGTCAAACCATGACAAGTATGAATTGCAGGAGGGGAAAAGTTTCCAATATTTAATCATATTTGTACAACTTTTTATACAATAATTATATGTTTTACACTCAACATCAAGTTATATTGGAAAGTAAATAGTATAGGCTGAGTCTGAATTTTAAGTGTGAGCCATGTTTAAAAAGCAATTAATGCAGAGAGGTGTACTAGGTGATAAATGGGGGAGGAGGCAAGCAACTGAAAATGAAATTATCTTCCTGTAACAGTTTCATGTTCAAGAGATGCAATAGGCAAGCAACTCATGCACTGCCTGACTTTTTGCTGGGCTTTTGCACAAGACAAATCTTGGGGCAGCACAGTGTATGCTGGGCTTAGGCTGGCAGCTTTGATTTTTCCTGGTGGCTTTCCTTTGTCCACAGTAAGGATGAGTGTTTAATTACATAAACATCATTTCCTGAATATAACATAATCAATTATAAAAAGTTTAAGTTTTATTGTGGGTTTGGAAGACATTAAAGAAGTGAGATTCTTTTGTGTCTAACTTTTTCCCCCCAGTGACTCATGGGCCTGTATGCAGCACTCTGCCAGTTGTACCATTTACCTCTGAAAATAAATAGGGCGAAACTCAGAAGAGGTTGCAGCAGTACTGTCAGGATATCTGAGGGGCCTTTTGACTACTAATCAACTTAAATATTTTCTTTGTATGCAACTCTGTCGCTGGTGCAGGTGTGTCTGACTGCCAGTCAAGTTACAGGGGGCAACACATGTACAGGAGCAGAACAGCCCCCTGTGGTTTTTATTTAGTTGGATCTTTAAATCAAGCCTTTCTCTTCCCTCCAGAACTGACAGAGCTTGACGTAATAGAACTTGTGAAATAAATTTAGAGAGATGCAATGGGTGATGAGTCACTACTTCAGTTAATTCAGTAAATCCTTTCTGTATCTTAAAATGTTTATTTTGTCTGTAACCTATAAACTCTTCCAAAATGTTGGACTGGTTTTAATCCTTTATGGTGTTCAGGAAAGAAAATTATTTACTGAAGACAGGGAGAGTAAATTATGATTCAGTTTGCCAAAAGAAAGAAAACTAAGTTTCTGTACTGTATTGAAAACTAAGTTCTTTAAAGACCTTCCAGATTTTAAGGCTTCTAAATCTTGCAAGTGCAATTGAAATTATTTAATACATGAAGCACCAGTGTTCTGAAATATGAGTGACTTCTAAAAGCATTGCTGCATTTACTATATTTAAAAGTACTTATTTGGAAATAATTCAGAGCTTTTTTGTTTTGCTTTATGGGTTGTGCTATATTTTATTCTACAAGAAATGCAGAACTGTAGCTGTACCTCCTGAGCACTAGGCTTGGGCAGATTTTGCCTTGGTGTTTTATTAATTTACAGGTAAATTCTCCTTGCAGGTACACTGTGTACCACCAAAAAGCATTTTGCTGGCACAGCTGCATTTACTAAGTAGAGTAACTTACTTCACAAGCATCATGAAATACAAATTGGCATGTGGTGACTCTCTCTGTGTTGCACTGTCCCTCGCCAAACCTTGGTAGTTGCTGAGAACTGGCTGTGATACGGTTTCTTGGGAGTGTGAGACTGCCTGCCAGGATCATGCCCAGCCGTGGCTGCATTCTGCTTGCCCCTGGCTTCATCCAAAGGGGACATGGGTGTGTCCCTGGCTGGCAGTGGGGCAGGATCTTGGTGCATTTGGTCCATCAGCAATATGCCAGCTATAACTGAGGAAGCTGGAATTGGCAAGTATATTAATGTATTATTTATCCTTATTAAAACTGGAAAATATTTTAGTGTTGTTACTGCTGAACAGCTTCTTGGCTGTGCAGATAAGACTGCCTTTTGGTGAAGAACTGCCACTATTTAAAGCTTTTGAGAGCACAGTGATAAGTATAAGCAATAAGCAAAACTCCATATCTACATATTAGATCATACCTGTAATGGAACGTTATTACTGGGAAGGACCGCGTCTTCTGCCACAGTGCTGTACACCTTGGCTTTGTTTGTGTGCTTTTTTGGCTCTTTGCTGTCTTGCTCCAGACCACTGTTGCTGTTGCTGAAAATGGAACACAAGTTGGAATCCAAAAGCCTTTCTGAACTTGAAGTTCCAGCACTCACCAAGGAGGGCAGAAAATCAATGCTGCTTGTGGTAATGTAACAGGAAACAGAGGGAATAAAGTGGACTTAAAGTGTCAGAAAAGGAGGTTACAAGGATTGCCTATGCCATTAGTTATGGTGGAGTTATTTTAGGAACAACGCCATATATGTTTGTAATCCATTGCTTATATTGTTGAGAAGTACATTGTAAGCTGGCATTTCTTTGCCATAATTAGTTTAGAATACAGGTGTAAAGAAATAGGGTTTGGATGTTTTTTTCAAGGCCTTGTTTATTAATATGTTTTTAAATGTTTTGCTTTATATTGCCTGTCTGAAGTGCATATCAAGTTAATATTGCAGCAGCTACCCTGCTATGTGTATATGATAAACATAATTTTGTAAATACCAGTCAGGGACCTTAGAATGTTTTATGGAACATAGCATCAAAGACACATTCCTTGCCAAAACTTCTTTGTGCTGGGCTTCTCTCTAATGTAATTTCCATCACTAAAAGAATAAAGAGAGTATGTTTTTGGGCCCGTTTTGCTTGGCAGTGCACAAAGGAAAAGAAGGTTGGGGCAGGGGGGTTGAGAGTGTTATTTCTCAGCTACTTCACACAAAGAAATACTGTAGTGCTTTCAGAAATCTCTTGGTACTAATGCCTGCTGTCACAGGCGATCAGTGTTATGCCATTTTGACACAGCTGTATGGAATACTGTAGAATGTTACAAGATTGTTACCCTGGACTTAGTACAGGAGGTCTGGAACTGGCCGAGTCTGATTTTTCATACTCACATGGTTGCTAATTGTGGAGTGAGAATGGTTTCAGTGAGCAGCTCTTTGGAAACAATGTTGTCTAACACAGTGCACTTAAAGGAAACTCAACCTAGTGCAGAGCTGCTTGGAGATAGGCTGGCTTGGAAGGACTGAGGGTGTCTGTCTCTCCGTCTGTGGTGTACTGTCATACAGGAGGGGGTAAGACACAACCTCTATCACTTGCAGAGCACTCAGCCTGTCTTGACCTTCTGATTTTATCAGTGTGTCTTATCATAGTCCTGATAGTTTAAAATTGGGTTGGTTGGTCTTTCCCTAGTTTGAATTTAAACACAGCAGCTTGGTTGAATGCTCCACCTTAAAAGGGATGCAAACAGTGTAGGAGAGCTGGACATTTTGGGAACTTGTTATTTCAAGCCTTTATTTCCATAACAGTAGATGTCTGTCCTACCAGTGCGTCATCCCAACGCGATAAGTTTGACCATAGAACATCGAGTGCATGGCTCTATGTGGTGCTGGCAGAAGTATTTTCTGCCAGCTCTCTTAGCAGTAGTCAAGGTTTTACTGTGTAGAAGAGCTGAACCCTCACTTTGGAGGGGTGGGGAGGGAAGAAGCCAGAGAGCCACAAGCTGTGCCTAGAGCAGGCAGTGCTGCTGCCAAAGAGAGAGCAGCCGTGACCACGAGCAATTATCCTGGTTCAGCAGCTGCCTAAAGAGGTCGGGAGGAGAGACTTTGGTGTGTGCTTGGCATGCACTAAAGTTGTTCTGCTGTCCTAGCCCCACACAGGGAAAAAGCAGAAGGTAAAAAGCTGAAGTTCCCCGTGGCTGTTAGCATAAACATATGCACACGGACATGCTTCATGCTTGGTAACTTATATCCCTGCTGCCCTCTTTCAAATGATCTGTGTAATACTCAAAATGAGATAACAGTAAATAAAATGCTCAGCCTATTTTGCAACTGTCAATAAACAAACGTCTCCATTTTATGTTATGTGCACACGTTTGGTTATCAGATGTTTCCTGCAGTCCTGGTGCTTGATGCTTTGTACACCTCTCCTTTTGGGATGAGCACATATGAATTTTCTCTCTTAATTCCAAATTGCATTGCTTAAGCTAGTTTAGTCATTGTAAGAGTGGCCATTACTTCATTAATGTGTGAAAAGAAAGATTCAACTCACTGTACTTTTTCTGGTCACAAGTATGTTGAGGGCAGGTGACTTTATTCCTACACATAAAATTTGAATATACTGTCTTCTTTATGCTCAAAACGTTACACTTCTTCCTTAGTTGACTTACTGTGAGAACAACCTCTAGAGCTGTCTCTTTGACATAAAAGAGAAACTGAAAATGTTGTCCAACTTACTTACGTTATATTGAATTCCATCAGATTTTATTGGTGTCCTTTCATTTTTCAGTTTTCAGGAAAGTGGTTCATTTAAAATTTAATTTTAAGATATGTTTTCTTGATGTTGGTTCAGTATTGCAGCCTGTTCTATTTGAAGTATGCCTCTGGTATATGGCCCAATACATCATGCTGTCAAACTGAGAGGGGAGAGGATGTTTGGAGATTCAAGAAGAGGTACAGGCCCATCTGTACATTTTCATATTTGTTTGGGCTTTCGTTCTTATCAGCCATTCAATTTCCAATGCCAGTTTTGGTTTTTTCGTTCTTGAAGTTGAGCAAACACATCAATATGTGTGATTCTAATGTATTTTGAAACAGAATTGGTGTATTTGTTTGCTAGTATATTCTAGGAAAATTGCATAGGCATTGGATAATAAAAACAACTGATTTTGCCTCTGGGCATCCCATTTTATTTACAGGAAGAAGGGGAATTGTGATGTGTGAATGAAGGGCACTCTATTTGTGTGAACTGTTTCCTTTTTTAGTCTTTCAGTCTGGTGTTTCCCTGCTATTTTCTTTCTCTCAGGCATTTATATATGGCCAGTTTAACAGCTTCCTTCTCAGTGTCTGAGGTTTTGCACATTCTTTTTTGTGCTTGCTCTTGTATTTCCTATTAAAAGAAGCTTCTCTCTGTTTCTAGATAGTTTTGCAGCTTTGCTTGAACTGCAAGGTCACAAATCCTGTACATTGAGGTGAACTGTAACTTTGTGTTTAACCTAGGTCCAGGCTTTACTTTGTTTGCTTTTAAACATGGTTCATGCTTTGCCTTCAAAGTAAAGTCTTGCTGGCTGTTTCTCTGCAAGTACACCATGTTCCTTTGTATTTGCTGTTGGTGTGGATGTAGGCTACAACTAACACAGTAAGAAGAAAGGTTTTTATCAGTATTTATATAAGGTGTGTGGTTTATTTTTCCACACTGGATGTATTGTTAAATAATAACTGCTATTGCTCAGTGCTGCTTCTAGGTACGTTCATAAGAGAACACACATCACTTGAAAGACCGAGTGAGGTTTTTTCCCTAAACTGTTGCATGAAGAGTATTGTTCAGTATATAATGTATTAGACTGTATTGTGTTCCCTAAATGGAAAGAGAGATATATATGATACTCTGGTGACATGTATATAATTAGTTCTGGGAATGCAAGAGTGAGTTATGGTTTGTGGTAAACTGTGTATTAAAAGATGTTTGTGTTATTTTCTTAAACAGATGTAGAATGCTTTAACCAAATTGAAGTAGTTCTGGAAGTGCATTTTTCCTTCCTTTGGGTAGAACAGCCAGCACTTGAGGGCAGAAGGGAGCAGGTACAAGTTACTTTAGCACAGCACAAGAAACATTGATTGCTCCTGCATATTATCTATAGCTTAGGTTTTGTTTTGCCTCATACTTGGCTTGATGTGGAGGGCTTTGGGACTGCCTTCCTGCTTTGCTGGCTAGCTCCTCCCCACAGGATGTGTCTGGCTTTGCCACCAGCTGGAAAGTCTGTGAGGAGGAGGGATGTGCAATTCCAAGTTGGTTCACAACTGCTTAAAAGGAGAGGTAAATGCTGAAAAAGCCAGGGCTGCCTCCTGTCTGGCTGTGCGAAATGAGGCCAGATGGGTATTTCAGTCAAATAGAACACGTCCCTCAGAGTGATTTAAAGCACAGTCTGAAGCTGAATGCGCAGGGTAGAGAAGAGGTTTGTAATGAGCAGATTATTTCATCCAGCATCTGCAAGAGTTGGGGTGTCTCACTCTTCTGTGTTATTTTGTTTTGTCTTTAAGGAAGGTGACTTTAAAGTATGGCACCGTGCTTCCTGTCCTGCTGGTGCCGGCTGCCGGTTGCCATGGTAATAAAAGACCTGCCCAGCCGAGGCAACGCTCCATTGCTCCGTCCTCCATCGCTGTGTCTTCCCTGGGAATTGGCTGCAGCTGCAGAGACGTCTTTCCCTGCTGGGGAGCTGAGCTGCCTTTGCCTTTCTCTCATGGGTGATTGAAATGTACTGACCCTACCTGATGTGATTGGGGATTATAAGATGAGGATGTTTATTTTTAGCCTGAAAGGGTATCATGGCATATTGAAATACATCTCTGCTCTCATGGAAAAACACATTCCTGGAGTAGTGTGTTTCTTCTGCTTATCAGGGATGCTTTCCCCTCATCTGTCCCTATGTCAGAGTACAAGTACCACACTGGACTTTCATAGCTGGACCAATCAATTCCTGTATTTACCGTTGTTCTCTTGCTTTGTAAGTTACATTTCAGTACTCCATGAGCAATTATAAAGACAGTTCTTACATAAGCCACTTTAATTGAGCTTATTGACTTAAATATTCCTTTCTGAACTCATTTGCTGCTCTTTGACTCCAGTGACTTCAGCAGCATTTCTGATGCACAGGATAGTAAGGGAGGTTCACATCTGAATGCCCAAGTACTGCAGTGAGGGCAGCAGCTGGGAGCACTCCCATGCATGTTGCTGTTTTTGTGATGTGGCCTTTCCATCAGAAGATAATCTTGGTTCACACATGATTCACACATCCACTGGTTAGAAGGGAAACTGATAGCTCCTTCTGTCTACAGACAAAACATATCCTAAGTTTCAAAGCTGTTACTTTCTCTCACTCTCTGTGCATATAGCAATGTTATACCATGAAGTTTGTAGACCATATTTTTATAACTTTTTAACCTCATTTCATCTGCTCTGGGGATTGCCACAGTATATAAAGAAAACAATGAAGGGAATCTTCAGTAGGGTTTGTTTGAAAAGCCTTTATAATAGTTGATTTAAAATCTTTGCCTCTGTGTGGATAAAATGTAATTAAAGTAAGAGATGCATAGTAAATGACACTAATTCAGAAAATACATTAGGTATATATCAGCAAAGTTTTTATTTCTGAAAGTTATAATTCTGTAAAAATATGGAAAAGGAATGGAACTAGAAGCCTGGTTGCATTGTAAGTAGTGCAGAAGTATTTCAGTAACTCTAGTACTAATGAGCAGAACATATTTTTTTTCTTTTCGTTTTTTTCGAATGGCATTAGTATTCCAAACAGCAAAATCCCTGGCTGGAGAATTGTAGAAATGATGATTGCTCATTAGCAAATAGAATACAGATGTTCTGTTCAGTTTGCCTGAGTGCTTCACATAAACACCTTGGGGAGTAACTGGCACAGAGTACAAAACTTGATAGCTTAACAGTGTGCTAAACACTTTGGGGCTGGCAATGGAAGCGGAAGCATACCATGTAATTTTGTAAAATTTCATGTGATTTTTAATTATTTGTAGTGTTTGTGTAATGCGACAACCTTCGTGTGGGAAGTGCAGGGGGAGAGGTGTTTCTACAGGCCTGTAATGAACAGCAGAAACTAGAGTTGGGTCAACTCTTTGGAGTCTGTTCATGTGTTTTCGGTTGGCTTCCTACCTTTAGCTTACAGAGGAACAAATTTCTATCCTCCCTTGACATCTGTGAATCTCGTATCAGTTGTACATTTTTGTATTTGCCTGACCAGTTGCTCAGAATTTCTTGGCCTCTGAGACAGCATCTTTTTGGCTTTTTCTCATACATCTCTGTGTCTCCACTCCATTTCTTTTGTTCTTCCATCCTCACCCCCACAACAATAATCCCAACAATGTTTTTTTCATTGTAATTAATGTTTAATTGTATACGTGCAGCAACTGTTTTTGAGGCTATATTAAATGAAGACTGGATTAATAAGGCACCATTAGGAGCTCACTGATAGTTGTGTGTTAGTGGCTGTGGGGTTTTGCATCCCATCGTGATGTTACTAAAAGCAGTTTTCTGCCAGTGCCAGAGGTGCTTAAGGAACAGCTGAAAGGGGAGATGCCCCATCTCTTCTGAAGGAGCCAAGTGTGTTAAGCTTCTCTGTGTCCCTTGCTCCTGGTCTCTGGTCCATGCAGGATTTTTTGAGAGAGTTCCCTTTGAGTGAAGATTCAGGAATTGTTTGGTTTTTAAAACCCATTTTAGGAATTATGAATCTTATTCATGCAATTGGGTGGACTTCAAAATAAAAGGCCTTCGTAGCTGTGATGTTAATTTGACCTCTTGCCATGATGTGCATTTGTGTTGCACTTATTTAGTTGCCAGAGCCAGCCTGGAAAGAAGCTGAATGAATTTTGAAAGTTTCAAAATGCATTTATTTTATTAAAGAACATGTTGAGTCCAGTGGATTCTTTTGGGTTGTTTTGATTGGTTGGTTGGTTGGTTGGTTTGGGGTTGGGGTTGTTTTGCTGGTTTTGTTGGGAATTTTTTGTGTTAGTTTTGTTCGTTTTTTTTACATTGAGTAAGAAGTCTTTAAAATTGCTGCCATGAAGGCGCGGAGCAGCAAAATTAGCTTGAAAGCACTACCAATTTCAGACTGCAGCTGAACTACCATAAGCCAGATTGCCTGCTGCAGCTATGCTGCAAAAATATTATGCATTAATACATCCTTGGCAAGCAGTTATTAAAATTATTTTTTTAGGGCTTATTAGACGATTTAAAGTAGCTTTTCCACCTTAGTGGAAAAGTCCTCAAAGTATTGAACAATGTCAGCAGTGGAAATTGATCACATGATACAAATGAGAAGATGGTATTGGGTACCCAGAGAGCTGGTTACAGCTTCAGGGTTTGTTCTTGTGAGCCTCTATTTCTCCTTTTAAGAAAATACTCTAAAGTAAATGGAACTTACTTACATTAGATTGTCTGCTGAGTTGAAAACAATCTGTCTGAATGTAAAAAACCATGGTAGATATCAAAGTTATACCACTTCTAGAGGCAGAATCAAATTAAAGTGAATTGAGACAAGTTGCATCAGCATGAAGTGACACTGTCTATAAAGAGTACTTTGCATTTGTATCTTTTTACAGTCATAATTGAGAGAAGAATACTTGGCAACTTCACTTACAAAGCTCTTGTTTGCTTCCTCCTCTTGCCCTAAAGCAAACAAAATAGTCAGGCTCATAGTTTGGAGTTTATTGAATGAACCCAAATCACTAATGTACTGTTTAGTTGTAGTGGCAGCAAGGCAAATAGATGTAAAAATAATAGCCACACAAAAAGACAAAAATCTTGGCCCACTGGTAAGCATTTGGAAACTCAGTTAAAACGTTCATCAATAATTTGAGCTGCAGGATAAAGGCATGTAGGAGGATGCAAGCTGAAAGTAAAATGCCTCAGCTGTGAGATTTGTAAGAATACTTGTGATAAAAATTTCAATTCTAGTGTTATCTCTTCCTTTCTGTTTCAGTGAACCTTCAATAAGTATTGAAAATCACATTAACAAATAGTAAGGGTGTGAAGGAAAGCATGTTAAAGAAGAAAATTAATGACTGGGTTAGCTTGATGACAAAGGCACTGTCCTGTGTTGCAAAGAAGGTATATCCAAGGCAGATGTTAGTGGGGACATAAGGTTTCATATTCAATCACATTTCAAAAATCTAAGAAATTGTAGACTAGTGGCCAGCTGGAGCAGTTATTGTCAGCCAAGACACATGTAGTAAGAGGCAGTCTTTACCTCAAAAAGCTTGCAGAGTGAGTACACCAGCCAGGCAGCCCATTCAAAGGAGAAGAATTAAGCTTCATCCCTTTGGGAGAGAGGTTGAAACACATCACCTGAAACCACAGTGTCTGCTTGGAAATAGGATGTGAATTTGAGGCTGTACTACTCCCACATTTTTTCTGGCACAGGTTTACATGTAGTCCTGTTGGTCTTTGATGGACCTAGATACTGGTGAAGAATAATTGTTCCCATATATCTTACTATAGGGTTCATCCTTCAATAGGGATACAGGATTTAACAGAGAGTGTCCAGATGGATTGAGCCTTCCCATCACGGCTTGGAGGTCTGACGTACCTTACTTTGAAATTGATAAATGGAGTGGTGGAGAATTGTTGCTGTGATATGAATTATTTCCACTGTTATTAAATAATAAACATGACCACAGCGACCTACTCACTCTCTAAACTGAATTCCTTCTGTGCTTTAATCTTGGTAATGGCTTCATATTTGAAGTACAAAATGTCATGGGTGAGCTGTGGGCTTCTGAAGACAGGGGCAGCAGAAGGAAGTTGGTAGATTGATACCATATCATGTGTACCATAAAGTAAGGTAGTAAAAAGCCTCAGGAAATTATATTTCTTAAGTAATGCAATCAGAATTGCTCTTAGACAGGGAAGATTGTTTTGTATTTACTAGCTGTGTTTACTGCATTTTCTAATGTGCCTAAGGAAACTTCAGGAAGTGGAAAATGGAGTTCTAGACCCGAATCCGTACAGTTACTTTTAGGAATAACAGCAAAAATGAGTGAGCTTGATTTGCTACACAGCAGATGCCAGGATTATATGATGTGGAAGGAATTTTTTACTTTTAAACCCTTTCAGTGTGATGACATGCAGGGGAGAGGAAGGAGGGGCTGACATAAGTGCCCTTATGTTTTTTTAACCTCTTCGGTGCTCTAAATCCAGAGATAGCAGTTGATTCATGTAAGCAGAGCCTGTCTGCATAGGTGGACTCTACCAAAACAATAATTAAATATAGTGTATGTTTCTGGATTAGAGCTAAATGGGAACAGAAAATAATACTAATTACTCTGTGGTTTAAAGCCACACTGCTATAAACGAAAATGCAACAAGCAGAGAGAACTGAGTTTGCATGAAAATAGATGAAAAGTACAGTGTGTCTTTTTTTGTTTTTATGTATTATTTAAAACAAGTTTAGCAGACTATAAAGCTTTTGATTATAGTCAGCTTGTAAGTGTGTTCTGCTACCTTGTGCAGCATCTCAAAATAAAATGGACCAGCAGTTGTTTACAAAAGCTAAAGACTTTCCAAGACAAAGCTCATGGGAGGAGCAGATGGTATTTGGGCATTGTGTTGTGGTCTTGCAATCCACTCAGTGCCATGTTGGGTGATTCACAGAGTTCCATTTCCTAGTGAGCAGCTTCATCAAGAGAAGAAACATTTGAATCAACTTTTTTGTCTTTTTTGCTGTCTTCAGTAAATGCCATTGACTGCTGCTATATTTAAAAAAAGTGACAAGAGTGTATCATAGCCTTTATTGAAATGAACCTGTGTTCTTTGCAAGCAATGATCCTTCTGTTCAGGAGAGATTTTCCATGTTAGCTGTAATAAGGTGAGGAAGCTATGCAGGTAAGGTTCAGCCCCAGGTGTTTGGGGTGGGATCACAGACAGAGGATTGTCAGTGGCCTGTGGAGTGCAGACAGCCCAGGTGTGCTCCTGAAGGGCAGCATCCTGCCTTGGCACCACGTCACTCCAGGATCTGCTTCATTGTGCAACTAAAACTCCTGCAGAGGGAGAAGTGTTGCCATTGCCCTGCAGGCAGGCTGCTGCCCCCACCACCTCCCCTTCCCACACTGCGTGTTCGGGGGCTTGACGGTTTCAGTTGGACAGGAGGGGAATGTCTTCTTCACTAATTTAAAGGGGGTGAAAATACATTCTTGCCAAGGGGAGAGAAAGGGGAGGAGGGTGGTGGGATGCAGGGAAGGGGGGACAGTGTGAAACCTCACATGTCAAGATCTTTGTGTTGTTTCCCTTTTAGGCGGTAATAAATCTAAGGATGACTTAATATGCAAAACCTGTTGAACCTGTTGGCAAGAACAGAGCCCCATATCCTCATTGCAGAGGGTTTGTTTGTTGCTACCAACTGCATTTCAATTGCCTAGTGATAGTGTTTGCTTTCTTGGAATTTGCTTTCTGGTGCAATGTTCCAGCAGTCCTGACAGCAGCCCTACAGAGGTGGAGTTGCTGTGGGCCAAGGTATGGTGGGGCTGCAGGCATGCCAGGAGCCCAGCCCTGCTGCCAGGAGGGTAACAGCAGAGGAGTGTCATGGCTTCAAAGGGGTTGAATGTGAGAAACAGGGGGAAACTGCAATCTCTTCCTACTCTCACTGGCAGGCACGGTTGGCGTTAAACCCATTGCTTTTATAGGAACAGGCTGACCTACTTATTAAGGCATTGTATTTCAGTGTTCAGCTATGGCTGTCTGCCCCAGCAGGGTTGTGTTTCCAACCCTGCTGAAACTCAGCCCCCAGCCATGGGAAGTCTTGGACAAGGCATGTTTGTGTGTCTGTCCGGTGTGAGGAGCTCTGGTACCATAGCAAGGGGCACCACATCTTATCCCTGTGGAAAAAGGGAAAAAGCCTGCTGAGAGAACTGATATATGCCCAAGAAGAACAAGAAAATAGAAAGAAAATTGGAAGGATGGTATTTAAATGTTATTAAAAGTTTTGACCAGAAATGTGTACCCCACCAGAAACGTGCATTCTGTGGGGTAGAATAATGGCAAACCACTTGTGGCAATAGCTGTGGGTGTGCTTGGGGTATCCTAAAGGAACACTGCTTTGCCAGCTTGTGAAATTCAGAGGTGATTATAATTGGCTGCCCTTCCCTGGCCCCATTGATAAAGCACAGGGAAGGGTTGGTTTGAGAAGAACAGATGCAAATGAGCAAGGTGTGAAACCACCAAACATCTCTGTGGAATCAGGGAGGAGCTCCCTCTGCATTTGGTCAGCTGGTGGCTCTGTGTTATGTCAGATTTATGCATCTCATGTCAAGGAGATGATGGCATCAGCCATCATGGGAAGCAGTCCTGCAGCTCTTTCCAGCCAGGGGCTTTGGACTATTACAGCAAATCCAGATTTCTGTGAGCAGGTGTCAAAAGTGTGGTGCTAAATAAGTTGAGACAGAACTATGAAATGTCCTTTCTGTGTCAGACCATTCCTTCTGCCTCTGCTCTGGGGGCTTTTCATTTTTTCAGAGCTGCTGGGTGTCATGTTGCTACAACAGCAAGAAGTATCTGCTCCATCCATCTGTAACAGTGAACTTAGACTCTCTCTGCTGCTCTGACTGGAATATATACACTTACATGGCTTTAAAATAAAAAACAGATTTGTTGCTCTGACAGGACGTCCCCAGCTGATTTAAAAGAATTTTTTCTGCTGTTTTTATCGAGGCTCTTATGAATATATCTGTTAAGTTTCCGTCCTGGAAAATTGAAATAGTTGTCCGAATAGTCAAAGCTTTCTGAGAGATTTCCTCCAGTTTTGCCCCTGAAAAGCTGTGATGTCCTTCAGTATTTGCCATGTAGGCTTGGCTTTAAGAACCACGGAAGGAGAAGTTCATGTAGACATGCTCAGCCAGAGTGTTAACACAGATTTTGGAAAATTCACTTTTCTGCCTTTTGTGTTTTTTTCTAGTACCTTGTACTTACATGCATTCTCTTTTTCTTTGATATATACCCTTGTCAAGCTACTTAATCTAAAAGTTTTGAAAAAAAAGAGAGAGTTTCTATGTTTAAATTCTTGAGAGGCAGTCTGCTATCATAATGATAGAGCTGTAGGATTATTACCCAGAGATACAAAATGACAGACATCATAGTTAATACTCATCAGCATCCTTTCTAGAAATCTCAAACAGTCCCATCAGTAAAAAGCCTAAGCAAGCTGTGCTGCATTATCCTGATTGAGGGCCAGATCATATTTGATGTTGCTGGCTGACATGAGTAGAAAATAAAGTTTTCCCACTTCTAAAACTAACTCTATAAATAAGCTCTTTGTTACATTGCAAATGCATCCTCACACTTCTGTTAAAATACCCAGTAGTGACATGAAAACCAACCTCAAACATGTTCCCAGATACTTTGCCTTGAAACTAAAAGAATCTCTGGTAAAGGAAGATGTAGCTCAGTGCATACACAGCACTAGTTTGTGGATTTATGAATTCCAGGTCTTTACCAACCAGTATCAGGTCTAGCAACACTGATTTTTAATCAGGCATAATTACCACTCTTAGTCATCTTTAAACAAGTGACTAATGACTTCTCCCCAGCCATTTTAAGGCTTTACACTATTTTCCATAACTGTATTATAGTTGTACAATGTACCACTTGTTGTTTTTTTTTTTTTACTCTAAGGAGTCCTGTAACTATCAGATCTGTAACTCTAGTATTTCACTGACAATTTTGCATAAAATAGAAACATCTTCATTGATATATTTCCAGAGGAATCATATTTGTGGCTTTTATAACAAAAGCCTTACAATTCTATAGAATATGCCATTAGCATGTTTGTTATACTGGATGAAATAATTGTACCAGATTTATGAATAATTATCTCTAAATCAGGGCATCAGGTATTTTTAAGGGCAAGAGGACCGCTATGATGTTTTCAGTTCTGTTCCTGATTACGTGCAGGGCAGCTGTTTGCTGTAAATGATGGCACTAAAATGAAAAATAAATCAAAGTTTTTTTTCTTTTTGCATTTGCTTTTCTGGAGGTTTGCAACCCTTATCCTTTGAGATTTCCCTACACCCTGCTGTAGACAGGAAGGAGAGAAGCAGGGAGATGTGGACTAGGAAAGGAAATCTTCAATAGGCACACTGGGAAGCTTAACAACTGCTCACCTTGTGGCTGTGCCAGGGAGGAGATGTGTGCATTTGGAGGGCCTGTACAGAGGGGTAGTGGGGTAGTGGGTCCATGTGGCACACCCAGGAGAGGGCAGGCACTCATTAAATACGAGTGCACAGAGATGGGAAAGGGGCAAGGCAAACATGTTCTCTCTGGTTTGGTTTGTTGTAATCGATCTGATTACCCAACGTTATTAAGATTCATTAGCCCAGACAGCCTGTGTTTTGCTCTCAACAGACACTCAGATCTGATGCACAGATCATGGTAGTAAATTGATTTTGCACTGGCAAAAAACTGTGTGCTATACATATATGAAGTAGAACCTCTGAAAGGCCAGAGAGGTGCCTTTGTGTTGCACTGGCAAGGATTGCAGAAATTGTTGCTTAAAATCAGTAAAACAGCTCTCTCTAGAGTTTGTTGAGATTTTGGAGTACAAAATGAAATGTGCTGCTTTTTCTCTATTTGGTTGTAAGCACAAAGTTGAAAAGTTGACTAAACACTTAATGAAAGCAAGCTCCATGTTTCTTCTTGGCAGCTTTTGCCCTGCCACCCACTTGGCGGGAGCAAGGACTGTTCCTTCCCACCAGAGACACAGCTGCCTGGTATCAGGAGCTGCATTTGATGGGCTGCAAACAGATGAGATCTAGCATCAATTAAAATGGGTTTTCTTCTCCAGCCTCATTGTATGCCCGTGAGAATTGTGCAGAACATGCTTATGATTGTTGTTAATGAAAGCACTAGTCCTTTACGAAACTGTCCTGAGCTATAGCTAAGCTGCCCAGCTGTTCCAGCCCGGAGCTGAGCCCTGCAGGATGATGGTACCCTCATCCTCTTCCATGGATGCTACTCATTCTCTGACATATATATACATATAAGTGTTTTCCTGGATTACACAGCCAGGTCTTACTGTTTTCTGGATAAAGCTTCATTTCTTTTTTTTTTTCTTTTTTTTTTTTTTTTAATTTTTTGATGTTCCACAACTTATTTTAGGCATGGCCTGTATGCATGATCAAAGCTTGTTCAAGCATAAAGAGAAGGGGATGAGAGCTTCTTAGCTTACCCACTCTGTTTTGTGGAGTGAATACACTTTACCCCTTTCAGCTGATGAGCTGAAAGAGTCTGCAAAAGAGTTCTGATTGTATTCTGCCCATTTCTTATTCCTTTGGTAACTTTACCTGTCAGCTAGTGGCCACTCAGAATTCAAGGAGTTTGAAAAGGATCATTCATAGCAAATCAGAGGTTGGCAGAAGTGGAATCCTGTGTGTCTCCTTCATTTTAATTAAATTAATTTTAATTAAATTAATCAAAATGTAATAGATAATAGTAAAAAGTTGTTTCAACCATTTTGGCTAGAAAGGAGCTGCATGATAGCAGTTTGGCAAGTTAGAAGCATCGAAGGGGGCCTGTAAATGTGACTTAGCAGCAATGTCTTGTCTTAGTGCTTGCTCTGTTGACTCTCAAATGAATTACTCTCTCACCACATTTTAGTTCCTAATATTTTGTATTTCCTCTGCTTTTGAAATGTGTAAGTAAAAATGCCCGTGATGACAATATTGAATTTACATGTTTGCTAGTATATAGTATAGATGGTGCCAAGTTAGCAAAGTGCTTAGTGGAATATCTGACATGCATATGCAACTGAATTCAAGGAAAATGTGAATGAAAACAAGTTTGATAAGTTTTTTCAGGTTTGCAGCATATCTTCCACAAAATCTCTTCTGTGAAGAATGGAAGTAAGAAACAACAACAACAACAACAAAAAGATAATTAGGAAGCAGTGTTTAGTCTAAACAAATGGAGTTGCAGTTCTTCTAAATAATTCCTGGTTTTATGTGTGTTGTTTAAGCTAAGATAAAGCCCCAGCCTAAGGCTGACTAATTTCATTGTAAAGTCTCTTCAGTGTTCAGCCTGTGTTCACCATGTTGCTTTAACCAGAAGCTTTCACTAAAACAGACCAGTGTGGTTTCACAATATTGACTGTTGTAATTTGAAAGTAATTCTGCTACCCCATGGGTTATCTTGGAGACATCTGCAGTGAGACTTCCAGGATCTTCAAAGCCTATTTTTGTTTTCATACTTCATGAAAATAATCCTTCAAAAATGGCATTGATATTTTCTGCACTGCCTTACATTTGACCTGAGTTTCATCCCTCAGCCCACTTGAGAAGCTCTCTGGCAAAAAAAAGTCAAAAGGCCCTAAATGCTAGATTCCTGCTATTCTGTCATTTCCTTTATTTGAAAATGAAAGAGGTTTAAAAGGAGTATTGCAGGAAGAGTGGAACAAGTTTCTCAGATGATGGCAGTGTTACTGTCTTCCTCCATTGATTTCCTTCAGAGAAGCAGAAGAGCACCTTGTTCCAGCCATGTTGAGCATCACTCCCTGTGGAGAGTGCTCAGTCATCCACAGAACTGGAGAAGTCCTTAGCACCTCTATGTACTTGTCAGACATCATCCTGGTGCTTCTGCAGGTTTATGTAGTTAAGCCTTTGTGGAAATAGGCTTTCACTGGCATAGTTTCTTCGTGACTGTGTTTTGTGCTCTTTCCCTCTCTATCATAGATTTGCAGAGAGCTTACCTGCCCTAGAGAAGCAATTTGGACGGCAGCTTCCAAAGGGTCCTTTCCCCTGGGTCACATTGTGAGCAGTAGCACACTGTAAATACTTCTGAAACTCCACATGCCGACTTTCTGCTTTGTTTCAGCTCCTGTTAGAAGACTTTACTAGAAGTGTTCTGATTGCCAGTCTTGTCTTCAGTTGCCGTATCTTTAAACTTATCTTTAAACTTAATCGTTCTTCTACCTTGCTTTTTACCCCGGCACCCCATGCTTACCTCATATTGATAGTCTTACTTCCTCTCTGCCTTTGTTTAGCATAAATGAGCAAGCCAAGCTCTCTGCTTTCTGTTGTAAAGTCAGTTTCCATGTTGGTTCGGTTGTCTAGCTTCTTTTTTTAGGGTTTTATGGTTTTATTTTCAAAGAGTGCATCTTCCCTGCTTTTCTCCGGATACAGGTTTGATCTAGGTCTTGGTGCAGTGACTTGCAAAAACTGCAGCTTTCCCCAGACTGAGGTATAGAGTTCCTCAGTCCAATCTGTTTTCCAGAAGTTCCACAGGAAGCATTGAGTTCATCACAACTTGCTCTTTCAAAATAATAGGTCTTAAACAAAAGTAGGCTTGCTGTTATCCATTCCACTGAATCTAAACTGAATCACTTCATGGTTGCCTGTTCCAAAGTCATCCTCATTATTTAACATAAAGAGCAGAATAGAATCTATTCTTGTTCATTCAGCAACATGGATAAAGAAACTTGTCAGCTGTCACATCCAGGAATAACTGGTCTTACCATGGTTAATAGCATTTGTTCTCCAATCTGCACTGTGAAGTTAGTCTCCCTTCTTGACGTAATTCCCATTTCTTTAATGATGCAGAGCTCTATCCAGATCTATATCTGGTGTAAGAAGTCAAGAGCAGACCCAGAGTCTCTTTCTTAGAAATCTTCTTTGACCATCTGTCCACAACATTTCCAAACATTTTCTTTTTTATTCTATTTCTGAAGTCTGCTCTTTCTTTATTGCATAGCAGTATCCTACAATATACAATCTGTATTTTCTTTGAAAAGCACAGACCTTTTGACACCTGTTTCACTAATAATTCTGTTCCACCCCATTTGTGAATTTTCCTGTAATAGCACTAGTGCTTTGAGTTCATCTTCCATTATGGCAGTCTGCCTGTGTTATTAGCACACAACTATTTTAGCTGCTGGAGTTTTTGTTCATCTTTTCTGTTCTTACGTTGGTTTTAGACTGCATTTGGCCCTTATGCTATATACACTGCTTTCATTGGCAGTGTCACATGCCTGACCTTTTTCTCATCATTAGCAGCAACTTTTTTTTTTTTTTTCAAATCCCTGAAATACCCTTCTCACAATTGTTTTCATGTCTATCTGATATTTGCTCCTTTGCAAATATCCTGAAACCAGTGGGGAATTTATGTTCACCTCCCCAGGTCTTCCCTCGCTTTGTTCTTGGCGTGGATTGTGCCATGGTCATTCCAACAGTTGGAATATTTGGGTGAAGCCCTCCTGAAGACTCATCTTGTGGTGAAAGTACCCAGAAGCCACCTTTTCCTGCAGAAGTGCAGGAAACTGTAGTGGTTGAGGGAGGCAGGGGGACTGAAGACATTTCCTCAAGGGTCACTCAGGCTAAGGGAAATGCATCGGGTCTTTTCCAGCTGCCACGTCCTGTGCTTGCTGGACTGAAAGAGGTACTTGGTTCTCAAGGCCTGGTGGACAAAAATATATTTTGAAATAGCAGTGAGAAGGAAATGAGTGCTTCGAAAAACACTGGTATGGGACAATATAGGGAATGGTTTATTTGGTATTAAATGGTCAGAGTTTTATAGAGGACTACCTCCTGGTCACAGTTTCTTAGAGGATTTCCTCTGCTGGCCATCCTCCCACTTTGCTGGAAGAGAAACCTATTGTTATCAGCAGGGACAGTACAAAAGCTTGAGCAATGATGACCTTGATGTCCCGGAGATAACACACATCTGCATAACTGGGTACAAAGAGCATGTGTGTTTATGTGTACGTGTATTCTTCAGTCAAAAAAAAATAAAGTTTGCAACCCGTAAGGCTGCAAGGAGTTACAGCCCTCATAATCAACGTCTTCCACTGTAGAAGCTGAAGCTGCAGCAATCAGTCAAGAAGATGGTTGAAATTCCTGATCATAAATTAGGTAAGTACATGATGGAACAGCAAATTGTTTCTCTCTTCTGTGCTAGCTCACTGGCCAGTGTTTTCTCTAGCTGATGTTCTCTGTTCGGTACTCCAAGCTGCACAGGCTGGATGGAGTCAAAAAACTTTAGTGTTGCCTTTGTGATTCGTAAAATTTTTTTTCATGTCCTTCTGCACTGAAAGTTAAGCTTGCCAGTAATGTGCATCAGAATGAAAAAACAATTTTAAAATAAAGGAACAAAACCAAAGCAAAAATCTCCACCCTGCTTTTAAGCAGAGTATATGCTATAATACATCATCTTTATATGTAAGATGTATATCTCATCTTCTGTAGTCAGGTGTCTCTTAAAATATTTTTATTTTGCCATAGTAAAATGACTATCAGTATTGTGATTCTGTCTTTTAACAGTTAAATGATCTCAGTCTTTATTCCTGAGATGAAAAGTTAGGATGCTTTGGTTTCCCACAGCTTTCTGAATAAGACATGAACCTCTTTGAGTTAGTGCATGTATAAGACCTACTGTAACTCTTTCTACTATCATTCTTTTTATTAAAGCTAGTATTTTTAACAAGAATACATTGTAACTGTATGTTTGGCTTACAGTTTTTCAGCTGATAAAATAGTATTGTTAGAGAATGGAAATCATATGTGTTGCTTCATGACAATACAAATGCAGCAAAATAGAGGAGCAGGAAGAAAGTTTCTGGTAGAAATGTTCTGTATTTTTTAAAATTAGACCTCTTATGATACTTGTGCCATAGCTTACTTGGCAGTGCCGGAAATGAACTTAAATAGGAAAAATTATTAGTTCATTTAGACCTGTGCCTTTCTTCTTCTGTGTCTCATACTAGATCTCTTTAAAGGAGTGTGAGATGCTCCACTGTGTCTTGGCATTACTAATGAAATTGCTTCCTCCTGGCCTCTATTGTATAGCTTCCAGATTTCTCATGCTTGGTCTTTCGTGCACTGTTGTTGAGATATGAATATAATTTCTTGTTTCTTCCCAAGATCTTGGTTCTAAATTCTGCTGGTTTACTGTACGCTTCCACAAGTATTCTGTTTATTTTAAGAGAACTTCTCAATCTTACTTAAATATTTCAGAAGTGGACTCAGTGGCATCCCACACCGAGGACTTTGACAGAGTTACAGTATTTACAATTCTCTTCAGGTATTTCTTTCTGTCTTGCACATTACCACTTTATTTTAACAGCTATATTCTTACTCCATCATTAAGCAAAATAAATTTTAAAAGATACAAAAGAAAAAAAAAAGCAAATGGGGGAAAAAACCTCCAATCTGTTCAATATTCTCTATGTTTGACCTGACTTATACCAAGGTTAACCATCATGATGTGGGAAGGGAAAAGACGCGTCTGTTAACAGAGAAGTTAAACGGGCAAGCTGCTGTTCGCTCTGTTCCACTTTAATAAGCCGAAGGTAAAGATGGAAGAGAGTGTTGCTTTTGCACATTTTACTACTGATGAAAATTGAAAATATCAAAGAATCAAACTAACAAAAAAATGTAGGAATGGACTGTGCTAGAAAGTGAGGCAGGGAGGGGATTAGAAGACTGATTTGTAGACAAGTAATAATCTGTACTTCTGCCTTTTGAGTACAGTGGCACTAGGTTTTAGGCATTCCATCTACACTAGGAACACATAAATGGGAAAAAGCAGTGGAGGATGCTGAGGCAGAAGTAGAATGGACCAAAAACTAGCATACTGAATGGTAAAGTGAAGTACTTCACAAAAATAGTTCTATTTTTGATGTAGTAACTTTAAATTAAAAGAAGATTTTATAAATTCCTTCCTGATGAGATAACACAGCAATGGTTGTAGTGTACAGATGGTGCAGTTTATTTACTAACTCCATTTTTTACGTCAGTTGGCTGTAACATTTTCTTAATACCTAAATATGCATCTTAAGTGCCTCTCTCTAGGCATTTGTGCTGGAAAATTCAGGCCATGGTTGCTTTGAACGGCTTTAGCTGCTATTTTCTTTAAAACCTTATGATATGGCTGTAAAGATAAATTTCCTTTTGCACAACCAAGAAGGCACTATGTTACCCTAATTTTTATTTAAAGGGAGGGGGATGGATTTGAAGGGTTTGATGAAACCAGGTTAAAGTTAAAAATAATATCAAAATAATACTAATTACTAGAAATCACTTTCTCTCTCTCTATAAAATGAACTCTGATCAGAGATCACAACATATAAAAGAACAGCTGTCAGATCTGGCTTTCTCAGGTACATGACTGATTTACTGATTTTAATTATTTTTTGTGAATTCTAGAATAGTCTGCTACCTGAGGGCTATCCTCTGTATTGCATGTATGGAATCTCATGCTGAATATTTCATGCCTACCATTTCACCATTTCACATGTCTGTGCAAGACAGATTCTGATGTATACAAGTAACATGCAAAGCAAAATTTGGCTCAAAGTACGTCTTGACTATATGCATAGATGTAATTCCAGAGTGATATTGTAAGTTAATTTTTCACTGAAAGAACTAGATGCTGTTTACAGATTTGGTGTTCACTGTTGAAGACTCTGCTGACAAGGGGCATGAATCTAAAATGCAGCAAACAGAATGCCATGAGGTTGGTGTCATCTTCATGAAAAGAAGTTCTGTGTTTGAGAGCAATGCTGGCCAAAACAGTGCGAGGGGAGGTGCTGCAGCTGTAGTAGAAATCCAGCCCCTTGATGCCTTTCATGCCTTACAAGATCTTGTAAGTGCTTAAGGCTTCTTCCAGGTCCTTTCTGGTACTTTGCAATGGACCCTTGGTGTGTGAGGGACCAAGCACTGAAACTTCAGACTGTAGCATGAAGTACCAATGTATAGCTGGACTGCAGTTGTTTGTTAGGAAGAGCTGTGGCTGCTGGCAATTTTTTTCATTATTTTCTTAACACTCTCCAATGTTGCCTGTTTGAGACTTCGACATACTCTTATTTCTTTGTACAACACCCTCGAACCTTCCTTTTCTTCATTGTTCCTTACTTCCCTCTTTCACAGGGGAGGCTGGACATCTGCTTTCCACTGACAAAAAATTAACAGTTCATGTATGCAGTCAGTTCACCATTTACTTGAATTAGCAAAAAAAGAAGCCAGAATGCATTCATTTAAATACTTAATTTCCTATATTCCAAAACTTTGTATGTAGTTATTTTTAACCTGGTTTCCTAGGGAAAGATGTTCCTGCAATCATGTTTCACTAACCACCCACTGTTAATAACTTCAGGAGCCTTTGTGTTGATCACAGACTTCAAGTAGGGCAGAGATCTCAGTTCTGAAATCCACAGCTTCACGAGCACAGGCCAGGTAGAAGGGACAGGATCCAGTTACCAGCTGGTGGGGATGCAGCAGTAAGCCAGGTCAGGCCTTACAGCTACAAATGGGAGCATCCACGTGGAAGAGACTTCAGAAAGATGGCAGTGGGGAAATGGCCATCAGCGTGGGGGCACTGGTGGGGACCAGCTGCCAAAGCCAGAAGAGCCAGTCCCAGCAAAGGTGCCCTTCAGTCCCATGCCTTTGGTGCTGCTCCTCGTGGCTACTTCTTGGCTCTTCTTGACACACTGCTCATGAGAACGCCTCCAGATTGTGGACAACAGTGCGGCAAAAGAATGTGCCAGCTTTTCAATCTGCCTCTTTGTGTGGGCTCAGACAGCTGGCCCTCGGCCCTTGTCTCACTTGTGCACCAGTCCCTTCTTTTTCTTTTTTCCTTGCAGTAGGAAAACCAAAAGCACATTTTCCTGGATGCTACTGACACCAGCATTCATGCATTGCCTCTAAGCTCTCTTACCTCTGCCAAGGCATTATGGAATGGCTGTCTAGTTTCTTCAAGAATGTACCAGCAGAAACAGAAACATAGCAGGCGTGGATGGGCTTGAGACACGGCTATGCTTTGGGAGATGGCTGCTGCAGATGCAGTCCTGTGTTGTGAGCAGCTCGTGTTTGTCTTATGTCATTGCAGAAACACTGTGGTACCGTTAGTGGTCCAAAGGCTAGGAATGCACCTTTCAACAGAAACTGGTTGCATCAATTTTACCTCAACTCACAGAGTTTATTACACAAACAAAACCCAAAGTCATCAGGAAATGTGCTTTTCCTGCTTTTCATAGTAGTGTCCTTTTATTATTTCAGCAGCAAAATTCGCATTATCCTACAGTGTCATCCACTGAACTAAAACAAAACAAAATTTAAGAGCAGCCAATAAATAAATGTTGAAGTTGGGTGTAGAAATTATGATACGCTAAATTCAGCGTTTAAAAATCTCTGGATTTTATGGTATGAAAAAGAAGGAAGAATTCTGGTGAATATTTTTTTTCTTTCTCAGGCTTCTTTGCTCTTTTGTCTTGCTTTTTAACATTAGATGGATTATTCCTCTTTAGTTTGAAAGCACACACTTGCTGTGTGGTGTGTGGATCCAGTCTTGCAACTTGGCACATATTTGGGAATGATGCTGTTGGGAAGTGGCACTTTCAGCATACATAATTGCAGCAGGAATTCAGCTTTTGAGGTATCTTCAGACTTGAAGATGAACATAAGTTGGTAACGCTGCTTTTTCTTTGGAAAATGTTGACCTGTCCAGAAGACACAGGCACCTTTTATACTAAGTCTGCTGCTGCTGCTTCAGCTTCAGTTTGACACCCACTACACTGTTCCTCTGTTTACTGTTTTATCAATTAAATAGTAGAGTAGTAGCCTTTAGAAGAGTGCTTGCAGCTATTCACAAAAAAGTAGTACATACTTAGACTAATAAAAAAGTCCCTTTTATTAATTCTGCAGTCAAGTGAATTTCTGTTTGGCTTAAGCAGATTTTGAAATCCGTCTACGTCACTTGTATTGTTAATATATTACAGGGCTTTATACCACATCACATTACTGGGAATAGTTTTGAAATATATAAAGATCAAAAATACAGATATTTTTAACAGTGGTAAATAATTTTCTGTCATAATAGCCAAAATAAAGTGCCACGAAGCTATTAGTAGTTAATAAATTTTTTTTGTATGTAATTTGGTATAAATACTGACAAGCTGAAACCCCCCCAACCCCAAACAACAAATGCATACTCATTAGTCATTCAGTTTAGCAGCGCAGAGGCAGCAGTCAGCTAGGGTGTGCGTTTTTATGTCTGCTTCAATTGCACACTTCATTTATTTGGACATGGCAGAGGCGGCTTTCTCTGTCACACGGCATCACTGCACGATTAGCAAGTTGCGCCCCAGGGCAGCTGGGACGCTTTGCTGGGGCAGATGTTCTTTTCAGCTTATTCAGTGGCCGTTGTGGGGTTGTTTACTGTTGTCATAGATACCTGCATTTCCATAGCAGCCGAGCTGTTGTGTGTGAAGCAAGTGAATATAGTTATAAAAGGATCATATTTTGTTCTGTCTCTATAACTTACCATCTGTCAGCTGACTTTTCATGATGGATTCAGAAACCAATTTAAGAATAACAGCAGCCAGCTGATCATTTTTGCTTATATTAAAGTGACAATGGACAAGAATGCAAATAAGTTGCTGCTTCAGTGAAATGCTAGTTTCTTTTTTTTTTTCTTAATTGCAGCAGTTTGCCTTCCAACACTTTCTCAAACTTTGCTGAAATCTTTCTTGACAAATAGAAATGACCAAGTGTCATCTTCTGTACTTGCTCAGGTATTCCTTGTGCTTTCCCACTCCTCAGCTGTCAGCTCATCCCTCTCTATTGCTTCCAAATTGTGATGTTGCACGTGCTTTCACAGATCCTTTGTAATGAAATCTAAATACTGTCCACAGAATTAAAGAGGGAATTGGTGAGGCTAACACAGCAAAGGTATCATGCACACACAGGCATAAGTATGGCTCAGTGACATAGATCACCACTCTGTTTAATAGTAACAATGGGATCACGTGCAAGCTTGGGGATAAATTTAATGTGTAGTCAGTGAGCCCTCTGAGTGGTGAACTCTCCTCCTTTCCACTCGGAGACGTGGTCAAACCTGTAGTTTAGCAATGGGGGTGAGAAGATTAGCCCAGTTGTAAATAATGTATTTATTGGTTGATTTTTCCAGATCCTGACATTGATGCTGCCACTGCCATGATGCTTTTGAATACTCCCCCTGAGATACAAGCAGGTTGTGAGTAGATATTTCTATAGCATATAGCAACGTAGACGTATAAAATTAATATTCTCTTTTATAAGTATACAGCATACCAGATAAAAAGGATGTAATAAAGAAATATAACTTCCCTTGTAGACCCTTGCACTTCCTTGACCCTTACATGAGTATAATTTTTGGTTCATACTACATTTGTTACATGAATAATATTAATCTGTGAACTCTAATGTAAAAGAGAGGTTATTGTTATTCATGACATACACTTAAATGAGTAACATACTATTATCCATAGTGATAGAAAGACCTGGGGCAACAGCCAGGAGAAAGGCAGGGGGAGAGAGAAAGAGAACAAGAGAGTGAAGGATACATGGCATATGGTTCTGTTTTCATTTTGTTTTGATTTGACTCCTATCGTGTAAGTTACCACAGCCATCTGGATACTTTCCATTCACTTGGGCACTGTTTCAGCTCCTTCCTTGCACACATCCTGCATGTTTTGGGTTTTTTTTCTCTGACTGATGCAAGGTGGTAGGCAGGTGACAAGGAGCAAAGAGACATCTCATTTCCTGCCAATACTGTCCTCCCTGTTCTGTGACCAGGCCTAAGGTTTTAATGCTGTGTATTAACAGAGCGGTGAAGAGGCCTTGACCCCCACTGTACTGGGCTGTGCAAATACTGCAGGAACCATCCTGCCCCACAGAGCTTGCAGTGAAGGTATTACAGGAATCCATAGTGGAGTAGAGCTGAACAAAACAGAGAATACAAGAAGACAAACATATCGCTAGTCAGCAAGCGTGGTAGTAATGCCAAGTGACAGGCAGCTCTGAAAAATAAAGGCAGAAGTTAAAATAGAAACCATTACCAAGACTGTCTAGCATCACTGCTATTGTTCTAGCCTGGGCAACCAACTCCAAATTCCAGGGGAAGCCTTGATTTGCACTTTGATACTCTGCCTGGGGAAGAGAGTCAATTACCATCAAAGCATTTCCCGTGCAGCTGAGGAAAGCTATTGTCAGCCTGCTTTGTGACCCTGCCAGAGGAATGCTTCTTGAGAAGCTTCTCTCAGGAGAGCATGATGTACCAAGGAACTGTTCCAGAAAGAGAAGAGTGGTCCTTGTCCTCCTCTCCTGAGCAGCTTTCAGGAACTGTGCATGGTAAAAGGGCAAGCAATCCCTGCTGTATGTAGGTAGGAAAATGGAAAGATTTATTGAGAAGAGGAGGTTATGCTTTGTAACTGATTAATTACCTTTCTGGTTTTAAATGACCATTTAAAATTCTACACTCATGTGTGAAACAGTGCTAATAATCACAAATGAATTCTAAAATCAGCTTTTGCTTTTCTATGAAAACTTGAAATGGTATCTGAAAAACATTAGTTACCATTTACCTCAATTCCACCATCCTTTAGTTTTCATTCAGAAAAACAAAAAGGCATAGTAAAAGAGTAAAATACTGTTATTAGGATTATTTTGTATTTGTATAGGTTTTACTGTATAGACTTATAAAACTGATTGTTCACATTGCTGCTAAAAGTTAGGAATATGCAATTATAGTTAGAGGGTTAATATCAGAAATCAGTTTCTGAATTATTAACACCCTGCAGTATATTCACAGACCAAACACTTATCAATTGTAACTAAAGGCAGAAGCTCAAAGTAGCCAGCTGTGTACAAGTTTCTACTGAAACCTGCAATCCAGCTGGCACCAGGAGTTAAAGCATGAAAGATACTGTGATATGCTAAAAGAGGGCATGTAGCAACATAGATTTAATACTTTTTGCTTCAGTTTATTGAAGTCATGTTTCATCAGGCTTTGTAGGTTTGTGTTTGAAAAGAAACAGCAATTGAAATACCTGTTTCCTTCAGAAGTTACAAATACTTGGGATTTTTATTAGTAGTCAGTTAATGAATATTAATTCCAAAATATTTGACTTGCACTGAAAACTGTATCTTGACCTGCAAGGCACTGAGTACTGTCTGGGCCATCTTGGGCAAGTTGCATCAAATTTATGGGCCTATTTCCCTCTTGTGAATCTAATTTGGAGAGAGGACAGAAGAAAACAGGATGGTGAACAAATGGTAGAGCTCACTTTAGAACTCATGGGTACTAAATCAGTGAAGTCCACGAGTTAGTTTTGTACAGTTGCTTTTTTGTACAAAAGATTTTCAGCACTTCAATTCTTACCAATGTCTTGAAAGTGAATATTGCTTGCTGTAACTCCAGCACAGTTTTCCCTGTTCCTAAAAGTGTGGCGTCCTGGGCATGTTACTGAGTCTTGCCAAACCATGATGTTTTGCCATGATTAAAATGGGAGATAGGTTTTGATGCTTTTGCAGTGTGTTTGAATTCCTGAAATTCAGGTCACTGGAAGCATGTAAGTAGCAACACCTTCTTAATTGGTGAGGTCATTTTGAACTTGGAGCCACTTGCTTTTCTGGAGGGACAAGTAAAGAAGGGACAGTGTTAGTGTATGGCTGCTACTGCTAGTGCTGTGGTCACAGGGATTATCCTGGAAATACTGATTTAATTCAAGAAGCTTCTCAGTGCTTCAAGTTCATGTATAGTCCTTTGCCTGTTGCTATATAATTTGTGAATTGCAGACAAATGCAAGTACATTGCTCAACATGAAGTTTAATACTGGAAACAGCTATTAAACAGTGCTCGCAGAAAGGGTTTGGGTAGAAACCAGGAAACTGAGAGTCTTCCCAGCTCTGACATCCACCTTCTGGTTTCAGTACTGCTCATCACTACTCAGTTGGTTGGGTTGTCTAGAATGTGGTGGCCTTCAGAAAACTTAGCAACAGTGGTTTTGTGAGTGGTTCTTTATAGGAGACTGTGGTAGAGATGTTTAAGCAGATATGAGCATGGAGTTTTGCTGGGTGCTTCTTAAAAATAGGTTTTCCGGGGTTGAAACCAGTGTCTCTCTGATTTGGAAGTCTTTGTTAATCTTTGTCTCAAAACATATAAAACCCAGACTAGATATATATATATATATTGTAAGTTTGGTGGGAGGAGAAGGAATTCCCTAAAGAGATATACTTTACCTCTATACTTCTAACATTGTACCACAATGAAATTCGCTTTTTAAACTAATGCAAGTGGATTGTGTATGAGCAAGATACATTACAGGGATGAAGACCAAAAAAATTGCCTTAATGACAGTCCAAATAGGATAAAATAGAACATGCTGTTTTGTTGGGACATTTTTATTGTACATGAAACTTGATAGATGTCTGTTTGTACTGCTTATGGACAAGTCACTTATTATAACTGAGACAGCTTCCAGCCTAACTTTGAGTACCAGAAAATAATAAATTATTGTGAGTAAAATGTTTCATAAAGCTAATTTTACTAACATTTTTGTATTAAAGCAAAAACTAGGAAAAGACATTTTCATAATGTTCAAACTTTCTATTGCTGGATTTTGGTTGGGATTTTGTTTTGTTTTGTTTTACTTTGATGTTTAATATTAAGCCATTAAAGAGATGAAATAAATTTGGAAAGAAAGCTTACTTTTAGGAAGTACTTTCTACTTCTTCCTCCGTACTTCTCATAATATTTTTAGAAAAAGTGTGAGTGTGATAGGATTATCAGGATACATTTGTCTCCCCCACGCCAATTTCTGTTTAGAATAAATGGCTTGTTGGATGCACCCTAGATTTGCAGTTTGTAAGGACTACAGAGTTTGGAATTTCTGAGCTATGAAATAGTCCTTGAGCCATAAAATAGTTGGGCAGTTGGGCAGATATCATCAAATTTGTGCCTGGGATAAGATAGCTGAATAAAGTTACACATCTGGCAGAAAACATTTGCTTTTGGCAACTTCTGATGTCCCATCCACTATAGATCATCAGCAGTTTCCTACTTTCAGTTCTTGTAGCCTGATCTAAAGAATTCTGCTAAACACTGTACTGAAAGAAAGCTTGGCAGAGAAGAGCTGAAGCTGACAGATATTAGCCAAAACTCAGTGCCTCTTGTCTATAATGATTTCTTCTGTGCTACAGAAGCTGGGTCAGGGAAGAGAGCCCTGAGATCAATGCATGTGCCATGTGATGACAGAAGCAGCAAAGAACCAGTCTGTCCCTACAGGATACACTCACACATTCCACTTCTTTAAAATTTATTTCTCATTAAATACTATTCATCCTTCCATGGTAAGTATTGGCTACCTAGAGCTAGACAGTTTAATGAAGTGTATGTTTATTTCCTAGATCACACAAAGAACATGTTTTTTACCCGGTTCATTATCTTTATTGGCAACACATTTCACTCCTTGCTTATACTTCATTTAACTTTCACATGCCAACATTTAACCAAGAAGTTAGTTTCCTTTTCTAGTGAGCTTTTGGGGTGTCAGTGTGTCTGGTGACTATGCATTACTTCCTCCTTCTTTTGCATTTCAATTTTACCAAATTGCTACATTGTTGGTTAGACAATCACATCTTCAGGGAAGGACCCAGTCTGACATGGTTTTCTGACACTGTTGTGAAGATCTTGGATGAGGTGTTTATCTCAGCCAGAATGGAGCTTGCTTCACTTGTACATACCTGCAAGTAAGAGATCAGGGATGCAGTCTGTTGAGAGATGTGATGAAAGAAGTCCATAGTTGGAATAATCTACTCAGCTAATGTGCACACAAGAGCGTGCTCTGGATTAAAATAGTCCAACACTGGCTGTGGAGTGATCATGTAGCCCTCTACTTACTTTCCACCTACAGACCCTGACTACAGGATACAAAACAACACTGGATTTTTGAAGGGCTTCTGTTCAATCCTTTTAACGCTATGTGAACATAGTGCCTTGGTGAATTCAGATTATGATATGTTCTCCTACATGTCATTCACTTTATTGTCAGTTAAACTATAGCATGAAAGTTCACTACAAAAGGAAGATTTTTTTTTTCACCTTGGAGAATTTCAGAGGCATAGTCTTGATTTTTGACATTGGATGCATTGCTTCACTCCAGAGTTAGCCAGTGGAGACTCAGCTGGCTGAGTCTGCTCAGGTTGTGAAATTCCACCAGAGCAGTATAAGATCCAAAAATAATTTCCCCATTCGTGCAGCAGATTAGGGGCAGATTGTCAGTACACGGTTTGACTCTACTCCAATGAAAGTGTTTCCTGGGTTTAAGTTTCCTGAGAGCAGAGTAGACCCTTGAAAACATAGCAGTAATGAAAATTGAAAGGTGAATAATGATTTTGTCATTTCAGACTCTTTGTGTTTCACTGGGAACATTTTGTGGAAAAGGAGACCTTCATCAAAGAGATGCACAGGTCTTCTTGCATTGTTTTCTTGAGCTGAGTTTCTCAGACATAAATGGCTTTCGGCACTCGCACAGAAAAGGTGTAAATTACATTTCACACTTCTGCTTAGGAATTGGGAACCTGTAACCTGCCTGTACTGTTGGTTAAAGAAGCATTATAAGAGAGGGGTCAGGACTGTAAGGTGCTCATCCAGATTGGCAGTGATTGATAATATGGCTTGGAGTAAATTATCTTACATCCACACCTTGAATCTTCAATCTAAAATATGGGTTTGAAACATAATTAACACTTGTAAGGCATAAATGTATCTTTGGAATAAAAGCACCACATAATTTCAATAAATAATCCACAACCCACAACCCTTCAAAAGCACCAAGATGTAGAAATAATTCCTTGAATATAAGTCGCTGTCATACAGCCTGCACAAAGGCTGGTACCAGGGACAGTGTAATAGCAGTTTATCCGTAATCTTTTTAAAATTAAGTAATTAATGTTATTTTTTGCAAGGATCAGTTTTGATGCTTTAAATGCTGTAAGTAGAGATGAATGAGCAAGAAAGACCAATCTTACAGTGGCACATTGGTAATGTGGATAACTAGAAATTAATACATTTTACTACTGAAATATTTTAATCCTGCTTTTCATTTTAGAGCATTACAGAATTTTAGGTTTAGAGTGCTACAGAAGCTGATTTACCAGAAAGTTGGGATGTTGTGGTTTTTTTCCTTTATGGTTCCATATATTTCCTGAAAGGATGCACTATATAGTCCAGTGTCCTTCTTCAGTTATCCCTTGCATACAACCTTTCTGTTTGTCTGAGTGATGTAGTGGTTGTGCTGAATTACAGTTCAGAGAGTCTGAGGAAGCAAAACCAAAAATCAGTAGCAATAACACTGCTGTTGCAAGCTGAAATAGTTAGTCTTATTGAAGCCTTTCAGTGAGTGGTGGTACAAAGCACAGACTGGCCGTGATTGAAGGGACTTTCATAGGCAGGACAAGAGACCAAGTTGTCTCTTAGAGGATATTTTCAGAAGACATCAAACCTCTGGGTTTTTTCTTTTTTACAAACATTTGTAACTTCTTGAAGAGAATATATGGAGAGACAGAGAGAGAGTGTGTGTGTGCGCGTGTGCGCGGGTGTGCATGTGTTGATGTGGGAATGTTTTAAATGTGAAGCTTTTGAAGAGAATGTTTCCTGGATAGCAGTCCGTGACTTACAAACCTGCAAAGGGTCAAGGAAAATGAGGGATGGGTTCCAGAGAGGGTGTCAATGTATAGAAATCCTAAGTTGTGAGGCTTGGCAATGTATTTGATATAGATGCAGGTATAGATACATACATAGGAGTGCAGGGAAAAAAAGAAACTCAGAAGAGATAAAGAAGGAAAGACAGGAAGCTAATTTTTGAGAATTGGTAAGGAAGCAAACAGGGTGATCTAAAGAAGCAATGGGAGTTGTCAATAAGGGATAGAGGAGAAGAAAAATAATAAACATCAGTTAACTCTGCCAGCAGACAAGGAAAATTAGGTAATCTGGGGAGAGAAGAGTTTGGGCATCAAGGAGCCTGTTGCTCTCTTTTTGCAGTAGCACTTTCAGTATGTTTGCTTTGAAGTTTTACAGTGTATATGTAGACAGTATCCATAGCTAACTGACATTCTGTGCATATGGATAAATGTTTCATTTCAGTATAAAATGATGGTTTGTATCATAGTGAAGAGAAAATTACGAGATCTTTCTCAGTCAAAACTCCTGGTTCCTTTCTTTTGATGAGATTTTGTAAACATAGAGAAACCATACCATGTCGTGCAGTATAAAATCTGTCCCTCTTAAAAGTTTGTTGGAATAACCGTGCTCATTTGAAATTATGGTTTTTTATTGATCTTTCGGTATTCAGCACATTTATCTGTGGCTTTGAATTTACCTGTTACCTTCACATTTTAGGTTAGCCATATCTTTGAGTAGACTGCTTTTCTTTCATGACACTGGTGTTTCAACCATCTCAAGGCTATGCTGTTGAAACAAATAAAATAAGAAATTCAGCTTTTTGAGTTTTAACATCATAACATTCCTCTACAGTATCTACAAACTAGAACATCGGAGCAGAGAAAGCCTTACATTGTCCCCTGAGTGAAAGAGGTTTGATTGATTCCTCATAAACTAGCAATGAAGGAAAAAGTGTACAGAGTAGGGAGTTATAAATAGCAAAATGCTATTTTAAATTATTCTGGTCATTGAAAGCTGACCCAAGTTGTTATAAACTAGGTTCTGTAATTTTAGCCATTTGAGGCTGAACTTAAGCACCTAAATATAACTGACCTGTTCTTCAAAGGTGCTCAGAATTAAGAGTGGGTGTAACACAGTGTCAGGATTTGATCGGGAGAGTGATGTGCTCTCACAAGCAGGAGAAAGAAGATTATTTTCCTAGAACTAATCTGTGTGGTTGAGAGTGAAACAAGGTGAGCACCAGGACAGCAAGAGGGGAGGTGTCAAACTGGCTTAATGTTTATTGGAGGTTGAAGTGTACCTCAGCAGCTTAGAACTATACTTCTGAGCCTATACTTCTCTGCCTCACAATACACTGGGTATTCTGTGTATTTTGGGGTGTGAGTATTTGAAATTGGGCATGTAAAGTGTATGTGTTGATTCTGAGTAATTTTTCTAGTCTCTGTGTAATTTGTTTAAAAATAAATTCTGTGGGTGTATATAAAGTGATATGGTTTACATTTATCTTAAAAGTGTTTATATAATATCTGTATATTTAAAAATAATATAAAAAGAGTAATGATCATCATTCTCTTTTTAGGCAGTCCCCGTGGTGTGAATGATGACTTCTAGTAAATAGAACGTGTGTCAGCTGGCTGTCTGTGGATGTTTAAGAAGCGAGTTTGGGTGGAGGCTGTAGTGAGGTTACTGTCCCAGCCTGAAGGAACATAGTAGCAGTGCAAACAAATGCTATTACATGCAAGTAGGTCCCTGGTAAGGGCCTAGGCTAAGAACTGTGTTTGGTAGTCTTGTGTCTCACAGCGGAGGAGGCAAATCCTGACACTTGCTGAGGACATTCTTGCTGTGGTGGTGCCTGAGTAGTGCTTCTCTGCTACTTGTTCAGCTGTCTGCTGTGGGCTGAGCAGTGTACAGAAACATGCCTGGGTAGAGAACAAGTACTCGGGTGTAGCCTAAAATCTTGTTGGCTGGAGCTGCAATTTTTGATGTAGAGCCAAGTTGAATGGCCCAGTGAAATGTCTTGTCTGTAGTGGTCAGTGCCTACGAGTTTGGTGTCAGTGGCATCAGCACGTGTTGGGTGAGGGAGGCTGGGCTGTGACCCGGCCACATGCGGGACTGCTGCCAGGCTGTGTGGCAGGGTCATCAATGGCCAAGGACAGGGCCTAATTAGTGCTATGGAGATAATGTCTTTTTAGTCTCTTCCCTTTCTCTTCCTGGTAAATACATATTTAAGTTAATATTTTCTTTTGCAGAGATGGGGGACCAAGATATTGCTGCTCAGAAAGTAAACTGGGATGATAAAAAGCTTTCAGCTGTGATTTTGCAGTGAAATACTTGTGTTCTGTTTATCAGTAAGGGGTCATTTTTTTGTAGACAAAATAGTTACATCTGTGCTCATAGCTGGTTTTGACTCTAAGCACATGCATTTGCAGCAGAACAGCAATTACAAAACAAAAGTGATTAGTTTGTACAAGGAATGATCGGCAGCAACTAGGTCAGGTAGTGGCTTTGGCAAGCCATGTTATCATTGTTTGCCATGAAAATAGCATTGGAGCTAAAATGGCACTCAGAAGACTCAAGGCTGAGATGTCCAAGGTAAGCAGTGTACTGCACGAGCCTCTCTAATGGTTTTCCTGTACATTGAAAAGTTTGAGTTCCACATTTTGCTCCTGTAGTTTTCTAACTTTTCCTTTAGAAGAAAAAACATTCTATGTTTTGTTTTGTTTTTAGTTCCTTCGGGAGTGATACAAAATGGAGCTCGAGTACTGAGTAGAGGAATATTTCCTGGAGCCAGGCCATTGCCAATCAACCCTATAGGGAGCATGGCTGTTGCAGTAAGGTAAGAGTGGATCATTGTGGGATCTGTATGAAATAAATCAGTATTTTGCAAAAACTGTAAAAGTATATGTGAGCTCTGGGTATTTTGCTGCTTGCCAATGATTCTGAGGTTCTAAATGAAATAAAACTCTGCCACCTAAAATTCTTGGGGTATCATCCTTTGCAAGATAGTCATGGCATATCTGTTTGTTGAGTGGTAGTTTGTGAAAAGCACTTTTATTTTCACTAGCAAATTGCAGGCAGTTTGTGGTGAGAACCTCCTATAGTGGCCTGTTTTTCTAAGTGCAAATGCTTTTTCCTGCTTCACCCTTCTCTCCCTTTTCTTAAAGACTTTTTCCTGGATTAAATACTAGAGAGAAGAGTATCAATAATATTAAAGCAAATCCTGAAAGCTATTTGAACATATAGCTGTTGTTTTGTTATTAACTTAGACCTTTGTGAGGCAATTTCTTTCACTACAGTTTTATTTCAGGGTTATACTGAAACATTCAAGGGTAAAGTTTAAGATACTCAACTATCAGGAAGCAGGGCAGTAAGAGACATCTAGTGATGGCAGTAGGAACTGTGGTTCAGTGGTTTGTTTTGCTTAAAGCAGTGCTGGTTTATTGGTGGAAGAACAATTTGCCCTGAGTGTAGCTTCATTTTCAGTCAGTCACAACAGAGATTAATTTGGTCAAGTGTACTGCCAGTGCCCTCCTCTTTCAGAACTCTCAGTATCTGCAAAAGCTATTTCAGCTCAGGCAGTTGGGTATTCTGGGTGGGGTTTCATAATTAGTGTTGACCTCACTGCACGGTGCTGTTCCAATTACAATCTCTTTTCTCAGGATAGGGCTGCAAGGTAGTGAAAGGAAGTATCTCGGTAGGTCTTACTCCATTACTTTTTACATGGGGTTTTTTGTGGGTTTTTTGGTTTTTTGTTGTTTGTTTGTTTGGTTTTTTTGTTTGTTTGTTTGTTTGGGTTTTTTGTTTGGTTGGTTTTTTTGTTGTTGTTTGGTTGGGTTTTTTTTTTTTTTGTTTTTTGGGATTTTTTTTGTTTTTTTATCCCTTTTCAGAATCATTGTGTCTAGCCCTTTAGGTGCAGTACTTCCATCCAGTAAATGGAGAGAAAGGCAGAGAGAACCTATGACATTCATAGGTTACAATGCATTGCTTAAAATGCATAGAGGGGAAGATACTAATTGGAATAAAATTCTTATTTTTTGATGAGTGAGTTCTTCAGCTGTTTTCCCCATTTGCTACACTGAAGGGATGCAGCCCCAAGGGTCATCCTCCAGAATTCTCCAGAGTTACTCTCCATCTCTTTACCACAGCTTGGCCTTAGCAGCAGGGGTCAGCTCTCTTCATCAGCTTTGCCACTGGCTTTACCCAGGACTTGTATTCTGCTCCAGTGGGGATTGCAGAGCCATGACTACTAGGACTACTGGATCATTAATTATATATAATTTTTATGAGGTTTTCAAGCTAAATACAGGACATAGTTGTATCAATATTCTCTTTAGAGTTTATCTGTATTTCCTGCTTAGACTCTGTTTCATAATCAGAATTGACTCATAGAGGAGACAGAACTATTTTACTTCCAGGCCACTTGAAAACTTCTGTGTAGGCATCCTCAAATTCCTGTACTGTAAAGCTGTATATAGTTAAATTTTATACATTTTCAAAGGACTGTTTCTCATGTATTTTTCCCAGCAGGTAGAGAACAGGATCTTTACCAGCTACCTGTTAATGTAGAGATGGGAAATTAGGGATTTTACCCTTCCCTTTCTTACATTCTTTTTGCTCTGTCTCACAGAAAAGCATTTATCATTAGTTAATGCAGACATTTCTAATTCTTTTTGTTCTCTTCTCCAGCCTTAGGCAGTATTAGAAATAGCTTGCTATGAATATATTCCTGGTGTGCATAATGTCTGCTCATATTTAAAATCTTCTGCAATATCCCCTCTTTTAATTCTTGAAAGGCAGAGGGAGACACAGACAAGAGGCTTTGAAAGCTTTTGAGAAGTTAGGGGACTCTCTTCAACAGAGCAAGTTCAGCATGCAGTTTTGTCTTGTTTCCCTCAGGGATAATACTATTCAGAATTTCTTTGGGAAGAAGATCAATCTGGATTCACAATGCCTCTTAGAATATCATCTGGTCCTCTCAAAACTGGATACCTCTCTTATCAGTTCCTGTGAAAATTACACTGTTTCTTCGTGCCAACCCCTCTCCTCAGATACACAAGACTAAATAGGACCTGTTGTGTTGAGCTTTCAGGGTGTCTCATGAGAATAACTTCTGCTTATAATGTGCAGCAGGGGAAATTTACCACAGCATCAATACAGCTGCCTTTTGCAATATAGGAGTAGGTGGACTGCTCAGATTGAACTGTCATTCCTGCACAGAGGATGATGGTCCAGTCAGACTGACAGGTGATGTTTTCAGACCTGTTCAGATGCAGGAAGGTTGATTTTCCCCACTAGTTTTCACCAGGAGGGAGGTGTGGGCAGCCACAGTAGGTGCTGCAGTCTCCTGTTAAGTTTTCTGCTGGAATTTTGTGCCTCTGGCTATGTATTGAGAAGCCAGACAGCTTCTTTCTAAGACTTTTTAAATCAAATGTCTGTTTTCCTGAGAAGTGTTCCTTTGGTGCTGTAAATGAAAGGCCTAAAGCCATCTGAAGAAGGTAGTTTTCATCATTCTCATAGGGGACGATTAGCATTTTCTTGGTAGTAGACAGTTGCATAATAAATTAAACCTCTTAACTGTTTTTCTTTAGTTACTGTATGTAGGAATCACAGGTTCTTCTGTAAGATGCTGGTCTTCTGTTGGCACTTCCTTGCTGTCTGAGGTGTTTATTTCATTTTGTGTTTTATTTCCTCAGTATCTTAATGGCGTTTGGTTTAGTTGTCCCCCAAGCTGGTGCAAGTAACTTGCAGTATGTTGTACTGTTGTGCAGCGCCATTAGTGCCAAAACACAGTAACAGTGGGTTAAATTTGCAGTTAGGTGGGGTGTTTTGACTAAGCTGTTGTTCAGAAAGGAGGCCAAAACTATAGCATTGGACTAAGAAGCTGAAGTCTGTGATTTCTGATGTGTTAACTGCCATCAATTGAAAAGTTTACTGTGCTGTTCATCTTCAGCAATGTGACTGAATGCATTGGCATATTTTGTTCCTACACAAGGTATCGATGTGCTGCTCTTCCCTTATAATTACATGTAAAATTACTTTTTATTTAATATATAAAATAAGGTACAATTGAATTAAGTCCTTTGGGTTAAAAATTCCTCCTGGAAATCATTTAACAAAGATGACTTTCCGTGAATAAAGAATTGCAGTTGAGGAGATCATCATTATTTTGTAGCACATTTGGCTTAAATTGCACAAATAGGCCTTTCATTCCAAACTAATCTACAAATGGAAAGGCATCCCACACTATTTTTACTTTGAAAATCATCCTCTGGTGTTAAATCTCCACAGCAGAGCATAATTGGATGTGTTTTGACAGAAGCTTTTTATTTACTTTATTCACACCACTTTTAGCTTGTTTACCATCTATATTTTCCATGTTATGGCTGACAAGTCTAAGACCCACCCAAAAACAGCAGGGAAAAATAACGCTTCAAAACTGCACAGCATGTAGCATGTCTCTAGCATGAGAGCCATCATATTTTGGGGATATTTTTGGCAGACCGTATCCCTATATAGTTCCCTGAGAGACTGTAAAAGCAAATGCAGTGACAGTCTGGATATGTAGAAAAGAAGATACTGACTGACAGAGGTATTCAGTGAAAGCAGGCAAAGCCAGTAGTTCCTTACATGCAGCAAGGAGTTGGTTGTGAAAGTGAGCTCTTGCTCTTCCTATCATCATCCATTGGAAAATATCTTTTAAATGTTTTCCTAGGAGGACTTCTGTGTTGCTTTGGTAGGGATGCTATCTGTTGAAGTGGCCAGTGCATATGACATTCATGTGTCTTGGCAAGGTGCACAAAGCTCTTACCATATATAATCATCTTCCACAGGAGTCAGGTATTACCTGTTACATCAACCCTTGGGAAGAGCACAAGCTTGGAAGTTGATGTAACATTTGAGATTACGTAACATCAATTTCACCATAATATTTGTAATTTTCTGCAGTTATCCATAGTGTGTGGGTGGTTTATGACTATGTCCAAGTCCTGCTGCTGTGCAGTAGAACTACTGAGCCTAAGCCTCTCATCTGCCTAATGTGGACAGATCCACTGAGGTGAGGTTGATGGAAATTCACCCCACAGAGAATCATACGAGCTGTTTAGCATAGGCCTTATAATTTGGTTCAGGTTATTTTACAGAAGATGTTTTATGAAATACCCTTGGTATTTTTTTTTTAACTTACTTTTATGCTACATATGCCTAGGTAATAGGTTAGACTACTTTGGTACTGTTTGTTAGAAATAACATGGGTTTTGAATTACTGCAGGTTAAAAATAAAAATTAATGGGAAATTAATGGGTTTTCCCCATTTTATCCAATTCTTCTTCACCAAACATTTGTAGTTTCTCTGTCCTGGTTTTGGCTGGGATGCAGTTAATTTTCTTCCTAGTAGCCAGTACAGAGCTGTGTGTTGGCTTTAGTATGAGAATAATGTTGGTAATATGCTAATGGTTTAGTTACTGAGCAGAACTTGTCCCACATCAAGGACTTTTCAGTTTCCCATGCTCCACCAGTGAGCAGGTGCACAAGAAGCTCAGAGGGAGCAGGGGCACGGCAGGTGACCTGAACTGGCCAAAGGGATATTCCATACCATAGAGCATAAACCGGGAGAGTTGGCAGGGAGGAGCGATCACTCCTGAGGGATGGATTGAGTTGGGAGCAGTTGTGTTGTGCATCCCTTATCTTTCTTGTGTTTTATTTCCCTTTTTGTTACCTCTCTCTTTTCATACTCTTCATCATCATTGTTGTTACTGGTTTTGTTGTTATTTACTTTATTTCAAAGTGTTCGTATCTCAACTCATGGTTACCTTTTTACAGTTCTCCTCCCAACCCCACCTGGAGCAGGGAAGAGCAAGCAGCTGCATGGGACATAGTTGCTGGCTGGGATTAAACACAGACACTCTCAAGGAATTTCACAATTACCTGTAAATTGCAAACAGGCTTCTTAAAGATCTTCCCTCAGTAAAAAAAAAAATATTTCTATTCAAGTTTCCAAGATAAAATTTTTCTTCTTCATAGGGAAAACAAGTGCACCTGCACTGGCAGAGATACAGCACTTCCTTGATTTTGAGGAATTTTAAAAAATCAACCAAAAAAAATGCCACAGTTCCTTATGCAGCTCCTGATCACTGGGGCATGACAAGAATGAGTTTTGTGCTTAACCTTATCTAAAGATGGAAAATGGTTATTTAGGATTATTTGCACTTCAAAATTATAGGGCAATTACTAGATTATTCCTTGGGCATAGCTTTTATAATTGTGACTTTATTTCTCATGCTGGCTTTATTTTTGCTTCTGTTTTCCTCCCTTGAAGCAGCCATTCAAGCAGTGATTAAATAAAACAAACATAAGAAGCATTTGCAGAGTAGATGCCAAAGCATAAGTAGAATTATTATCATTCGCTTACATTATCTGTGAATTACTATTTTTGCTTAGATAAAGGAATTGGTAGGTTTTTGCTTTCATAAATTCTTAATTGTATCTTTGTAGAGCTTACCACTGGTGTGATCAGCTTAGCAAGCCCCAATCCCTGTTGCATTGCATTCCCCTCCCCAGCTGCAACAGGCATGATGAGTTATCCTTGGGAGCCAGAGGAATCCTTTAGTAACTAAAGGACAGTAATGCTGACTGACTTGATTATTCTTTGCAAAATGCATGGGGCTCCATTTGGTTTAATTTCAGATCTGCTGCTGATACTGCTGGCAGTTCATGAAGTGTATTTACTGTGGTCCTTCGTATACAATTTTTCTCTGAAGTACCTTTGTAAGAGCTTCTGTCACTATTGTGAGCAACTCACTGTTGACTTATAACTCAGTAAAACCCTGACAGAATCTCATCATAGAGCAAGTGAGCACCACTTACTTTTCATATGCTTGCTCATTCTTCTGTCTGCTGTAGTGGTTTTAAGAAGCAGTTCAACTAGCTGAAGCTAAAAGTTCTGACTGTCCTGAATTTCCCTTTGAAATAAAAAAAGTGATTTTTTTTTTTTTTGAGAACCTGGAACGTGTCAAAATCTACAAACCCAGCTTACCTTTACTGTTTTCATTGTGTCTTTTAACTGTGTGTTTCCAGTTACATACAAAAACTGTCATCTATGGGTACACAGTATCTGTCATCCAGAAGGATCAGAGGTAGATTAAAGGTGATATTTAAACTCCACATAGGTTTTCTTTGTTCATCAAAGGAATATACCTGTCTCCAGTGTGAAATGCAGTAAGTTTTTTTCAGCAAAACCTTTGCCATTTTGCAAACAGAATGTGATTACCTATCTTTCTTTCAAGCTAGCAGAGAAATTTAAGGAAGATAGGCCTGCACTTGGTAAAATGAGAGACTCACTTTTGTTTCCTCCTGAGGAAGACCTCTCTGAAAGGCAGAGGCACTAACACTGTGCACAGGACATTATTTCCTCTAACTCGAGACCCAGCTGTTGTGAGTCTTGTCTGGCTTCTGATGACATTGGTAGTAGAATTCACATCCATTAACAATGGGAATGAAGTCAGACTTTCAGGAGTCCAAACTTACATCTGCACTGCTTGAGGACTGTGCCATTGTGGTACAACCAAATGGAAATATTCTAAAAAGAATCTGTGCACATTGCTTTAGGCTGAGATCCTTCAAGCAAATAAGATAGTCCATGTCAGTAGGATGAAAAGCCCTAGAGACTGTCCCATCGACTTTCTTGAAAGAGCAAGCCACTGCTTTAAATATGAAAATATGTCCGTTTCTGGAAATTTTGAAGTGAAGTTCTGAACAAAAAAGTAGGGAAACAAAGTGAGAGTTACAACCAAAACTGTGAGCAAAAAAAAATAGACGGAGCTAGCCAAAATCTGTGTCCTGAAACCCAGGGGAGTTCTGTCCACTGATGGTCTAGATTGAACTACATAAATCACAGATTCAGTTCATACTGAATATATGATTGTCTAAGAGCAGTGTAGAGCTTGAGAATGTCTCAGAAGTATGTGTGGAATATTAATTGTTTAGATATTAGTTCATTCAACTCTTACTAAGCTACTAATATCAGTTATAAGTAATTCATCTAATGTTTGAGCTATTGCATATTAAGATACAGATCAGGTTAATATACTTTCAGGGTACATGACTTTTGATGTTGTAAATATCCTAAAGCAGTCTGCCTGTGTAACTTTTTACTTTTCTCCAAATATCCTTTGCTAATGCTCTCCTTGACCTGCTTTCTCTTCCTTTTGTATTTCCTCAAGCAGAACTGGTTGGAAATCTTTCAAAATGTAAGTGAAACCCAAAGATTTTTCTGAGATGCAAATGCTGTCCATTTCCTGACCAGTTCCACTTTCTTCTGAAGTGTATTGGTATTTTCTTTTCTCGCCTTTCTTTTTTTTTTTTTTTTTTCCTTTTTTTTTCCTTTTTTTTTTTTTCCCACCTCTTTGTGAACTTCTGTTTTTCTTTACCAGCATCTCTGTTTGCAGACACTCACTGTGGGATGCTAACCTCATAGTACCCCCTGGGACATCTCTCTGTACTTCCTGGGCATTTCAATTTATTTTTATGCTGATTTGGAGGAATTGGGATCTGGAGTAAGTCCCATGGGCAGAGCTTTTGAATCCAAACTGTAGCCCCTTTATGTAAAGGCAACACTAGAGACTCATGAGCAGGGCAAATCAGGGATATTTCTTTGGCATGTGGTTACACTGCTCGATGGATCTGTGGCTTTACTTTTATTGACAGTCTCTTTGTACAAACTCACAGGAGTAGATCTAAATAGCATTAAAAAGGGTGTCTTGGTTTAGAAGAAGCCTTTTTCACTTGCAGTCAGTAGGAATCCCATTTGAGTTCCCACCTATTCTGTCCTGTATTTGTTTCCTTGGAGCAAGAATTGATTGCTATTTTTTAATGGAAAATTAGTAGTGTGTGATTTTGGTAAGCCACGTTGCTCTGACTTTTCGCTGCCTTGTAAAATCAAGTAAGTTTAATTTTATGCTAATTTATGATAATTTTTAACATCTTTAAATGTAAATTTACCCTAAAAATGAAGAATCTGTCACTTAAAATGCATCACATGCTTCCTTGTAATGGCTGATCTTAAGGAGTTGGTTATAAATTCACCTTATAACTAGTTTAGTATGGATGATTTCTTATTCTAAGCATTTGGCATCCTCTAATGACAACCCCTGCAGTTGCAAACCATCACAGAGTAAATGCAGCTGGCTTGCTGCACAATCATGAATGACATTGCACTTAGTTATTAATAATTGAAGGAGCTTTGTGTATTCCTTCTGGGTTCTGTATGGAATTTATGGATCATACATCTACTCAGAAATCTCGGCAGAAGTAATTTTGTTGAGCAAAAGAGGTTGGCAAGAGGCTTTCTTTGCTAATAAGTGTACCTTCTACTGTATACATTTCTTTGAAAGCACTGTAAATAACATTTGGAATGACTGATGAATTTGCTGCCTTCTAGCATTGTCCTGTCACTGGTTCATAAATGCAAGGGGGTTTCTTATCTCAGCGAGCTCTTGCAGACAAGGCCATGTAGATGAACAGGAACTGTGGAATTACATACCACTTCTTTTTCCCACCTTTCAACCTTTCCTTTCAGAAATGGGTAATACTCTGCTGTTTCTTGTGTAAGGAAACCATACATGAGGTCCATTGCCTGAAACCTAAAGTACTTTACCATTTTTTAAAGTAGAAGAACAGTAATACTCTGGATTTGCCACTGTGCCATTCTTCTTAAGAAACATCTATGTTCAGTGTGTGCATTTAAGAAAGGGGTTTAATCCAACACTGCCCCAAGTGTGCAAAAGCACTCCAGTGGTAATACAAAGATGGCAAGTTTAAATCAGTTTATCATGTGATGGTTTGAACAGCCTTGCTTTTCTGTTGTATTTTTTTAAACTGACAGAGAGGTTCAAGGCTGGTAAACTGGCAGGTGGCAGTGATGATGGCTTTATTCAATGACGAGCATCCTACTCTCCTCTTTTCCAGCAGGACTTAAGCATTGCACAGATTCAGTGCCTTCTTTAATAGTATTGTAAGCATCATATTCTGTTCCTTAAGGTCAGTGGCAATGCTCTAATACTTTTTGCTCCAGAAAAAAAAACTGTTAGTTTTCAAACATATCATGCTGCAGTAGTTCCTACTGCACAGGGTGTCATAAAACCAAAGGAGAAAATGACAACTTCTACAGCAAATCCAGATTTGTTTTTTCTACTGCTTGTTTTTGAACACGTTCTAATATTTTCTTGGCAGCTAATGGCATAAGATTGTATTGCTTTTATGGTTATTTATTAACCGATCAGAATCAGAACTGTGACTGGACCTGGTTGCTCCTTCTCTTGCAAAGAGTCCTAAGTAGAAGTTGTGCTATTTCCCAGGTGAACCATGGAATGCAAGTTGGAATTATAGTTGGAAAGTGTCTTTCAGAGGAGGCAAGGAATTGCCCCAGAAAGCTAGTGTCTCTTCCCCACATTTTTCGTAGTATCACTTTATATTGCAAAAGATGAGGGGGCTATTCATTCAACTTACCAGAGTTTATTTACCCAGTAGATAAAATAATGCTGGGGATTTTTCTTTTTAATTTTTGAAAGTGTAAACTATTAATTGAAATTTAAATCAATACTGTTTACACATCATTTATTTGTAACCATCTCCTACTTGTTCCTGCTTCTTGTGCTATTTTGTTGCATCTTTTGGCTTGTTTTGTATGTCAAGTCCAATCCACGAGCAATTAGGCTTTGAAACCAGCTTGCATGGACATTACTTTGATAGTCATTGTTTCAGATTGTAATTTCAATTTAACTGTCAGTTGGCTTCATCATCTTTTTCTTTGAAGCAGGATCACATCTCTGTGGCTTCTAAGACTGCTTGGATTTGTTTTTACAGGAATGGAATAACAAACTGCCGGATGCGGACAGAAAGCGAACAGTCCTGCGGCTCTCCAGTTGTTAGCGGTGACCCAAAGGAAGATCACAACTACAGCAGTGCCAAATCTTCCAACCACAGGAGCACATCACCTGCTAGTGACTCCGTTTCCTCTTCCTCTGCTGATGACCAGTATGAATTTGCAACTAAAGGTAGCCAAGACAGCAGTGAAGGAAGTGAAGTTAGCTTCCAGAGCCACGAGAGCCATAGCGAAACAGAAGAGGAGGACAAAAAGCAGAGTCGGAAGGAGACCAAGGATTCTTTAGCTGACAGTGGATATGCATCCCAGCACAAGAAAAGGCAACATTTAATGAAGGCGAAAAAAGTACCAAGTGACACACTGCCTCTTAAAAAGAGACGTACAGAAAAGCCCCCTGAGAGTGACGATGAGGAGATGAAAGAAGCAGCAGGATCACTCCTGCATTTAGCAGGAATTCGATCCTGTTTGAACAACATCACCAATCGGACGGCAAAGGGGCAGAAAGAGCAAAAGGAAACCACAAAAAATTAGAACAAATCAATGATTTGTTTGAACTTACAAAGTTTTGTTTCAGCACGTCAGGTGAATTCTAATGATTTGTGGCAATATCAGCAATTTTTTCCTTTTTTGTTTTTCTTCTATTTCTTTTTGTTTTGTTTCTTTGGGTTTTTTTGTTTGGGTTGTTTTTTTTTGTTTTTTTTTTTTTTTTGACCCTTAAGATTTTTATTTTTAAAGGAGATTGAAGCCATAGAACTCATACTGACACTCAGCTAATTTACAGAAGCTTTTCATTACCTGAAGACAAAAAGTTAACAAAAAAAGAATGCCAAAATCGCCATTGCTTTCTCCAGCTTGTCAAAAATGCATGGTTGAATACGCAGTGAAATCAACATTAATGTGATGGGAATAAAATTGGGCACTTGGAAATCCCTCTTATAGTAGAAGAGCTGTGCATAATTTAGTATTCATTCAGGCCTGGCCCTTAAGAATTTGTTTAATGGCCTTACAATTGGGTTAGAAGTGAATGTGAATAAAGAGATTTGTGGGAAAGAGGAGGCACGTACTTCTCAACCAAGAACTGTTTAGTGGCACTTGGAGATGTTGTGCCACACAAGTCTTCAGACAGCCACTGGTGGCAACTGTGCAAGCAGTAATGCACTTCTAGTGTGTCACATATTCTATGTGGCTCATAATGAGAAGACTGATAACTCTAAGTTTGTTTAAACTATGTATGCAATGGGTTTCAGTGAAATAATGAAATGGGAGAGGTGTGACTGTTAGTAGCATCGTTAACCATTGAATTCTGTCTTCTATATTAAATTGAAAGAATGTTCAAAAAGCCATAAGCCTGAAGATTGGCACTGCGTGCAAAAAATAATAGTAATAGGGAAAAACAAACTATGTCTTCTAAACTGCCTGAGTGAAAAGTAATCAAGTCTAAGAAATTACAGTAGATACAATGTACATCAGAATCTTTTTCTGTGGATCACATCCTTGATCTAACAGGGGAAACAAAGCTACAAAACCTGCCATTAGTAGTATTCTGTATTTAAAAATAGAAGGAAAGCATATTGGTAAACAGTAAAATTCAGAAGTTCAACAAAAAAGCTCCTACGCTGCCCTCAGAAATGAGTGTGCAGTGACCATCAGTCAGGATTCATCTGTGCAAAAATGACAACAAATTTCCAGATTCAACCAGCATAGCCAGCAGAAGAAATTTGATCCACATTGCATGGATTCTTTAGGGAAAGGGGGAAAACAAAAAGCAAACAATTTTTTTTATTCAAAGATGACAAAGTTCTTGTAAGGTAAATAATGTATTTAGCATGAAGCATGAATTATTTTCATATAAATATAGAAAATAGAGAAAAAGGCTATGCCTCTAATTTTTAAGCCCTTAGGCTTAGAGTTTGTTTTTTGGGGTTTTTATTTTTTTTGTTTGTTTTGTTTTTTGTTTTGGTTCTTTTTTGTTGTCGTTGGGGTTTTTTTGAAGCAGGTGTTTAAGGTTTAACCTTCTTCAGGGACAAACACTGACTGTTGGGGAACTTACTCTGCAATATTAAAAAATAAAATCTTCATGCTCTGGTAGGGCTTGGATGGTTGAATTATACTGCCTTGTCTGCACATTCAGCCCCCTCTCCCTACTTCTGTTACAAAAAAGAAAAAAAAAAAGTAAAAGTGTGTCTTTTCTTCGTCTGTACATGTGTAACATGACGCAATAATCTGAGGGCAAATTTAGTAGTGAGTGTGTATGACAGAATCAAGAAAATAATGGGAGGTTAATTGAGGAAAACTCTCTGATTTGATTCAGGAATAAGTAGACAAGAAAATAGCTTTGCTAATTTGCCATGAAAAACTGAAGTTAGTTAAGAGCCTTATGGAGGTGTCCGGATAAAAACCAGTGTTACAGAGATTGTGATTTAGGTACAGTGCTACTCTCCTGGTAAGGATGACTGTGAGACTGAAAATCACTACAGCAGAGAGAAGCTGTGAAATAGACAAGAGTCTCTCTCACCTGGATTCTTGCATTTGGCATGAAAAATTCTACACATAGAATATCCTAGAGGCAAAAAGAAAATCCCAGAAACCAACCACTTAGAGAACAAAATGGTTGGTTTCTTAAAGAGTATAGGTTTAGATTTATCAGTAACAGCTGTTTCAGGCAGCAGTTTCACCAAGATGGATCTAGTTTATGAAGAGTGAGTTAGAGACGGGTTTGACTTCCTCCTCAGTGCAGTGACCTTGTAAAAAAGTTGTATTTGGAGTTGCCTGTGGTGTGTGGTCAGTTAGGAAGTGGAAGGACTGAAAGACAGTCTGGACTTGGTTCTGTGCCCCACAAGCATTTTGTGAAGAACAGTACAGCACAGCAAAAGCGTGCCTCTCCTCCCATCTCAGCCAGCATGTCCTGGGTTCCAGGAGCAGCTTGATAGCCGCCAGAGCTCAGCACAACTGCCATCTTAGGAGATAAGGAAGGAGAGAGCCACGGATAGTGCGAGAAACAGCCTTGTTCCTCTCAGTTTGCAGGGGCCGATGCACGCAGGGTTGATTCCCAGCATTAGTTAAGGCAGGAGTACATAGAGACTAACTTCTGTTGGCTGCCTGCAGCCCTTTAGATAACGTTGGGGAAAACAGGAAGGACCAATCCCTTGGCCAGGTAGCACAGAGATGAATGAGCCATAACATTTCCCTTGTCTCATCAGACTGGGATAATCCACTTCTTCCCAGGCCCATGCTCTCTACAGCCAAAGCCTGTAGGCAGTGAAGCACACAATCCTGTACAAGAGAACTTGGTCTTCATCTTTTACAGGCTTTTGGGAGAGTCATTTGAAATAGAAGATACTACAGTATCACTTTGCCACCACCTTTGCTCATTAATGCATAGTTGTATCAGCTTGGGAGTGGCTTCATATTTACCAAAAACAGCACTAGTGGCAGAAAATACAAACCATGGCTCAGCTATCTCTGTCCTCCAGGGAAAGCAGCGTTTGTGTGCCAGTGGCCAGATTCTGTCCACAACACTAATTCCAGAGCAACTTCTCTGATTACAGTGTGTCAGTGCAGATGAGATCAGTATCTGCTGAAAAACAAATGCCATTCATTAATGTGGACTCTTGGTGGCTAAATATATAATTACCACTAGTATTACTCATCTTAGAAAACAGTCATTTTGCATAAATACCTAATTAGGCAGGTTAACTTTATACAGATATATATATATAGATATATATAACACCTATCTAAGACTTCAACAAGTTCTCTATATACTTCCTGGTAAACCTAAAATGTTGGCAAGCATCTATTTTCATATTAAAATTTGTTTCTCCTAGTCTGATCTGCTAGGACGGTATTCTTTGGTAGGATTTTATGAATTTGTGTTCAGGAAACAGCAGTTTGGGCTGCCATCAATGGATTATTTCTGGTGTTTAAAAACAACTTGTCCTTATTGATGCTTACTCTGACTGTTGATGAGAAGTACATAGTTTGGATTGTATAAAGTATTTAGGAGTCACCTTTTAAACCATATTTGTGCCTGGCTGACAATGGCAACTTTGTCAGAACTGGTTCTACTCCATCAGAGAAGTTCTCCTTTTTTTGTGTAAGAACTGAAATTGATTTGTTTTCCAAGAAATACGATGTCAGCTTTTAATCGAGTTGTCTTTACTTCAACTGAATGATGTCAAAACGGACTGGTAATTGCACTGTATTACAAACTCTCACTTGCCAGATAGGAGGTGGTGTGGTTTTGCTTGTTTGCTTTCCTTCTAAGCCATTTTGGGGTGAGAAGTTGTCAAATCTCTAACTTCCCCTTCTTCTCACTCTAAGTATTGCCAAATTAGCATTTCTCCAAGACAGGTGGGGGCGAGGTCAGCAAGTGTTCAGTGGTGAGTTTCACATGGGCATGAATTGTAAGGGTTGCTGGACTTCATGGCGAGTTCCTTTGGAATATGCCTTTTGCAGCAAGAAGCTCTTGCAGGCCAGAGCTAATGCCATAAGCAGATTTCACCAGCATCTCCAGGGAGGTGAAATCTGCTGATCGTGCTTGCATTCTGCAAGCAGTTGGATGTCCTACTGCATTTTGGTGCAGATTCTGCTTGCATTTAAAATGCAAGCACAGGTCTTGAACAGCTTAAATGTATCACCCCATAGCTGTTTCTGAAAGCAGTCTGCTTCTGATCTTCTCCTGGCAAAACTGGCAGTAGTTCTACAAAGATCACAGGGCTTTACAGCTGAAAAGCCAAATTGGGAGTGAGGAGGTGTGCCCTGTAGGACTAGAGAACTGTCCTGACACTGGTCTCGTCTCTTCTCTCCAGCAATTGAGTTGAGGTTCATCTTCTGGTTCCTCTCCTACTTTAATGGGAGAAGGGAATCCCAAAGGAGATGCATTGGCTTCCAGTGTTCAGCTGAATTACTGTCTACTTGTGGAAAAGATACAGAAAAAAGCTGGAGGCTGCATTCTTCACTGGAGTGAGGTAGAGATACATTGACATACTTTAGCAGAGAATGAAATCCCTAAATTGTACATCAAATGGCACCATGGATAAAATTACCAAAACAACACTTTGTCCTGGTTTCTTAGTAGTAGTAATTTATTTTCACTGCGATTCTGGTTCCCATCCCAGTCCATCTAAAGATATAGATCATAGAATCATAAAATATGTTGAGTTGGAAGGGACCCATCTGACTCTTGGCCCTGCACAGGACACACCAAGACTCACACTGTGGGTCTGAGAGTGCACAATCTGAGGTTTTCTAGAACTTGAAGGTGTCTGGTCTCCTTTGCAGTTAGTGGAGCTATAGACACCCAAGTGCTCCTGGAAGCCTTTACCATTTCACTATTATTATTATTATTATTGTTATTACAATTTTTGCTTTAATCCGACCCTAGGCATTTTTGAAAACATTACTCTCCTGTGCTCCGGGATCAGAATAAAACTACTGAGAAACTGCATTTCCAATGCAATTTACTTCACTTCCTGGAGAATGCAAACCCAGCTCCTTCAGGCACATCACTACTGCCTGAATAGATCATTGGCATATTTTATAGGAAATACTTTGAAACATTTTCTTAACTTTGCCACCAAAAGAGCATTTGAACCATACATCCTCCTGATTGTAACTGAGTATCAGTGTTGACTGTCTGACCAGTTAAGTTTTAGTAGTGTTCTTCACAGCCCTCCAGTAATATATCAAACACTGTTATGCACATAATGCAGCACTGTGATCTAATTTAAATAATACTTTTTTATTATTTATACTACTCTATGTAATATACATCAACACTTTGCTATATAACCTAAGTGATAACCCTCTTCTTAGTTACCTGCCAAACTCTGAATTTCTGTTTGATTTATATTGCAATTAGCACAGTTACCAAGTTGTAATGATGTCTCTTTTCCTTTGAAATGGGATGTGTAAGTCAAACTATACATTTTGTGTGTTTCTGTTTTGAGATGAAGTTTATAAAGATTTACACACAACATTCAGTGTTTTGTATAAATCTGCATACATTTGTAAATTCATCTGTTAATTCCCTTTTATTTAGAAAGTATTAATTGATGGTTTATTAGGGATTTTTATTTTTGCATTTTTATTTTTAGTACTGGTTATTCTTGAATTAAGCAGAGACTTGTCAGCTGGGTTGCTTTATCTTTGATCATGTACATGACCTTATAATTCTTCCACAGTTCAGCAAACAAGTACTAGCTTCACTGACCAAAAAAAAAAAAAAAAAAAAAAAAAAAAAAAGTCTCAACCTAATGTGTCTATGGTGCTGTGTTTTGCTGGTATACATTTAAAACCAGAAATTATTTAAAGGTCACTTTCAAGTTGTTCTAATAAGCAGCCTTTCCTGGTTTGGGGAGTTTGGGTTTTGTTTTAGCATTGAAAACAAGGTGTATTTATCTGAAGCTATATAATGGTTTTTCTACTGTATCACATTTCCTTTTGCAAAGAGGGGAATATCCTGATGTAACATCCTTTCACAATCAGTGGAAGGGGGTTTTGTTTCACTTTTTTATTTTCAGTGGATTTCGTGAGGCTTTGGATCAGGCCAGCAGTTACAGGAGCTCATCATCTGAGGGTTTAAGGGATAAATCACAACTTGTGCTGGCCTTTAGTGCTAGAAGGGATTTTACCGAATACTAAAACTACATGCCGGACTCTGGAATGGCTGACAATCTAAAATGGGAATCTTTTTCATTTGTTTACTCTGGCCTGAAATCCCAAGACCTTCTTTTTTTGTTTGGATGACATTGAACTTGAGTACATTTTTAAGTTACTAGAGCATTGTACATTTCCTGAGTATGTGTGTGAAACAACAATTGAAAGTCATACCTGTATCTGATAACCAGTTCCATGCCTGCATCATTCACACTCACTACTTAAAACTGCCATGATGTAAAATGTTGGGGGGAATGATTTGTGTGTGTATGAAAAGCATTATGAACTTGTACGTTTTTTTATACTCTGATCTGTAATTTCTGAAGTATTTTGTTTTACAGAAAAAGTGATAAAGCAATCAAAAGACCAAGAGATTTAGTATCAATGCTTAAGGGTCACAGGACCTTAACTGGCCAATAAGTTAATTTAGTACAGTGATAAGCCAATTTTTTTTCCTGTACTTGGCGTCTGAAACTGCCAATTTCATCAATATTAAAATATGAACTGTGACGGGGAATGAACAGTGATGTTAAGTTGTATTTGTGTTTACCTAAATGAGCAGTCCGAAGGCAAGTGCAATCAGCTGATCTTTAGGAAATATGAAATTGTTGATTTAGAGGCATACTTGCATTTTACATTTTCTTGATGTGTAATCATATTGCCAAAGACAAACTATTTCATCAATTATTATTGTAAATAACACTTTCCCAAAACCTACCATAAAGTTTCTGTGATGTATTGTCTTCCAGTTGCAATAAAAATTACTGAGTTGCATCAATTGAACAATTGTATTTGTGTGAATATTAGTTTCAGAATATGTTCACATATTAAGACAGAACAACAGTGATTGTTTTGTTTGGGATTTTTTTAACAAATTAATTCTTTTATTATTAAGTAGTTCTGGGCCTTGTGGGATGTTACCTGGATCTTCATTCATGTTAATTTGCTGTCATGTGCAAATGGCTAGACATACTGAACTGATGTTAAGATCTGATCTTCCTTTTTCATCAGTTTTGCAGCCCAGAAACAAAGCTTATTTCATTGGGAATTGGTTTTTGTTTTGGTTTTTGGTTTTGTGGGTTTTTTGTGGTTTTTTGGGTGGTTTTGTTTTGGTTTGGTTTTTTTGTTGTTCATTTGGTTTTTTTGTTGGTTTTTTTTCCCCTTAGTTAGCATCAATCAGAAGACATCCAGTAATAAAATGTCTAATGGCATATATATAACATCCTGATAAATATACCTTTGTAATCTGTGCATTAATCCTCCCACCTAAGTCTATAGTTGAAGAAAACAATGCAAAAGGATTCTCTTCAGAGAATAAATAATGAGTAAAAAAATTGTAATGGTCTCACAGCTTTCTCCAATTAAAATTAAACTGAATAGTACAATCTTATAAGTCACAGCATTCCTCAGACCCTGTGTTTTTGAAACTGTTCTGTTAACAGCCCTAAATATCTATAAGTTAACTTTGAAAAAGACTGAGAAGAAAGAAAGCCCCTCAGTTCTTCCATCACACTTTCTCACAGCTGGTTTGAAGCGCTGCTGAAGCAGAGAGGGTGGTTTCTCAGCCATGTAATGAGAATGTATGGCTGCTGAAGCTGGAACTCAGCTGACCTAAGAGTGTCCCCCTCTCTTCTCTTGCTGCCATCCAGAGTGGTTGGTATGGGAGACTACTGCACTAGGCTTCTGAGGGACAAGATGGATGTGAACATCCCAGGAGAAAGTGGAGCAGAAGAAGCAAATGTCTGAGATACAAAAGAGCATAAAAGTGCCCAAGCTCAGTGTCTGTCCAGGCAATTACTATTTCCATGCATTGCCTGGCAAAGTTTGTAAACAATTTTTGGTGCCCACTGCTGCTGCAACTGAACAAGGAGAACTTGGCCAAGGAGGAAGACTAGATGAGAGTTGACTGATGAAAAGGTAAAACCTCTTAACTGTGCTTTGAACCATTTCCTCTAAGGGATCCCCCCTCCCATCTGCTGCCAGGTAGGCAAGGATCACGTAGCAGTCAGTGATGGATCTGTAGTGATGTGTGTAGAGGAGCAAAGAGACCGGCAGACTCCACAGAACAAGTTTTAGCTTTGTGTACAAGCCAGCAATCTTGCCAAGAGCCTGGTTGTGGACTTGTTTCAGCACAGGGCATTGCAAGAAGGTCTTAAGCCATTTAGCTCAGGCATGCTGTAAGAGATGTGCTGAATGCCAGCTGTGCTACCAGCTTCCCATGCAACTGCAATTTAAACAATGAAACACTATATGAACACCTGTCCTACCTCCTCTCCAGATTCAACACCCTTATTTGCACCATCTATTGTGCTCGATTTGTCAAAATGCCTCTGGCAAGCCCTTGGGCAGCATGGGCAGGCAAGGTGATTTATATAGCAGATCTTCCTGCTGCTCTTTCTTCAGGGTTCTCTCTGCTCCAGCATGCGCTGCCTGCAGCCACTCCAGGAGTTCCTGCCCTGGTGTGGGTTCCTCAGGATCCCTTCTGATCTCAAGTGGGTCTCCAGCAGATCTCCAGTGGGTCTCTGTGTGCTGGTTCCTTTGTAAAACACATCCAAGGAGGAGCACTCCCCACCCCTCTGACTGCCTGCAGCAGTGGCACCCAGTGACTTGGTCTTTCCATTTTGCTGACCTCAGCCTCCATGGGCTAAAACCAGCTGTGACCCACTCCTGGCCAGCTGCCACATGGGTGACGCTGCCACCCCTGTGCTGCAAGCTCATCTCCCCTGGCCACTGCAGCACCTCGGTCCCGCAGCAGCTCAGCCATGGTGGTGTTCAGTCCGCTCAGGGCCTGCCCTGGCCCTGAGGAACACAGAGGGGCAGGTGCCATGGCAGTGCTCTGGGAGAGCCCTCGGAGGCTGCATGGGCAGAAGAAGAACCCCCATGGCTAAGGTGCCCACCCTTGGTATGGGCACCCAGCTGCCTCTGTCCTGCCAGCCCGTACACGTCTTCCCTAGGCACAATGGGATGGCAGGGCTCCTGCCCCTCCTCACCTATAAAGGGGTTGTGTAAGTGTGTGATGTGAGCCACATGAGGCCTTTGAGACACACGAAGCACATCAGCGTTTACACTGCAAATTTTGGCTACAGAAGTCCCAACAGCCCAGGCAGCACAGGCCGGGCACAGCTCACACCAGCGGGACTTTGGGCGTAAGGCCTGGCCCCCCCCAGAGCCCCCAGGGCCACCAAGGGACACGGCAGTCGGAGCTCAGGGCACTGGAGGGAAAACACGGCCCCAGGCTCACCCGCCTTGCTTGCAAGGGCAGTACTCGATGGGTGTGTCACACAAAATGGTTACGCACAAATGACCTCCGTGCTAAATTCCTGTCTTCACACAACAGCATCTGGTACTACAGACTCCCTGCGAAGGGTGGCACTGGACCCTGCTTTGGCTTAATGCACACTGGCTGGGGAAGTTGCCTAGAAAGAAAGAAGAGAATGTAAATAACAGCAAAAGGCTTCTTCTGGGTGCTCCAGATCTTGTGTTATGCCAGGAAATGAAGTAACAATTGATTCAGTGATGTCTGCTCCTTATAGAAATATTATAAAGGAATAAATCTTCAACTTTAACACAGTGCAATACTTTGAGTGGACACATTCAATCCATGTAAGATAATTAAAGGGATTTTTAAACTTCATCATAAAGTACAGATGATTAACAATGGTGAGAAACTTCACAGAAAACACTCTACAGCAAACAACTGTCAGACTTAATAACAAGCATACACTCTGCTTTTCATCATATACTGTTTGACATAATTTTTATTGGCTATAAATCTGCAGGGTTTGTTTATATTTCTATTTGCATTAGGATTGGTTGCCACTTTATATTTGATCAGCAGAGCTGCTATTCATTGTGGTGTAAGGAATCAAATAATGATTGTGTATATACAGCAATCTGAGCATTACCGTGCAGGAGACTGTAAACAAAATTTTTAAATCTCTGCTTATCATCATAAGCAATGTTCTCTCCAGGTCTTTAATGACAATCAGTTTCTAGAGGCTTTTCCCAAATAACTGTCATTGAAAACAACAACATATTTTTTGGTAGCTTGATCCTGAAATGCAGCATCTTCCTGCTGCTGAGATACAACGTCTCCTTATCTGTCTGTTTTCAATCTGTTAGACAATACACAAAGGTAGTGCCCACATTTTACTTTTCCTGCTTTTTTTAATGAGTGGTAGTACATCAGCAAATAGGAGGAAAACATTCCTGGTAGGTGCACCATAGGTGGCAAAAGCCGTGCCTCAGGGACACCCTGCAAAATGGCCATGTATTGTGGGATGATGCAGCAGATCCCTCTCGAGCTGACATTTCTGTATGTACAAACCCAGCCGTGAAAAATAAATGCCTTATTGGCAAAATACGATAGGAAAAGTAGGATGAGTTAGAATGACAATGAAAATATTGATGACATGGCTCCTTTGCCCTTAATTAGGGCAGGCAGAGAACCTTTTAAAATACTACAGTCTCTTCTCATTCCTTTGCAGCTTTGTTTTTTCATCTCTAAAACACGGATCAGTCTGTGATGCAGGGACCTGCTTTTAATCATCTTCTTACATAATCTCTGCAATCATAGTAAAGTGCAGTGCTGTTCAGTGATTTTAAAAATAGCTTTATTCAGCTATCAGCATACTAATTAATACAATTGCATATTCCAACCTGGTTCATTCACCATCTCAGTCACAGAAGCTATGCTACCTGGGGTGTAATCAAATACAGCTGGCTTTGCCTGTTACACCCCTGTAAGAAGCAGATCATCCATCAGGAGGAGAGGCACAACTCCTGCTCCTTGTGGCCAGTGCCTGCTGTCTGCTCCTGGCACAGCAGTAAGGAGCCATGCTGCAGTGAGATCTAATGGGTGATCCACCATGCCAAAACAAATGGATTTGGGGAATATTGCCTACACGGCTGCAAACAGCATTCAGTCAGCCATTTTGGGCTTTGCAAGCAGAGTAGGGGGACAGGGAAAAAAAAAGGCAAAGGAAAGCAAAGCTCCTGCAGGAAAGGAAAGCTCCTTCTCTCTGCTGAGAAGGAAGAGATGACAGCACAGGAGGCTCCCGGCACTACCTGAGGCATAAAGGAGTTGTACATAGGGAAAGGGCTGGGGAGAATCCCTCCCTGTGAGAAGCAAGTGCTCAGTATCTGATATAGGAAGCCAGTGTGGTTTTGTCTCTTTTAACACTTTTTCCTTTATGAAGGGCTTCTCTCTCAGCACCTTTTAAAGTGTTTTGCCCACTCCAGAGCATTGTGGCTGCCTGTTCTGTGCCACAGCTCCTGCTGTCCCAGCACTGTGTCTGCTCCTCACCATGTGTCCAGCTGCCCTGTGTGATTTCTGCACCCAGGTGCCAAGCTGAAATTACACTAAAAAAACTGCCTGGAGGGCTTTGCTGAATCTCAGGCTAAAGGCAGTGGGATGGATGGAGTACTTGAATGGTTTGGGAGAGAATTATCAATGAGTTCCCAGGTACCATATTAGGATACACCTCTCCTGCTGAAAAGTCATGTCTCCATCCTCCTTTCTTCTTCCTCACTATCCTGCTTTGCTTTGTTTTGGGCAATCCTAGGTGTTGGCAGACTGGCTGCCCACAACACAAAATCTAGGTACTAAGGGCCTTTCACCATTTTTATTATCTCTGTTTCAAAAACAGCTATTTGCAAATCCATGACTTGACCCAGCAGCATCTGACCTCTGAAACAGCTCTCACCTTGCACAGGCACTGTGTTTGCTTTAGTAAACTGGAGAGTAAACAAATGGGAGGTCGGGAGGGCTGCTGAGATCTGGTGAACTACAAGCCTAATTGTTTGGACATTTCGTACTCCCACACTGACAGGAGCTGTTTGCTTGCCCTGCTGCTTTACCACTCCCTTCCAACGGGGCTGCACTAAAATTAACAGTCTGTGACAATGTATCTTACTGCAAGCAAATCAGTCACCACTGCACTGGCAATATCATCTCCACCACAGGGCTGTTCCCAGTGGCCAGAGGGGCGTGTGGGGACCCTGCTCTGTAGGACAAGTCACTGCTGAGTCTCATGGCTGGGCATGGCCAGGAAGCCATGGGCAGCCAGGTGCTGTAGCCTCTGTCGGTGGCCTGTGTGAGGGCTAAGTACCAGTGGCCACAAAAAAAGAATTAATATTTTCAAAAGCTGTGATATTATTAATTTTTTTTAAAACAATTCATCTTGAAACAACTAAGTAATAACTTGTGCCTGGCTGTGTTTGCAAGGTAGAATTATAATAATATCTTGTTCAGGGTTCAGGGACAGAAGAAAAGATTATTTGGCAGACAAAGGCAGACAGAGCTTGTATCCTTTCAAGTGCCTCCAGTTGTTTATTCATGCAGACTGTGAATGCCACTAAAATACATGAGAGCTCGCTATGAGAACTGTTTGATGAGTATAAAAATAAAAATATATTTCATTTTAGACAGAAGACATGTTACTTTAACATAGAGATTTTGAGACAAAATGAGAAAGCTTGAAAGTGCCTTGAAGGGTGGGTTGCCAGAAGGATTAGCCCCTCAAAAGTTTTGCTCACTGGGCCACAGCCAGGGTTTGCCAGCGAAGACTTAGCCCACTCCTAATGTTGAGGTTAGGGAGAAAAAGCCTCAGCACAACTCAGGCTGCCAAAGGGAAGGGGTTTATCACCATGACAGAAACTCTTCTTGCAATCAAGCACCAGAATTCTGGGGCAAAGGCTCAATCCACACCTGCACAGGGAGTTAAACAGAGCTGAAACTGCAGCATGAGCAGGGATGCAAAGGGGCTGCCAAGGGACAGGATAATAAGCTGAGAGGGTCTTGCACTGACAACTTTTTCGTCTGGGCCAGAATGTTTTGTTTGCATCTCCTTACCAGTGAATCTTATCAGATTGCTGTGTTATATCTGCTCAGTCTGCTGCTGATGTATGAACTCATGAAAAAGACCCCATTCCCAACCCCTAAATTATCCAAGATATCTCACTTCCCATCTGTCTTTCAATTTGAACTTTCAAACTGCAAATTTTTGTCTCGCTCTCTGGCTGTGATAAAAGAAAATACTGTGTGGATTTATTGTAAAAAAATAATTTATTTAAAAAATACTCAATTCATCTGGCTGAGTTTTAGTCACCTCTGGCAATAAAGGCTTGTGTTTTCTCTTGCACTGGAACTCTGTAACCCAGAGTCTGGATGTGGAAGTTAGTTACACGTCAGAGGAGTGTGGGCAGATGGTGCAACTGATGAGGAAAACCTTCAGCCTGTCAGAGCTAATGCCACTCAAGCTGTGGGGAGAACAAGAGACTGCTTGGTGGGACCCCTGCTGCAGGTACCCAAGGTGGTTGGTGCCAAATGAGCTACCCAGGGGACACGTCAGCACATCCCAGCTGTGCAGGGGTGGATACTTCAGGGCAAAATCCTTTTCAAACATAAAAGTCTCCTGGCATACTCATTTCATTCTCTTTGTAGCTTTTCTGGCACATGTTTATTTCCATGACATGGACAAACACCAGCTCCAAACTGAGGTTCTTGCTGAAATAAAAATGCAAATGTTTTTCTTGCACAATCAGACTAAGGCACCTTAATGGGCCTGACCAGCCTCATCTGGGGTCTCCATCTACACCTGCCTGTGGACTCAGGAGCCCCATTTCAGCTGAGCCCTGGGCTGTCAGTCTGTGTCTGAGTGATGCTACAGAAGTATCAGTCTCTAGCTCAGGCAGAGCTGTGCCTGTGCCAAGGATCCTGTTGATCCAGACCCTGAGCAGCAGACTGACTTCCCAGCTTGACCACAGACCTGCCTTGTCACTGGGGACCTGCCCAGCAATCACTGTGCTGTATCCAGCCCTGGTTACCTCACTGAACTTGACTCTGATCCACTGATTGACTTCCCAGCAAGATTTTGGAACTGCCTTATAAGCACAGTGTTGCCTGATAAGATCTGAATTCTGGGCAGAATGTAGCTACTCTCTGCAGGTTTGCCTTGCTCACCTCGCTCAGGTACTGTGGGGCTGGGCCCTGGCTGGAGAGCTCCCTGACTCTTGGGGAGCAGCTTGGCTTCAATGGCACGGAGTTGGGGCCAGGCTCCTTAGGGAGCTCCAGGACTCGGGCATTGCAGATGGGGCACGCTGTGCTGTGAAGGTGGCACACGATTTGCTTGTCTGATCTGTTCTGTAGGCTGGAAAATGTAACTAATTCATTTAAATTGCTTCGGACAAAAACTTGCTTAAATGTCCAGTCAAGTCCAATTAGAAATCTAAATGGATTGTGTTTTCCATTGGGATACAAACAACAGCCTGTTCCCATTCCCTCCCCAGAGCTGGTCTGGAAGCCATGGTTTGGCACCCTGTAGCCCTGGAGGTGTAAATAACTTGGGAGGTGAAGCAAGAAGAGCAGAACTGAACCTGTGCTCTTCCACATTACCTGTTTTACCTGTTGCATGTTCATATTCTTAGGTGAGAAAAAAAAAAAAATGAGCTGATTGTATTTTTGGCTTTTGTCAACTATGACCTACTGGTCAGGCTTAAGTTTTCCTAATTTTAGTACAAATAATTGTCATTTTGTCAGTATTGGCCCACAGATACAATGCTGGTAATCTTGCCAGAAATTATGCCGTCCAGGTAACCAGACTAATGGTTCTGGTGCCCACTGGAGATTGCAGGACAAATTAAAGTGGCCAAAGAGCAGGGCTGTCCCTTTAATAATGCATGGCTGCAGGTATGTCTATTTACATTTGGTCATTCTTTACAATTTTAAACTAATAGAAGATTCAGTTACTTCTTTCCCAAGCCTGTAATTTTCTTGTCAGTTCCCTGCTCCCCTTTTCTTTATACAGGCTATTCTGTACCACGGCTGTAAATAATCTTCACAGGCACTCACAAACACAGGGCAGTGATTTTGCCCTTCTCCCCCCATGTACGTTTTCTCATTGTGTTTTAATGAAGCATCTTCTGGGTGGGGTACTGCAGATCCCATTAAATATGCTTCTGTATCAACACTGCTCCTAAGCAAAATATATTGATTGGTGAAGCTTTGGACCTACTTTAATCAAGTAATCTAAACAGGGCTTAAGCTTCAAAACCCTGGTGATGCTCCTAGCTTCAAAGCTTTTACTTACACTGAATTAATTTATCCTGCATGTTCTAATGCTCTCAGCAACCCTGTAGATTATAATGTTAGAGGTTGCAAGCATGGCTCTGATAATATTCCCTAAACTTGAACTCTGTTGATCATAAGGTAAAGTCAGAAGTGGGAGTGGGGAACACACAGAGTAAACGGAAGGATTTGATTTGAAGCAGGGGTGAATGTGTGCACCCCTGTAAGCAGGCTGCTGGGAAGGAGAAGTTAACAACCTCAGAAGGTGTTAACACTTTGGGGATTTTTGACTGAAGATACATTTTGATATGGACTGAGTGTCAAATGATCATTTGCAGACTCCTTCTTGCATAATATTGTAGGTGTATTATGTCACAAATAAAATTCTTAGTCAAAGGGAAGGTTAGTTCGATTTCACATGTTGAACATCAATACAAGTTACAGCTATACCATGGGAAAAGAGAATGTTCTTTGCAATCCAAGCAAGAGCTAGAAACCATGATATGTAGCTACCTGATGCTGAATTATGTGCACTGATGACACAATGGATATGTGCTGAAGGCCTGATAGTGTTAGGTTAACAGTTGCCCCAATGATCTTAAAGGTCTTTTCCAAACTAAATGATCCTGTAATGCTAAGAATGTTCTCATCTTTACGAATCAACGTATTCATATTTGTAAGAACCAGCAGGGCTCTTCCATGCATGCTATGATGCACTGAACACCACAGGGAAGTGTCTTATCTGGTGTGTGCTGCAGTCTAAAGATGCCATTAAATCAGACTGGGTTTGACTGGCGTTAGTCAGAAGTGAAATGTGCTTAAACAAACATAACTGCACCTACTCCAGTGTTGATGCAGGGTCCCTCTGGGTGGCAGGCACATAAGCCAGTGGCATTTTATTGGAAATAAGAGGGCTGGCATCCTGTGTTCCTGTTGCCCATGGCAGAGGCCTGGCATAGTCTATGGGTAGCACTGCCCTGGCAGAGCACTGCCTGGTACAGAGAGGCTCAGCCACAGGGCAGAGTGATTGTCCATTGATGGAGGGGGCAGACAGCCCTCCCAAAATTTCTTCAGAGGCTGGGCACTGGGCCCTGCCTGTTTTCCAGAGATTATTATGGAAACAACATATTGGTGAATAAATTAAAATATTATTTAAAGCAATGATAACTTTTATGTTTTCATTAGACAGGTAAAGGCTCATAGTATTTTGAATAAAGACTGTCTCCTGCTTTATGAATCTCAAAGACTATGAAGCGATTTCACACAGAGAGCTCTGATTACTACAGTAATAATTTCTTCTACCACCCATTCAAACACTTATTAATAGAAAAAATATCAGTTCAAACTGTCTTCACTTCACACAGAAAATATCAGTGTTCACAGTGTGAACTTCAAAATTCTTATCTGATTAGTTAATGTCAACAATTATTAGTGTACTGTCAATTTAACTTTCTACTGTCCTCCATTGATCTCAGTCTCCATATACCATGCAGTGCACATCACTTAGAAAGTAACTTTCCTGACTGGCTAGGGATGACTTTCTGTCCTGCTGTCAACTGGCAGTAAGTAAAACAGGAAAATTCAGCACATCTTCCTGTGCATATTTCCTTGTGACAGGCTCTCACCTTGCTGCTCAGCATCAGTTGGACAGCATCTTTAAGGATACAGGAAGTCATTCAAGAGGGGAGCTGGGAAGTGATAGCAAGGAGAGCCTCTTGGTTTAGTTTCTTATTCTCTCAATTCATAAAGCTTTAGGCACACACAGATGGCACTGGTGCCTCCTATGAGAAAAGACAGGAAAAAAATTAAAAAGAAGCTAAAAGGTCAATTGTAGTCCAGGTAAGATGGTGCTGCACTGATAATGCTGCACCTGGTGTTTGGGAGGCATCAGGGCTTCTAAACTATTTATTTCTTTTCATCTGCTAGTGTCAGGAATCATAGTCCTCCAAGGGGAAAGGTAAGGCAGCCTCTGGCATTTTGGCATTCCTTGTCTCAGCCCTCATTAATCCTGAATACTATTTACAATACTATTTAAATTCTGATTGACTATACTGTGACCAATTTAAGCTTGCTCAGTTTTGCACCTAGATTCCAGAATGGGTTGAATTACTCCATGGCCACTGTTTTCTGAGCAGGGTTAATATGAACTGTAGGTGCCAAAGCCATGAATGAGTGGATCACACCAGCCTCTGTTCCCTTACAGTTCTCCCACCCTATATTCTCAGATCTCTTAGGAGGAACCAAGACATTTAGACAGCTGCATCCCAGTGGAAGGGAGGGACTGACTTTTAGCTCTGCGAAATCCATTCTCTGAGGTTCACACATGCTGGAGAAGACTGAGGAGATTCAGTCCAGATGATTAGTTTTGCTTAAGGTCACATAACACCACCTCAGTCTTAAATAAATGTGGATTCCTTGCACACGTATCTGAATTTATGGTATGGCTTATTTCTATTTTATTTCCAAAACCCTTGGGAACTCTATATACCGAGTAGACATCTGGACTCCTAATTTCTCTCCCCCTGTTCATGCCTGCCTCCCCCCTCAGCAGTAATCCCTTTCTTTGCTGCCCACAGTAGAAAATGAGTGTGCCTGTCCCTCCCGTGCACTGCTGCCAGGCCATTTTATGTAAGCATCCTCTGCTCCCCATCGCAGGACAGCATCCTGTTGCAGCCAGTTGTTGTCTCTAATCTCTGAACAGAAACACACAGATTAGAGTCCATTCTGGCAGCAGTGTGCAGTGGATAACAGGCATGCTGTCATATCTGTGCTGCTTTCCCTGGGCTGTACTGATCACTCTCCTGCTGGCACCAGGTCATTTGCCATCAGTGATCTATAGGCTGGGAAAGTCTTCCTTGCCTGCCTCTTCCCAATGCTTTGACACACGAGGCTGCTCCATTCAACCCTCTACAGGAAGCTTTGCTATCATCCTCCTACTCATTCAGGGACATGAGGACATCACAATGGATGAGCTGGGCTCTCTGTGGCTTAGGTCACATTTGGGAATCTCTCCTCTGCCCTTAGAGTTTTCCAGTGTTTGAACTTCATGGTAGCTCCCCCAGAGTTACCAGATGGTGGAGAAGAAGTTTAAAATGAAAACCAGCTGTCACTAAAGTAATGCCTGGTCTGATTGCTCCAAACAGCTTAATTACAAAGAAACCAAAATTCCAGAAATGTCTCTCTTGGGCCGTTCCTCCCCCTACTGTCATTCTTCCACTAGCAGAGGTGTTTTTAAGACAGGAGATGGAACTATGTAGTTTTAGATTAGTCAACAGCTGGACTCTATGCAATGTCTTCACTGCTAGGGGTAGGTGCAGGAGGGGTAGGTGTGTATCCACATGGATATAGGTGGGGGAAGACAAGCTACAACCTGCTAAGTTGCTGCATGCTGTGGCTGCAAACTCAAAGTTGGAGTTACAGCAAGATCTCAGTCTGGGGTAGGTCGAGGGAGTGTGTTAACAGCAGAGTGGATGGATTGTCATGGTGATCAAACTGGATTTGCATGTGACTCCTCACTGGTGGAGAGCTGCAGGCAGCAAGATTTTTTTTTAAGTGCAGGGTGCTCCCTTCTACCTGGTGCCTGAGGCTTTCAGCTCTCACCAAGTTTGGCTGAGGAAGACTCACTAATTCACAAACTTGGACTCACTCACCTTGCACAGCCATTGAAACTCTTGCTGCTGGTTTCTGGACTGGGGGATTAGCAGCTGCCTGCACAGGACCTTTTTACCTGATGTTCGTGATGTCATCAAGTATATCCTAATACTGAGGAGGGAATGGGAATTTACTGAGAAGTTGCAAAGTTTTCCAAATATTATCTCTCATTTTGTACTTGTATGCCACTTGCAAGGAGAGGGTAGCAAGAGTGGGGACGAAACACCATGGTTCATTCAGTCATTAAATTAATAAATACAGGGAAAGGGTGAACAAAATGGGCCAATTCCCTCACTTGATGCCTCATTGTTTGAGAGTCATCTCAAATTATCTATTCCAGGAGGCAAAGAGTGGTAATATTGTACTTCAGCTGTGCTGGCCACTCTGAACAAACTGAATTTAGAGGGCTCTAATTCAGGAATTTAGGCATGATCTCAAGCTCAAGCTGAGGCACAGGCAACCAAAATATTTCTGCAAGGAACAAGCCCACAAATGGGACTTGATGCCCAGCTCTCCCTCACATCATCATTGCACAAGGCTGAACAACTGGTTGGCTTTCTGCATGACAGGATCCAATAGTCCACTTAGTACCAAAACAAATCTCTAACACAGATTTACTGCTGTGAACATATTTACCAAAGTTGAGGAGGCTGAAACAATGTGCAGCTTACAACCAATTAGCTACATTTATAGTATGGGATCTATTTTATTGCGTTGATAATTTATGTTGGTAACACCAGATAAAAATTCCTCATAACCAAGCCCAAGCAACAGAGCAGGCTGCATCCCAGGCTGTGTACTAAACTGCTGTTTGCTTTCTTTCCAAGACTTTTGTCTTTCTCTCATTTTCTCTCACTCTCATTCCTTTTTTCCTTTCTTCGTGCAGAGAAGAGAAATGATTGCTAATGAATTGCAAGCATGGGGTATGGAAAGATCAGTTAATATGGCCCAAGTATTCAGTAAAACAAATACATTAAAGTGATCAAGTAATAAATGAAAATAGACCCAAAGAGCAGGTTCCACTGAGAAAACATGTGAGAATGTAAATTAATGTGACTTGATGAAACTTGAAATGTCATAACACAGCAGGGCATATAACACATCAGAGGAAATGTGAAAATTATACTTTTTCCTGAAATCACAGTTTTCAAAAATAAGTGGCTTTTAAATTCTTCTAAAAATATAATAAAGGAATTAGTGTCAAGAAAAAGGTTATTGTTGTTTATCAGACTGCAGGCTCATGGTGGCTTTTCACAAAATTTGAAACTCTTTTATTTGAACTCTTTTATTTCTCTGACGATACAGTGGGAAAAGAAAAATCCAAGTCTTTCTACGTGTTTGGTACCCTCTTCTTAATTTTGCACAAGGGATTTTCTAAAGTTGTTTGGAGTAAGTGAGTAAATGCCATGAAAAGTCCATGTGTTGGGAAAGTCTTTCCTCCCTTTCCATAAACAGAGATTTTAGATTTTTCTGCTGGAATGTAGTCCTCACTGGGATCTGAGAAATTAATTAGAAAGGAAAGGATTCCTCCCCTGTACAACACCACAGAGCCAGGAGGTTGTACAAGAACAGGTCCCTCTTCTTCTGGCACAGAGCGGATTTCTGTGGGAAGAACACCAAGAGTGCAGGTCTGCAGACAGAAAAAAAGTTGCCACATGGCACAGAATTGTTGATTTCCTGCTCTGACTGCAGTGACCATGTGTGGAAAAGGCAGCCTTGGTCTCTTTCTCTAATGCTGAGTGCTCCATGGGGAGATTGCACTGGATTCTGGCTGAAGATGGGTATCCTCTGTGCCAGGTGTCCCAACTGTCCCTGTGCCAGCCACCATCTCTCTGCACTGCTCCAGCTCAGATGCTTTCCCCAGACTATTTCTTTATTTAATTTCCCAGTTTCCCTAATCCTCTTAATTAACCCTCAATGAAATTACTTTTATTCTGCAGAAGAGAGTGTCTATAAGCAGGACAGTTTGGGTTACTAGGAGATAAAAGGTATCCTGATGCAATCCCACCCATCTCTTTCCATGCAGAACTGCAGGAAGGTGGGATGGGACTGTTCAAAGAGATGAAGTTGGCAGAGTCCTGTGCAACAAAACCCGTTCATAGCAGGTAAACGTGGGGAGGCCTTGTCCCTGGGTATGCAGAAACTGAGGTGGGGAGGAAGGGAAACTCTTTTCCAAAAGAGATGTCCTGTGAAGAAGAGGGTTTCTAATTCCATAAGAATTGGTACCAGAATATGAAGCAAAACAATAGAAGTAGAGCCCCATCCATTTGCCTGGCTAGTTAAGCTAAAGAAACCAGCTTGTTTTTGCAGTTCTTAGCATGTGTGATCTCTCCAAGATCCCTTTTATTTGCTTATTCATTTATATCATTGCTGGGGAAGATGATTGAACTTCCCTGTTTTTGAGGATGATTAACTTCCCTGTTACGACCCACATTTGGCTCAATATATTATAGTATTACTTTCTACATCCTTCACTACATGTGTTTAGACAGGACTTTTGAAATACATTGCCCATGTTTCCCACAGGAGGGGCTGGGGGCCTGAAGAAAACCTCTTCTGTGTCAGAAAACCAGGGGAATACACACACTGTTTACTCTTGCTTTGTTCTAACTAAACCTTACAAATGATCTTTCCCTGCTGGTACACTTTCACTGCTGCCCCCCTTAGTTTTTTCCTGGTGGGAGTGAGGTGTAACTGTTATTAGGACATTTCCAGAAGGATTTTTTTCTGGCTGGTTTCTCACGGCTGTGCCCTGCGGCAGCTGCCTGCCACGACCTCAGGCAGTGGAGAAGCGCCGGCTGGCACTGCCCGTGCGAGGCCGGGTGGCCGCCGTGTGAGCGGGCACTCCAGGGGAGCGGCGTCTGCAGCCTGGTAGTGCTGAGCGCTGCGAGTGGGTAACGCAGCTTTGGTGGCTTCACACGCTGAGAGGAGGCGAAGGGACGAGAGAAGGACACTTTGCGAGCCCTAAGAACGTTTATTTCCCCCATGCGTGGTCAGAGCAAAGCGCCCTCAGAGCGATGCAGTGCAAAATGCCCGAGAACAAAGAACGACAACAGGTTAAGTAGGGGGTGGGCAGACAGGGGTGGAAACCTGGCTCGCCCAATGGCGACAAACGATGGAGAAATGACACATAACAACCAATGGTAACATAACAGAGGTGGGTACAGAGTCCTGGCACGAATAGAAAGGCTAAGGTGGGGTGATTGATACAGAACTTTCATGAAGAAGCTGGGGGTGGTTACAAGATTGACACTCAACAAGGAGTGACAACCCCTGACTGACAGAACCAAACAAGGAGAAAACAGGGAGAGGTGAGGAGATTGACAGGTAACTGTGGATCTGGTGGCAGGAACTTTCAGGGTAAACACCTTGGAGCAAACCACTGTGAGGGGAAAAATAGGGAAATACAAGGAACAACCTAACTAACATTAATAAAACCCCTAACTAAATCAACCCAACCTACAACAGTGCCCTTTTACTTCCCTGCTGCTCTTTACTCTTGTTTTGGGTGGTAGTTTTTGTGTATTGCTTAGAACCAGCAATGTCAGAAGAAACATTAATATCCCACAGTGAAAGACAGTTCTTAAGAAATAAATTTATTTTATTACAGGCAACTGAGAACAACAGGTAGGAACTGAGTATCTGGGTGAGCCACACCTCAGAAGAACTTAAGAGGATGAGCCACTGATAAAAATCTGGAGTAAAGTGCTATCCTGTATCATCCCAGAGGGCAGAGTATCAGCAGGGATGCCCATCCTACTGGGCTCACTGGTAGAGACCAGCTCTTTGAAAGCTTCTCACCAGGTTGAAAACCCAGTCACAGCAATTAACTGTGCATTGCTGAAATCCTGGGATTGGTTTTGAATAAGTTTGGGAAAAAAATTACATGCAAAACAAACAAACAGAAAGGGGTTAAAATATTCTACAATTACTTAATAGAAAATAAGTCATTATAATAGATTCCCTATTGCAGAACAATTGTGTGTGTCCTTTGGAACACTTACTTGTGGCATACTCTTGAAACAGCTATTAATAGAAATACTTTTTGCTATGAGACCAGTCCAGTTGCATGATTTATGCAGTCATATTAAAAATTATCTATCCAGATGATGCAAAATTTAGAGAGTGAAGAGCTGATGTCTTAAGCCCCTGAGAATACTGGTTTCACTAGGATCAGGATCTCACTATTTATTAATCTCTAACATACCCTGTTAAAATCGTTAATAATTGTATCTGATCACCCTGATCGAACTGGCTTACAATTTCTCACTCATAGACAGCAGTACAAGAGAATCATTCATTAAAAAAAAAAAACAAAGTAAAAAGATTTTTAAGGCATTTTGGATATTGCAGTAGCCTTTAAAGACCTTAGTGATGATACAGCTGGAATTCTGGTATAAGTCTCAGGTAATATTTTGTGGTGTTTGATGCTTGCTGTTATTAGCATGTTTGGTTGCCTTCCTTCTCAGTGACTCTTTAAGCCATTTGCACTAATCACTGAGGTCTTGTAGTATGGTATTGGAGCATCTCTGTCTAAATTCATACATAAATTCCAATCCTTAAAACCAACACAATTAAAGGAGAAGATCTTGGTTTAAAAACTATTTCAAAAAGTGTCATCCACCTTCATTTTGCTGTCACCTGCCTGGAAAGTTATGAAGAGAATGGATACAAGGAATAGGACTTGTAGGAACAAACCCAGTGGGAAGGTCAGCCTGGGGTTTTTCCTCAGGTGCATGGGCTGGTGTCCATCAGGCCAGATTGTTGAGTACTGGCTTATATCATCAGAAAACACCATGCTCCCATTGCAATCTGTACAAAATGGGATGGACTTAAACCTCTTATTTCTCATTCTCCAGCCATATCTCATTCCCCACTGCTGCTTCATTTCCTTATACTGTGCCCCTCACCACCCTTGATTTGCTAAACTCTGATATCAGCAGCAAAAGTACAAGCAGCTCCCTGTCAGTGCCAGGCTGTTCCTCTCTGGAGCAGATTTTGTAGTGGTAGTATTACACATGCCAGAAAGGGAACACCTGCCTCATGCTATTCCTTCCTCCCCCAAGCCAGCTCTCTTATTTCCTCCTACTCCCAATCTTGATTTTTTCTACTTAAATATTTCTTCTACATGTAATTTCCACCACTCCTATTTGCTTTTGCGGCTTCTGAGCACTCAGGAACACTCTTCTTTCTTTTGCATGAGAGGTCAGCAGTGGGGTTTGGGTTTCCAGTAGCAGCTGTTGAGTGCTGCTGTAGTTAAATGAACTGAGGCCTTTCCTTCATTCCTTTGCATCCTTTCCAAAAGGATACAGATCACCTGAGTAATATTGATCATTATCTTGTGAAATCCTAAAGGATTTTAAAGGATTTTAAACCAGACATGTTTAAATACCTAAATGACTACCTAATGACATACCTAATGACTTCCCCTTTGTTGTTGACAGCTTCTTACTCCAACATTCTGCATTATCATTTGTTATTGGATCTCATAGCTTGGCTGTACCCAGCACTGTTCACAAACAGGCAATGGAGAGCATCTTAGCAGTAGAAAATCTCATTGCTCGCACAAAGTTATAGAAGCTTCCTGGAAGCTACCAAAGCCAAAGGAATTATTCCATTTATTATGCTGGCTCATAACATGACCTGCTGTTGTAGTCTGTGCACCTTCTTATGCCTCCAGATTTCTTGTGCATGTCTTAAGAGCAAAAGCTTGCAATAAGAATGGTTTTCTCAGCACAGAGCTGTATTTCAAGTTGTGAAGAACAGAAAATCTGAAACATAACCCCCAAAGGACTGTCCAGTTACATGACTCAATTTTCAGCTCACCTATTTGTCTCTGTCACTTGCTTAACCATTCCATAATATTCTGTTTGCAGGTTGTATTACCCATTTTTAACTGAATAATGAATGGCAGGTGGCCTGGATTTTCACTGGATGTATAAATTAAACAAAACAATTTAGACAGCCTTCCAAATTCTTCTACTCTTTCTAGAGTAGGTTATGATGAACTTGTCAGGAGGAAACTACCAAATTGCATCAGATTCGACCCACCTTTCCAAATAAAGTGTTGAAATTACAAATAAGTATTACAACATCCTTATGTTAACTGGTCAATGCAGATGTTATGCAGATATATTTTTGTAACAGTTGTTGTCATAACCTAGTAACAATTTATTTTAAAAGAATGAGTTCTACTCCAACACCTGCTCATACATTGTATATTCCTTCCTGTATCTCTCTACATATATCACATATTTATCAGCAGGAACTTGGGGATTAAATTATTGATAAAGCAATAAAGAGAGACAAGAGGCAAAAAAGTTATCATGAATGAAGACCAGTAAAGCTGTACTGCTGTGCCACCAAAATCTGTTTTCCACATATACCACAGGAAAACTGCTTTTGCCTATTTCCAGATTCTTCCAGTGGTCTCCACTCTATCCTTCCTGTGTCTCATGAAGGTAGACTTCTTTATTCATCCTCTACCTAGAGCATTATCTAAATTGTCCTCCTTCTGCTTCCTCAGCTATCTGTGGCTACAACTGTCACGCAAACAAAATCTGCTGTTCATCTGTTTGAAGAAAGGGGACCTCTCTGATCAGTAGGAATCTCTTGTCTCTAGCTCATAAGGTCTTTGAAGAATGGCCTGTCACTCAATAGATGTGTGCAGCATTTAGCACACGGGGCTGCCCCACTGGGGGCCTGGAGGTGGGATTGCAGTGCAAAAGGGAGCAGTGCAGGTTTGTCATAAAATGATGAACTACACAGCCACGTGGCATCATTTATCACCAGCCCTCACTACAACAAACAAAGCATGGAATATAATAATTCCTGAAGATGTATATCACTTTTTCTTCGTCCCTTTTTTGTCTTCTTCAGAGGGGAAATTTATACACCACTATGCTAAGCTGAGACTAACAGTGGGTACCATTTGAAAACAGGGCTGCAGAAAAAGATTTGTTTCAAAATAATAAAATGCTTAAGAAAGCTTCACTAGAGAAGACTGAAAATTAGTTGATGATAATCTGCTCTCAGTCTAGGAAGAGTCAGATGATGCTGATAAAGAAACATTTGAAACTTGAGCATTTATCAGTGGCGTTAGTGTTTTTTAATTAATCAGCTTTCCAAGTGCACTACAATTTATATCTCCATTTGGCATTTAGTCATTGCAGATAGTAAACTGTACTTAGTAATCTTGCCTGTTCCTCATGAATCTTCTTGACAGACAGATGGGAGCTGTACATCTCCCTGAAGCCAAAGAGGTCTTCTCACACATGAGAAAACTTATAATCAAAGCCTGACCAACAAAATGACCCCCCAAAGTCAATAGCCCCATTATAATAATGCACAGGAGAGCTGGAAAGGGTGGGAAAGAGAGCAGGAGAGCTGGATGGGAAAGAGTATGCAGGGAGGACCAGAGCCCACAAAGGGATGGGGAAGGCAGGTCTGAGACCACTGGAAAGGCACAGGGATAAACAAGGCAGTCTCCCACAGACCTGAACATGCAAATGGTCTTTGTCTCTCACCTCATCTGTCTCCCACAGGGAACAGTCTGGCATCTCATCTCCTGGGTTGCTGGGAAGGAGGAGGGCTTGCCAGTGCATGTGTGACTGGGAGCTCCCAGCAGCTCCTCACACCTACCACTTGCACTGCTGCTCAATGCAATATGCCTTGCCATTACCTAGCTGTAATTTGTTAAATCGTTATAAAGGACTTTATCACTATAAAGGAAAGCTTCAGCTGCAGAGTTGAAAGGCTTGTTTCAAATGTGAATATTCCACATGAAAGAATTTCTCTTGTTTCAAACCATTTGCATTTTCCTTGTATGTTATTGATCTGATTGAACAGTTCCCAGATCAAAGGCATGCTGGTAAATGAGCGGCCGAGGTGGCAATATGCGAAGTGGACAGCTGTTAAGAGGGCAGCTTAAATAATTGCCCAAGGATTTATTGGGTAACATGATTAATGATTATGGAAATATGATGACATGATACCAAAGAGTAGTGTGCAGTGATTGATGGGGAAGTAGGATAAGACCAAGCTTAAATATCAGAGTATGGGAAACAGTATTATAGCTTGTAATCATTGTATATATGATTAGTTGTTAAGAAATTTTGATATTTAGTTTTGCCTTCTGATAAGAAAAACTCCAAAGTTGTATGCAATATTTCTATTGCAGTGAGGCAAGAAAAAACCCCTCCTGCTAACAGTGCATGGTAACAGCAGAATAGATGCAAAGACACAACCTCATCTTTTTTAAAAATCCACATAAAACTTACTGGAAGCTCATGCTGCTGTTTTAATTAACACCTGAGCAAACTATACATAACACATTAAAGGAGAAAAAGATCTGTTAGTGGAATGACAGTAGTTTGCATATAGACAGCTTTTTCTCCTGTTTTTTTCTTTAACCTCAAATTCCACCAGCCAACAGTAGCATAATGCAGGAGATGGGACCAAATTGCAGGCTAGAGCTACACCATGGCAAAAATATTGTAAACCCTTGCAGTTCATTCTCTGTTGATAGTTACATGAGATTTCTATTCACTCTGTGCTGGTGAGTGATGCAAATCCTCCTCCTCCTCCAAAAATTTTTGTTTAAGGCCCATGATAAAGAAGGTAATATTTAAAAAATTAATAAAAAGCTATTATAAAATGTGAAACATTAGCAGACAATTTTAGAGAGTAGGCAGCAAAATCCTCAGGGTGAAACCTCAGTCCAGGAAAATGGATTGTAAAATTGACTTCAGCTTGGGCAGGGTTCCATGCTGGGTTTTTTTTGTTTGGTTTTAAATTCTATTTCCTATATTAAGTATACGTGAAGAGGATTCTACTCTGGATCTGAGACACAATTTCTGCGTGCCAGAAACTCAGCTGCTGTAAGTGACAGGACCTCATTGAAATTTTCTGTTGGGTGGCAGCAGATGACAGCTATTAGGCCCAGACCTCCAGCTCCTGCCATTAAATAGTTGTGGTATGACAACAATTGTCATGGCTTTAAAAACAGAGTGATGTGGGTAGAATTATTTCAATGAAAGCAGCATTGTTCATGCTAGACGGTTCTGGAAAGAAATATCCATATTTGAAGCCTCGGAAATGCTGTTAATCTCTTCAGGGATGTGAAACAACAACAGAGATGGCATAGGATTTGAGAGAGATACCAGGAAGCCTGGTGCTTTAAAGCCATAATCTAGTTGGCAAGCCTCAAAAGTTCTGGCGAAGATTTTTCACAGCAGAAGGTGACAGGTAGAGTTGAATCACCTGTTGGCATTTAGGGACAGATTTATTTGTAGCCTTAGCTGGGAGACCTGGCACTATTCACATGGAAGATTATGTCATGGGTCAAAGCCCCAGTGTTAAGTTATGGTCATGCTCAAAGATCCTGAAATATCATGTCCTTATTGAATCCATCACAAATACCATCTGCCCCAGCACTCTACTGGGAAGCCCACACCTCATTTTATGGCACATACAGGCTTCCTCATGAGCAAAAACTGGGATCTCTCTGCAGCACTTTCATACCAGCTAGACTCTGGCCTGTCCGAGATCTGTCTTCAGGCAATCACAAATAGTGGCTTGCTAGAGGGTTAACATACCAGTTCTGTCATTTCGGTATTTCCAAAGCGTAGCCTGTAACTACTGTGCGGCAAGGACTGTGTCTGCCCAATTGTCTCTTTATGCTGCAGTCCTGATGTTAGAACCAGAGAAGTATAATTTACAGCCTTGTGCACATGTGAACCCAAATATGTGATGTCTTTTTATCTTGTTCCAGATATTTGTTCTGATAGAGTTTCTTGTGAATATCAGACTGCTGGCAAAGCACTGGCTTTTTTTTTGTAACTGGATTTATAACCATGACCAAACCTGGTCTAGCCCCACCTGGCCTCTGCAATGCACCATGGTAAATTCTGTGGTACACTGGGATTCCTGCAGTAGCATTAATTTAAAATAGAAAAATACCCAAAAAACCCAAATACATAATTAAAAAAAAAGTTACTGATTTAAATATGATTGGGAGAATCTCGTTTGCCTACAATCCTACCGCATTAAAAAAAATATTTTGGTGACCGTTCTCCTGATCATTTCAGTTCTCAGCATTTTCCAAACTCCAGGTTGTGCAAGCCTACACTATAGAAGTTAGGTAATAATGCTAATAACACTAAGACTGTGCAGGGGTCAGCCAAGGGTTTGTGCATCAAATGGGGTGGAAATGCTTATACCACCCTTGTTTCAAGAAGGTCTGACTGGCAGGCGCTCCCTCCTTTCTCACCCTGCATCAAGTCCACCCTGCAACATTTCTGGCCAGCTCAGCTTTCACATTGACTGGCAACCTTGCTGGTATTCCAGGCCCCTGGGGCCTCCCCCACATACCCCAAACAGGCTGTCCTGCTTTCAGACCCCCCTCAACACCAGGAGATGTGGGGAGATGACTCTGCCCTTGGACAGTTCCCTCTGGTCCCTGGCTGCTTGGTGACTTGGCAGACCAAGCCATTTTTCAGCCTGCCCCTCTTCCTGGCTGAGCTTCACCCAGGAGGAGTCCTTTACACCTTTAATAGGAAATGTTGCTGTCACAGCATCTGTCACAGTTGAGACAGCCACAATACACAGAAAATCACCACACAATCTCAGAAGGCTTCAACCCCTACAGAGTAACACCATATTACATCAGAAGGCTTCAGGCACCTGCCCATATAGAGCAACTTCATAGCACTTCAGAAGACTGCAAGCATCTGCCCTTCTTGTTCTTCAGCCCAACCTTTTATGCCCCTCATGTCCATGCATTGCGCCTGTGTGCCCTCTGTTCCCTTTGGGAACTGGTCAGTGCACCTGGGCACTCCATGGCTCATTGCTTTCAGCTCATGCTGCTCACCTGCTTTTCACAGCTGTACTCTCTGGGGATGAGGCTTGGCCACAGCCCCACTCCCAATTACCACAAACTCTGTACCTACAATTCCCCTTTTTTTTCTTTTCTTTTAAATAAATGCTATGTCTACTATTTCTCTACAGGGCTCTTGCAGAAGAAATAGTAAAAATGGTACAAGTATCTCTTTTGTAGATTCCACTAACTCTGGGAATGTGTCCATGTACTAACCTTGACTCACTCCTGCAGGACAGGAATTCGGGTAAGAATGAGTGAACAAACCTTTCATCTCTGACTCCAGCTTTAAGCTCCAGTTAACCTGCTCTTGCTGTGTCTGGTTATAGCAATCAAATTATTAGTAAAAATATGAACTGGGCTATTTTGAATCAGTGTAAATGACTGATTAATACTGTTATAAGAACCCAATAGCTCCAGCAAGAAATTAATATGGGTTTTTCCCCATGAAGTACACAGGAAATTTACATGGATTATTAATAAAATAGGGAGCATTTGACACCTTTCAGATGGTACTGAGGTTGGTAACAAAGCTCCTTTCACAGAACATGAGATTGATTTGCATTGCAGGAATCAGATTGTGAATGCTTGTTGGCATAATGATCCTGATAGCTTCACACATACTTCTGATGGAAAGGTGTGCAAAAGCTGCACTTTGCACACTTGCTGGAAGCTGTGCTAAGGGACTGAGGACTGAAAAATAATGAGTGTGAAGGTTCAGAGAGGAGAGGAACTAGATTTGCCTGCATGATGCGTTCAGAATTGTGCCCAGTTCTGGGCTCCTGTGTACACGACAGACGTGGACTTACCGTGAGCCCAGCCAAGGGCCATGAAGATGATTCAGGGACTGGAGCACCTTCCAATATGAAGGAAGGCTAGGACAGCTAGAACTGTTAAAAGAGAGGCTCAGGGGGAATCCATTTGGAATCAATCCTGTGCAATGTGCTCCAGGGTAACCCTGCTTGAGCAGGGAGGCCTGACCAGATGACCCACTGTGATCACTTCAACCTGACCCTTTCTGTGATTCTGTGGTCTTACCAGTGCATATGATGGGACCTGATGGGAAGGAGTGAAGGCAAGGGAGCCAGACTCTTCTCAGTAGTGCTCAGTGACAGGAGACCCTGGGCACAAGCCACATCAAATTCAAATGGAACACAGGACTTTTTTTTTTTTTTTTTTTTTTTTTTTTTTTTTTTTTTTTTTTTTATTGTAAGGGTGGTCAAACAGTGGCAAAGGTTGCCCAAAGAGGTCATGAAACTCCACTTACGGAGATCTTTGAAACCCAGCTGGACACTGTCCTGGGCAATTGGTTCCAGACAACCTTGTTTGAGCAGAGGGGTTGGACTAGATGATATCAAGAGGTTGCTCCAAACTTCAACCATTCTGTGATTCAAAACCTGTATTCAGCTGCTCTTAAAATTCAGCTGGTACATGCTCTGTCATCCTGTGTACATTTGCATCCAACAATCACTTTGCCTCTTGTCTTCTTGCAGTGCTGCCAGTGGAGCGCCAGGAGCCCAAAGTGTGTTGGTCCACCCTATGCACGGCATCTCAAAGGTACCTAATTCCTACCTCTGCTTGTGCACAGAAGTGCTTCAGAACCTGGGTACAGAAGATCACAGACACAGGGTTTACACTGTGTTACACTCAGGTTTTAGAAACAGGGATTCTTTTGTTAGCCTGTCCTGATTAGTAACCTAGTAAGTGACCTGAGAACTAGTAAGGGACCAGCTATGTGGGTTCAACACCAGCTGCTGCTGTTTTCTATGAAATGCAGCTACAGAAAGAGTAAACAGTGGCATGTTATCTCTGCAGTAGTGGTTCTCTCTGCAGTAGTGGTTATCTCTGTCAAGGAATCCAAAAGTTACATTATTTCGTCAGACAGAGATATTCAAACCCAAAGCACCAGCTACAAAACTAGTCTATTGCAAAGCAGAAGCATTCTTCAATTTTCCTGTTCAAATTATTCAAGGCACTTAAAATAATAAATACTTCATTGCATCAGACCTGGAGGATGACAAGCTGGCCTAAAATTGGATTTTTTTTTCCTTGGAGGCACAGCCCTTACCTAAGAGTTTGTGTTGTAAAGCATCTACCTCAAAGTAGACTACAGCCACGTTATTGGGGTATTCCTGTGGGAGGCAGAAGCTGTGAGTATAAATTCTAACTATAAAGATATAATTAAGACCTTGCAGCACCAGAACAGAACCATACTATTCTGCTAAGCCTTCCTTATTGCGGTGACCATGAACTCTGCATGCAAGGTGTGAATGTTGCTGCAGATGTTGAATTCTGCAGCTGCAGGGACTCCACTGTGGAAGGTGGAGTCCTTCTTAAAAGACAGGAGTGGCAACAGTAAATGACAAGTGCCTAAAGCACTTGATCCTTCTGGATCTTGGCTTTGGTAGCTTCACTCCAGTGTGTTGCCCCAAATCAGAGCTGAGGAACTTCATTAGAGATGCCCATGGAGGAACAAGGGAGGAAATGATATTGCAGTGTGGTATTGCTGTATTTGCTTTTTTGACAGGGTCTAGTCATTAGTGTTGTCACAACCCTAGGAATTCACTCAAAAAAGATATCTGAAGGAAAACCTCTTCCTTCCTGTGCACACAAACATACACAAGCAGAGTTTTTTGGATGATGCCTTCAGATAAACAGCCATCACAAAGCCTCAGTTTCATTTTATCTCCATTGTCGCTCCAGGAAAAAATTGCTGCTTCTGCCTGCAGCCTAAACAATTCACTTTGCTGCCAAGTGCCATCTCAAAAAGAGGAACAGTATAAACTAATTTCATACCTATTCAGTTCAATAATAGGTATTGTTCTAACCATACCGCTAGTGATAAGAGACAGAAACAGCTTATTTGCCATTGCTAAGCAACTGTTAAAACAGTGTGTAAAATTCAGCCAGCTCTAATGGGCTGATAGAAATCAGTGTCTGAAGTTCTTGTTTGCATTAGGAAGTCAACAATAATTGTCCTTCTCTATTAACATGCATTTAATCTGGCTGCATCAGATTCAATCAGGATTCTGTCTTAATGGTGTTTGGAATGGTCTGTTCTCCCTTAGAAAAAAATATTTAACCATAATGCATTGACCTGCTTTAATCCTTTTGTTTTGTTTTGATGCAGTGATGAATGCAACACAGGAAAAATAAGGTAATATGAAACACTCTGCAGATATAAAAGCTGATGGTGTGAATGGTACCAAGTGGTAAGACAGAGTCTGAGGTATTTAGATATGGTTCCACCAATCACAAGATGGCATTTTTGTCTGAGATGCAAAGACATCTGCAAACCCCCTATACATTTGGAAAACCAGAATCTAACAGATTCTGATGCAAAACAGATGTGCATAAAACCATGGGATTTTTTTCCAAGCTTAATTTATGAGTTCAGATTTTAGTAATTTCTGTACATCATTTAGGAGAAGGGACTTTGGGGGCTCTGATCATGCCTCACTGAGATAAGGAATGGGCAAATGAATAAAAATGCAAAGGAAGAAATGTTGCACAAGAGGCTCCTGCATTCATAAGCACTGCTTTGTAGCTGCAGAATTATTTTTGTGACCTAAAAGGAGAATGCATTATTATGAGAGGATGATACCTCTTCAGATGCTCTGTTCCCTGTGTGAAAGTAAAGATGCATGAGTAAGTAACGATGCATAAGCAGAGGGACTGAAGACTGACTGATGCTGGAGCTGGAAACCTGTCCTGCTACTCAACACTGCTCCATTGCTTTTACTGGTACATAAACTTGATTAACACTTACGCCTGTCAGCAATCCCATCACATTCATCAGAACCACCACTGTTTCCTGTTAAGTAAAAGCTTAAATGCTCTGTTGGCACAAGCTGAGAAAATCAGAACTTTGTTCCATGCAGGTGAAACAACAATGCCTCGCTCAGCCCACTGTTCCTCACACCATGACTTGCAAGTGACAGATCTTGGTGTAACAACAGAAGAATAAGTGCTTTGAAAGGCAGATTTCAGCCAGTGCCTGAGTCAGAAAACTAACTTGTCACATAATGATATGAAAATGTGGGGTAAAAAGTTGAGACCGTCCCTCCGTGAAGCTTACGGCAGTGTCTGAGTCACCACAGGACATGAGAAAGCTGCCGGCAATGGCATGCAAAGCAGGCTGGAGCTGAATTCTCCTGTTATGTAACTCCTACGTTAGCATCTTCTCTGTTCCATATATAAACCCAAAAAAAAACATTAAAAAGCTGTTGCTGAAAGCAGTGATTTTATTTATTCATTTGTATGAGCCAAATGTGACTTAAAACATTAGATATTTTCCACACGAGTTTTAGTACAGGACCAGACACTTTCTTTGCTGGAATTGATGAGACCATTTATTTCTGGACTCATTAAAAGGATGTTTGCACCCCCTAGTGTATAAGAATTTGCAAGAAATCAGGTTCTTCTAATAGCATTAGCTAAATGAGGATGTTTAATATTAAGCTATAATAAAATCCCCCTGCTACAGTCTTAAGTAATTTCAAGGGAAAGAATCATAAACTCAAAGATCATCTTAGGTGCAATTTCTCATGTCCCTGACCTCAACAACTGAAAATAAGTTCTACTGAGTTGGATTTTTATCTCACTGGAGGATATCAGGGACTTACAGTTCAAAAATGAGACTGTACTGAAACCAGAGAATCAAATCCAGACCTTTCTGAGACTCAGGGATGTTGCATCCAGCATCAGCCCATTAGTGAGATAATGTCTGTAGCTCTGTTTCACTGAAGGACAGATTTCTTCAGATTGAACTTTACTCTAGTTAACAGAAACTCTGAAAATCAGAGGTAGGCACTTAACTGTTCTCCAAGAACTACTGCCCAAATTGGCACAGGCATGCAGACCTCTCAATTCTGACAGTGGCCCGCATCCTGCTGTTTGGAGCTAGGTCTTAAAACACTTTTGAAAAAACTCCTTACAGCTGTGGGTTCCTTTCTCGTTCTTCAGATGTGACTTCACTTATGGTGTTAAACAAGGCAGACCCTGTCCCTGAGATGAACCAACTGAACTTCCCTTGCTGGGACTTGAAATGGCAGTTCAGCTCCCTGTGTCCAGTGTGAGTCTGGAACCTGAGTAAAGCCCAGGTGTTCCTGGAACCAGTGTGAGTCTGGAACCTGAGTAAAGCCCAGGTGCTCCTGGAACCAGTGTGAGTCTGGAACCTGAGTAAAGCCCAGGTGCTCCTGGAACCAGTGTGAGTCTAGAACCTGAGTAAAGCCCAGGTGCTCCTGGAACCAGTGTGAGTCTGGAACCTGAGTAAAGCCCAGGTGCTCCTGGAACCAGTGTGAGTCTGGAACCTGAGTAAAGCCCAGGTGCTCCTGGAACCAAACCAAACTCAAGTGCTGGTTCCTGGCTGTTGAGTGTGGAAAGGGAATGGTTTATGGGAGCACTTTGTGGTGGGACTTGCACTGACTTTTGAAGATTCACTGTGTGACCCAGACCTCTGCAGCATAGCCTGGTATGTGCTGTTTGCTGCCTGTCACTCATGTGGGCAGGCTCTGATCTGACCAAATTACACACATGTGTTCTCTAGAATTCCCCTGCTCACCCCTTTGCTAGAAACAGGATTTCACCATTTCCCCTGAGGTGTCCAAAACCCAGTCACTGCAACCTTGGCAAGTGTCTGACAATCAGAAATATGATACAGCCAAGGAAAAAAAACCAGACTGTTTTCATTATCCAAGCAGAATTAAATGTAAAAAGCAAACAAACTACATAAATGATGAAAATTATATTAGATTTTTAGATTTACTTTCATTATCTAAGTAGTTTCTTATAATAAGTGTATTCTAAAATATGACTTTCAGCCAGTGCTATTTACTATATTTAAACCAGACTGATTTTATTTACTGTACTATGCTTGTTAGCTCCCCCAAGCCACTTTATTCTGTAATTTTGGGCTTTCTTTCAAAGAAAAGAAACTTGGCTTTTTGACAGAATAATCCTTAATAGGTCACAACCAAGAAACTGCCAGGAGCTGTGATGATGATTTTTGTCAGGCATTCTTTTCTTCCAGAGAATAGAGTCATCGTGATATTAATGAAGAGTTCTTTGTGTCATTTGTGTAAATAAAGAACAGTAATAATGTAATATATAAAAAGAACCAACATATCACTGCTAAGGGTCCCCAAAGAATTACATTTCAAGGTTCAGTAGTACCACTGTGATATAAAGCAGGAAAATTGTATAATGAGAACATGTTTTAAAAATTACATGAACAAAAAGAAAATTATACTGGCATGTGCAGGTGTCAATTTTAAAAGCAACTCTCCACCCATATTTTGAAAAGTAAATCAATCTACTTTAGAAGCTGGACTAGTTACTTGCAAATGCCTTTCTTTTTTTGTTTAATTAAAAGCCCAGATCTTTCCATATAAATTAATTTCTTGATGGAGCCTTTCTTTTTCACTATCATTACCAGATACTCAGTACTGTGATTTTTGTGGGACAAAATTCCAGCTGCAAAACTACTGAAGTTCACAAGCTCCTCATTGTAATCAAGAAAATGCTGGTGCCATGTGTCTCATTTCTAAGAACAGAAAGAAAAAATATTTCCTTCTGCAGATTTCACTGAAGTTGGGCTGTGATTTTACTTGGTCCTGTGTCACCCTGGTTATCAAGAGTTTTCTAAAGCCTTCTGAGTTTACATTCTTGTAGAGAACTTTCTCACACAACTTTCTGTAAATAACCCTGTCATTTTGAATCATCATTTCTCGTTGCAGGCTGCGGACGAGGCACATCAGCCTCGAGCGAAGGTTCGAGTGCGAAATTTAGTCACCAAACAGTGGGAAGGTCCCTATGACCTTATCGCTTCGGGGCGCGGGTATGCTTGTGTGCCCACAGATACTGGGACACGCTGGGTACCTTCGAAGTGTGTTCGCCCTGACCTGCAACCGCAGAGACAGAATCCGGCCGAAGGGCAACATGGAGCCCGTGACCAACCTGAAAGGCATCAAGTGGGTGAATCATTGAGTGATGACTCAGATGCAGACAACGCGAGTGATCACTCTGATGAGTCCTCCATGAATGAGCACTGAACACTGTTCATTTTTCTTTTCCTTTTCCTTTTTTAAACTGAAAAGGGTGAGATGTCGCCCTGGCTATCAAGAGTTTTCTAAAGCCTTCTGAGTTTACATTCTTGTAAAGAACTTTCTCACACAACTTTCTGTAAATAACCTATTGTTTTGCATTCTTTCATAGAGGCGGAGAAATTTGATGTACAGGTCGTTTGTCCAGTGTCGTTGGAGAGGTGGCACGTTCACCCTCCAATCCACTGGCATCTTTTGAGAACTATAAAAGATTGGAGTCAGAAAAAATAAATTAGTCTCTTCATCGTGACCAAGGCTGTGGTGCGTCGTTTTTGCTTGTGTCATTTGGTGACAGTCCTGCTTGATTCTTTCAGTGGCTTATGAATATAGGACTGGGGTTCCTGGTCACAGGCTGCAGAAATGTTGAGAGTCAGGTTGAGGTTCAGATGCAGCTTGACTTGGAGATGATGGTCATCACCCTCACAGCTTGTCTGAAATGAGCTGGTGCAGAAGATACTGCAGTTTTAATGCTGCTGGCAATGCAATACATGCTGCTATTGACAGTAAGCAAGCAGGAGCAGGAGGCTGCTTGAAGTTTCAACAACTGGCCCAAGTGAACACTTGAATTCTTTTCCCACCAAAAGCTGAGGTGTTTTAGCAGGACAATATGGGGGTATTGGTACAGAGTCTGTTACTGGGATATGAAGCTCCTAGATTTCATCTAGAATAGCCCCAGGGTTCTAAATTAGCCACATAAAAGCAGTGCAGATAGGAATCAAGAAAAATTTCCATTACATATAAAAAGAAGTCTTGTGCAAGCCAGCAAAATCTGCCCATCACACCTGTCATTTTTCACAGGGGGATGTCAACATAAAATGTAGGTAGAGAAGTGTGACACACAGCTTTCCAGGGATTCAGCTGAAATCAAATGAAGGAATGGAAGATGTGATAATTCCCCTGCTCCAAATAGTGAAAATAACTGAGGAATTTGTAGCTAGGACATGGCTTGCCATGAAATATGCTGGCTACTTTGAAATTCCATATAAACTGAAATGGGCCTTTGTTCTTGGGCCTCTGAAAGAGACTGTCACACTTTTCTGGTCTTCCAATAATGCCCAATGTTGTTTACACAGGAATGTCAGAGTGAGTTGTTTCTACTCCTTACAATATTGCACTGTGTAAAATTAAAATATAGATGAGACAGATTCCTGCATTGATTATACACCCAGGATTGTCTGAGATCATACTCAAAATGTTGATGTTTTTTTCATTTTTAGGAAACCTCAATCTTACTTGTTGGTGGTGAGATGCTGAACTTCACTTAACAACCTGTTCTTGTCCCTTTTGAATATCTAATATGATTTAATATTAATATTAGGGTGTGTATGAATATTGTTCATATTTCCCGCTTCAAGATGGCTGAAGGATTCAAACTTTTGGAAAGATGCAAATACTTGGTCATATTTCCCAAAAGCCTCATGCAGCTGTTATTCCAAGAGGCATCACCTTAAAGTCTGGGAGAGAAAGCACTATGGTTAATGCAGTTTGGCAAGCCAGTGTAATATTCACTGCATTACCCTGATGTGGTTTAATGGAATGAGAAGCATGCACTTTGTGTCAAGGAAAATTACCTGGTGACCCTTGCTGTAGCTTGATGCCTATTCTTAACTTGATAGCTATGAAATAGTGTGGAAAACCTTATATGAACTCCACTCCTCCTGGCTCTGTCCCATAGGAAACTCATTTCCTATCAGCTTGTCAATTGGCAACTGGTCGGGTCAGATCTCTGCAGCCTCACATGCTGATCCCGTAAACACATGCCTTTAGATTTGTGCCAGGAAACTTACTGGTCAGACATCTGCAGCAGGGCTGCAGCAGCACTCTTCTTCTTTGGTGCCTCACTTTCTGTGGGAAAAAGGCAGCTGGGTGCAAAGTACTGGGAGAATGCACTGTCACTGCTGCCCCACTCACGGCCTCATGCTGGGCTCCCATCCCAAGCCATGGTGAGCTCAGGAGCAGGAGCAGTCCATGCCAGGGCTGCCGTGTGGATAGGTGTGACTAGACCTTGGCTCAAAGATTCCAAGAGCTGGAAAGCTGCACACTGGACCTCTGACACAATAAGGGCTAGCACGCCACTCGTGCACAAGGATACGATTTTGGCAGCATGTTGGACTTGTTAGGTGGGAGTGTCAGTGCCTGAAAAAGGTGGAAAGCAGTAAAGAGACAGGTCCTCAGTACCTCTGTTTGATGTCTCCGATAACATGAAAGGCAGCCTATGCCACTGTTCTGGTACAGTGACATCAAAAAAAATCAAAAAAGAAATGGAAATCATTAACCATAGGGGAGATCCCTGCAATTTGGCTGTGCTCCTGATCCACAAAGCTACTTTTCTGGTTTCTCCCATTAGCCCAGCTGCAATATGTGCAAAGGCAGATTATGTATCAGGCCAAAATATTAACGTTCACAGCATTAATGCTTTGGAGCCTTTAAAATGAAGAGCACTAACAGAAAAATCTTTTCAATCCTTTCATATAAAATCCCATCATTCTGAACTGACAAAAATAAATGCAGTGAACTTTCAGTGATATTGCGCCATATAAAAAGGTTATTAAAAATGTATTTGAAGGACTAGCTTTGTCAATACTAATGCACTGAAGAAAGGGAGGGCTTCCCACTTCAGGCACTGATGTACAGACTTAGTGAGGGAGTGATTACTGCAATAAGAGATTCTGGTAGCTTTAAGTTAGACAGCATTTTTAGACTTCATATGCAAAGAATCGCCTTCGGTTATAAAAAGATGAGCTACTTAGTAATATTGAGGTGAAATAAGAATATGTGTTTAAAGAAATTCTGCCAAGTAGATATTGGTTTGGCTCTGAAAATGTATTTGAAAGATGGGGTGGGAGAGATAAAACACAGCACTGTAGAAGAATAGAAAAGTACTGGTAGGAATGTAAATGATTTATTGGTTTATTTCTTGATTCTTATTTCCACAGTAATCAGGGGGGTTTTTAAAGATGATCTGTACATTACCTAAAGTGATATGAACATAGCAACAAAGTGCCAGTGCATCAAAGTTTTAAAGCACAATGGCCTCCACTTTGAGAACTGAGTCCACTCTCTTATCTTGAATTCAGAGACCTCTGACCTTGCCACTCATTTTGGACTAAATAACTATTTAATCAAGATCCAGTTTTACTGCAATGGGGTTTTGGTGCCTGTCTTCCAAGACCAAATGAAAACCAGTCAATCTTGTTTCATTGATGTAAATGAGCCTAGAAGAAAACAATAACAGTGAGAAAAAGCCAGTATTTCAAACCTTTACATTCAGTCATTTAAGATAAGAGGAGTAAGAATTTATTTTATATTATAATTGTGGGCTTTTTTTGTTAATGCTCCCTCTGAAGAATACAGAAAACACTCTACTCCTCCCATTGGTACGTGCTGCCACTTCCAGTTTTGCTCCCCTCAAGTATCACAACTGGAGCATTTCTTTTGGTATTTGAGTGAAGATGAACATCTTTGACTGCAGGAGTCAGTCCCTGATGAAGTGAGAAGGTAAGTGCCAACTGCCTCAGCTGTGCTGACAGCTCTCACACAGGTTTTGTACAATCCTGTCTTTCTGAGCCTCAGCTTCTAAGGGAGCTGTGTTCTGTATTGCTTTCTTTTCAGTGCACAGTAGTCTCCTTTTCCCAGGTTAATTAAATGGAATGCCCATTAGCTCTTGAGGCCTGTGTGTCTTAAGGATGCAAGGGTTTTAAATAATAAACCCAGTACAATTGTTCTTGTTCAAAGAGGGTCCCTTTGAACTATAGCTGGAATGTCTGGCAGCTCCTGCCCTAGTGGTGAAAGGTCCATCTCCATCAGGACTTAAAAAACCTTTCTGAAATCTTTTCTGGCTGTTCTGCCTTCGCAGTCATGTAAAGTAGCAGAAGAACAGAACAGATGTTTAATAGAACAGTATGGTAACATGTAACAAGTTTTCATAAATGATATTTTTAGTTTTGTTTTGGGCTTTTTGAGTGTTTGGGGCTTTTAAAAAATAATGTTTAAATATGTTCTGGACTTCTGTGCATTGATGCACTTACATGATAGTCTCCAGCAGGGATTTAATTGACTTTTCCAAGTTCATAGACAGGCATGTGGTAATTCAGGCTGAGCATGTGGCATGGGGGAAAAGAATTGCACGGTCTTTTGCAAGGCAATGGCATTTTTCTGTTTTCCAGGGTGTGACAACTGATCATGACAATATTATCTTAATAGCAAATAATCTGTAGATCTGTAGTTTGCTACAGTGTAGTGCTCTTAAACTTTCATTGCATTACACACGCGCAGATAGGACACACACATCATCTAGAAAAGCTTTAAAGCTGCCAGTAGCAGTCATCACAGTTTTGAAGACTGAAAAGTCTGAACCTGGCTTAGTATCAAGCATATCTCAGAGGAGACATGTCCCTAAAATAACACAGCAAATAATGTATGATTAACACATACATCTGTAATTTTAACATGAATATCTTTGTCATGATGACTAGAAATACAACTTACACTTTCTTGTTATTTCCAGAGTACAGAATTGAGATGAAGTGCTTAGTAGATTCAAACACTTAATCTTCACTGAATATTTTCACAAAACTTCAAATATACATACATGTAATAAGTATCATTCAGTGGAGAAAATGGACCTGACCCCTGTTGTTCTGTTGACTGTACCTACTACCCAGCTGCTGCATGGAGCTTTGTTTTATGAGTCAGCAATAATTTTTCAGTGTTTATTTCAAATTTCACTGATGTCATTTATTAAAAACTGTCAGGGTGTTAATGTGTGAAGGAAAAAATCTTTGGGCAGAAATCACATATGCCCAGGATACTTCGAACCCTGATGCTGCTGTGGACTTTGAGGTTTATTTCCATAGTGCAACATTCTTTGTTTCAAAATTGTATTAAGCCAAGCCATGTTTATGAGCTCCCCTGCTGCATTCCTTTCCCATCCGCTGATCCAAGTCTGAATTCTATAAAAAGAGATGTCAGTACAGAATGAAGACAGGGCTCTGAATATAGCTTGCTGAAAGGCATATGGCTGCAATAATTTTATCTGCCATGAAGTTTAAAAAAAATGTTCAGGCCATTCATAAGTGATCATAGACCTCTCGCTAATGTGTGCTGTTAGCAGTGATGACACTCAGCACTAGCACTGGACAGCAGCAGTACACTTAGATGGGTCCAAAAGCATGGCTGCCTTCCACCTTTTAGCTGTCAGCTGAAGCTTCTGAGCTCTATAACCTCTGGTAAAGTTGATCTGCAGGCACCAGGTGAAGAATTACCTAGAAATCCTCTCTAGGGTCCATGCTCAGCGTTGCAAGGTGTCACTCAACAAGTGATGCTCAGAGGCTGCGGGCAGCATCTCTGCCCGCAGCAGCCTTGCTCAAACTTCCTAATACCCAACATCTGCAGGGAAAAAAACAAATAAAAACAAACAAACAAACAAACAAAAAAACCCAAACAAACCCCCCCCCCAAAAAAAAAAAAAAAAAACCAAAAAAAAACCCCCCCAAAAAACCCCACTCTCTGTTACGACAGGGTTTCATTACTCCTAGCCGGTACAGATCAGGCTGTATGCCAGACATTCGCCCACCCACCCCATATTTCTCCTCCGGTGCCTTTGCCGGCTTGGCCGGACGTGCTCATCCCAGCAGCTTTATTTTCTGCTATTGCAGCGGGCCCAGGGACCCTCCCGCGGCCCGGGCTCTCCCAGGCAACAGCGGCGGCCGCCTGGCAGCGCCGGGAGCAGCACCACGGTGCTGGCGGGCGAGAAGCGGGGCAGGGCGGCGGGCGGGCAGCCGCGGGGAGAGCGGACAAGCAGGGCGGCGGGCGGGCCGCCTGAGGGAGAGCGGACAAGCAGGGCGGCGGGCGGGCTCCCGGCGAGTTCCGGCAGTTTCTCGGCGGGCCAGGAGCGGCTCCCGGCGGGCCGCGGGCTCCCCCCGGCGGCGGCGGCGGCGGCGGCCAGGCCGCTGTGCAGGGCGGGCGCCTCAGGGGCCAGCGGAGGGCGGGGCCGGCGGCGCGGGGCCCGGGGCGCCCAGCAGGGGGCGGCGGGGAGGGCCGGGACCGGACTTAGACACAACCGGGACAACTATAGAGCGGCGGCTCCATAGCTCAGTGGTTAGAGCACTGGTCTTGTAAACCAGGGGTCGCGAGTTCGATCCTCGCTGGGGCCTGAGGGTTTTGGTGTTTGTTTTTTTTTTTTTTTCAGAGTGGCACAACTTTTGACTGCACCCGCGACCAATGAGCCCGATTTGGGGTATTTTGATGGTGGCGGACTAGAGCATGCGTGCAGGCTCCGGGGGCTTCCTGTTAAAGGAAACGCTTTGGAAGCAAATGCGTTCTGTAAAATCTGAATGTTTACGTTACCAGCAGTCTAACTTAACTCATGGTTGTGCTTCGTGCCGGCAGGGGAGTGGGGGGGAACAATAACCTCTTTGGGAAACAGCGTGGGAATGGCTGAGTAAATATTTGCACAGCTCATATCACAATTTTCCTGATGGCAACTTTGGCAAAATGCTGTTAGGGGTTTAAAACAAACAAATTGCCCCTGGGTGGAGAATAAGCTGGACAGGATTATCTGAATCTTCCCAGCTTGTCAGGCAAGCCAGGCTGTTTGGTTTATTTCTGTGCTGGAGGCTGGACAGCGGACGTGTAATGATTCTTTGCCCCTTCCCCCCCCCCCCCTTTTAGGTAATAGAAAGAGCTAGAAAGCCCCACACAAATCGCCTTGAGCACAACACTTCAAAGATACGCATTTGGGTTTTTTTCAGATACCTTGTCAGCAGGGTATTTGGTTTCCATCACCGCAAGCACGGCAGCGATCGTTATCGCCATCAAAGGGCAATTAATACACGCGCTCCGGTGCGGGGGAAGGCGCACGTGTGCGGGGCCCGGCCCGTGCGGGGCCCGGCCCGTGCGGGGCCCTGAGCGCAGGCAGCTGCCGCAGGCTGTGCCTCAGCGCGCCGCAGGCGTCGCGAAGGCGCGTGGGCTGCCTCGTAGCGCTGCAGCCCGTGTTATACCCTCACAGCTCCTATCACAGCTTCTCTCCAGCCGCCTTCCTCTGCTGAGCGGAGATCAAAGCTGTGAGGATAGGATGCATAACGGCTGGATAAGTTGCCATTGCCGTGGTGAGAGGAGCAAGGGGCTGACAGCCTATTTCTCCCTTATGACTGAAG